>NC_090941.1:523804388-524429388 GCF_040938575.1 Ambystoma mexicanum | reverse complement strand
GGTGAATCCCCCCTCTCACCATGGGATCCAACTTTAGCTTGATCGAGTTGCATCAGAGATTCTGACGCCCGAGATATAGGTTGGTCTTAATCCGACCATCTTACTTCCTTGTCCATTGAAAACCATCCTTCAGGACCACATGCGTTATCTCCCTCCTCCCAATGGAAGGTTTCTCTGTCCTCATCTGACATATCCTGTCCCCAACTTGTGTGGCTCCTCTCCTCTTCGTCTCTATTAAGAGTCAGTCTATTTAAACACAGCTCTTTAGGCTCAAAACTACACAAGCCTCCCTCTTTGTTGTACAGCTGTGTACTCTAAAGTCGATCATTTGTATCCTTTCCCTTCAGTTCTTTCTTAGTCCTCATATTGTGATAGACTTTATCGATTGCATCCCCAATGCTTCTAGAGTCAAACTCATCCTCTAGATATGCTCTAGACCAACCTGCTCCTGGTTCATGTGCTGGGAAGAATTTTTCTATGTCCTTCCATGCCACTATTGGATTAGGATCCATTAATTCCTTTTCCACACGTTCATGATCGTGTGCTCTCTGCCTCCTTATTTGTTCCATTTTATCATCAAACTCTCTTGTTTCCTTGCTTCTTCTCTCACCCTGTCTTCTTCTTTTCTTTTTATGTCTCTTCTCTCATTTGCCCTTCGTATCTCTTCATCGCTATGTCTTTCTATTCTTTTATGCCTTCATTTCTGTACTTCCTCTTCCTCTCTCTTTCTTTCTAATCTTTCTCGTTCTTCCATTGCCCTCTGTCTATTGTCATACTTTCTTTGCTACTCCGCCCTTAACTGCTTTTTCAGTTGTTTGTCTTGATACAACTGTTCCCGTCTTTGTCTATCCTTCCTTTTTGCCCCATCTTCTTTTAATCTCTCTCTCGCTATCCTTTTTGTCTCTTTCATCTTGGTCTTCCCTTTGCCTCACATCCTCGATGCTTTTACCATCACGTTTGAGAAAAATCTGACCACCCATCCATTTATTCTGTATGAGCGCTACCTCATCAGCCTTATCTTTTTCTCCCTTCTATCTCTTTATTTCCTTCCTATATATAAGGATGTGCTTGGTCGGTCACTTCTCTCCTTGTCGTGTCTCTCTTAGTCTCTTGGGACTTTAGAGGTTACTTCTTTTTCAGACATCTTCTCTGCACCCTCGTCACTGCTTTGTGCAGGTGACTCATATGCCGGATTGCTGTACCCTGTAGCTGCCTTAAACTCTCTTCATGGCTATCCATACATTTTCTTACTATAGCGGTCTATTTCAGGCACGGCGGGGGGAGCAAAAGGCTCCTCACCCGCCTCTTTGCATGTGTTAAGTATCCAGTTTTCAGGAGGCGGCTCTTCCCTTTCCTCCTGGTATATTTTCCAGAGCTCCAAGCTCGCTAACCTATTGTCTGTTTTCCCATATATGTTACATGCAAATATGTCGTCATATGATGCAAAACTGCCCTTTGATAGTGCTCCCCCTTGTGGACATGGCATGAAATTCTTGTCTGCCGTGCCCTTAACTCATTCTGCACTGTACTGCTTAAGCTTGGGTGCATGTTTTGGCAGCTGTTTGCAGAGATAGGTAAGCGGAGTAATATCCTCCATTTTTACTTGTCACACTTGACTGTCAATACTCATCTTTACTCTTTGCACTTTTCAAATCCATATGTTTCAAGAAAATACAATATGAGCATGCACCAACGTCGCAGCTCCAAACCTTCAATATCACTTTTTACTCCAATCTACTTTATTCATTAAACAACATCAATTCAATTTCAACAAACAAATAATTATTTCTTAAATCTTGTGTTTCCCTTTTTACGTCTCTTAATTTCTCTATTACTTCTTCACCACATATATATCTTTTCAATCACATAAAACAGACAGATAAACAGTAATACTAGACCAGCCACATGTATCTCAGTCTATGATCCTTGAGACTTTATCTTTGTCCCTAAAAAATACCCTGATTAGGATGTGAACCGTTCTCTTTGGACTGTCTTTAAACAAGTCTGTGGCCTATGTCATCCGCAAATGCGACTCTAGATAAGGTTCCTTCTGTCACATGCTTATGACGCAGGACACTGGGCTTCCTCTATCGTGATGCTCCTCGTCTCACGATTTCTTAATTGCTTGGCTTCTCTAAAGTCATTACTTAATAACTCAACACTCATCACCTCGAGTTGCTTTTTACCCTAACCTCCATCCGTTACTTATCACTCTCTTCACTTACTGCCCATTCACAATTTTGCCACCTATCTCAGTTTTTACTCACCATTTGCTTTTTTGATTTCCGATTCTCAGGATCGCTGCCTCTTTATCAGCTGCTTCAACTTAACATTTGTTCAGCTTCCTGTAGAAGTTGAGAGGGGTTTCTACCTGAAAACAAGGGACCCGTCTAACCTGTGCTTGCAAGGCTTTTTCTTAAAAAACTGGTTCCACTATCTACAGGGAGCTTCACGTCCTTTCAGTTAAATGGCAGAGGATGTTTGATATTGCCAGGAACCCTAAAGCTTACTATCTTGATGGATTTTTAACCATCATCACTCTGCTACCATGTGAACTGAGGTAGTTTCCCCAGCCCTTTAAGACAAGGTAGTAGTTTTGTGAGATGAATGGGGATGCAGAAGTTACTCAAACATCAATAATCGAAACGACTCAGGTAGTTAGCAAAAAGGTTAACTGTTTTAATATCAATTATCTAAAACAGGGAGTACAACGGACATCTACAGATGTCTCAATGAATGGTCTCTCAATTTGTTTCAGAAAAAACATTGTATTTATAGTAAAAACTCATCATTGATGACGTAAACCTACGTATTTACTAACGTCATCCTACGCGGCCAACTACAAAAACCTATTGAAGAGAGTGATTGGTTCTAAGGGAACATATAAGTATGCTCCATCCTAGTCTAAGAAAGTGATAGGCTCCTCAATATCAAGTGGGACAACTAAGCCCTCCCCTCAAACAGGTCACTATGAACGTCACTAAATACACAACGTCAGATTGGCTACACAAACTATAGGGCCCTTAATTACGCGCCCCCTTACTATTGGTTGGCACTCTTACATTCATCAGTACTTTTTCTAGCAGCACGCAGGCTGGACTTCCAGGTGCTGGTGAGCTGGTCATAACCAGAGCTTCCCGCCAGTTAGCATGTCATCTATCATCACCTCTGTGGGCTGCTGTCAATGAAGGCTTTGAACTTGTTCTTTGCTCTGGAGAATTCAAGGGAGGGAAGGCACGCTCTGCTTTCATGCGTAGTTGTGGTTCGTCATGGTTGTCCAATTTCATCCTTGCAAGTGACTGAAGATCACAAATTTGAGCTCTGGTGTATTTAAAATACTATTTTTTAATAGACCTCTGACGTCTTCCTTGTTTTTATCCATGTCTTCTGAACAGGAGTTTCGTTCTTTCACATGATTCGTAACTCCTTTCTGCTCATCCTAGTCCGATAAGACTTTGGCTCCTTGGGGCTGATCCAGCCTCTCCTTTCTGAGATCTGCTTTTTTAATTCAAGTGCTTTTTCAACTGCGACACACTGGAAAAGAGGCCTTCCTTCTCTGGTCCAGTTCTGCTATAACACGTAGTGGAAAAATCCATTCTTTACTTATTCCTATATATGTATATGTTGGCGCTTGCTAGATAGCCTCAACAATACTTTGTCTGGTTGTGTTTCTTTGCAAATGTACACGTGTAAAATTACTTAATATCTCCATCGTGTCTGTAGCATAGATTTCCTCATCTTGAGCCCAAGATGTCACTTATCTTTGACACTTTCTTGATGCCTTATAGAATATCTTCACTTCTCTTGTCTCTGCATCTCTTCCATTGTACGTCAGGCTTTCTTCGTGTGACGTCACCATTCCTCTCTTTCATTCATTGTTCCTGTTTCTTCCAGGATTTCATTCCAATGGCCATCATACTGTCATGTATGCAGGTATGGCTTTCTCAATGGGAACCTTACTTCCAGAAGTCTCCTTGGTATCAGTATTTTCAATGGTACTGCACGTGTCTCACACTCTGGTTCCCAACATATAGGCAATGTGGGCGAGCTGGTTGAGGTGGGGTACTTAGCTCCTTCTCTACACTTCTTTCTTCACTCTGGCTTTCCGGGTCATAACTGTGCTCTTGACTTCTTCCCAAAAGGCTCTTTGGGTTTTCTGACCTCTCCTTAATGTTCACACACAAGGGTCCACACACAAGGGTCTCCCTCAGCCAGGCTCGGACCCCTTTCAGTTTCAAAAAGAAATGGTTTTGGACTTCCAGTCCCAGAATGCAGTTCCTTGTATTTTGCTCCCACTTCACCAGGTCACCGAAAACAGCATTCTCGCAGTTTGGGAGCAGCAGGAGCACAGGGGGTGTTTGACTGAGGTCAGGGTCCTGCCACCTGCCCCTCCAATTTTACCCAGGGAGGATCTCTGATGTAGGTGCCACCAGCCAACCCCAGCTGCCTTGGTCTGGCTTCCTGGAGGCACTGCTCCACTGCAGACTGCAGCCTCCCCTGCAACCTCCCCCGCACCCACAAGTCCAGTGTCTGGGCAGTTCTTCCTCCTCCATGCCTTCCAGGTTCTCTCCAGCTGGATTGGTCTCTCTCTGGCTTCTCTGCACCCTCCTGCATCCCCAGCTCACTCAGATTGTGTTCCTGTGCTCTGCTTTCTATACTGGTAGGGAGGTTTAAAAGAGAAGCCTGACTCTGTCTGTCCTCATTAATGGGACAAGATGGTGACTTCCCATAAGGATCCATTCTACAGTGGTTCCTATGGGCAATCTTCATAGCTCGGTTCCTCTTCTTCTTCGTCCCAGTGATTTTTGAAATTGGGGAGCGTGAGACATGGTAAGATTCACAATATCCTGCTAGGGTTGGGAAAGAATAGGATGTTTGGTAATTAGGGAAAGGGCAATACCGCATCTCATCCGTGGGAATCCACTCCAAATTCTCAAGGTACCTCCACCCAGGTGATCCTCCTGCACTGGTCCACCCCCAGGTTCTGGATTCAAAGGCCGATGGCCGTGCCTTGGCCACCTGAGCAGAGGAGCCAGAGGAAAAGAAGTGAGAATACCCTTGAGTTTCTCCCAATGGCAGCTGGCCTGATAGGGCCAGACAAGGGTGGAGGGAGGCCTTAGTGTTTGGCTTTTGTGTGGAGCCGGCTTCGTCTGTCAGCTCCACAGGTCAGGGACACATGATTCAACAGATTGCCAATCCGCTGTGAGTAAAGGTGGGCATTTGGCCATACTCAGGTTGCATGGTGCTGGGGTAAAAATGCTGGCAGCTGTCACGGTTTGTAACACGTCACACTCAAGCTAGGGATTCCTTCCCCGACAATGAATGTGGCGTACAATAAAGCGCTTTTTATTTTTAATAAACTACAGATTCTTTTGAGTAGGCCTCCAACCTGTCTCGCACCCAACTTTCACAAACACCCCGTGTAACAATGGACTAGGAACCAGGTGTATCAATAAGATATTTATTAATGTATTATTCAATGAAAAAGGAAAAATACTCAAAATACAGCAGCCACCAATATATGACAACACAAATGCAATGATTCCTACAGAACTATTAGTTTCAGATATCCTGTCACAGTTTACACAGATCTTTAATGTCAAAACAGGAAAAATAACAATTTTTAATTAAGTGATAGCACCAAGGTTTAGCACCCTCCCCCCCCCCTGCAACACTCACCCCAAAACATCAGCTAGCACCCCAAGATGGGAAGTCAGAAAATAAAGTGAAAATCCGTTTTTGGAGCAAAACAGCAGAATCAGGTTTGTATTATTACTCACACGGCTACTCACAACTGCTGTGGGACAGAATAAAAGGAAATTTGTGTTGCTACACTGGAGGAGATAGGGAAGCATAGAGACTAATAATCAGCACACCCGGGCAAAGTAGAAAGAAAAGGGAAAAATCGATTTTGGGGAGAAAGCAAATGCAAAAGGAAGAATAGAAGCGGAAAATGGAAATTCGTTTTACACAGGGTTTACAATGACAGGCAGCTAGTGAAGGGGTTTAGCTTTCAAGATCGGAAATCAAATTTCAAGGACAAGGACAAAGGCACATAACAGACAAAGGGATTGCTCTCAATGGGACTATGGTTTGGGGTTTTATAATAGGACAATTACCAGTTAGGAGTTTGTGAGGTAATGCACACAATACACTTTCAAATTCATTTTTCAGTTACATGGAGACTGATTCTGTTGAGGCTCTACTTTAATGGCTATAGTTATCAAAGAAAGACCCTTTCTGTGAATTTAAATGGGGAATTCATCTATTTACTTATTGCTAGCTGCCAGGCACACTATAGACATTTGGGACAGAGCCCTAAAGAAAAAAGGGATTCCCAGAGGAACAAGCCCCTCATCACCGGTATTCCATAAACCAACCTTTTCGCCTGGTATGAATCCTCAGAACTTCAAGAACTGGGTTGCAGATGGCCTAGAGTCTGTGGGACAACTGTTCGTGGGAGGGGGCCTCGCACCTTCATCCAATACAAGGAAGCATTCCAGCTTCAAGAGACAGACAGGTTCTCCTCCATCCAGCTTCACCATTGGTGCTCCCACCCGCAAACTCGTCATGCAGCAACTCGCCCCCCCCAAGGCGTTGGAACTAACCGTGATGGATCTTCCAGCCCGAAGTAAGATCTCTGCCTTAGACAAATGTTTTCAGGGGGATTTCCTCGCCTCCAAAACTCGCTGTATGGCACAATGGGAGACACACCTAGGCCATCCCGTGGAGGATCAGACATGGGTGGGCATATGGACTCGGGGCCATTCATCTTCAGCCTGCGTACCAACAGGGAATGTGCCTACAAAATACTGCTGCACTGGTACTATCCCCCCTGAGGCTCCACCACATAAACCAAACTCTTGACCCGGCATGCAGGAGACAATGCAGACAATGCAGACACACAGGGTCTTTCTTCCACATGTGGTGGACATGCCCAATAGTCCAAAAATGTTGGAGGCAGTGTTTGGATATCATTGAAGGAATTAATCAAACAGTGCTCCCACTAGAGCCTGAACCCATCCTGCTAGATGCTCCGGTCCCTGGAATTTACTCAACGTCGGGAGCCAAAGCCAAGCTGTTGTTCCAATGCCTTCTAGCAGGAAGAGTAATGATTGCCCGTTCCTCTAAATCTAAGGAAGGCCCACTCCTGCCCCTTTGGTGGGTCAAATTATGGGACATTCTTATCGCAGAGAAGGTGACAGCGGCTAAGGCAGGGCTTCTACACCATTTTCAGAACATTTGGAACACACAAACCCCAACAGGCCAGGAGTATTCTATACAGTGGGAATACACCCTATGAGGGGGGATGGGGGATAAAAAGGGAGGTGGAAAAACCCCAATTCCTGGGACTCTAAGCCGAGCTGACATCCACAATGGGGGAAGGGTGGAGGGAAGAATGTGATTGTATTGATTGTATTGTTGAAGTAATATATAACTGTATTTGTTTTCCTGCCTTGGTTTAAAATAAACATTTTTTTTAAAAAATGATACTAAGAATTTATACAGACAACTGGAGGTTTATCACAGGGAATACGCTAACATGCAGAGGCTAATACAGATTCTTCTATGGAAAAGTGAATGAATTGTACTGGCAATTTAGGCTTTCAATGGGTTTTTTAATGGGGTTTCAATGGGATTTTCAATGGGGTTTCAACTGGATTTTCAATGGGGTTTCAATGGGGAAAATAGTGGATGCAATGGTACAAAAAGGAAAGGTTTATGCAGTTTAGGGCTGGGGTTATTTGCTACTTACAAAGTAATCCTTGGTTTGGGATTCTGGAAAGCCAGCTGGATCTTAGGACACTCTGGGCAGCTAGTGCAAGGGGCCTGGTCACTGCACTCTCCTGGATGGTATTATGGACAGCCAGCTGGATCTCAGGACACTCTGGACAGCTAGGCAATGGGTCTGGTCTCTGCACTCACCTTGTATGGTTCAGCTGCCTCCTCTCCGTCCTCCTTCTCGTGTCTCCCCAGATTCTTGTGTGTGTCTGTCTGTGTGTAAAGTGCTGCTGTTCACATGAAAGGGAAAACAAAGCCATTTCTAGTTGGAGGGTTGAATTTCTTGCCTCTCATATGCATTAAAAGTCAAACAATGCCATTTTTGGATGAAGTGCATACTTCTTGCCTTTTAGATGAAATCAGAGCAACACAGATCCGTTTTGGTGAAATGTTTAACTTTTTGTCATTCAGATAGAATAAAAGTAAACGCAGGGCCATTCTTGGTGAAAGGTTTAACTTGTTGTCATTCAGATGGAATAAAAGCAAACGAAGAGACATTCTTGGTGCAATGTTCAAATGCTTGCCACACATGTGCCAGGGAAAGCAAAGCACAGCCGTTTTTGGTTGCAATGTTTAATGGAGCTTTTCAGGTGACAAGGATCACTGTTTAGGGCCTGTAAATGCACCACATACAGCTATATTCAAAGGTGGAAAGCACACCGAAGTGTCTGCAATGGGCCCATTAGGGTGGCATGATGCAGCAGCGGCATTCAATAAAGGTGTACGCATGGTAGATTGTGGAGGCACGTCAATTATTGGCAAATTTTCACATTATTTATCTAGATGCCTATCCGGGCCGACCTGCATAGCTGGGGCACATGGGACCATCCCGGGTGGAAAAGGGCATCAGCGGTGCTCCTTGGAGCATAGGTCTTCAGCTCCACACGGGGGTGGAAGGAGGCCTTAGTGGCCTTAACATGCCCGATCTAACCATGTTCTATCTACATGGACAATTAGGGTTTGATTGGGGTTTTTAATTGACCTTTTATGATGTAACCTCTGCTTTTAGAGAGCCAGCAGGGAACTCAGTCAGCCTGACATTCTTTATTCAAAAATCCTCTGTTTGTGTGGCTTATTTGGAAATCAATCTCCAAGGCCAGACTGGTCTTCCTTTTATGGGCTGAGCTCTTATATTCATGCCTAGTCCCTCCGTTGATATCAGCTCCTCATCTTCAGATGGTTCCTCAATGTTCATTTCTCCATAATCCTTCTTTATTATTAATCCACCCTTATCTCCTCTGTGCATCAAAACATTTATCTTGGCTAGCTCCACATTTGCCTTGTGACAAAGGTGTGCTTTCCCCAGTCACATGATCAGCAAGGGTTGGAGGGGGAAACTGCTCCTGTTGAAGAGATGCTAATTTCATTTTTAACATAACTTTTGACTAAAAATAAGCACAAATGTTAACTCGTATGTGGGGCACAATTTTAGACATTTGAATGATTGCATTCCTATAACTTTTGTCACACTTTTGTTGTCTTGCCAATGTTTACTTATTCAAAAAATAATGGCAATCCAAAAAATTATTTCACCATATTTACAATGTTGGGCAGGTGCAGATGCCTTTGCACATTTCAATGGCATCCTGTTTGATCTTGGCAGCTATCAAAAATGTGTAATCTGACACGCATCATTTCAATTGTGATGGTAAGCAAGGGGCAGAAATCTCCAACAAATGACAGGATTCCTGGCTGGTGCCTCTCTTTCTCTGGCAGGAAGGCCTTACACATTGTATTTTATTTTATGCCTCGTTTTTGGTGCAAAAGTCTGTACACATGTCAACGGTCCTAAGTAAAAACATAGTTTTCACTGAACCGAAATAGAAAAAGATTGATTTATAATGACCGCCCTGTGACCACACCGAGCAGTCATTCTAAATCGATCTGTCAGCCTCTGCCTCACACGAGTGCGCGCAAGGGCTGACAGGTTGTCAGGTGAGTGTCTGTGGATCTGTGTGAGTGTTTTGTGAGAGTATGTGTGCGGATTTGTTGTGTGTTGTGCTGGGATGGGGGTTGCTGGGTGGGTAAGGGGGGGTCTTTGGGGGCATGAAACCCCCCGTTTAATACAGAAATTGGCTGGGGGTGGGAAGGGGTCATCTTGGGGGTGGGGAAAGAATGTGATATTGCAACATTTAAAAGCCAACACAAAAATGGTAGAGAGAAATCTGTCTTTTTTGTGTTCAGTCTTTTTTAAATGCAGTAATATCACATGGAACCATGTCAACAGATACTAGGCCACACAGTACCAAGTATAAAGGATTGTACAGCCAGAAATGGACTCATGCAGAACCTGAGTAACAGCTTCTCATGTATGTTTCCTTATGAAAGCGTAATTGGCATTAAGGAAACACTTTCACAACATACAGCTTCCTATTGACCCATCTGACCTTATTAATCCAGTATTATGGGGTGTGGGAAAGCATTGTGTGGAATTAGAACAGTCTGCTAATGCTAAATACTTTCAAACGTGCTGCAGACGATTGGTTGACTAAAAAGTGTAAACCTAATTTTGGTTGCCAAATCCAATTTGGCGGGAAAATTCAAGAAAATACCCCCAAAGTTTATATAAATGGCATGCATAGCAACAAAGTTATTCTAATTTTCGCATTGACCATTTCTGGAATAAAAATAGGAAAACCTTTGAAAGCAAACACGCAGTTGTTGTATATAACTTTACTGCCCATGAGCCAGGTGGTAGATTTCACTAGTAAAAAAAAAAAAATATAGCCATATATGTTTTTTGATATGGTGGCCTTACAGAAAGCTACAGTGTTAATGGCTTAAACCTATCCTTTTATTGTTAGCCTTGTTTCCAGTGATTCATTCGCGTGTCAGAGCCTGTGCATTAGCCCATCTGCGTTCGGGTCCTCTCACAACAGGATATCAAACCCAGCAATAGAGCCTTCCTTTCTACATGCATAGGAATGCTAGTCACCTTACCAGAGAAGGGGAAATGCTCCCAGGTCGCAAGGCAGGTTCCAGTGTGTGTAAGGACAAGCTCTTGCATCAAGAACAAAGCCAAACGAGGGGGCTTAATGCTGGCGTCTCATTTGAAATAGGAGATTCAGGGAGAAAGAGGAATCAGAGTTTCTAGAGAGTAGTGACAGCCCAGAAAGGGTCCACAATATTGGATTTTCTTAGGCCACTCATCATTTCTGTGCCCCCACGCAACTTTCTGCAGACAAAGCATGCTGTTACTGACATCCCCAGGTAAAGACACTGATCACGCATCAAGGATTGAACCCTTACAGAAGCTTAAAATGGACAAAGCTGCTGTGACTACACAAGGGGGTGTGAACCCCCTTTAATTGTACCATCTTTGGACACTGCTACCCAGGACTCTGCCGACTTGAAGAGGCAACCCTGCATGTGCTCTCTGGCAACCTTCCTGGCTGGGAAGGGCAGAATAAAGACTCATGTAATCCTTTGCGATACTGAGCTGGGTCGCGGAGCATCCCGGAGACAAAAGAACAGCTCTGGACTCTTGTTCCCACCTCAGACCGTTGGTGGGCCCCACTTACCCTGACATCGCCTGTCAGTCTCAAGCTTCTGTGTGTCGAGTGCTTTTGTTAAACCACACCACATGTTGCACCTAGTGCACCAGCTCACCAACCCATGCCGAATCGCTGCTTCTGAGAGCTTTCAGACTAATGAAGCGCCACTGTTGAGTTCAAAGAATCAGACTGAAAGGTATCTTAAGTGTTTCTGTCCCCAAGGCTGGTTTTAAGGGCCCTATTAATATTTACGACCACACTTGTTACCTTTCTAAAACACCTATACTTTGAACTTGAACACTCTTGCAGACACTATTGCCTGTCTAGCCCTGTCTTCAGAGCCATAGTTCCCCCCTTTATTCAAACGTCTGTATATTCTGTGTCTCCTTTTACAGCGGTGGGTTACTAGTGTTTGTATCTGGGTGTTTGTATGTTAAGCTTCGTTAAAGACTGCCATTTCTATTATGGAACCATGATTGGACATTCTTTTACTTTGCTATCCCAGTACTATTGTTGTGTGGTTGCTTCTGTGCTCGGGAGGATATCCCAGGGGCAACGTGCTCACTTTGGAAGCAAGACAACACAGAGCACCACAGGTTCGATCCCTGGGTCCACGCTTAGAAACCTCTGGCTATTAAGCACGTTATAAATAACCTATCATATCTAGCTCACCGCCCCCTGAAGAGCACAGCCTGCCCTCAGTGCATGTTACCATCACAGGTGAAGGAGTTATTGCTGTTTGAGCCTGTTTCACCTTCATGATTGGGATCACTGCTGGTTTAGTGCGCGACTGAGCAGGAGATGTATCCACTGCTCAGCAGTCATTTTGTCACAGCTGGGTCCTCGGAGGAAGACACCTATCAACTGGTCTCGATCTTGGCAAGGACTTCTGCAGAAAGCTGGTGACATTACACCCATACTAGCCTCACAGCCCACTCTCAAAATGTCCAGATGATATCGCCTGTGCTGCATCTCTAATCCTGCCAAAATAGAGGTCATTGTTCTCACCAATGATGTGACCTTTCATTTTAGACCATTTACTTCCGTGACACGGGTGGATGGACCGGAAGTGAAGGATGGACAGCAAAGCTTTTGGATTACGACTTTTCCATGATGATGAATCCCAAAGTCTGCTCAAGAAATGTACTGGCATTCAGCGAAAGGATATCATACATCACCTGAACAATGTGTAAGCATAATTAGTCAAATTGCCATTACTAAATAAATCATGTCAGATACTGTGTTCACTGATTAGAAGTTTTAAGGCTGGATGATTTTCTGAAAAACAACCCAAGACATATGATTAGTACAGCGCGGAGGCTTCGCGGGGACCTCCGGATTTCTGTATCCTGCGCATTGTTGTGATAGAAACGAGCAGGCAGCCCGCGAAGCATGAATGGCTACCATGGCAACTCAAACATCCTACCACACGCATAAACTCAGCGCGAAATGAGAAGTCGGGTGACAGAAATTACAGCAATTTTGTATTAGTAATAAAAGTCGTCACGGTGAGAAAACAGCCATG
Source organism: Ambystoma mexicanum (assembly GCF_040938575.1). Taxonomy (NCBI): domain Eukaryota; kingdom Metazoa; phylum Chordata; class Amphibia; order Caudata; family Ambystomatidae; genus Ambystoma; species Ambystoma mexicanum. Next base: position 524,416,587 of record NC_090941.1, on the reverse strand, counting down.
AATATCTTGAAAGGGACAGGTTGGAAGATCGGGTACAAAGGAAATGAAGGTGGAAGGAAGTTCGATTTCAAAAGGCACAAAGGAAGCGTCATTTATGCGGACGAAGATTAAAAGAGAAGTCTAGAGAAAGAAAGAAAGAAAGAAAGAAAGAAAGAAAGAAAGAAAGAAAGAAAGAAAGAAAGAAAGAAAGAAAGAAAGAAAGAAAGAAAGAAAGAAAGAAAGAAAGGAACAAAGGAAAGTAAGACTACTAAAAAGAGAGAAGCGTGCAGACAGCAAGAAAGAACATGAATTGTCTTATATCATTTTATGTGAATTGGTGTTATTTTGAAATGCAATGGTACACACTATATCTACGTTGAAATGGCTGAGTCGGCCCTCGCGATTTGGAGCTGGGACTGCGGGTTTGCACATATGTATATGCCAGAGAAAGAATAAGAAAAGGAAGATGGGAAAACAGATAATCTCACGTCATTATGAAGTAGTAAAGTGAGAAGGAAAAAAGGAAGAAAGATGCAATAGGGGCTCAAGGAAGTGGGTGATAATAAAAGACGACGTGACAACTAGGCGAACGAGGGAAGTACACACAGGAGGAAATGGAAAGAGAACGGAAAGAAGGGTGAATGTGTGAATAAAAGAAAGCAATGAAAGAAATAATCGAACGAGTGAAAGGCGTTCACAAAAGCAAGAACATAAAACTGGAAATGAGCTCGGTTTGAATACAACGAGCGAATGATATTAGAATTGTGGGAGAGGGAATATTTAGTGAGAACTCGAATGGGTGGAAGCCGAGACAGAACTCGTCAAGGAGAAAGCAGCAACGCCACAGAAACACACTGCACGAGAAGAGAGCCAGGGCAGAAAGCGAGCACGTCAAGATATTAACCCGGCTTTGAAAAAGAACGCCTTCATCTGGCACGGAGGCAAAAGAACACAGGAGGCCCTCCCACCTTGCAGTCCGCCCCAAGGTCACGGTGATTGCAGCCATTCATGGCTGCCAATGAACCGCGGGCCCGCTGCGAGGGACGGCCCGGGTTAACCTTCCTTCGGCAGAAGCCTATTCACCGAGGCCGCAAGGACACGGGCGCTGCGGAGGATTACAAGGCGACGGCTCAATTAGATGATTAGCACACGCTCACAAGGACGCCTCCTCTAGCAGGGACAGGCGGTGACAGGGCGGCGAGGAGCTGGAGGCCGCCCAAACGCCCTGGCTGCGTCTCCCTCATTGGAATGCAGGAAGGCGCCTCGAATGATAGATAGGCCGCTTATCCCCCCCCCCTCTTGTCTCAGTCAGGTGGCTGCACTGCTGAGGTACTGGATGAGGTGAGAAGAGTTACACTGTCATGACCAAGACAATGTCACACCAATTAACACCCCCAGCGCCCTATTCCTCTCTGTCACCTCCTCTCTAGTGCTGTCACACATCTCACTGGACTCCACGGAGCAGGTTACAACACTGAAACGAACGCCATTTTCATATCTTCTTCTAGAACGGTGGCTGTCAAACTGTGGTGCTGACATGAAGGATGTCAGGTGCGGACGGGGCGGGGTTGCGAGGCTCTTTAAAAAGGGACTCTGGTGACCACTATTAATAGGACATACACGCAGGGATAGCTTGTAGGGGCCATGGAAGGAATTGGGTCGGAAGAAGATGGAGCTGTGCTCCTGCAAAAATGGTATTGTGGGGGCGGGTGGGTCATGTGGTAGTCATCTGATCTGCATTTCTGGCTGCGTTCACTTATTGGGTGAACGGCAAGTTGGTGTTGAAGATGCCTCCATGCATTCAGGCTTTAGAACCAGGGATCAGATCAGTTGGCCAATGGAAAGGTGGATCCATCGATTCAATGGGCCCTAGCAATAGACTGTCTCTCTTCCAATCGTATAGGCAAAGGTGGTTGGCAGTCAAGCCATGTGCGTGCAGGAGACACTCTCCATGATGGTGACGATGAAGGCCTTCTTGTAGTTTGATATGTGGCTGTTTGTGATCAGCATACATACAGAACCGAGTCTAGTGCTTGCTGAAATCCATGCCAGTGGAGCCATGTATATGTTTAATAGGACTGGTGATAAGACTGAGCCATTTGCCACTCGAGGGTGGGTTTGATAGTGCTACAGGGCAGAAACCAAGCTGGGAGTCATTGAGGAGTCGCTGATATTCAAGGTTGGTGACACCACTTTTCAGAACTTTGGCTACTCATAAGAGACCTAAAATGGGTCTGAAATGTGCTAGAGCTCCATGATTGATGAACGTCTTTGTTTTTCAAACAATGGGGGGATGATAACATGGTTGAGCTGGAGGGGGACATTTCTGAGTCTCAGGTCTGTGTTGATGAGGTCTGTGGTTTTGGGGCCAAAGATCTACAAACCTATCTTGGCTACTCTAGTTTTACAATTGTCAAAAAAGAGAGCCAGAGATTTAAATGAATTTAAAGATTTGGTGACCATATGAAAAGATCTTGGGGAGAAAACAGAGAAAGTGGGAAGAGGGAAGAGTCAATGATGGTTCCTTGGTAAAGGGCAGAAGTAGATAAATTAGCCCTGCAGTCTGTGATTTCCATTTGGAATAATGTAATCAGGTCTTCCCAAAACTGTTGGCATAAGGGAGACAACAGTCTGAGGTATACACATTAACAATTTTCATATGAAATCTGCAATCACACTCTGAAGATCTGAAGATAGGCTGCATTGGTACTGCAGATGAAGGTACATTGCTATCTTCATCTGGAACCTTATGAATAGGCCTTGTGTTCTGGTCCTGGATGACGCTTAAGAAGACCATGATTTTGTCATTTTTGCCCTTCCATTTAAAATTATTTGATTCAATTATATTAACTGTTATTACTCTCCTTGGCCTCTGGAGACTTGGTTGATCCATTCTGCACGTGCTTTCTGCATCTTTGATTGAACAGAACTTGGCACTCGCAATTGCTCACCCCTTTACTTAATCAAAGCGAAATATGTCCTGCATACATAGTTTATCTTCTTCGACTCCTTTCAAGCCTTACAGTTGCCTCTTGCTGTGGCATCCTTGATTCTGAGCCAAGCATATGCCCTTTGTTCTTGCATGAATCTGTAGTCCAGTACCTGTCAGCTCTGCAGACTTGGCCTTTCTCCTCACAAGGCTTCTTGCTTATTATTACGCAATGCCGACGTCCATTTTCTCAACATGGCTGTTTTACCAGTGTTCTATTTCCTACTTTAGCAAGCTTCTACATTGTTTTATCTATGTTGCATTTCTGCGTATATACATCTGTTACATCTCTTGTCACTTATCTTCTTAGGGTATATGATTCTTCTCCATATTCGCATATATGTTTTCTTTGTCACTTCAATAGAAGGAAAGTTACATAGATGGGGAACTTGCGCCCCCTGCATACTGTAATTAGCTCAGTTACTAAGCCAAACGTTTTAGAATGTCTTCACCCTGATATGCGGTTATTAATTCATAATTATGTCCATATTTCCCATAAAAGGTTGTTATTCGAATGTTCTAATTCTTGTGATTCCAAATCAAACACTTTGGAGTTGCTTTTTTCATCAAGTATATTTCTTTAATGCCCAATACGTTTTGAGACTGATTGTCTCTTCTTCAGGGACTATTCAATCTATAAGTAATATATTCAAAAATCATAATCAGTACATTGAATACATTCAGTAATATTCAAATCATATATACAATTGTTATAAAGTAATTGGCATTCTCAGTGGTTTATAGATTCAAATTAAACCCATGTGTCTGGTCATACATTGTGTTATAGGAGAACAACATTTGTCATTTTGTTAATCATAGTTGTTCATTATTCTGTCTGACCTAAGAACTTATCAATATGAAAAACAGAAACAAAATTCTGTTATGATCAGTCACGACTGTGCTTTATAAAACCAAGTTCTTGAGATTATAGAATAGTATTCAAGTATTGTCATAGGGTACTAACCTGTATTTCTCTTTCTACCTATAGTGAGGATTCTTATCCTTTCCTTTAGGATTGGGTTCAAGTGTTCATCCTGTTACACTCCTATTGTGTCATCTCCTCAGTCCTGCATGTTCCCTGTTGGGATTGGATTTAGCTCCATTTTTAATAGACCTTCATTATTTGGACAATGTGGTCTAGAAGTTTCTTTCTAAAGGATTTACTGCTTACATAAACGGAAGTTGACCCATATAAGCTTGATAGTTGTGTCTAGTCCTAAAAAACACTATTTCGTCAATTGGGTTCCTTATTCATAGATTGCAGGTAGATATCTCCTGGATCTGTTAAAAATATACATATAGTCTTCAGACTTAACAGTATCAGAAATTACAAAAGGAAATCACATCCTGAAGGTATCTTATTGTTACCTGTATCAATAGTTCAAGCGATATGACATGGTATGAGACTTCTATATTAGGTTGGAGCCCGTGGTACCACTTGGAGGAGTCTTCGCGGTGCTCTGAAATCAAGTGTAATATCCAATCAGTAAAAACAGGATTTCTAAATGAGAGTTGCAAAAACCTAGAGGAGGTTTTGGATTTCCAAGGATATCCTACCTGGAGAGGTTGATCTTGGTAGCAAATGATTTTCGAATGGCTGCTCTGCCGCGTAATATCAAAATGACCGCTATAAATAACGGCGTTATTACGTGTCAGTGACATGATCGCATTATGTATAAAGAAATATACTTGATGAAAAAAGAAACTCGAAAGTGTTTGATTTGGAATCACAAGAATTTGAACAATGGAATAACAACCTTTTATGAGAAATATGTACATAATTATGAATTAATAACCCCATATCAGGGTGAAGACATTCTAAAAATTGTGCTTAGCAACTGAGCCAATTACAGTGTGCAGGGGGCGCGAGTTCCCCAAGTAGGGAACTTTCTTCTATTGGTTTTCCTAAAACATCCCATATGCCAGGGATGTAGTTTCTCCTCTGCACGTCAAGAATCTAAAATACATATTTCTACCGAACTACTAGAAATCATTTAAAAGTGAAAACAACTAAAAAAAGGAACAAGAGTGCATGGTATATTTGAAATCCATTCTTTGTCACTTCAGTCACCTCCTCATTCTTTAGATGTCCATACATTGAGTTCAGTGCATCTACGTGTTTTTTCTTTTCCATGACGTCACTACGCATCTGTCGACTTTTATTTATAGTTCTTCTATGTCCAGTCGTGTCTGCAGGCTCATGTCTATCGCATCAGTTCGGGGATACATTCAATATGGTTGTCGGAGTGCATAATGTCTCTCATATCTCTGATGTTGTATTTGGATGATACCAGGTGTCATGCACAGTGTACTCTTGCTGTTGTTTAAGTATTATGGAGGTGAGGGGGTGGGCTCTATAAATGAGGTGTACGTCTGACTCTCTACATTCCCCCCTCTGGTTGAGTCCTCAACCACCTCCTCAATTTTATTCACTTTGTCTTCACACAGTGGCTTCTACGGGATCTGTATCTTTGGCACCCCCTCAGGTCAGCTGCATTCTTTGTGTTCATCCACACTCCAGGTCATATAGCAGCACTCCCCAGTCAGTGAACAGAATACCCAACGTCCTATATAATTCTTATAATCCATAGGATAATAAAACTCTGTTCCTGGGGGTGCCATAGGGCTTCCTTTCAGGTGCTCACAGGTGGTGTTTTCAGTCTTTGTGTGCTCATCAGTCACAGCATTTACATCAATCATTATCTTCATCCTAGTTGCTTGCTTAGCTGTCTTCTTTCATTGTCCTATGAGTATTCTTATAAGACAGAATCCCAGCAACACAGAAGCTAGTATCGCTGCCAGCATTTTGAAGGAATTCACCAGCCAGGTTGCAACCAACGAGAACAGAGATGAAAACCAATCTTCATTTTCGGTTTCATTCACTTATTCCACCATTTTCATATGCAGGGTTGACAACAGAGTTATAGCTTCTGTCAGGCTTCCATTTTCTCCATCATGGGCAGGTATGTATGTACATCAAGAAGGTCGATCTTGGTGCACATGCCTTCTTCCATCGCTGTAATTAAGTCAAGTACATACCTGTTTTGGAGGGTCATGAGTCTGATGGCACTCAATTCTTCTTACATCGCATTTAATCCTTTTATTGTTGTATTAATGGTTTGTAGCAGCTTCCACACCATTATTTGTAACCATTTGGCATTCACTGCAGCTTGAATTTGTGGCATGAATATGGCTGTGAATATTACTGTCGTCCTGCAGAACAATTTATACTCATCTTGGATGTTGTGATAAGCCTCTATTGATTTTGCCAACAAATTGTTCTCCTCTTCTGCCGGATAAAGTTAAGCAATCTCTTCTTCCTTTGATGTGCATACATTTTCGGAAAGCTGTCTATGTGGAGGTCACTTTGGGGGATCACCAATGCAAAACCATGTATTACCACCAATGAAACATATTCCTCCCCAATGTTTAGGTAGCTTTATGTAAGCATTGGATCCACAGGCCCATTAGTGGTCCATCAGGACGGCAGTTCCTCCTTTGATTCCTGGCACATCGATTATGTGTTTACATCCTTTATTCTCTCCAATCTTAGTCTGATCACTCTTTCTGAAACACAGTGTCGCATTCTTCATTGGTAATATGGATACAGGTCCTGATTTATCTTCAACGCATGTTAATAACTTCGAATATTTGGCCTACTCCTTAAGACATCCATCATTCACTACTTGTAATATCTGTACTGGTGCTGTCATCAATAAATGTGCACTACACACCAACAATCCTTCTTTCCATCCTGTACTGGTGGATACTTGTCCATATATCAATAACTGAGGTATCTCCCAGCATCCTGGCTATCCTGGTCTCTCCCATGTATCTGCACAATCCAGCTTCTTTTTTTCATCATTCTTCATCTCTTCTCTATTCAGGCCACTCATCCAGTACAGAATTATAGAATTATTTTGTTCTTCCAATTCAGGTATTTTATCATTGAATGTGTTTTTATGTATGCATCCTCATATGGGAACGTTCTTTTCGACATCCATCATAGGGTCGCCGCTTTCCTTCAAATGGTCCTCTAGTCATGCATGCTACTAAATAGCTGAAACACTTAGCATCATGTATGGGTATTTCTCTTGCAATAAATGTTGTGGCTGTGCCTATGGCATGAGGGGTGAGAGAACATACATAGCAGCTCTCATCTGATGTTCTCCTCCCCACCTCACTCATATGTTGATACAACAAATTATTTGCTAAAGGGGCCAAATTACTAAGGCATGTATTTATACCTCAATAGTCTTCTCCTGCATCTCTTTTGAGCCGGTTAATTTGTTTGTAAATATCAGGGAAAATATCACTTGTGCTCTTGTTAGGAATTGAAATAGATGTATCATTGTTAGGCACTCCATGTATATTGTAAAGCATAATTTGACACAATGCTATAAGTATAAGGAAGTAAAGACTACACATTGTACAAAATGCACTGACAAGAAAATTTGCAAAAGAATTCACGCGCTGTACTTTGTTTTGCTCGCTTAGCGGTCTTCTCGCTAGCAAGGTATATCTTACAAAATGAAAGATTCCCTTTCTCCTTTATCAACATTTAGTTCCTGCTACCTTTTTAGAATAACCACACTTTTTATAGCAGAAATTGTAATAATATTGCAATGATAATCCTGATAATAATGGAAATGAAATCCAGTTAGTACCATGCAGTGTGGTTCTAAAAAGTATATTATATGTATTTCTCATAAAAACAGATCTTTCATAAAATCACATAGGTTCCCTCAAAACATGTATTTCTGGTAACAAAGACCCTCAAATTGGGCCTCATTACGACCCAGGTGGTAAATTACCGCCTGGGTCGTACCTTTACCACCATGGCGTAAACTATGTTTACGCCATGGTGGTTGGCGGACTTACCGCCCCATTCCGAGGTTGGCGGGGCGGTAAGTCCCCAATCCCCATTTACCCTTCCCCATTCCCATTTTTGCCCCATAGGGCATAATGGGAGTGGGGAAGGCGCTAACTACGCCACCGTGAATTACGGTGGCGTAATTAACATCAAGGTCCCTTAGCGCCATGGATTTTAACACCTGCTAAAAGCAGGTGTTAAAACCTCCATGTCGCTAAGGGACCTCGGAATCAGGCGGTAAGGGTCGGCGTGTTTACGCCGCCGTAAACCCCTTACCGCCTGAGTCGTAATGAGGCCCATTGTCTAAAGAAATCTGAAATAATTGGTTTATCAAAAGTACCTCAATTACAAAAACCTCACCAAACACCCAATTACAAAAACCTTACAAAAACACCAACATTAACTGATTAGCGAGCATGTGCTAATGTTTCACCCATTTTTTGGGCTTTTACCAGGCAAAGTTCTTTAACAGTTATTCTTTAACATTGATTCATGTTCAGTTCCAGTACAGTTCTCAACACTACTATTTATACAATACTAATCATACATTTCTCAATTGTCTACCCTATTTATTCGTGAAGTTCCAAAATATATTCTGTAAAGGAAAAAGAAAGAGAGATAAATGAAAGGGAGTGGTTCTGAAAGACATCTGGCAGAGAAATCTATTAACACATTTAAATCTTAAATTCGAAAGACACAATCTCATTACATTTATCTGTATCAAATTGCATTCATGCGGAATACATTACTCTCGGCCTTTGGCCCTGTTGTTAACTTAGGGTTCTGGATCCTACATTACTGGTCTCCACCTCTAAATGACACTTTAAAGAAATATATTTCATGTAGAATGAAAAGAAATCCTTAACACTTAATCCTTTGTAATGTTAACTAAGCTTATGAGTCAAATCAGGGGTTAGTGCTATGACCCCTTTTTACCTTATTACTTGTGCTTGTAAATAACATGTGGAATGGTTAGTCTACTCAAATCTGGCCAATTACTTTGACTCCTTTGACGTATGATATAACAGAGAATCATTGTGTACGGGTGTGCATTTTTTCTTTTCACTTCAATAAATGCTGTGCATTTATATAGAATTCCTGTACCTGTATGATTTAATTTCTTTAATTGGTAGGTAACCAGGTGTCTGTGCATAACTGGATTTCCACTACTATCTTGTCTACATATAGCCTCGGTGGGGAATAAAGAGCACCCTGTCTTTTCCAAAAATCTTGTTCTTCCTCTGGAGCTTGAACCTGCAGCTCAATTAACCGTACAATGGATAACATAGTAAAGCCTTCCTTCATCACCATACATCGTTCTGACATTTGCTTAATATCTTCTACTTCAAAATTAGAAATATTGGGAAAAGATGCTGCTCTTTTGCTTCAATTTTTGCAGCTTTGTTACCATGTCTGCCCTCTTAGTATGGGTTTTGTGCTTCACCACGGCGATAGCCAATGGGAGCTTTAGTACCTTAATGAGTTTGTCCAATAGAACCGCATGTTGCACTGGTGTGCCGTCTGCATGGAGGAAGCCCCTCCTTTTCCAGCGTGACAATCCTGTGTGTATGGTTGACGTCACATGGGCAGAGTCAGAGTACACTGTCACTTCCTCATCATCATATCTCTGGAGTGCGACGATAAGCACCGCTAATTCCGCAGCCTGTGCTGAACAATATGAAGGCAATCTTGCACTTGTCACTACTTTAAATTCACCATTGTGTTTTAACTTCATTACTGCTGATCCCAATTGTCTTTCTCCTTTCATTTGATTAATTTTCAAAGAACCATCAATAAATAGAATATCCCCCCTCGTAGAGCGTTTTCTTTAACATGGAGAGTATTGTCATAAAACTCAGCATACTTTGTGCAATCGTGTATATAATCTTCCTTTTCTACTGGTTCTGTGCTCTAGCACCTTGAAGCTTCTCTTGTGCTAATGGGATTACAAATAAAGAGCTCAAACAAAATAACCAGACAGACTCAAAAATATGTCAAAATAATACAATATTCTCAATTTAATAAAGTAGGATCAACTAGCAGACATCGGATTGATGATTGCACGCTCACACACAAACCTGATTAGACAGAGGTTTTATACTCCAATATCCGTCATCTATGATGTCATCCTACGTGGCACACTACAAAACCGACGGGAGGCATTGGTATGGGGAACATATCTACTTATAGAATACATATGGGTTAGTACTTCATTGGCTGTCTCTTATCTGTGAGGCATGCCTCAAATTACCACTAAATACATATAACACTGATTATAGCAGACAAAATGGCAGCAGATTGGTCTATGCAACATTGTATAGCAGGTTGCCCCATAGATCCACTGATTGATTGGCACTCCCACCCAGCCTTGGACTTTCAGCTCGGCTAGCAGCACGTAAGCAAAACTAAACCCAGCCGCTTGAGTCACGTTGACTTACTCCCCACTTTCCCAATTAGTCCATCATCTCTCATGAGTCTGGCCATGAGCCAGAGTTTCCCATTTGTAGTTGACCTTGTAGCCTTCTCTCTGCTCTAGAACATTCAAGGGAGTGTAAGAACATTACTAACTTCATCCACAGTGCAGCCCTTGTTTTTGACTTACTTGGGGATCAGGTGTGAAGTGACCACAAATGTGTCCATTTCGACCTCCTATTTACTGTTATTTGATTTAATGATGCTGGGTATCATTGCTCCTCTTGGCCTATAGAGACTTTCTAGCTCCATCTTGTAGGAGCCTTATCCATTGTTAGTTATCAAATAATTTGACTCTTGAAAATGTTTTCTTCTTCTTTAATCTAAGAGAAATATGTATCATGTTCATGATTTATCTGTTTGCCTCCCTTTGTGCTTTTCAGCTATTCCTTGAAATAGCATAATTGATCCCAGGCCCACATAGACTACTCTTTGTTTGCACACACAGCTGTTTTGCAGCGTCTCCTGACTCTGCAGCCCTGGTCTGTTTCTGAGTTAGCTGAATTGAATCTTTGCATGAGCCAGCATCCATTTTCTTATCATGGCCATCCTTGCCACGTTATATTTTCCTCTATAGCAAGCTTCTATGAGTCCTATCTGCCTTGCACTGCTACGTATTTACACTTATTGATCAGCAAGTTACTTCATTATTCTTTGTATATATGATTACTTTATCATTGTGTACATGTTTCTCTTATCACTTCAGTTACATTGGTACTCTTCAGTTTTTTAATATCATTTCAGTATGTCCTTGTATAGCTTCTTTGTGGCATCACTACACCCATGTCAGATTTCACTCAGCACTACATGATATCCAGTGGTGCATGCTAACATCCCTCCACACGACATCCTTCCACTCCTTCACTGCGAGCATACATTCAATATGGTTTTCTGAGTGCATATCGTCTCTCGTACACTTGATGTGGTATAGGCATAACACATGGAGTCCCATATAGGGCCCTTCTCCTGCTGTTCCAGTATGATGGCAGTGAGGGGGTGGGAGTTAGGGATAATGCATCCACCTGCTCCTCTACAGTTCTGCTATAAATGTTGCTGGATTCACTACAACTAATGATTTTAATCGCTGGGTTTGAAATAATTACTTCATATCCTGACGCTCTTGGTGTAGTCAATGTGCTTTTAGGTTACTCCAAAACCTTGTTCGCTGGGATAATGCCTTCACATTCCTGTGTCTAAAATCCAACTGGTTTATGTCCATGTCCTAATGTTGTCTTCTGCATAAGGACTGCTGTCATCACCACTCCATTTGAATGCGAAAATAAATGAAACACTTTGTTATGGTCTGGAATCCCTAACACAGGGGCTGTGCCGAGGGACATTTTGTAACTCTTCAAATCCCTCTTTCATCTCGTCTGTCCACATTATCTCACTTTTACTTATCTGTGCTTCTTTGAGCCCTTTTAAAAGTGGTCTAATTTGTGTACTGTAATTAAGAACCAAAGCTCTCCAATAATTACATAGGCCTAAAAACTGCTGCATTTCCCTCACTGTCTCAGGTCTACAAGTTTTCATGATTAGCTGCCCTATATACAGGACCTCTTCCTGTCAATACTGCAGTTTCTCCTGCTCCACTTTGTATCCTTTTCCTACCAACACTGCCATTAACTGGACCAAATCTTCTCTAAATTATTCTTCCGTCTCACTACACACTCATATGTCATCTACCTACTGAATTATTGTGCTCTCAAGTTGTATGTTACTTAGGTCCATCTGAAGGACCCTATTAAATATTGATAGGGACTCACAGTACCCATGTGGTCATCTTGTATGTTTCTACTGCTGGTTTCTATATGAAAATGAGGTCAAATATCGGGAGCCCTCATGAATTGAAAAGAAGGCATATTTTTAAATCTACTACTGTAAAATATTTATCTGTAGCTGGGATCTTACATAATATCATAGTTGGATTCAGAACCAGAGGAAACTCTGCTTCGACAATATTGTTTAGGGGAGTATTTCCTGAATAAATCTCCACAAATTTCTTTACTGGGTACAAAGTGTGTTACATGGGGAATCTGATGGTACCAATATTCCCTGCTGTATCAAGGTGGAAATGGTTTCAAATATACCTTCATCTCTGGATGTGGGATACTGTTTTCATTGTGGTACAATTGCTCCTGGCCTAAGGTTTATTTTAACTGCTCATGCTCTTCTCAATAGAGCCACATCATATGGACTGATGGTCCATACAATACTTGACACCCTTTCTAGATCTGTCTGGAAAGATTATGGCTTTTTTCTTACCAGTGCCCTTCTCTGTGGTATGTCCCTATTCTTAGTTTGTATCCAATATGTAAGGTTTATGAAAAATATTAATTCATCATCTGAATTCTCATCTCTGAATAAATCCTTTTCTGTCAAGCCTGCTAATCTAGATCCTTTGTCAAGAGCTATTACTGTTTTCCATGCTCTTCCTTCATCATCTGTTGAATGAACAACCACCTTTTCCTCACTTACTACCACTGCTTCCAGTTTTATGGGAATAATCAGTCCTTCTTCATCATCCATAGGTACCTCTGGCCTAATCAAAAATTCATCAGGTATCCTCAGCAATTTACTTATCAATCCAGGAAGCCATGTCAACAAAATGTTTAATCCATATAAAAATACTTCTGGATCTAAAGGGACAACTTGTAAGTCTTTTTGGCCTATAAATGCTAATATACATTCTCTTGCATACATATAATATATCCCTAGAGTGGAACATATCCCTTTATCAGTAAAAGATGTTGCCATATTACGTTTTGTCATGAAGTCACATCCTAATATGTTAATGGGTTTCTGTCGAGAATACAATAGTGGCATAGACACATCATGTTCTCCTATTGAAAGTGGTAATTCATCAGTAAAAGGAAACAAACTCATAGCCCCAGAGAATCCCTGTGCATTCATGGCCATGCCAGACATTGGATACTTTCCCTCTCGAACACAAGAAGGGGTCTCTCCTGTGGCGATAAGCAACAGAAATGTCTTGCCGCCTATCGTTACCTTGACCCTTGGTTCCTCTTGGGGGTCTGCTGTCACAGATAGTACTTAATACATCAGGTCACTATGTGGGCTTTCCTATTGTGGATATAAATTTATCCCTGTACCCATAAAATGATTTCCTACCACTACTGCAAACTCTCTATCCTGGTCATAGATGTTTGTGTATTTGCCTTCCATTGTGGCATTGTTGCCTGTTGCATCGGAGTGTACTGTTGAGTCTGTGCTTGTTGTGTTTGCATAGGCACTTGCTGTGGTTGCTCTTGTGGTGACTGTGATTGCAGCGGAATGTGCTAAGTTCCGCATTTGTCTGATACTGCATGTGATCTTGGGCATGATACTCCAGTGGTTCTGTATTATAGGGTGTAACATAGCTCATCACCCCTCTTGGAGCTTGCCAGTTCTGCTGCATGCCACCTCTACTTCTACACATGCGGCCTATAAGTCCCATTCTCGCAGAATTCCAGCACTCTTCGGCTGTCCTCCACCAAATCCTCCTCCCCCTTGAGGGTTTTGAAATCTGAATCCTCGTCCTCTAGGTCCATTCCCTCTACCATGCGGCCAAAGATTTTACCTGCAGTGATCTACGGGATACCCTACATTGATTGGCTGTGTATGGGGTAACTCTTGTGAAACCACTCCTTCGCTGCTCGTCAGTATTGCTCCTTCTATAGCAAATTCTGACACTTTTTTCTGAAGTAACTTTGCTTCCTCAAGCTTTCTGTTGTCAGATTTTTTCTCATTCTTCTCTTGTAACAATCGACAGTGATGTATGATAGTGAACTGTATTTCTGGCAATGGCTTTGCTTTCATACCTATCTGTTTTTTCATCTGCCTTTGCCCTGGCTTGGGCAGTCCCTGACACTTAATATGATAAAATAACGCTATGGTCTTATCCCAGGGTTACCTCATCTCAAGATGCCAAAGTTCTTGAATCTCCTGAATATAAGCAACAGGATCTTCGTTCTCTCCCATTTTCTGTGTCATAATCGTGCCCATGTCTGATGTATCAGGATATTGTACTCTAAGTGCCCTCCATACATCTGCTCTCCAATTATTAAATGGCTCTCCATCATGTGTTGTGTTTTGTGCTGTCACGCTCACATATCCTGCTCGTATCCAAATGTCGTCAGCTCTCTCCACTAGAATAGCTGCTAATAGGACTTTTACGTCACCCACCGTTAATGTCATTCCTGCTGTCATTCTTTCTAACTCATAAATCAACGTTCCCACTCCTGCAGTCAAACTGGGTGATTTACATTTTAATTTATCTTTATCCATCTGCGGCCATGGTATATAGTGGTCATCCCTCCCCTTTCTCTAATAACAGGAATTGTGTAAATCCTGTTCTACAATTGTGTCCACCCATATTTCATGTCTTCCAGGTGGGGCTGGTTTCACCCGCTCGTCTTCTTCCTGGAAAGTCTTCTTCCTGTCAATCACCTCAATCTACTTACATAAGGCAGGGACATTTTCCCTGCACTATGCGACCATCCTTGGGATCGTTCGGGATATAATGTAGGTTCTGGTGTTTTTACTTCTGGCTCTTCGCAATCCGACCACTTTACCCCTCTTTCTGTGCTTGGGTCTGTCAAGGAGCCACATGTGCTCTCTCCTCATGTTTTCTCATTTTCTTGCCTTTCTTTGTCTGACATCATTATACCTCAAATGGTATGGCTGTATCCCTTTCCTCGTCATCAAGATCTAGTCTGCTTAGGGACAGCATTCTATGCTTGTCCAGCAGTACATCATTTGATCTGCTTCTTGTTTCTTTCAGTAGAGATCCTTTGACACTCCCTCTCGTGACCATCCCTTTCCCTCATCTGCCTATATAATTCCCCAATACTTTTCCCGATGCCTTCTGCCTCATGCTCATCAGCCTATGTTGGTACTATAGGTATCTCGTGCAGCTCCCTGTGAGGCTGTTGTGACCTTCTATCTTCGTCCCATCGTTCTCGTTATTCAACTTGTATTACACATCTATTAATGATGTGCACTATCTCATCCTTCCTGTGTCCTCTACGCCTTCTCATTTCCTTCTCTTTTTCCTCTTCCTGTTTTCTCATCTCCCTCTTCTCGCCTTCTCTGCAACCTTCTTTCTTTCAATCTTTGTGTTTCTATTTCCTCATGTTTCTTCTTCTCCCCATCTTTTCTCTCTCTCTCCTTCACCTGCTCTTCATACTTTCTTCGTTCTTCCTTTCACTTCCTCTCTTTATCCTTCTCATCTTTATATACCTTTTCTCGTTCCTTTTCCTTTCTTTCATGTTCCTCTTTCTTCTCTTTCTTTAACATCGTCAATACCCTTTCCGTCTAATTTGAGTAGTTTCTGTCCTCCCATCCATTAATTCTGTACAATTGTCACTTCGCTGACTCTATCTTTCTCTCCTTTTTGTCCCTTGGCCTCTTCTTCTATATTTATTAGTCTGCCCCTTCTCTCATTGGGCTTTTCATATTTACTACATCCAGACAGATATTCTCATTCTTTAATCTTGCTTTCTTCTGTACTATCCTTACTACTATAAGCAGGGGGTGCATATATCTGATTAATATACCCTGCCACTGCTTTCATCTCCTTTAAAGGATAAACTCCATGTTTCTTATTAGTTGTACTATTGTCTTCAGAAGGAGTAAGAGGAGCCGAGGGTGCTGTGCCTTCCCCATTGTGCAGATCAAGGATCCACTCCTTTTTGGGCAGGTCTTCTTTCTTGCTCTGATACATTTTCCATAACTCTAAATAGCTAACCCTTTTAGTAACTTTTTCCCTGTGTACGCACCATGTAAGTATGTTGTCATATGTTGCAATACTGTTCTTGATAGGGAACCCTCTTGAGGTCATGGCATGAACATTTTGTCAGCCTTGCCTTTTACCCATTGAGCATGATATTTCCTGATCTTCAGTGTGTACCTCAGTAATGTTTTGCACAGGCGTAGAAAGGGAGAGTCCCCTATGATGACCAGTCATTTATAACTGTCAATACTTACTGTTTTTTTATTCTACTATTTCTTTAATTATTTATATCGCAACAATTAGTTCGGGAAAGCACCATCAATCGCCACCTATTCCTCAAAACCAATTCTCCAAAAATGTTTCGAAACCCATACAATAATTTTCTGTTCACTTCTTCATTACAATTCTATCAATTCCCACTATCCGGTTGTTTTATTATGGACCATCTAAGAATCTTTTGTTATTATATTTTTTTCAACTGTTACCCTCCTATCATTGGTGGAAATCACTTATTTTTAGGGTCTGATATGCAGTCAAATTACTGCTATTGTTCTATTGTTTTTTTTCTTTTTTAATCTATAACCTAATTTATCACAACTAATAAAAGCCACATGTCTTTTTCAACCAAATCAACTTCTTACACTAACATATTCATAACCCCAAACAAATGTGCACAACAAATTCTACGATCGTCTTTCTCACTTTCTCCAGTGAAAGTATCTCATCTCCATTTTACCCCATTTTGGAGTGTGAAACGCATCCTTCATATTGGCCTTGCCTCATCCTACGTGGCTTACAGTAAAAAACCTACTGGGTGGAGGGATTTCTTAATACCCCATCTTTGATTGTCATGTGTTCCCTTCTATCTCCTTGAGAATAGGTAATCGTGATATATTTTCTTAAATCAATCCTGTTACTTCGTCCCCACTCTATATATTAACAGATGCAATACAATCCCTGCCCTTTTATTTGCCACTTTTGATGCTCTACTTACATTCATCGCTCAGTTCGAGCCCTTCGGTATCAACTCTTCCCCAAACGACTGCTTCACCTTCAGTCCGCCCGTGGGGAACGGACAGGAATTTCTTCAAAGAGGCTCCTGCTGATGGTCTCGTTTTACACGCGTGACTCTTCCACTCTCCACAGGAAACTCTGCTATCCTCCGGCTGATGGTGGAAGACGTCACAAATCCGAGAGTCTTACTATGAATCATCCACACTGCTACCAAATGTGCAACAGCACCTGGAGCATTCCAAGTGCTGAATGGGATTAACATAATAAATGATCTCAGGCCCAAATAATCAGACAGACTCAAAGAATATGACAGAATACTACTTTATAAACAGTTCAATTAAGTAGGCAAACCCGGTGAACAAACAAATTTCAGCACACACACTCTCATTGCATTTCAGTTATACAAAGGGTTTTATTCCTCGATATACGTCAGCTATGACATCATCCTACGTGGCTAACAGGAAAAACCTACTGGGCAAAGGGATTGGTTAAGGAAAACATATACGTATAATTTTTATAGGTGTTAGTATTATCACTGGATGCCACTTCTCTGGTAAGCAAGCCTTGAACTACCTCTAACTACGTAAAAACAGATAATACCATAATAACAGCAGCAGATACACTTCTGCAACAATTTATGGTTCACCATTGCATAGGCCCTCATGATAGGTTGGCATTCTCTTACTCTGGACAATCGGCTCATTAGCAGCATGTAAGCAACAAAACCAGGTGCAGGGGAACAACGTCAGGCAACTGTCTTTCTTAGCTAATTAGCCTACCATCTCTCATCAGTTAGGCCCTAAGTCAAGGTACATTGCTATCTTCTCCTGGAGCCTTATGAAGAGGCCTTGTTTTCTGGTCCTGGATCATGTGTGAGAAGACCATGATTTTGTCCATTTTCTATTTCCATTTAATATTATTTGATTCAATTATATTAGGTGCTTTTACTCTCTTTGGTCTTTGGACACTTGGTTGCTAAATTCTGCATGTGCTTTCTTCATCTTTCATTGAACAGTACTTGGCACTCGCAATTGTTCACTCCTTTACTTAATCTAAGAGAAATATGTCCTGCGTACATAGATTATCCTCTTCGACTCCTTTCAAGCGTTACAGTTGCCTCTTGCTGTGGCATCCTTGATTCTCAGCCAAGCAAATACCCTTTGTTCTTTTACATATCTGTATTCCAGAGCCTGTCAGCTCTGCAGCCTTGGTCTTTCTCCTCTCAAGGCTTCTTGCTTACTATTACACGATGCTGATGTCCATTTTCTCAGCATGGCTGCTTTATCTGTGTTCTATTTCTTACTTAAGCAAGCTTCTACATTGCCTTATCTACCTTGCGTTTCTGCGTATATACATCTGTTACATCACTTGTCACTTATCTTCTTAGGGTATATGATTCGTCTTCGTATTCGCTTGTATGTTTACTTTGTCACTTCAGTCACATCTTCATTCTTTAGATGTCCATACATTGAGTTCAGTATGTCTACATGTTTTGTCTTTTCCATGATGCCACTTCACATCTGTCTGCCTTTACTTACAGTTCTTCTATGTCCAGTGGTGTCTGCAGGCTCATGTCTACTGCATCAGTTTGTGGATACATTCAATATGGTCGTATGAGCGCATAACGTCTCTCATCTCTCCGATGTGGTGTTGTGATGATACCAGGAGTCATGCACAGTGTTCTCTTGCAGTTTTTTCAGTATGACAGGTGAGGGGATGGGCTCTATAAATGACATCTATGTCTGCCGCTCTACAGTTCTAGAGAGAACAGGCATTTGTATACAGATGAGAGTATTCTGTGAACGTGGTGCTAGGATGCTTCCACTGCAGCTGTGCTATGCAAGTGGGTTATAGGAGTGCAGTGATCAGTTTGATGTATGTTGGACGGGGTGTTCATTTCTCATGTGTGAGCGACTCTTAGTATCTGCATTGTGTCTTGGAAGAAGAATTTGACCATGTTAGTGCACAGAGCAGTTAATGGATTCCTCAAAGTACAGGTTGGAATGGGGGCACGGGTAATCTTAAAACCACACATGGCAATTCATAAAATATCATAAGATTGCATGAAAGGCATAACAAAGTATTATAAGACAGAGCATGAAAAAGGCCTTACAAGTCTGAGCAATGTGGTCTCTCTACACTTCTACCACCAGACTGCAGACAGCTCCGATTTCACTTTCTCTCTTTGCCACGATCAATCTCTCACTCTCTATCTCTGTCTCACTCCCTCTTTCACTCTCTCAATTATTTCCTAAAAATAGATGCATTCGTGCAAAATGGATCTGGAATTAGCAAATATCGGGAGGTGGCAGTCTAGAGACTTCACTCATTAGCATAAGTGAAGTGCTAAGGGTTATGGGTGGCAAGAACAGTTTGCTCCGTGAAGCGATGCCTGAGATATGACAATCCTAGCTGATCGTTTCACCTTCAATAGTATGTTGGTTGCCAGGCTGAGACCCGTCACAAACCTCACTCTAATTTGCTCAGGTGCTGCATTCATTGGGCCTGTTGTGACGTTTGCCCATCAGTCATTAGGGTGACAAATGCCATTTGCCAGGCAAGCATTGAGGACAAGGCCCAGAATCCATGGTCATGTCTATGACATCTGAGTTTGATATGTGAGTGTGACTATGTTTGTGTCATCAGTTGGATGCCTAATTGGGCAGCTTTTCCCTCAGGATGATTTGGGTTTTGCAGACTTCCATAACACCAAAGTATGATATCTCTGTGTGTCGACCAGAGGACACACGTGCTGGCTTTGTAGGCCTTTTCGTCTTTAATGGCACATAACATTGGCATAAACATGTGACAAATACCTACTTTAAACCACATTCTTCTTCATCTCTGCACACCTCAGGGAATGCATTGGATTACTCCTCCTAAGTGCATGTCCAGCCAGAAGCCCTTGTAGGAAACTACGGCTTTCGGCAAGCTCATGTTTGAATTTTGCGTATTTTTTCTCTTTTCGGAAGATTCTAACCATGAGAGGATGCATAGTGCAGATCATTTAAAATTCTGTGCATTTATATGCATTCTAAATTGATAACACAGTACATCAGAATTAGTATTGCATTATGTTGCATAGACATTAGATTGTCATAGTAGGACTAGATTTAGAAATATAAGTAGTGGATTTAGGGTCCGACTGAATGTGTGCATTATATTTAGTAAGATTCACTCAGGCAGGCCAATTCTTGTTTCTGTGAACTAGGTAGAATTGTATCAATAATTCATTGTGGTGACTTCCCCAGAATCAAGTTAGGGGGCTACCTTTCAAGTGATTTGATTTAAAAACATGAAACGTTGATTTATATACAGCAGTGTCCCAGAATTGTGGGGTGGGATTGTATACTATGGAGTGGTAAATCATGGGATGTACTTCAGCGATGCATATACATTTCAATGCACAATCAAAGCCCCTGTCAATTCATCTGGCAGTGTCCCTTTTGTAGAAAGGATATGCAGAGTACTTTGAGTTGCTTGTCCCTTGTCCTTGTGTTGGAGCATATGCATTGATACCTGATGCCTGGCTGTAATAGGGAGTAACGCGCAGTCACCCATATAAAAACCGAGACAAGTTGCATAATGATCACAGGGAAGTAGGATTGGGCAAGAATTACCAGCATCACCAGTATGAAAAGGGTCATCTAGGCATGTTACGTAACATAACCAGACATCAATGCAAACTCCATTGCGGTAGCCATGTCTTTTGGAACGTGTCATGTGGGAAGACATTCAGTAGTCAAGCCAAATACAGTCAGACTCTTGTGCCACTCACACACCCAGCTGCCTATCACAGCTGGGCACTGTGCATACTGCTGCATGCAGGCCACACACTGAGTGAAGTGCTAAGTAAAGTACCATAGTGTATTGGAGTGAAATCTAAGTGTGGTTCACTGAAATGGAAAACTTTCATGCAAAGAGCACCTCAGCCCTGTGTCCAATATTTTATGTGCATGGCTCTGTATGTAGCAGCCAACATCATTCATGAGATGTGGCTGAAAAAGTGTTATTAACCACTGAGTTGGGGAGGTGTAAGGCAACAGGTGTAGCATCTATCCTGTCTGCATGCAATGAGACAACTTGAAAAAGCCAAAGGGTAATGTCTCACTGTGATTGGCCCCCCATGGCAAATGATCGCAACTAAAAAACAAACAATAGAATAAGGAAGTTGAAAATGGATCCGTTCGCTGTGCCTCATGGAATACCAGAGGATTTCATCATCTGTTCTCGACGGAAAGCTCTTTCTTGACCAAATATGATCTCATTTGCATCCAAGAATCATGGCTGTGTGAACCTCCAATATGTGAAGGATATGAAGTCTACTTCAATCCGGCAAAAAAGGGACTGAAAGGCCGACCGTTTGCAGGCCTCTTGGTATTAAAAAAAATCGATAGCCACTTACAAATACTCAAGCACGAAGCTCCAAATTCTTACGTTCAAATATTGAAAATAGCCTCTACAACAGAAAATCAGGAGGAGATGACCAATTTGCTATTGATTAATACATACTGGAGGGAAAATATGCCAAACCCAGGGTCATACTTAAAATCTATCACGAATGCCATTGACAAGTCCATGACGGAGGAAGAAGATCAGCTCATATTGCTGAATGGTGATTTAAACATCAAGCTCCTAGACAAAGGGGGCAAAATTAAAGAGATTGAAAATCTTACAGGAAAAGAAAGCCAATGGATGAAGGAAATGGGCATACGGGATATGATGATGTTAAACAGCCAAACAAATGGCTAACTCATGGGGGCCGACACTTGGCATAGTGGAAAATTGAGAGCATGCTTGGACTATTGTTTTGTGGGAAGAGATACGCTTGCCTGGATAAAATCATTTCGAGTCATCAAGCAAGCTAATAGTGACCACTCTCTTCTGGAAACTGAGCTTGCATAGGATTCAAGAGCTTTCCCAAAGAGAGGAAAAGTGATGGAAACAGAGATATCGTGGGGAAGAAACAGGTTGCGACTTAAAGATCAGATCATACCAACACTGGCGAAAAATTTCCAGGAAGCCGTAGAAAAGGGCGAGGAGGTGGTCAATTATAAATGGCTGTTTAAAGCTTAGGAGGTTAAGTGTGATTCATCTAAACTGAAGCAGGTCAAAAGGAAACACGCCTTTAATGAATTTGTAGTCGCCAGACGAAAAAGATACAGAGCTGACCTCAGGCGTATAAAAAAGTCTCATAGCCTAGACAAATGCGAATTGGAAAGAAAATGCTGACAAACCTACAAGAATTGGCTGCAATCAAACAGATACCAAAGAACTCAAAGAGACGCGGAACAAATGATGGCAGCCTTAGCAACAAATAATACAAAAAGTACCTGGGATCTAATTAACAACAGAGATTCTAATCAATCGGCCATAGGTATTAACCAAGTCTCTGAGAAAAACTGGTTCGACCACTATACTGCCCTGTTCAAAGGAAAAAATAAGGAAAAAGTAGTTGATAAAAGAACAGGAAACGCTACCTGGTCATTGAACTTCGATAGAGAAGACACTCAAATACTGATCAAAAAATTAAGCTCTTCCAGGGCTGCCGGTCCAGACGGCGTCTCCAACAAAATGTTAAAAGAAAACATGGAAGGCTGGTCAGACCTAATTTACGCACTTTTCAAACAAGTAGCCAGAACCAAACAAATTCCAACTACGTGGACGGAGGCCTACATCGTGCCTATTTTTAAAAAAGGTGGCCGCGGCAATCCTAGAAATTACAGGCCGATTGCGCTACTAGACTCCATTAGCAAGCTCTTTGCCTCCATCCTCTTACGGGATTTAAAGAACTGGACAGCTGAAGCCGGAATTTTGGACGAGAGACAAACTGCTTTCGTGAGTGGAGTGGGCACCTGCCTTAACCCGTTCCTGATCAATATATTAAAAGCAAAGGCCCTAAAAGGAAAAACAACAATCTACTTGGCCTTTATAGATCTCGAACAGGCTTTCGATGGAATAAATAGAGAACGGCTGTGGGCAAAACTGAGCAATTGGGGATGCCCTGTGGACCTATTGGAGGCAATCCAGGCACTGTATACCGATACCTCGATCCAGGTTCAAATGACTGCAAATGGAGGTCTATCAAGGCGGATCAAGACATCCCGAGGCATCAAGCAGGGATGTGCCCTCGCCCCTTTTCTCTTCATACTCTATATGGCTGATATGAAGTCTTCACAAGATCAGATCCGGGCCTTCCCACCGAAGGTAAATGGCATAGAGATACCATGGATGCTATATGCGGATGACGCAGTGTTCATAGACCAGACGCCGATAGGTCTTCAGCGCAGGATTGAGGCTTTTAATGACTATCTTAAAGCCAATGACATGAAAGTAAACGCAAAAAAATCTATCATTTTGACTATGAAATCAAGCCGCGGAAAGAAATTAGCAGGGAAAATACAGACTTGGTCATTGGAAAAAGAAAAACTGGCAGTAGTCGATACTACGATCTACCTTGGGATAAGAATTAATAGGAACTGCAATGAGCAGGCCCATTATACCCTGATCAGAGAAAAACTAAAAAGTCTGGTTAACCAAGGGCTACTTCTACATCGTAGATACGGGAAATTTTCTCTGTTGCCGATTACAACCTTCTATAAGCAAAAGGTAGTGGCCGTCGTTACATATGGAGCCGAGGCCCTTATAGCCCTAAGATGGGAGGTCTGGAACCTATGCGAAGCCTATTTCTGGCAAAAGATGTTGCGCCTTCCAAATTCGCTACCCTTGGAACTTATAAGATCGGAACTAAGACTGCAATCCATCACTTCAATCACGACGTGGAAATCACTATCGCTTTATAGAAAGTGTATTTTGGACAATCCACCCGTGCCATTCAGAATCCTAGCAAAGCCAGGGGTTTCCAGTAGTGATTCAATTCTCCAAGACTGGAAAATGAGATGTGAAGAAACTTTAAAATACCTGGCGATCTCTGAAGACACCCTGAAAAATAACCGAGATAAGGCTAAAAGAACAAATCGGGAAAAAGACTGGGAGGAAACACAAGAAAAAAAATTAACACGAGACCTATGTCATAATGTCATCTGGGAACGCAAAGCTCTGAACATGTTACCTCCATATTTGATGAAATTTCCCTCACAGCACTACCGAGATCTGCTTATGCGCTGTAGATTTAACATCTGGCACTCGAGAGAAATAAGGTGGCGAAGAAGGCAAATTGACAAATCACTAGCATACTGTAGATTTTGCAGAAAGAAGGACCAACTGGAAACTATAAGGCATGTGATGCTAACTTGTCCGAACCTGATATTGAATCGCCTGATGTACATGGGAAATTATACGAGCCTGATCTCGGAGGAGAACGAAGAAGAGTATTGGGAAAGGCTCATCACAGCTGAGAAAGTGGGCCGTACTTTGGACGCATTGAAATTTGTTGAATCCTTAAAACTGGAGCAGGAGGAGGGGGAGTCTGAGGTGGACGCCACCCAAACAACTGGTGATTCTGGCCTAGGGGCGATCATTTAGGGATTTTTGAACTTGACCCTAATTTGGGGGGCCTCCAACTCTTTGAGGAGGGATTGCTAAAGGAATGATAAAGGTTTAACTTTGTTTAACCAATAAAACAAAAAAAACAAAAAAAAATGTCTCACTGTATTGCTACGGTGGGTATATGATCAAGGGTGGCAATATTGTATCGCCAGAGAGAGTGGAAGAGTGGTCTGGAGCAGACGTATGCTATAGTCTAAGAGCAACCTCAATGATGTGCAGTCAAGTGGGTGTGTGGGGCCTATGCGATATGCTGACAACAGTTGGCATGACAACAGAACTTGAAGTTGTTCCCTGGGTCATGGTCCACAAAATCATACACCTCCCTCCTGTGCTCCTACTCAAGAGCCTCTTGTGAAGCCACTGTCGGGGGGAAATTCTGCCGGGGTCGGCCGGGCCTTCCGCAGACCTCCGGGCAGGGAGGCCCCAACTCCTCCCGTATATCCCAAAAGAGATAGAGTATGAGACACACGCAAGAAGCAAGGTGACTCTGCTGTTTATTAGACAAAACGGCATGGTTGGGTCAAGGAGCGTACGCGTCCGTCCTGACGCACACACAATCGTGGGGCTCGCAGGCCCTTTTTACCTTAGTATGACGCGCTACTTGTGTCATCTTACAAAGTTTAGTAAAAAACCTATTTCCACTCTGGATTGGTTACTCGAGTGGTAGGGTTAGTATAGCGCACATATAGAGAACGGTGTTAGTGGCTGAGGGTTAGTCAGGTGGTATACCTGGGCTGTCCCTTCAATTTGATACATGAAAATTGTTACATGAAGACCTCTGAGGATTGGTCAATGTTAATGGCGTCAGTGATAAGAGCCCCATGTTCTGATTGGTCCGCTCGCGAGCCTCCCAGTCTGGGACTATCACTGTTCCCAGCTCGCGATGCACCTGTCATTTGCAACAATGTTTTAATATGGGTAGGTGTAAACAATGTGAGGATTTATTCATATGTTGGGAGGTCAACTACTCCCACTGCTGCAGATGTCCAATGAGTCTTTTAATTGTATCTGCCTGTGTCTTGAAACGTGGGATTCAGGCGTCTCCTTCCTCCTGGCCTTGGCATCTTGTCAGGTTTGGCTTTGTCACGTGAGGTGGGACCGTGTTTGAGGCAAAATTCAACATAATAAATATTGTTTTTCCTACTGTGTGCCTGGTTTATCTTGCAGGTGCGACCTTGGCGTTGGCTTGCAGCGTGCGAGATTGCAACATCGTGCCCTTGGCGGTGTGCTTTCGCCGGGCTCATTTTGCAGGGTCAGCAACCCAGTTCTTGCTCATTCAATGTTCATGGAAGCTTTTGCTTGCGGCCTACTTGGGCCTGGTGCATAAGTGGAACCGTTTGATGCAGAGCGCTTTAGGTTACGGTATCATATTGCTTTATCCTCAGTATCGTGTCCACGTTATATTCTTCATTATGGTACATGGCTCTAGTGTTAGGAAAGATTTCGTAATTGTAGGTAATTTTCCTTCCATGTGGCAACCCCTAAACTTTTTTGCTGTTGTTTTTCACCTTGTTCTTGACTTTGCCAGAGAAGTGCAGCCTTCTGCCGCACTCCTCTGGGCTTTCGCTCTTTTCTTACGGGGAAACTGACATGCCCTTAAGACAGTCAGTACCGGGGAACGCTGTTTCCCGTAGTTTCTTTTATCATGTTGCGGCTTTAGTGCAACATGACACAAGAGGGCACTGTAAGCTAAGTTACAGCTCTCTTGGGTCTCTAGCCTTCTACAGGCCCTAGATACTCGTTTAGGATGGTATTTGATTGGTGCAAGTCATTCAGGGACTGGAATGGTGGCAGCGATCGATTTGTGTATTTTGAGCTCCTTTTGGCGTTCTGAGTGCGTTTTTCGCACTGAACCCAAAATGGTGGCCTGGCTCCCAAAATGGCCAGACCACGAGGCTCCTTTGTCTTGTCCACTGACCGTCTTGCTCCCTTCACCTTCCCCGGGTCGAACGACCCGGGGCCTTCCTTATTTGGGCATGTACTTTCCCGCGAAACGTGGTTGCTTTCGCGGGCTTCTACATGTCTTTTGTGTGCCTCCAGGGTGTGGGCTGGGATGTCTGGTCCCAATACACATCCTGGGTGCCAGAGAGTCTAGGGTGGTGTGAATGCCTGGGACCACCGTGGTCCGTGATTGGTCCACGAATGGTGTGTGTGTTGATGAGCGGATCTCCCATTGGCTCCCCTCTGTTTTGGCGCGAAGGGAACCGTGGATAAGAGGGAGCTGGAAACACCACTACCATGTCGATCTCCTGAGTTCTCACGAACGAAGGAATACAGGAGCCAAGTATCCTGCAACCAAGAGGCTGGACCGAGGAATCGCTGGTGACCGGCTGAAGGACTCCTCCTTTGCACTGCTGTCGTCCGGTGAAACCCTTTCCTCCTTTGATCGAACCAGAAGGCCTGTACTGGTGCTTCGACCTTTGGAATAGCAGGAACAGCTATTCTCGGCGACTTCATCAACTCCTGCCAGTAAGCCTTCGGAAGCGTCTCTGGGCCATCCAGTTGACTGACCAGCTTACAAGGGAGTCTTGCTCTGTAACCGCCGCCAGGTTGTGTTGTATTTCGAGTCCTGGTCACTCTCACACGCTTCGTACACTTGGCGTTCCCAAGTCTGAAGTGAGTAGTGTACATTTGGCTCGAATACACACGGCCGCTCCGTTGCCCTGCGGTGGTGACAAAACTGTGCAGGTTTCTTCGATTGGGACGTCTTTTTTCTCTACACGAGGACGAGGCATTCCCGGCTGTTCTGAACCTGCCAGCTGCTGAAACTAACGTGGAGAAGCCTGGGTCTGCTTGCATCGGGGACCGGTGAGTAGTATAGCTAGGATCTGGTTGCCCTCCTGCAGTAGCCCATTGCTTTTCCCCGCTGTGTAAAAACAGCACCCTTTTGTCCGTACTCGCGCTCTGCTTCTGCTCGCTGTGGAGGCTGCGCTTGAGTCGCGGAACCTGTTCTTCTTCTGTTGTGCACTAACCCGAACTGCCTGACTTCCTCCGAAGAGCTTCTCCTTTTGCCCGTTGGCACCAGCGTGTGCAGGTACTTTGAGCACAAGGCTCCACTCTTCGCAGGGCTCGGACTTCCATCTAGTTAGGTGCCTCTGAAGGCGAACTGAGTCTAAAGCATTATCGCACTGCCTGTTTTCCTTCCCTTGCAGGTGGACTACACATTTCGTGCCTCTAATGCTTGAGACTGTCGTATTTGTATATATATTGTGTTGATATGGTATGTGTTGGCTTAATATTGTGATATTGTGATTTTCTCGCTACGGTCATTATTTTAAAGGCCTTAAAATAAATGTGTATATATTTCTGATATAACAACTGTTTGGAGTAGTTTGTATGCGCTCTTGCTTTGTGTGCTCATTGCGGGCTTTCAGTCACCCTCACCCCTCTTGAGACCTAGTCTTGACCGCCGCGATCGCTACCTTGATTGGTCTGGCTCGTCCAGAGGTTACCCTGTTCCAAGTAATTAGGTTGGCCTTCTGAACTTCTGCGCCACCAGGACAGAGTTCAGAAATCCGTCTTAACAAATTGGTGTACAGCGGTGGGATACGACTGAAGGTATCCAGTGTTGCGCACGAACTAGGGCATTTCAGGTTATTCCAACCAGGACACGTAGTGAATTGTTGTAGTATAACTTTAAAAAGGCCATAGTCCTATCTTACAGTATGGAAACAAATACCTTGTTAACTTTAAATGCTTCCAAATCAGAAACGCTGAAAAAGATGTGTGCGGAGAGAGGTGTTTCCTCTCAAGGCACGAAATTGGAAATTATTCAAAGAATCGTGGCGTGGCAAGAAGTGCAGCTTGACGCTATAACTTCTGAGGACAGTGCAGAAGGTGGTGGGGCTGCGCTCACTGGTAGAACCGACGGTTCTGCCGCTGCACTGATCCATCGCGACCACGAGGACAGGGAGGACGAGATGTCTAATGTTTCCTCTGCCAGTGTTGATGGGGATGCTATGCTTGAATTCAAGAAGCAAGAGCTGCGGTTTAGGCAGCAGGAGCTTGAATTCAGCATAGCCAAACTAAAAATCGAACAGGCAGAAAAACAGAAAGACAGGGATCACCAGTTGGAACTGGCCAAGCTTCAGGTTGCAAATGGGTCCAAGGGTCCTGGACATGGGTCTGGGGCTTCCTCTCATCCACGGTTTCCGAAAGATCTGCTCAGTGTGTATGAAGAAAGGAATGACATTATGGTCTGGCTGAATGCGTTTGAGTATGCATGCGAGGTTCAACAAGTTGACAATGCTGATAAGATTGCATGGTTACTCAGCAGACTGCCCCATTCTGGCTGTAGTGCCATCATGGAAATGTCGAAGGCTGAGCGAGCTGATTTCGCAATGTTAAAGCAAACTCTCATTTTAAAGTTTGGGAAGACTCCGGCCCAATATTTAAAGCGTTTTCGAGAGTATAAGAAAAAGGAAGGTGGTACTTGGGTATCTTATGTCGCTGAATCCTTGAAAAACTTAACTGGCTGGGTCGAAGGTTATAAGGTTTCTACCTTCGAAGGCATGATAAATCTTGTCATGCTGGAACACATTTTTGCTTCTTCTTCCCCGGAGCTTAAGCAGCATTTGGCCGATTCGAAGGAGATAGATCCTAAGAAGCTGGCCATTGCAGCAGACTTATGGGTGTCACATCGAGTGTCCCATAAGGACAAAACTCATCCTGGTAAGCAGGAGGAAGGGAAAAAGTCCAAAGATATGGAGGGTGGGGAATCTGCTAAATCTTCTTCCCATAAGGGCCACAAAAAGAAAAACAAGGGTAAGACACAAGAGAACTCACAGAGTAGTGGAGGTCAGCCTCCGAAACAGAACTCTGGTTACAATAAGCCTCCCTACGTAAACAGACCCACTGGGGCTTGTTTTTCTTGTGGAGCAACTGACCACGTGAAGGGGGATCCCCGTTGTAAGGTTAGACCTTTGGGGGTCCACTCCGCTAATCTGGCCTTCTCCTCCTACGAGGAAGAAGAGATTACAGGAGCATCCTTCTCCTCAGACTCATTTCCCAGCGGAATAGAGGCTGAGGTAGTTTTAGTGTCCCTGGGTTCCTGGGAGCCTAAAGTCGCAGAGGCTTATGCTAGGATTCCGGATAATACCAAGCACTACTTTAAAGACAGTGTGCTGATCAATGGAGTGGATACTCCAGCTCTTAGGGATAGTGGGTGCAGTCGCACTGTAGTGGATTCTACCTTGGTAGACTCAGAGGAAGTTGCCAGAGCTACTCTGATGCCCACTAAGTTGGCTGACGGCCCCCTCCGTATGTTTCCAGTAATACCTGTAAATCTTACTTTAAATGGTACAGCAGTCAGGATTCCAGTGAGCATTCAGAGAAACGTCCCGGGAAAGGTCTTGTTAGGTAATGATCTCAGAGCTTTAGGGCTCGTAGGAGACACTGCCGAAAGACCCTACACACGGTCTCAAGCACGGGCAGCATTGGCCAAGTCCAATACGCCGCCCCAGCCGAAGGGGAAACCCAAGGCGAAAGGAGTCAACAAGTCACGACGAGGGAAAGAGAATATTCCCCCGAGCTCGCCTACCACTGCGGTGGAGGAAGTTGGTCAATCGCCCGGGCCTGACGAGGAAGTGGCGATGCCTGAAGTATTCGACCCCAACGATCATCCTGAACTAAAAGACTTGTTAGTTGAAGGAGGTCCTGATAGGGACGAATTCAGTAAAGGCCAACGTGAGTGCCCATCTCTGGAAGGCCTAAGGAGACAGGCCTGCTCCCAGCTTGAGGGTGAACCTCCTGGGAAGCATAGGATTTATTGGGAAGGTGGACTCCTGTATAGTGAGCCCACAGAGTCTACAGAAGGAGACCATAGGAGGTTGGTGGTTCCCCTTGCTGTTAGGCCCTTCCTCCTGCAGTTGGCGCATGAAGTTCCCCTTGCTGGTCACCTTGGTATAAAGAGGACCAAGCAAAGGTTATCCATGCACTTCTACTGGCCCAAGATGGGGGTGCAAGTAGAAAGTCACTGCAGGAGTTGTGCCTCCTGCCAGTTGTCTGGTAAGGTTGGCGCGACAATCCAAGCTCCGTTGGTACCGCTCCCAGTTGTGGGGGTACCATTTGAAAGGGTAGGGATCGACATCGTTGGTCCCCTTGACCCGCAAACATCCTCGGGCAATAGGTTTATCCTGGTGCTGGTCGACCATGCAACCAGGTATCCTGAGGCCATCCCATTGAAAACTGTAACTGCCAAGTCAGTTGCAAAAGCTTTACTCGGCATATTTACTAGGGTTGGCTTCCCTAAAGAAGTTGTGTCAGATCGTGGCAGCAACTTTATGTCGAAGTATATGCAGGCTATGTGGAAAGAATGTGGGGTCACCTACAAGTTCTCTTCTGCATACCACCCCCAGACCAATGGTCTGGTGGAACGTTTCAACAGAACGTTAAAGAGCATGATTGGGGCTCTGGAGGAGCCTCAGAGAAGAAAATGGGATCTTCTGTTACCATGCTTACTGTTTGCCTACCGAGAGGTACCACAGGAGGGTGTTGGCTTCAGCCCCTTCGAACTTCTGTTCGGTCATCCCGTACGGGGACCCTTAGCCATCGTCAAAGAGGGATGGGAGATGCCCACTCCCCCTGTTACTACCAACGTAGTTGATTATGTGCTAGGGCTCAGAAAACGGATGGTACTTCTGATGGGCTTGGCTAGTGATAAATTGAAGGCAGGGCAAGCGCTGGTGAAACATTGGTACGACCAGAAAGCTTCCCTCATAAACTTTACACTTGGTCAGCAAGTCCTGATCATGAATCCCATAAGGCCTCGAGCTTTACAGGACAAATGGTCAGGCCCTTACCCAGTGGTGGAGCCCCTGGGTGAGGTTAACTATTCAGTGGACCTTGGAAGGCCTGAACAGGCTCCAAAAGTGTTTCACGTGAATAGGCTGGAGACTTTCGTCCCAAGTGTCGAAATCGCAGCACTGCTACTGGCTTCAGATGTTGAGGAAGAGGAGTCTGAACCTCTCCCCGACCTGTTCCCAAGCAGTCCTTCAGATAGCTCTTTTGAGGGTGTCCGAGTGGCCCCTCACCAAAATGGACAAGGCTCAGTGGTTTACCTTGGACATGAAGTAGGTGGAGGGAGGAGACAGCCTCTACCCAGTAAGGTACAAGCAGTACAAGACTGGCCTACCCCCACTACGCAAACCCAAGTGAGAGCCTTCTTAGGACTCACGGGGTATTACCGCAATTTTGTGGCAGACTATGGCACCATAGCTGCTCCTCTGACTGCCCTCACAACTCCGAAGAAACCCAAGAAGGTAACTTGGACCGACGAGTGTGAGAAGGCCTTCAATGGCTTAAAAGACTCCTTGTGCCAGGCCCCTGTCCTCAGGGCCCCTGATTATCAAAGACCTTTTATCGTGCAGACGGACGCCTCTGACACTGGGATAGGAGCTGTACTATCACAAGTAGATGAGAAGGGTAAGGAACACCCTATCGGTTTTATTAGTTGCCAGCTTAAGGACAGAGAGCTCAGATGGTCCACGGTAGAGAAAGAATGTTTCTCTGTTGTGTGGGCCCTAAGGAAGCTGAGGCCCTACCTCTATGGGACCCACTTCACTGTGCAAACTGACCATAAGCCGTTAAAGTGGCTAATGAACATGAAGGGGGAGAATCCAAAGTTGCTTAGGTGGTCCATAAGTCTACAAGGCTTCGACTTCACTATTGAGCATAGGCCAGGTGTCCAACATAGCAATGCTGATGGGTTGTCCAGAATGTTTAACCGACCTGAACAAGAGACTCATCCAGGGGTGGATTAGTTCCCCCTGTCCATAGTCTGGGAGGGGCGAGTGTTAGGAAAGATTTTGTAATTGTAGGTAATTTTCCTTCCATGTGGCAACCCCTAAACTTTTTTGCTGTTGTTTTTCACCTTGTTCTTGACTTTGCCAGAGAAGTGCAGCCTTCTGCCGCACTCCTCTGGGCTTTCGCTCTTTTCTTACGGGGAAACTGACATGCCCTTAAGACAGTCAGTACCGGGGAACGCTGTTTCCCGTAGTTTCTTTTATCATGTTGCGGCTTTAGTGCAACATGACACAAGAGGGCACTGTAAGCTAAGTTACAGCTCTCTTGGGTCTCTAGCCTTCTACAGGCCCTAGATACTCGTTTAGGATGGTATTTGATCGGTGCAAGTCATTCAGGGCTGGAATGGTGGCAGCGATCGATTTGTGTATTTTGAGCTCCTTTTGGCGTTCTGAGCGCGTTTTTCGCACTGAACCCAAAATGGTGGCCTGGCTCCCAAAATGGCCAGACCACGAGGCTCCTTTGTCTTGTCCACTGACCGTCTTGCTCCCTTCACCTTCCCCGGGTCGAACGACCCGGGGCCTTCCTTATTTGGGCATGTACTTTCCCGCGAAACGTGGTTGCTTTCGCGGGCTTCTACATGTCTTTTGTGTGCCTCCAGGGTGTGGGCTGGGATGTCTTGTCCCAATACACATCCTGGGTGCCAGAGAGTCTAGGGTGGTGTGAATGCCTGGGACCACCGTGGTCCGTGATTGGTCCACGAATGGTGTGTGTGTTGATGAGCGGATCTCCCATTGGCTCCCCTCCGTTTTGGCGCGAAGGGAACTGTGGATAAGCGGGGGCTGGAAACACCACTACCATGTCGATCTCCTGAGTTCTCACGAACGAAGGAATACAGGAGCCAAGTATCCTGCAACCAAGAGGCTGGACCGAGGAATCGCTGGTGACCCGCTGAAGGACTCCTCCTTTGCACTGCTGTCGTCCGGTGAAACCCTTTCCTCCTTTGATCGAACCAGAAGGCCTGTACT
Source organism: Ambystoma mexicanum (assembly GCF_040938575.1). NCBI lineage: Eukaryota > Metazoa > Chordata > Amphibia > Caudata > Ambystomatidae > Ambystoma > Ambystoma mexicanum. Next base: position 524,383,249 of record NC_090941.1, on the reverse strand, counting down.
GGTGCTTCGACCTTTGGAATAGCAGGAACAGCTATTCTCGGCGACTTCATCAACTCCTGCCAGTAAGCCTTCGGAAGCGTCTCTGGGCCATCCAGTTAACTGACCAGCTTACAAGGGAGTCTTGCTCTGTAACCGCCGCCAGGTTGTGTTGTATTTCGAGTCCTGGTCACTCTCACACGCTTCGTACACTTGGCGTTCCCAAGTCTGAAGTGAGTAGTGTACATTTGGCTCGAATACACACGGCCGCTCCGTTGCCCTGCGGTGGTGACAAAACTGTGCAGGTTTCTTCGATTGGGACGTCTTTTTTCTCTACACGACGACGAGGCACTCCCGGCTGTTCTGAACCTGCCAGCTGCTGAAACTAACGTGGAGAAGCCTGGGTCTGCTTGCATCGGGGACCGGTGAGTAGTATAGCTAGGATCTGGTCGCCCTCCTGCAGTAGCCCATTGCTTTTCCCAGCTGTGTAAAAACAGCACCCTTTTGTCCGTACTCGCGCTCTGCTTCTGCTCGCTGTGGAGGCTGCACTTGAGTCGCGGAACCTGTTCTTCTTCTGTTGTGCACTAACCCGAACTGCCTGACTTCCTCCGAAGAGCTTCTCCTTTTGCCCGTTGGCACCAGCGTGTGCAGGTACTTTGAGCACAAGGCTCCACTCTTCGCAGGGCTCGGACTTCCATCTAGTTAGGTGCCTCTGAAGGCGAACTGAGTCTAAAGCATTATCGCACTGCCTGTTTTCCTTCCCTTGCAGGTGGACTACACATTTCGTGCCTCTAATGCTTGAGACTGTCGTATTTGTATATATATTGTGTTGATATGGTATGTGTTGGCTTAATATTGTGATATTGTGATTTTCTCGCTACGGTCATTATTTTAAAGGCCTTAAAATAAATGTGTATATATTTCTGATATAACAACTGTTTGGAGTAGTTTGTAAGCGCTCTTGCTTTGTGTGCTCATTGCGGGCTTTCAGTCACCCTCACCCCTCTTGAGACCTAGTCTTGACCGCCGTGATCGCTACCTTGATTGGTCTGGCTCGTCCAGAGGTTACCCTGTTCCAAGTAATTAGGTTGGCCTTCTGAACTTCTGCGCCACCAGGACAGAGTTCAGAAATCCGTCTTAACAGTATCATATTGCTTTATCCTCAGTATCGTGTCCCCGTTATATTCTTCATTATGGTACATGGCTCTTAGAAGAAGCGTGAGCAAGCCTTTTTAGATAAGTTCATGATGCGTCTTGCGTTTCTGCATTTTGAGAGCCTATGTGGAAAATAATAAAGATGCACGTCCGTGAGTATGTCTGTCGCCTACGTCATAGCACTGAGTATATTCTTCGTGTGGATTGGTGTGGGCGTGTCCAGTGTGTATATTTGCACAGGTGTGCTGACCGTTGGCTAGGTCGTCATGGCATCTCTAACGACGTGTAGGTTTAGTCGAGTTGATCCGTGCCGCAGGTGTCGGCATGGACAGGGCGGGCTGCTGGGCAGGTAGATGGGCACATCCGTATGTTCCTGTACCAGGGTATTTGGTCGTCTGGTAGATAGGCAAACTCCTCTCGTGGCGGGTGTCTAGGCCGTGATCCTCTAGGCCAAGCGCGATGGGGGAAGGGCGGGAGCCTGGTCTTCCATTCTCCCACTTCAGTCCCCCCTCTGGTCGACTTGCCGACCACAAACATATCCTTTTCTTTATCTCCTCTTACTCTCCATATTTTAGTTATTCCTCCCAAATGTCCATAGTGGTTAACATGGTCTTCAAATGACCAATACATATATTCACAGGTTCCTCCAGGAGTGCAGTATACCCATTTCCCTATATAGCTCCTTGGGTTTCTTGGGTTTTCAAGCTTGACAGATGGTGGGTCCAGGTGGTTGGTGATGATCTGGTTGCGCAACTTCTCTCTCTCTTTTATGATTGTGCCTGTGTGTTGGCCGTCATCTGTTGGCATCAAGAGGTGTATACCAACCATTTCGATCATCTCGTCTGTGGTGCGTGCCTTCCGGGCTTTCCAAAATCTTATTATGATCAGTGTAGCTCCAGCCAAAATAGTACATCCAACTATAATCTTCAGTCCATCTGACAGCCAAGATGGCATCCATGACCATAATATTGAAAACCAACTCTCATCCTTTTTCACACCTTTACTTTCATCCATCATTTTTGAGTGCATCTGGGCCAATTGTGATACATCTTCCGTGAGTGTACCATTGTCAGCATCGTTAGCAGGAATGAATGTGCAGCATGATTGTCCTATCTTTGCGCAAACTCCTCCTTCCATTGCTGTGAGGAGGTCCAGTACATATCTGTTCTGTAGTGCAACCATTCTTACTGCTCGCAATTCCTCTTTTATTGCGTTGAATCCATTTACTGTAGAGTTAATTGTCATCATTAGTTCCCACCTAGTTATCTGGAGCCATTTCGCGTTTGCGTAGGCCTGCAGTCCAGGATGTATTATTGAGGAGAAGAACATAGCTGCTCTGCTGAATAGTCTGTGTTCCGGCGGGATTGAGGTCAGTGCTGTTTCCCACCTTCCCCACAGGTAATTTCCTGTCAGAGGTTCTCCTTGTCTTTTCCTTCTGTTGAGGACAGTGTTGTTGCCGTTGCGTCTGTTTTCTGGCCCTTTCCGAGGCTGTGCAGATCTCTTCTTCCTTTTGTTCCCTTCATCCATCTTGGGGAAATTCGCCATATTTACATGCTTCTGGGGTACCACCAGTGATGGTACATTAACGTGTACTATAGTGCATACACCATTCCACAAAGGGGGCAGTGTGTGATACGCCTTGTCTCCACAGGCCCAGTAATGGTCCATTACTACTGCTGTTCCTGCTCCCCCCCTCAGGTAACTCCATCACGCTTTCACAGTTGGTATTGTATCCTACATCCACCTCTCCTTTATGTTGGTAGCATACCTTAGGCGCAGTTAGCGGCAATATTGTTATTGGGTCTTCATCCTTCTCCATCCATGTGAGCATGGGTACGTACTTGATCCAAGTCATCCAACATCTATGGTTATGTCCATCAATAGTTGAAATGTTTTCTCTTGTTACCATGTTACTGCCAACCACTCCTATGTCCCATTTGTTGTCCATGTACACCTTCCCTGTTATTATAATCAGTGGTCTTTCACAACATCCGTTTTTACCAGGGACTTCAGTGGCGTACCAATCACATGGTAGGTACTGCAGCGTTACCTTCTTTGTTTCTCCTTTTTCAGGACCACTTGTTATGTATTTGAATCCTTCAGCATGTAAACTGCTCTTGTGGTAACTCAAATAAGTCTTGAGGAAGTTGTTTTCATATTGATATGTATCTCGTGTTTTCCACACCAGATGCACCACTGTCCCTTGAAATCTTCCTTTCGTCTGGAACAGTGCCAGGTATATTATACATCGTGCTATTTTTCCATCTATCTCCGTGGCAACAAATGTTCGAGAAGCGCTCATGGCATATGGGATCAATGAGCAAACGTAGCAGCTGTCTTCTGTTGTCTGCTTACCTATGTGGGTCATATGTTGATACCATATGTTGTTTGAGATGTTTGCTGAATCTTGTACGTAGTTGTCAATGCCTTTATTATCTGAGTATGTGCTGCGTTTAACTCTATTTTCCTTGTGTGGGATTTTACTAGTACTCCCTGACATAATACCTGTTGCAGCTGGGGGTGGGGGTGTATTAGGTTTGGGTACAGCAATAATATTGATAGCATAGCTGTACTGCCATACAGAGGCAGCCAAGAACCCGGTGATCATTAAAATCCCTATCAATTTTATTACAAATGCTGATTTCACCGGCATTTTGCTCTTACCTTGCTGCAGTCCGGCAGCTTATTCTTGCGACGTTACAGTTGCCCGCCTGAAAATTCTTAATATGCTCGTTATTAAGGTTAGTTATTGTTATTAAGCTCTCCCTATCAAGTAGTCATTCAGTGCCCAGGCGAAGAGCTGTTCCCACGCCAATCTAAGCGATCTATCTCTCAGGGCAGGCAAGTATGGTTGGAGGTGGGGCATTGAATGTTCTATGGCCAAGAGGAATGCTGTGTAGTAGACACGTACCCTCCTTCTTTTCAGGTACGTTGGCCTTTTTACTTCATATACAAATTGGTGTGACAATTCTTCCAGGTAATTATCGTCTGAGGGTACCATCTACTCCTGGGCAGTGAATTGGTTAGTTATCTACTTTCTTAACAGTACAATAATACGCTGTACCTGCATGTGCGAGAGAAAAGAAAGAGAACATTCAGGTGTTTACATGTGTATATGTGCAAAACAATGTCCTTCAGTTCAATTGTTACTACAGTGGGCAGGGGGTCAATGGGCAGAGGGTTTGGGGCTCAACTGGCGGAAGTCTCTTTACCCTTTGATCGTGTAACCATGGGGTGGGTGGTATGGGGATCACCCCTTTCTTTTCTAATAGTTGTCTCTGGGGAATCTGGGGGGTGGCAGGGTATGGGGACACTTAGGCTGTTAGTTGTGGTAGAAGTCTCTTCCTCCGTTGGTGACGCTGTTGTTGTTCTTCCAGTGGCCCTGTCGGTGGCGCTGGGGCGGGTCTGGAGTTTGTAGATCTTTACGTCGTGTAGGTGGTTCCAAGCACGGTTGTCCTGTAACTTTACTGCTCTCGTTGATACCTCCTCTACCAGATGGGGGCCAGTGAATCGTGGACTGTTCCACTTTCTGTTGAAATTGCGAAGTAGTACGTGGTCACCTTTAGCAACTTTGCACAGTCTTTCCTTTTCCAATTCTTTATCCACGTCTTCTTGCTGATCGCTGTTAGACCCGCCCCGCGTGCGCTCGAGCTGTTGAGACACAAACACTACACTAGTAATCAAAGAAGACACATATTGGTACATTTCATCACCAAGAACACTCGCAGTACTCTCGTGGTCAGTAAATGCTCTTGATGTTGGCGTTAGGGGAAGGCGCATTTGACGTCCGGTAACCACCTCGTGAGGGGTGAGGTGGTGGTCGGACCCTGGTCTATTCCTTAGCTCAAATAGGGCTAATGGAAGGCAATATAACCGACTCTTCTTTGTTGTTTGCTGTATCTTTGCAATTGCCTCCTTTAATAGGCCATTCAGGCTTTCACAAATACCGTTGGCCTGTGGGTGGTATGCACATGCAAATTTATGCTTGATGTTCAGCAAGGATGTGATGTGCTGGAACATTTCGTTTGCGAAATGTGGGCCATTGTCTGACCTCAGTACCTCGCACACTCTCCACCTGGGGAAGACCTCCCTCACTAGGAATTTAGCTGCTCTAAATGCATCTGGGTGTGAACAGGGCCCTGCTTCAATCCACCTCGAGAATGGGCATACTACTACAATCATATACCTATTTCCTTGACATACGTTGATCATATCAACATAGTCAATATGGAGATGCCGGAAAGGTCCCTCTGGCCGGGGTATAGTACCTCTTATCACCTTCAGAGTATGACCGGCCGTAAACTGTTGACATGTGAGACAATTGCTGATAAAATTTGACACATGAGAATTTAACTCGGGGCAGAACCAGTCTTCCCTAATTCGTGCTGCAATTACTTCCTTGCCTGTGTGGGCTGGGTAGTGTAGTTGGCTCAGGGCGGTGTTTAATAGTGCCAGTGGTATTACAATCTTTCCAGTGTCACCCTGGCGCCATAGTGCGTCGGTTGGTGACATTGCGCATCCTCTTTTTAACCATATTTCTTTTTCGGCCATTGGTGCAGCCGCTTGTAGCTCCATAATCTGTGTGGCTGGGAGATGGGTGTACCCTTCTCTTATCAACATCTCCTTAGCCATTCCCCTCCCTCTCCCTCTCTGTGACTCTGGGGGGTTCCATATCTCACCAAAGTATGCAGCATACTTCGCATGTGCGTCTGCTGCTGCATTCCCTTTTGAGATGTGGTCTTCACCATTGGTGTGTGCGGTGCATTTGACCAAAGCTAATTCTTGGGGGTCATTTATTGCTTCAATTAGTTCAGCCAATAGGAGGGCATGTTGCACTGGAGTGCCATCAGCTCTCCTAAACCCTCTTCTTCTCCATTTCGACAGCCCTGAGTGGACAGTGGATGTAACATATGCGCTGTCGGACTATATGGTCACTCGTTTGTCAAAGCTTTCCTTCAACGCCAAGATCAGTGCAACTAATTCTGCTGCTTGAGCGGAGTAATGCTGTGGTAATTGTACACATTTCATTGCCACACACACCGGTACCTCCATCATTTTTACCACTGCTGCCCCAGTCCTCCTTATACCATCCCTTTGGTCGATAGTTGATGACCCATCAATGAACAAGAGCTCACCTCCCTCCAGTGCGTTTTCTTCAACCTTTCTAGTACATGAGTACATTTCAGTTATTTGCGTACAGTCGTGGGCATAATCTCCCTCCTCAATTACTTCTGCTAGGAACCTTGCAGGGTTGACCGTGCTACATCTAACAATTGATAGTTCAGCTCTGGATAAGATGATCTCATAACCTGATGCCCTTTGCGTGGTTAGGGTGGACTTAGGTTTATTCAATATGGCAAATAGTGCATGTTCCACAAACAGTGTAGTTGGGCACCCCATGGTGATTGCTGATGCTTTCTCTACCGCAAAAGCAGCTGTGGCGAGTTTAACGCTCACCTGATTCCCACGGAGGCGCAGGTCGTGGCAGGAAGGTGTCTGTGACTCGAAAGGTGATGTGCAGGACTCGATGGGCTTCTGGGGTTGAACCTCTTCGCACTGTGTGACGGACTCATAGGGTGAGGTTTCTGCAGATGAAAGAATATAGGGGTTAATGGTCTGGGTTGTATAATGTCTCTCTTCCTCTCTCTCCCAAGCTTCTCCGTAGGGCCCCCCGGTCAACGTGCTCACCTTAGATAGGTGAATGCTGGACTCTCCATCTGCGTCTGATGCAGGGCGCTGTTGCCAGTTCCTCAGTTGGTGAAACATAGGCCTCTTGGACTCAGAGGACCTTTACCGTCGTTAATCGCACGAGCGGTGAGTTTCCAGACACCTTTTTAGTCTTTATAGTCTTTTAGAGTCTTTAGGTGCAAGGCACGTTAACATTGAACAGGACTTCGTATGATGCTTTTCTCCCCTTTTTGCATGCAGGACTCGTGCGGAAGATGAAATAAAGCCCCTGGAAATGTGTGAGTATATGCAAGCACTCTAGCTGTTCTTTCCCTTGCAGCGTAGTTCGTGCTGAAGAGGCACCGGAGTATTTGCAGGCGTTCTATTGTGAAGAGCGCGAGGGGCGTAAGTAAATACCTGTCTAATGTCTCTTCTTTTGTCTTTCAGAAGCTTGTTTGCAGCGCCGGAGTCCGCGGAAGGCCAGTAAGTAAATACAATGCTTTCATCTCCGCAGGTGGCGATGCAGCGTGAAGAATTCCAGAATTCATGGAGTGCCGGTAAGTAATGACAATGCTTTTGTCTTCACAGGCGAAAATACAGCGTGCCGAAATGACCGCAGCCGATGGATCAGGTGAGCAAGCACTGCGAGTTAAAACTGCCTTGTTAACCTGCTGTTTCTTGTCTCTGCAGATGCTGCTGTCGACTGGATACTGGAATGGTGAGTATGATTCTTGCAGATTGAAGAAGAAAGGCTGGAACAGACTCGGTGAGCGTTCTGCTGCAGATGCAGAATAACGCGAAGCAAGTTTCATCCATCGGGTGTGGTTTAAATAGCCTTGGAGTGATGAGACGTCTTCCTCCACGGCCCCGCCTAGGTAAGAAAAGAGTTCCAGTTCCAGAAGCTTTCCCCATGCTGAATCCAGGGAATGGAGCTGCCCCACCCAGGTAAGAAAGTAGTTCCTGTTTACAGAGGACTTCTAAGTGGCTGGTAAGTAAGCAGCATGGTCTGCTGCAGGTAAGTCCACCCAAGCATCTGCACACATATTATGAGCCCGGCGCTTCCAGTGCCGGGACCGATGATTCTGATGAGCCTGGTGCCACCGGCGCCAGGACAAGGTCCAAAAGGTCCCCATGGGGACCGGCTGGTGCCGAGGATTAGGGTTAGGGGCCTGCTTCCAAGGACGTTGGGCTGGTCCTGGCTCCTTGGAAGCAGTGATCATGACAGTACCCCCCCTCAAGGCCCCTCCTAAGCGTGTCTTCTCCGGGGGTTTTGGCTTGTCGGGGTGATTCAGATGGAATCTCTTGACCAGACGAGGTGCGTGGACATATTCTGAGGGTTCCCAAGACCTTTCCTGTGGACCGTATCCTTTCAAATCAACCAGATAGTATAATTTAGATTTGGAGATTTTGGAGTCTAGGATGTTCTTTTACTTCGAATTCGAGTTCTCCGTCTACCAAAACAGGTTCTGGGAGTTCAGTCAATCGAGTTTCTGGTTGTACTGGTTTTAATAAGGAGACATGGAATACTGGATGTATTTTCATATGCGTAGGTAATTCCAATTTGACCGCCACCGGATTAATTATGGTAGAGATGGTGTAGGGTCCAAGGTATCTCGGGTTGAAGGTGCGGGATCCTTTTAGAGGCAGGTGCTTAGTGGATAACCAGACCTGGTCTCCTACTGCGTAGTGAGGGGCCTCTTTACGGTGTCGATCTGCTCCCTTTTTGACTTGAGCTTTAGCTCTTTGCAGATGGGCAGTGGCTTCCTTAAAAGCACGGGTAATCTCAGAGTGTAAATGATCCACAGCTGGTGTTTCGAATTCTTGGGGAGGATCCAAATTAGAGGTTCTAGGATGATGTCCCTATAATAGGAAGAAGGGAGTCTTCCCGGTTCCAGAATGAGTCGAATTGTTGTAAGCGTATTCAGCAATCCATAGAATATCCTTCCAAGGGTTTTCAGTTTGTTGGAGCATGCAACGTAGATATTGCTCTAGAGTCTGATTTGTCCTCTCGGTTTGTCCGTCAGTTTGGGGATGGTGACTGGTTGAAAGTCTTACATCAATTTGGGCTAGACGACAGCAACTTCGCCAAAAATGGGAGATGAATTGACTTCCCCTATCGGAGATTAAAACCGAGGGAAAACCGTGTAACCGAATGATGTTTTCTAAAAATTCTCGGGCCAATACTGAAGCCGAAGGTAGGCCCTTCAGGGGAATGAAATGAGCCATCTTGGAGAATAGATCCACGACTACTAAAATGGTATTATACCCTGAGCATGGAGGTAAGTCCGTGATGAAATCCATGGACAGGGAATGCCATGGACAGGGAGGAATATCCAGAGGGTGTAAAAGGCCGGCTGGTTTCTCCTTCTGGCTTTTATTCTGGGCACACACACCGCAGGAGATTACAAAGTCTCTAATATCCTTCTTCCATGATGGCCACCAGAAATGTCTCTTGATCTTTTCCATGGTTTTGGTAATGCCAGGGTGACCCTCCATCAAAGAATCCTGATAACCGGAGATTACTTGTTTTTGTATTTTCTCACATGGCAAATACAATCGTCCTTGGAAATATGGCAGGTCTTGATCCACTGAGAATTATTTTCCTTTTAATTGCCAGTCCTGCAGATCGGCCGGAGTTAGGAGTGACTTGACTGCAGTCTTGATGTCTTCAAAGGATTGAGTGTGGACTAACCCCAAAATCCTTTGTTCTGGGATTATGGGTATTGGTTCTGGATTGGTCAAATATTCATCTACTCCCATCCGAGAGAGGGCATCCGCTTTTCCGTTTTTACTGCCTGGTCGATAAGTAATTATAAAGTCAAACTCAGCCAGAAACAGAGCCCAGCGAAGCTGTCTGGAAGACTGGGCTTTGGCCGTCTTTAGATATTGTAGATTGCGGTGATCAGTCATTACGGTGACTGTGTGTCTGGCTCCCAAAAGATAGTGTCGCCAGGCTTTAAAGGCCGATCTGATAGCTAAAAGTTCCTTCTCTGCAATGGAATAGTTGATCTCGGGAGCCGAGAATTTCCGGGACCAAAAGGCTACAGGGTGTAATTGGTGTGTGACCGGATCTCTTTGTGACAAAACTGCCCCCATAGCAAGACTAGAAGCATCTGTTTCCACAATGTAGGGGAGTTCTGGGCGAGGATGTTTCAGAACAGGTGCAGAAATGAATTTAGCTTTTAAGTCCTGAAAAGCTTGTTCTGCTTCAGTAGACCATTCAAAACGTTTGTTCTTTTTTAACAGAGCGGTGATGGGCTGGACTATCCGGGAAAACTCAGGAATGAATCTGCGGTAAAAGTTAGCGAATCCCAACATGCTTTGAACTCCTTTTACCGAGGTTGGTGATGGCCACTTGATGATTGCATCGACCTTCTTTGAATCCATATGAACCCCATTAGGTGATAATATGAATCCCAGGAACTCAACTTCAGTTACGTTGAAAACGCATTTTTCAAGCTTGGCAAAAAGGTTATGTTGACGCAGTCTCCCGAGAACCTTTTTAACGTGTCTCTGATGTTCCTCTTCAGATGATGAATAGACAAGGATGTCATCAATATAGACAACAACACACACATCTATGAGTTCTCTAAGGACATCGTTCATAAAATACTGGAAAGCGGCAGGAGCGTTACAAAGTCCAAAGGGCATCACTTGATATTCAAATAGCCCATACTTGGTGCGGAGGCCGTCTTCCATTCATCGCCTTCTTTTATTCGTACCAAGTGGTAGGCTCCTCTGAGGTCCAATTTTGTATATATACATGCTTCTTTGACTTGGTCCAGGAGTTCAGGGATCAAAGGTAACGGGTATCTGTTTTTAACGGTGATTTGATTCAGGGCGCGGTAATCTATACAAGTCCTAAGGTCTCCTTCCTTTTTCGGAACGAAGAACAAAGCCGAGGAAGCTGGCGACTTAGAAGGACGGATAAACCCGTTAGCTAGGTATTGGTCCAGATATTGTCTGAGGTGAAGATTCTCTGGCTCGGTGAGGGCATAAATCCTACTGCAAGGAGGAGTTGTTCCGGGTATTAAATCTATTTGACAGTCGTAAGACCTATGAGGAGGCAGGGTGTTAGCTTGATCCTTCCGAAAGACATCTTGGAATTCCTGGTAGTCGGGAGGTAATGTAGGAACCTCAGAAGAAATTGCCGCCACTGAAACTTCAGGCTGAGGATAACAAGTGGTAAAACATTCTGGAAACTGAACCGTCTTTGCTCGCCAGTCGATCTGAGGATTGTGTTTCTCTAACCAAGGGATTCCCAGAATGATCTGGAACTGAGGGGCCTTGATCACATCGAACACAATTTTCTCCCGGTGTCCATCTTGGCTCACTAGCGTCACTTCTTGGGTGGCGTGCGTTACTGGTCCGGAGGCTATCTCCGTGCCATCCACTGTAGTAATGACGTCCTTTACTGCCTTAGGGACAAGGGGTAGATTCATCCTTGATGCCATTTCACGGTCCACATAATTGCCGATTGCTCCGCTGTCGATGTAAGCTTCAATTGCATGCAAACGATCCGGACGTGCTGGACTAATGAGGACCATGGGCACCACGAAATGCGAGGTCACGGGACAGATCTTTACGCTCGGCAAGAGGACCTCTACACTTGCCGGGCTAGGTCGTTTCCCTGCTTAGGACTTGTGGCACTGGTGTCTGCGGCTCCTACAGCCTTCTTAGCTGGTTTCACTGGACAGTCTCGAAGAAAGTGCCCTGAGTTCCCGCAATAGAGGCATAATTGCAGCTGTCTTCTTCTTTCCCGCTCCTTTTGGCTTAAAGGACCTTTCATCCCCCCTATTTGCATGGGTTCCACAGTGTCAGCTCCCTTAGCAGAAGTTTGTGGTTTAGAAAACACTCGGGTGTCAAATTTGGAACGATCAGCCTTCCTGTTCTGTAATCTGTGGTCCAATTGGACTGAACATTCTTGTGGAGGGTTCACAACTTGAGCTAACACATCCTTGAGCTCTCCACGCAGGCCTCTGTAGAAAAGCGTTATTCTCTTGTCCTCGGGCCATTGAGTTTCCACTATGAGTCTGTTGAATGAGGCTATATAGGTCAAGAGGTCTTGATTTCCCTGTCGTAATGAAAGAAGTTCATGGTCCAAGGCCTGTCCTTGTGCATGTCTTGCAAACAGTTTCTCCATACTGGACTGGAAGGCCTGGAAATCATGCAGAACCGGATCATCCTGGGTGACTAAAGGAATCGACCAATCTGCGGCGCTGCCACTGAGATAAGAAAGCACGAAAGCCACTTTGGTCTGATCTGTTGGGAATGCAGCTGGTCGACATAAGAAATGTAAGCGGCACTGGTTGATGAACACTGCATATTTCTTTGGGTCACCAGAAAAACGTTCGGGCGGAGCCAAGGGCACATTACCAGGTAGATTGATTTGCACTGGATTTACAGATGGTGCAGAAGGATAGCTTCCTCCTGGAGCGGGCAGAGGTGTCTGTCCGGCCTGCATTTGTAGCAATTGCCTAGCGAGGTCCTCTGTTCGCTCCTTGGAAAGTATTAGTTCTCTTCTTAGAGAGCTTGTTTCCTGACGAGCTGCATGTACTTCTGCTCTTAAGTCTCCGAACAACTGGGCTAAGTGATCAGTGTCTGAGGTTTCCATTGCACCTGGGTAGGAGTTTTGCGGTGGGCTTCGCGTTCTGTAACGCTCACCTGATTCCCACGGAGGCGCAGGTCGTGGCAGGAAGGTGTCTGTGACTCGAAAGGTGATGTGCAGGACTCGATGGGCTTCTGGGGTTGAACCTCTTCGCACTGTGTGACGGACTCGTAGGGTGAGGTTTCTGCAGATGAAAGAATATAGGGGTTAATGGTCTGGGTTGTTTAATGTCTCTCTTCCTCTCTCTCCCAAGCTTCTCCGTAGGGCCCCCCGGTCAACGTGCTCACCTTAGATAGGTGAATCCTGGACTCTCCATCTGCGTCTGATGCAGAGCGCTGTTGCCAGTTCCTTCACTGGTGAAACATAGGCCTCTTGGACTCAGAGGACCTTTACCGTCGTTAATCGCACAAGCGGTGAGTTTCCAGACACCTTTTTAGTCTTCATAGTCTTTTAGAGTCTTTAGGTGCAAGGCACGTTAACATTGAACAGGACTTCGTATGATGCTTTTCTCCCCTTTTTGCTTGCAGGACTCGTGAGGAAGATGAAATAAAGCGCCTGGAAATGTGTGAGTATATGCAAGCACTCTAGCTGTTCTTTCCCTTGCAGCGTAGTTCGTGCTGAAGAGGCACCAGAGTATTTGCAGGCGTTCTATTGTGAAGAGCGCGAGGGGCGTAAGTAAATACCTGTCTAATGTGTCTTCTTTTGTCTTTCAGAAGCTTGTTTGCAGCGCTGGAGTCCGCGGAAGGCCCGTAAGTAAATACAATGCTTTTATCTCCGCAGGTGGCGATGCAGCGTGAAGAATTCCAGAGTTCACGGAGTGCCGGTAAGTTATGACAATGCTTTTGTCTTCACAGGCGAAAATACAGCGTGCCGAAATGACCGCAGCCGATGGATCAGGTGAGTAAGCACTGCGAGTTAAAACTACCTTGCTAACCTGCTGTTTCTTGTCTCTGTAGATGCTGCTGTCGACTGGATACTGGAATGGTGAGTATGATTCTTGCAGATTGAAGAAGAAAGGCTGGAACAGACTCGGTGAGCGTTCTGCTGCAGATGCAGAATAACGCGAAGCAAGTTTCATCCATCGGGTGTGGTTTAAATAGCCTTGGAGTGATGAGGCGTCTTCCTCCACGGCCCCGCCTAGGTAAGAAAAGAGTTCCAGAAGCTTTCCCCATGCTGAATCCAGGGAATGGAGCTGCCCCACCCAGGTAAGAAAGTAGTTCCTGTTTACAGAGGACTTCTAAGTGGCTGGTAAGTAAGCAGCATGGTCTGCTGCAGGTAAGTCCACCCAAGCATCTGCACACATATTATGAGCCCGGCGCTTCCAGTGCCGGGACCAATGATTCTGATGAGCCTGGTGCCACCGGCGCCAGGACAAGGTCCAAAAGGTCCCCGTGGGGACCGGCTGGTGCCGAGGATAAGGGTTAGGGGCCTGCTTCCAAGGACGTCGGGCTGGTTCTGGCTCCTTGGAAGCAGTGATCATGACAGCGAGACCTTGTTTGCAAGGGAAATCACCTAGCATCACAGGATCTAAGTGGCCGCTGTAAAATGCTACTGGTTTGTAGCCCATGCTTGTTTTTTGGGCCAACACTGCTTTCATTACTGCTGAGTCGCAATGTGAAAATATAAAAAATTGTCGCTCATAGTCTGGGGATGCCAGTACCGGAGCAGTTGATATCGCTTCTTTCAACTCATCAAAAGCCTCTTTCATTTCCATTGTCCACCCCAGCTTTTTCTCCCCTTTATTAGCTTCCTTTAACGCCTCAAGCAGGGGCCCTATGTATGAACTGTAATCAAATACCCATGCTCTACAGTAGTTGCACAGACCCAGGAACTGCTGCAGTTCCCTCACTGTTTGTGGCACTGGTGTGTTTGAAATGGCCTGTGCTCTTTGTGGTGCAATCTTTCTTCCATGTTGGGATATGAGCTGACCAATGTAAAGTACCTGTTCTTGACAGTATTGTAACTTTTCCATGTCTACCTTGTAACCTTTCTCAGCCAATATTGTCAACATCTTTAATGAGTCCTCTCTGCATGTTCTTTCGTTTGTACTGCAAATTATTATGTCATCGACATACTGCAACACTGTGCTTTCCACTTCAATGTTACCCAAATCCATCTGTATTACTCTGTTGAAAATTGAGGGTGATTCCCAATACGCTTGTGGCAATCTGGTGTGTTTCCACTTTGTGTTTCTGTAAGTGAAGCTTGTCAGATCTTGTGAGTCTGGGTGCAATGGTATTGAGAAGAATGCATTTTTAAGGTTGATCACTGTAAATCGTGATGCTTCTGCTGGAATGCCACACAATATTGTGGCCGGGTTTGCTGCTATGGGGTATTCTGCTTCTACTATGTTGTTCAAGGGCCTGAGATCCTGTATGAAGCGCCAAGAACCCCCTTGGCGCACTGGGTATACAGCCGTGTTACATGGTGATTCTGAGGGGACCAATATGCCATTATTTATAAGGGCCGTTATGGTTTCATATATGCCCTCATCTGCCTCTTTTGATAGTGGGTACTGTTTCACTCTGGGGAGTATTGCACCTTTTTTCAATTTTATCCTTACTCCCCCTATACTTTTTATGCACCCCACGTCATAGGGGCTAGTAGTCCACAATGATGTGGGTACCTTTGTCATATCCTCCTTAAAGAAGGGGACTGGGGTGCATGCGGGTGCCTCAAGTGCCATTGCAATTTTCTGTGCTACTTGTTTGTACGCCACTCTTAGCCATATTTCCACACTCATCATAAACGCCATTTCACCTTCCTCCTTTTCTTCTGAGAACAGCTCCTCATCTGACACCTGGGTGAGTCTACATCCTTCTGCTAGTGCCCTCCATGCCCTTCCTTCTCTGTCTTGGGCATCTACAGCAATGTAATCAGCTGTTGCTATAATGCTCTCAATGTCCACTGGAACCACCTTTCCTTCTGGTTCATTGACTGGTGTTTCTGGTCTGAACAGATAGGCTGCTGGCCTCCTCCAGATTTTTCCCTCTATCCCTGGCATCCATGCAACTGCCATGTCTGTCCCGTACTGGAAGAGTTCACCATCTACTGGCTCCGCCCTAATCGCTGTCTGTCCGCAGTATGCTTGCATAATCTGTCGTGCTGTGAGCATGTTAATCCCTCGAGTAGAGCAAATTATGCCGTCCTCAGTAAAGGAGATCGTCATATTCAATCTGTTCATTATGTCTCTCCCCAGTATATTTACTGGTGAGGCACTATAATATAGAAGTGGAACTGACAGGTCATAATCTCCTATAGATAAGGGAATGTTATCAGTAAAAGGAACCAACCCTCTAGCCCCAGAGAATCCTTGGGTGTTCATGGCTTCGCCTGACATCTTAAATTTACCTTCCCTTATGCAAGACCGGGTCACCCCGGTGTCAACAAGGAATGATAACTTTTTGTCACCTATCGTTACCTCTATGCGTGGTTCCTCCGCACTATTAGGTGTTACTGACAGGATGGGACACACCAAGGCCGTCTGTGGGCTGTCCTATTGAGGGTACAACGATTGACCATTTCCTGTGTAAGGGTTGTGTCCCAGGACCATCACCCTACCCAGTTGTGTTTGTTGTACTTGGGGTTGTTGTGTTATCGCTACCTGTTGTTGTGGCAGTGAATGTGTCTGTGGCTGTTGTTGTGTTATTAGTTGTTGCTGTTCATTTCCCTGTTGCAACGTCTGCTGTTGCTGTATGCCCTGCTGTTCCTGTGTGGGCCTTGGTTGTCCCTGTTCACTCCATGATGGTGTTCCTGGTCTTACTCTACACGTGCGTGACATGTGCCCTAATAATCCACAACTCCAACACACCGGTGGTTCCCTACTCTGCCATGGAAAGCTCCCTGTGTTGTCCTGGTATACTGGTTGCCCTGTGGGGTAGGAATTTCTAAGTCCTCCCACCTGCTGTTGGGTATTATATCCGTATCCTCTCCCTCTCATAATTCCTCCTGTCCCCCTGTTGTAATTATAATACCCAGCTCCTGGCATTGGGTATCCTCCTCCCATGTTGGTCGTGTATGGTTGGAGTGGCGGCACCTGTTGTGTTATAGTCTGTGAAGGTGGTATTTGGGAGGGATCTTGTGCAGCCACTACTTGTGTGGGGCTTTGGGTCATTGTTGTAGGCGTAGTTATTAGTGCCCCTTCCATTGTGTATTTAGTAAGCTTTTTCTGTACTAGTTTAGCCTCTTCCGTTTTCCTGTCCTCTTCCTTTTGTTTCATTTTTCCTTGCCATGTCCTGCAATGATGCACTATAGTCAGTTGTATTTCTGGCCATGCTTTTGCTTCCATTTCCACTACTTTCTTCAGTTGTTTCTGAACTCCTTCCGGGAGCCCTTGTACTAGTATATGATAAAATATTGCTGGTGTTTTATCCCATTGTTCTCTAGTTTCCATGCGCCACTTCTCTTGGATTTCCTGGATATAATCAACAGGATCTTCGTTCCCACGCATCTTGCGTGAGGTAATTGCTCCTATGTCTGATGTGTCTGGGTACTGTACCCTCAGTGCCTGCCATAGTGCATGTCTGCAGTTTGCGAATGGTGCCCCATCATGCGATGTGTTTGTTATTGTTACCCCAGGGAATCCCGCTCTCTTCCAAATGTCATCCGCTGCATCCCCTAATATCAATATTAGAAGGCCCTTTACATCTCCCACTGCCAGTTTCTGTCCTGCGGTGTGTTTTTCCATTTCATATATCCATTTACCCGCACCTCCACTTAATGATGGGAGCCTGCACTTTATATTTTCTTTGTCTGTATGCTTTCAAGGGACGTACTGTGGTCTAACCCCTCCCCTCTCCAGAAGTGGCATTAAGTTATGTCTCGTTTTACCCTTTGTGTTCCATAAAATCGAGTCCTCACACCCTTCCTCTTCTTCCCTCTCTTCTACATCGTCAATTTCGTCTGTATTTCCCCTGCTTGTAACTCTTTCTTCTCCATTTTTTCCCTTTCTTCCATCACTTCCTGTATTTAATATGGGCATGTGTATTCGTCCTTCCTGCCTGCGTCTAGGGAGGTCTCTAAGCCGACATGCATAGGGTGTCAGTTCGTCTGTAAAGGGCGCAAGTTTTATTGTACGTAACGAGCGTGAGGTGGTTGAGCATGTAGGGTGGGACGGGAGAGGGCGTGATGGGGACGGTGTGGCCTCATGTGTCTGTCTTTCCACTATTCCTTGCTCTTCCTCCTCACTTCTCTCCAGTTCATCCTTTCTCCTACGGATCCATGGTGAGTCTGTGTTGGTCCGGGTGATGTATAGTTTATCTAGGCTTTCCCTTTCACTGTTTCTTCCTTCCTTCCCCACTCCTTCCTCTTCTTCACTACAAAAGTCAGTCATAAACGGTAACCCCCACTCGGTCTTTTTCCCCTTGATTGTTACTGTTTTTAAGTCTATTAGGTCCAGTCCTCCTTTTTCTCCTTTATCAACCGCTCCCCTTTGCGCTGATATTGTTGCTACCTCTGTGTTCCTATATACATCCCCCCACACTTCACTCTCCCTTCTCCTATCTTCTCTTTCTCCTTCATTTCTCTCCTCCATCTCCCTACCATTTTCCTCCCTTTTCCTTTTTAATTCCTCCATTACTTCACTACTCACCTGTTCCAATATTCTTTCATCCTCTTTCTTCCTTTCCCATTTCACCCTTTCCCTTTCTAATATACTCTCTATCACCCTCCCTTCTTTGTATTTCTTAGTCGTTTCTGATAGTAATCTCCTCTTACACATTGCCATTTCTTTTTCTTTCTCTTCTTCTTCCCTTTTCTTTTCTCGCAGCACTGCTCTTGATACCCTTTCTGCTGCTGCTTTTACCCGTTCAGCTTCTCTCCTTTGCTCCTCAGTTAGTTCCCTTATTTTTTCCAATTCGTTCTTACCTTCTTTCTTTTTCCTCGCTCTCTCTCTTTCCTCCCTCTCGAGTTGTTTGATCAGTTCGTTCTGCTCATCCCTTAACTCTGCTAGTCGTTCCTCCAAAATCTCTTCCTTTTGCCGTAACAGCTCTTCCCCTCTCATTCCACTCTCCCTGGTATTATCCTCATCTGTTTTCCTTACTACCTCCTTCTCTTCTCCTGTTAATGAACCTCGTAATTTTAATAGTATCTGTCCAGCTACCCACTCATCATTTCCTATTTCCACCATTTGTTCTTCTCCAGTCCTCCCTTCCCCTGCTGGCATCTTCCTATGAGTCACATATGGTGGAGGGCTGTATGCCGGGTTCGAGTACCCCTCAGCCGCCCTTAACTGACCTCTTTCTATTTCTCCTAACTCTCTTAAAGGGTACAACCCCCCTCCCTCTGTTTTCACTCCCTTTGCTAGGGGTATATCGTTGCTCGGTTCCTTTTTTATTTCATTTGATTTATTATTCTTTTCTCCTCCCTCTTGTCCGTTCCCCGTGTTCTTTGGGTCTTCACTCCCCTTTTTCCCATCCTCTCCTTCCTCCTTAATCTCTTTTTCTTCCGGTATTTCCCCCACAGTGAACATTCCATTTGGTCCTGGTCGGGACCCTTGGAACATCCTCCATAAGTTAAACACCTCCACGTGGTTTGCCAACTTCTTCCCTTTGTATGTATTATGCAGGTGGTTTAGTAGTGAATGTTGGGCATATGGATCGAAGCTACCATTAGGCGGCCACGGTGTTATCATTTTGTTGTCCGTCCCCTGGGTCCATTCTATGCTATACTTAATCAGTTTCTCCCTATGGGGTGACAGTGTGGTACATATGTGTTGTAGTGGGGTAGTGAGGGTGTTCCCCCACCCTCCCGATCCTGTCCCGTATGACATAGTAGCGCTCCACTTGTTACCCTTCCCCTATTTGGTAGCGGTTATCTCACTAGCAGTTTACAATATACAGCCTTATATCGTTACCTGGCCCCTTAAGTTTGGGGACTTGCGATAGTCCGCTAAGGAAAATTATTAAAATATAGTATTTACATTTGTATATTTTCTTCTTTCTTTCTTCCTTTACACAACACCCTTACGGCCCCCTGCGGCCGAGGCGCACGTAGCCCCCTGTGGCTGCGCACCCCTTGTGACGTTCTTATACAGTCGTCCTATTTTCACTTGCTCCTCCTCCTTCTTCTACACTTGCCGTGGCCGGCGTTCTCCGTGCGCCGCCACGTCCCCCGTTTCGCCTTTCCTTGATCAATTAATGACCGTTTATCTCCGTTCCCACTCCCTTACCACAGTTCTCTTCCCCACCACTCTCAGAAGGAAAGATGCCTTGTGCTCGGGATATCCTATGAAAGCCCTATTGGTGACGTCACCGATCTCTTCGAGCTACTGGTAAGTTTTTCATATATTCTTTAAGTTCAAAATACACTTGCAATCTACCCCCGTTAACCTCACAGCTGTCTTCCTGTCACTCCTGGAACAAGGTAATCAATAATATAATTGGACTGCGCACACTGCGTCGCCTCACGTGTGATACGCCCCTAGACAGGAGGGCTTAACCAGCCAATTATCTTCCGTATTGGGCAACTGACTAGCTACCGCCTACAGGGAAACGTCATCTACCTATCGAGTTTCTTGCTCGAACAATAGGGATCCTCTTCTACTCATTGATCAATAAATGCCAAATCGTAGGAAACCACACACACACACACCCTTACACGTAGTCGCGACCTAGGCCAATCAGTGTCTACGAGCGGCCGCACGTGATGTTTTCGTGCTCCGCCCCCCTCTCTCGCGTAACGTAGCCGACTGCTCTCGCACTCGTTCGGCTACCATTCATTTCATTACCAACACTAAATTGTCAAAACCTTCGCCGCGCACCTGTGCAACACCTCCCACCTCCCGTATTTAATTCCTCCCCCCTCCCTCACAATTTCACATTGCTTGTTGTGCGTGGCATGCTCACCAAGTTCTCTTGATGCGGGGCCGCTCGACTCCGTGCACCCCTCCAAGTGGCTCGCCACCTCCCCTCGTCTGGACCACGTCTGGACACTCGCCAACCGCGGGCGGGATACTTCTCAACCGGCTCCCGAAGGCCAATATCCGGATTGCGCTGTCCGGTCTTCTCGCAGTTCCGCGATGGTCCTGTAGTCCTCAGAAGGGGGCAACGGCAGAGGGGGCCGCGCCGCAGGGCCTCCTCGCAACAGTAGTAACTGGAAAAAGTAAAAATAAAAAAGCAGATCTTAAACAGATCTCAGCAGTGCCTCCAACTTGTTGGGGCGAAATTCTGCCGGGGTCGGCCGGGCCGTCCGCAGACCTCCGGGCAGGGAGGCCCCAACTCCTCCCGTATATCCCAAAAGAGATAGAGTATGAGACACATGCAAGAAGCAAGGTGACTCTGCTGTTTATTAGACAAAACGGCAGGGATGGGTCAAGGAGCGTACGCGTCCGTCCTGACACACACACAATCGTGGGGCTCGCAGGCCCTTTTTACCTTAGTATGACGCGCTACTTGCGTCATCTTACAAAGTTTAGTAAAAAACCTATTTCCACTCTGGATTGGTTACTCGAGTGGTAGGGTTAGTATAGCGCACATATAGAGAACGGTGTTAGTGGCTGAGGATTAGTCAGGTGGTATACCTGGGCTGTCCCTTCAATTTGATACATGAAAATTGTTACATGAAGACCTCTGAGGATTGGTCAATGTTAATGGCGTCAGTGATAAGAGCCCCATGTTCTGATTGGTCCGCTCGCGAGCCTCCCAGTCTGGGACTATCGCTGTTCCCAGCTCGCGGTGCACCTGTCATTTGCAACAATGTTTTAATATGGGTAGGTGTAAACAATGTGAGGATGTATTCATATGTTGGGAGGTCGACTACTCCCACTGCTGCAGATGTCCAATGAGTCTTTTAATTGTATCTGCCTGTGTCTTGAAACGTGGGATTCAGGCGTCTCCTTCCTCCTGGGCTTGGCATCTTGTCAGGTTTGGCTTTGTCACGTGAGGTGGGACCGTGTTTGAGGCAAAATTCAACATAATTAATATTGTTTTTCCTACTGTGTGCCTGGTTTATCTTGCAGGTGCGACCTTGGCGTTGGCTTGCAGCATGCAAGATTGCAACATCGTGCCCTTGGCGGTGTGCTTTCGCCGGGCTCATTTTGCAGGGTCAGCAACCCAGTTCTTGCTCATTCAATGTTCATGGAAGCTTTTGCTTGCGGCCTACTTGGGCCTGGTGCATAGGTGGAACCGTTTGATGCAGAGCGCTTTAGGTTACGGTATCATATTGCTTTATCCTCAGTATCGTGTCCCCGTTATATTCTTCATTATGGTACATGGCTCTTAGAAGAAGCGTGAGCAAGCCTTTTTAGATAAGTTCATGATGCGTCTTGCGTTTCTGCATTTTGAGAGCCTATGTGGAAAATAATAAAGATGCACGTCCGTGAGTATGTCTGTCGCCTACGTCATAGTACTGAGTATATTCTTCGTGTGGATTGGTGTGGGAGTGTCCAGTGTGTATATTTGCACAGGTGTGCTGACCGTTGGCTAGGTCGTCATGGCATCTCTAACGACGTGTAGGTTTAGTCGAGTTGATCCGTGCCGCAGGTGTCGGCATGGACAGGGCAGGCTGCTGGGCAGGTAGATGGGCACATCCGTATGTTCCTGTACCAGGGTATTTGGTCGTCTGGTAGATAGGCAAACTCCTCTCGTGGCGGGTGTCTAGGCCGTGATCCTCTAGGCCAAGCGCGAGGGGGAAAGGGCGGGAGCCTGGTCTTCCATTCTCCCACTTCACCACCATGACATGGCACCACAATGAGGCAACGCATCAACAAGAATGTCCGGAAGGAAGAACACCTTTGACCATATGGCAAGTAACCATGTGCCACTGATTGCTCAATGGGAAACTAAGAGCCGAGTCAGATGAAATTTGGCCACTGCCAGCACCTCCAGAAATCACAGTGCTACATGAGACATTTCTGCTGGCACAACCACTGCCACATCTCCCATGTGAAAGCTACAACCCCATGCAACTGTTACTACGACAACTTCAACCACAACTGCTGTTTCCAAAATCAGTGCAGCTGACACTCGTGCTCGATTCATGGGGACCGAGGCAGGCTGATAGAAAGGAGGAATAATCTGCATCCTGTCTGCACGCAACTCACCTGCCAGACAGGCACCTACAACTCCACTCCAGTTCTTGGATGAGGTCCTGGGACTCCTTCAGTCTGGTGATGATTTCCCCGTGGAGCTGCATGAGGGGTGTGGCACACAACAGAGTGTGAGGGTAGCAATCCATGTGAGCATTGGCCTCATCACAATCAGCACGAGATGTCACCTACAACTTATGATGATGATGAGGGTGATACTCATGTGGATACCCCGGATCCCAGGAGCCAGATTTTGACCCCACAGCTGTCCTGCCTCTATGAAATGAACACTAATCATGAGGCACAAAATTATCTTGTGAAATGGCAGGCAGAGGCATTATATAACATGCAGCATCTGTGGAATGAAAGTTGGACAGGCATCTTAGATGCCACTGCCAGCTACATGCAGACTCCTTGGCAGCTCACATTGCAGACTTATTAGACACGGGAGTCCACTCAGTCCATGACACATGGGGTTGGACTGTTTTCCAGAATCCTGGAGATCAGTGGCGACTGGTGAAAGTTTCAATGGTGGGGCGGTAAGCATGGCGTGAGTAAGCGCATGCAAGAGAGCGTAGCGGGCAAGCTGAAACCATATTGGGAAGTTTTGAGGGGGGGTTCTCCCCCAAGAAACATGTGAAAAAAATGGTCAAAGGATGCATTTTACATTACTGTTTTCAAATGAAAAGACTAAAAATGTATTGGTTTTACAGGCAGTTCTTAAGAAGAATAATTAAGAATTGAAATATTCTACGTTCTGGTACAATTGACACAACTTTTGCAACCTTTGGCTCTCTAGATGTTTTGGACTACGTCTCCCATCAGCCCTGGCCAGCATGGGCAATGGTGGGCGGGCCACTTTTTAGTCCAAACCATCAGAAGAGCCGCAGGTTGCAGACCTCTGGTTGAAATGATTGAACAACCAGAACTAAATGCAGTAAATATGAAAAAAGACAGATCGAGTGACTGCTACTGTTATGATGCTCTTCTATATTGGACTAAATGTATTTTTGGAATGTTACACTTCTCCAAGGGATTTGGTTCCCTCCTCACGTTGACGCTGAGGCTCTTTATGAAACCGCAAGGCGGTCTAGTGGAGGACTTTTTTCTTTAGCCACCTCGCAGACAAGTCTTCTGCCCCACTACTCCAAAGGTCCTGGCAAACCGCCGGGCTTCCCATCGCGGCTGCTTGCACATCTGTGCTTTGCCACGGTCGCTCACACATGTCTCCCCCAGACCTCCTCCACAGCCCTTTCGCCACTCTACTCTGCCCCCTCTAGCCCTCCATATAGAGATGATGAGTATATTAATCGCCATCCCCAGAGCCAGGGCAGGCCCCCTTACTGTCTGCTTTCTCCCTCTGTCTCATACTAGAGGCAGATGACACGGCTGTGGTGCTCCCCCCTTCCTCAGTCCTCACCCCGCTGGGAGGGATAAGATCAACTTCTCACCCTGTAATTGTAAAGGACATGATGCTTTAAATTACCTTTATGTCCTCGGTGTGGTGCCTCTTGGAAAAGCAGGAAAAGCCACAGAACTCTTCTCTATAGCCCTGGCCATGTTGCTTAGCTAACTCCAACAGGACAAATGACCAAACACACTCCTTCCGTCTCCAAGATCCATGTACCCTTTTCACAGATCGGATGGGGTCAATTAGCAACTCATCCCAGATCCCGCTGTTACATATTCTCCCCACCTCTGCATGCTGGTTGCTGTGCCTCTTTACTGTGGGAGGGTCTTTCTCTTCACAGGGAAGACCACTGCCTCCCTTCTGGAAGGGTAACTTTTAAAGGAATGCAGCGGTAAAATGACACGGTGCAGCCGGATCACCTGTCGGCTTTGGTCACGCAGAGGCACTGTCTTTTCCTACGAATCTTCAGCATCGAGTGACTTCGCCAATTAGCCTCGAGGTATACGTTACCCCACTCCTAGGTCACTGATCTCACATGGTGTTCTGTAGCCTGCGTCTCTCTAATTTCTCACTTTCTATAGCTGCTCGCCTATTGGTAAGTGTAGCACGTCATGTCTTGGTGTGTCACCACCGTCCTTTACCAGGGGCACAGAAAGTGGTAGGATGGGGGGGCGTATTCACTTGACACACTTTGGGGGAGTATTGGGGGTCTTATCCCCCACTTTCCAGAGTGGGGGGGAGGGAGTAGTTATCCTCGTGGGATTTGCTTTTGCAATGGTAGTCTCCCAGAGACACAGGTAATCAGCATTTGAGATACAAGCCGTTTAATACTTTGCCAATTGGCATCTTCTTATCTGTATGTGGTAAGGGCACAGGAGAGGGCATCTATGGAGCTACACATCGATTTGCTGATTGACCCGTTTTCACCGTTTGTCTTCAACTCGATGTGTTCACAATTAGACAGGCTGAACATTTCTGCCCAATCAACCACCTGCTAGCCATGTCCTGCATGGATGAGAAGGTCATTAATCTCTCCCAAGAGATGGGTGATGGAGGAGGCGTGCGTGTGCTGCCTTGAGTACGAAGAAAAACCAACAGGGAACATGAACAATTCTTAAAAGCTATCTTTACAGGATGCACAAACGTGTGTATTTGGGCACGTGTGTGTTTTTGTGGGCACTCAGACCTTTATTTTATTTTATTGTTCATTTATAACGTGCTTACTACCAGCAAGTGGTTTACTAAGCACAGGATTGGGATTTAAACCTGGGTTGCGCTGCGCTGCCTTGCTTCCAAGACAAACACGTTGTTCCTGAGAAAGCCATCCTTCCCTGTGGCAATTTGTGGGGGGATGGGATGACTTATGCTGGAAGCAATCTCCACAGTCTTCTGCATGTCATTCTTAGAATTTGAGTTTCTCCTACACCCATTCTCTTTTGCACTGGATGCAGATAGCACTAACCATCATCAGGTCTGCCTAATGCAGTGACAGAATGTGCATAGCACAAATTCTCCTGCCTTTTCCCCAGTCTCCCACCCTTCAGGCTGGAGGCTGAGCTCGGCCTGCCTTCTGCATTTTCATAAATTTTGTTTTTGTTCCCTGGACTCAGGGAATCAAACAAAATGAATAAAATGCTAAGTGATGGCATGGAAGGCCTTTTGGGCAAGGCCCAAAACGAAAATCATTCATTACACTCTGAGTTTAAAACAAAATTCTATAATAGTAATGGACTCGGAGAACCCGCGTTCATCAATATAGAATTGCGGTGGATGAGGGCGGAGTATTCATAATTGCCATGGTTTTCATTTTAAGTTTCCTGCGCACCCGTTGGACTCTCGACCAACTTGTCGAGAGTCAGAAATCACGCGTGGATTGCAGGCAAACCTTCTGGCCTGTTGCCCCGCCCTCTGCCATGGCCCCTCACATGCTGGGGTGGGATCAGAAGCTCCTGAACCCACCCCAAATAATGATAGGCAAGGATAGAGGGCAGGCCACGCCTCCACCATCAGCATGGCGGGGCAAGGCTTTCCTTTCAATCACTCCGCTAAAACGCACTTTAAACACGGGTTACCGGATGATCTGATTCGTAGATGTGGGGCTGGGAGGGGGGTAGCTGCTCAGTAAAACACCCTTCCAGCCCCACATGCAGTCAGTGAGATGAAATGTCCTCTTGCAATCAGGACTCTTGATTGCAATAGCATACAGAAAGTGTTCAGTTAAAGGAGGGGCGCCGTCCCAGATGCCCTCGGTAATGGGCCCCCACTGCTGGAGAGGATGGATCAGCAGGGGCCATTGAGCCTGCTACAGGGGTGGGATCCTTCCTCTACCCCAAACAGCAACTCAGAACCTTCCATCATTGGAAGCCCACACTGAATGTCCACAAATGCAGCACAACTCCCCCTCCCTCACCTAAGGGCGATTTGATTAGGTGGACAAAGGAGTTGAGGGTTAAAGGGGCTGTGTCAGGTGAAGGGGGACTAGACAGGGAATACTGAGAGCTAGTAGGGCATGGAAGTGTGTTCGTAGCAGTTTGGCTAGGAAGGGGGTAGGATGAGCCAGTAGGGCATGAGAGTGTGTTAATGGGAGTTAAGCTAGGCATGATCACTGAGGGTGTTAGTCTGTATTTAGGGGATACAGTCTATACACTCATTCTTCTAGTTCTGTTTTCATTGCTGTGTTCATCTTTCAGTTACATGTCCAGCATATGGGTGTGACTTAAGGACATATGTCATCCATAGGATATGAGTTTTTGCCCCTTGAACTAATTACCCATGGCATATAATGCATCCATCATGACCACTGTGCAGAACTAGTCCTTGCTGGCCATCCTGGTCATCATCATTATTGTCAGGCGGTGCATTCTCTTGTGCTGGCATTGCACCATGATGCCTAATGTGTAGAATTCAGAAGACTATGAGATGTTTTTCCACCTTCTCAGGAATGTACACTTTTCCCCCTCCCTCAGTTGGGTGAAGGCAACAAAAGCATAGCCCTTTATTGGTTCCATATTTCCTGATATGACCCTCGTTGAACTGATGTTCCTTTTTCCTGTGGGGCTTTTGGGTGTATGTCATTAGCCTGGGAAGCAGTGGGTATCCAGAGTCACCTGTATGTGATGCAGTAGAGATATGGTTAGGCGGTGGATACAGGTTATATGTCTTTGTGTGATTCTGTCATACAGTGTTTAGAGTGCAAACTCTTGCTCCTCATGATATCCAAGTGCACTTCCTACCTGCTCACCCAGAGGAGGATTCACAGGGATAGAGGATGATGTGGCCAAGTAACCTGATGTCACCCGGGGCACTCTACTCAACCCATTGCCTGTGTTTTCACTTGAGGTTTCCTGCAGTCCATTGTATTGAATGAGTGTAACCTAACTCTATTACTCCCAGATGCCTTTAGACATGTACAACTAAGTCCTAGACTGAGGCATGTTGTCCCTAGTTATATGGCATCAGTTGGTAACCCTCATTGTGGGGCGGCAATGAGTGAAGGCTGGGAGAAATGTGGTTTCTGACAGATGATGGGGATTCAAATGTGCAAGGTACATTATGAAGCTGATAGTGACTTAAGTCCATTGGACCACGTGTGTCTCCATGAACCTCAGAAATGTGTTGCACACGACCATGGCGTCCTGGGTCGGTCCAGAGAACCTGACACAGAAGTGTGTGATAGTCAGGTTAGCATCACATGTCACCTGTTCGTTGAAGGTGTTCTGTTCCAGTACGTTTAGACCTCCGCTCTTGCATGTTGGGGCCAATAGCAGGTAAATACAGTCCGGAGCACCATTGCATTTGGGAAGCCTGGAATTTATTAGAATCCAGACTTCTTGGCGTTGTTGGACTTCTGGGTATTAGGGAGGTAAATGGACTTCAATGATTGTTACAGAGGTGTAAGGAGCACCTCAGACAGTACCGTAGAAAAGGGGAGACTGGGACATTCCAAACAACATACTGACAGTGTGTTGAAATGTGCCAGTTGTACAAAAGTGCAGGACTGACAGTAACTTCTGGAGGTGGAGAGCGATTTGTGCAGGTTGGTGGAACTTTGTAAGTTGGGTCCCATCACCTGCAATGGGTAGCTGAGGCTGTCTCTATCAAGGCAGTACAGTGTGATCAGTTGCTGGTCATTTGGACACCAGGGTGATGGTATGTGCCTAGGGATGTCGAGCTGCAGCCTCTTCATCCTCAGTGTATCTTGCTGTATGTACAGCTGTTTATCGCCATCCAACAGCATCAAGAGCTCCTGCACATGTTGGTTTATACTCTGTCTCCCAGTGGTTACATGTGATTACAACGAATACAAAAAAAGGAATGCAATAATACAGAGAAAAAGAAAATATTGAATGTTCTTTTTTTTAAATTGGGGGGCTGCCCCCACAAGCCCCTGTTTTCCCATGCTTTTAACCCCACCCGTACCACCTCCCACGCTTTATAACCTCTTACACCCATCCCACGTGTATTTATTTTTCGTTGTTTTTTTCGGTATTATTGCATTCGTTGTTTTTCCGATAGAATCACTGCCTACCGTGGTGTGAGAACCATTCCTCTGGGCCTTGTATGGCGAAGTGCAGGTGTTCATCTGTCACTGTGGATTTTCATGGTGTGCACTACTGTGATGAATTAACTTCCAGGGCACCAGTGGTCTAGGGATGAATATCTGTTTCTAAAGCATCAATCAGCCCCACATCTCTCGTCCACCAGATGGGATCCAATCAGATTGGAACACAAGTCAATTATAAACCCCCATGTCCAATTTGTGGTAACGTAGACGGAATAGCAGGCTTATCTCTGCACGGTCGCGGATCGTTGCTTAGTTGCAACATAGCGAAAATACAATTATTACCCAATGATAGAAGGGACTGTCCAGTCAAGGTTGTATAAACATATCTACTTTATTATTATTACAACAGACAGTTCTAGCGCACTACAAAATACAACCCACCCTGTAAAGGAACACAGAGGACAGACAGTTTCACGAAGGAAAGGAATGCACTATGGATACTGACAGGAGGGTAGACGGTAAAGCAATCAGTCTTAACTGTTCAAGGTTAATTGGTCTCAGCACCAAGGGAGCGAGGGGTCGTAGATGTCACTAGGGACCTTTGGAGACAGAACCACAGTGTACCTGGGGCTTGAGATGTTCTGGATGCGCCACACCACCAAGTCAGTTCCAGGACGCTTTGCAGCTCCTCCGACAGAGTTGAAGACGGGAGACAGCTGCGGGCATCAGGCAGCAGGCAGTTCGGCTAGCTAGGCTGGACGGACGGCTGCAGGCTGGCCTACACGATGGCTTGGGGTCAAGAATCGCTGTCTCTGTGCTGGTTAGCAGATCTGGAACACTAGTCGAGGTGCCTTAGACGGCTTTAGTGACTACAGCGTAACAACAGTCAGTGGTGCAGTTGGTAACGGTTTCGAGGGCTCAACTGCCTTGAAAATGTCCTTAAAAGATTGATGTTGGTTGATGCTTGTGTGGAACTCCTCCTAGCTTCTTCGCAGGGCTCGTGGTGTCCTTTAAAGGCGGACGGCCCAAAGCTGAGGAGAGTGTTTGCAGGCAATGGCCTTGTCCTTTGTTCAGAGACTCTCTGGCACTTCCCACCAAGGGCGTTTGCTGGCAGAACCTAGAAGGGCATGCTGTGTGCTGGCTGGGTACCAGTTCTGGAGCTGTTGGACGGGTCCTCTGAGTCCAGTATTTTCTTCTGTTCCCTGGGAGCTGTTTAGGGGAGGGATCTTGCTTCCCTTTTGGAAATCCTGGCCTTTCTTCACTCGTGGAAGCTGTAAGGTAGACTTTAACTTCAGCCAGGGTCCAATGCTGAGTTTTTCTTTCCTGCTTCTGGTGAAGCCTTCAGATGATCTGCTAAGTGAGGGGTCAGCCTTCGTTTAAAGCCAAATGGGCCTCCAGGGATTGGTGCAGGATAAGCCTACCTTAAGGAACAAATCCGGGGTCCCCACCAACAATCTTCTGTTATGCATGAGGTCAGGACCAGAGTGTTCTGCAACAGGAAAGATAAGCGGTGACAACATGTACTCCTAAATTCCACCCATCTTCCTGTATGTTGTAGATCAAAGTGTCTCTCTAGTTAACTGAGCCCTCTGTGGCTCTTGATCAAAGCGCAGGTCTCCCTTGATGTTTGTGATGAGAACAGACTTCTGTCTCCCTCAAATCACATACTACGCCCCTGTGAATGGGAGTTTGCCTACTGTAAACAGTTGTCCTAGACATGGCATTCACTGCCATTAGTACAGAGGGGTGGAAGCTAGCTTCAAGGTGAGACATTGCATATCAAAGAGGTGTTAGTTTTCCTGGGCAGTGCTAAGTTCTGTGACTAGGCCTGTTCGCAGGCCTGCTTCAATTAACTCTCGTCAGAATGCGCCGCCACCACACAGAACTTAGACAATAGCACAGGGTGGATCCATGGAGCCTCTGATATTTAAGTAGGCTGGCCATTGGAGGAGAAAAATGTTGCCCTTCTCCTATGGATTTTTTCGTGCACCCCCCACTGTCACCTGTCAAATAAATGTGACAGGGAGGACTGTGTTTGTAGGCTGTATCCCCCAGAGTACACTGGACTATGTGTTTGTTGTGTGGAAAGTATTCAGAAATGTGTCCCACACATTTTCAGAGGTTGAACACCCGGTGAGACAGCTCGGCAGGTTGAGCGCTTGCTGCTGCAATCTGAGCGTGATCTGCAGGTCGCAGGTTCGAATCCCGGCAAGGCCAACTCAGCCTTTCTTCCTTCCGAGGTCGATAAATGAGGACCAATTTCGGTTGGGTGATATTGTATGTAAATATGTGCTCTGTAAAGATTGAGGTGCTATATAAATAACAAATCATTATCATTCATTTTAATTTTTTTAAAAATCAAGAAAGCCCAGGTGAGCGCACACTCCCTGTGTGGATGGCCGAATTCCTTATAACTACTCAGGTGGTGTTGAATATTCTCCTGATGCTCTCATGCAGCTAAGAGAAAAATGCAATGCAACTATCTCTTGATGTGTGTGGGATGATATTTGCATGAAGGAGGATGGGAGCACAAGCATTATGTCCTAATTTAGTTTAAATTCATATGTAGCACATGTTGCAGGCACTGCTGCCAATTGTTAGCCAATTGTTAGCCCCATTGTACCATTTGTTCTGCTCTGCCTGTCAGTAACACCTCGTTAAGGTTGGAGGTCTTTTTTGGAGGTTGCTTTTCTAACTTTGAGGGGGATTTGTAGCCCGAAGTAGGGTGATATTTTCTATGCAGGTGGCATTTCAGAGACACCACAGTGTTGGTGGTATTTCCCGAATACCACTGGGGATTTTTCTAAGGACTCTGCTGGCATTTCCGTGGTATCAAAACTCTAATGGGGTTCATGGTATGTACAGGCATAGGTGATGCGTGCTGTCTGTTTTACCAACGCTGCTGCGACTGCAATTGCCCCCCGTTTGCCTGTAGGTCTGGCACAGCCTGGTTCAACTATGCTTGAGCTATTTGGGAGAACACCCCATAACCATCCAAAAAAACTCCTACGTATTTATTGGACCCTTTTATAACTTGTTTCCTTTGTTCAATGTATCACACGAATGGAGAGTGTCAAAATATGTCTATTTGTTGAATTTAATGTCAAATGGTAAAAGAAAGAAAAAAGGCATGGGTAAGATATATCTGTGCAGAAAAAGAGTAATATGTTTGCTTCAGAAACAGCTGAAAATAACCTTTTTCTAAAAACATTTTGAATAATGGAAACAAATATTTTTACCAAACAAAAAGCATTTCACCGGGACTCTATTACATGTCTACAAAGTTGGACGGAGAATAGTTACACCACGTGTGAGTTGTTTGTGAGAATCCCTGCAACCTACCCAGAGAAATCATGCTGAAATGATTTCTAGAAATCTCCTATGATTCCCATAACTCTGAAGCCTCAGCTGAGGCTATAAGAATTGCTATCCAATATGAGAGCATAGGGTAATGTGGTTTAAAATCACTTCTCAATGGCACACCGAATGAGACATCAAAGATGAAAATCGCAGGTGATGTCAGTTTCAGTAATAAGCAAACAGATACTTTCTCAAGGCAAAATCATACTGAAGAGCAAGCAAAGGGAAAATAATGATGCCCAGTGAAAACCCCAATGAAGTTGGAAAAACAGCTCAAAACACATAAGATATGTGGAATTTTAGAAATGTGCTGTGTGCCACGGTTTAACATTGAGTAACCATGCTCCACTTTCCTGCCAGAGATGAGCACATTTGACTAATATAGTGAAATTGTTTAATTCAGGTACAAAATGACAATGCCGTTTAAACACAGGGATAGTGGCCAATATCCCAAAGCTGCCTGGTGCAGGCTTCTGACAGAGAGCATGGAAAATATGGTAATCGAGCAAAGAATCCTTCAGAACCTCTGTATGAAAGTAGAAAGCCTTATATTGCAGTATTACCCGAATGGACCGATCATCATTGACCTTTTGACACAATTGACCGAATTTCAGTGGTCCTAATTGACCTTCTGTACAATTGACCGTTTAGTTATTATTTTATATATAGTGGGTTGGTTTGGGTGTACAATAATTTAAGGGGATTGGGTGAGGGTTTGTGGTGGGGGTTTGGATTGGAGGAGTTGGGGGGGTTTCCCCCCACACATATATCCTAATTGACGTTTTAAATTTGGTTAATTGTACAGATGGTCAATTGTGAATAGGTCAATTGTAATACAATCAATTTGTATACAACCATATTGCTAGGGCCTCTCTTTACCTTTAGTAGATTCAGAAACGACTCACCCAAAGGCCCCTGGTGGTGTGGCAGGAGAGTCCTGCTCCACACCCTGGACTTTAAATGTGAAAGGATTGAAGCTGATCATTTTCTGTTTAATAAACCAATTTGGGGAATGGTATTGCTGTCCGCACCAAAAGTACACCAGACCTCTTATCCTGCTATATTCAACTAAAATCATATCTTTTCGCAGGAATCTTAGGGTTGTATTCACAAACCTTTGCAAAGGAGTAAACCAGGAGATGCAGGTCAGAAAATCTTTGTGAATCACATTTACATGTACCTCAAAGATGGTCCATGCATCTCATGATTTGCTCCAGTTTTAGACTTTGTGAAGCAGGAATACGGTCCAACTCGGAGATGATCCAGGGGGTAGCTGAATTTACTCCACTGGACATCTTTGAAGCAGGCCTTTATTCACTCTGTATATCCTCGCATGTTAGGAATTTTGGCCATTATCAGACATCAACCTTACGTTGCTTCTTTGAGTGCCGGAAGATGGGAAGAAGTAAGGCCAACCCCTATGAGTTTCCACTGTGCCCTCGGATCAGGAAAATGGATCAGTACAGACCGAGCTCTAGGAGAGTCGTCCTTAATGAATGAAACCCCAGGCAGGGTGAAAAAAAACCTCATTACATGATGTTGCAGGAAAAACAATACAGCTGGAAAGCCACAGGGGTGGCTGGCTGTTCCATCTAAGTAGAATTTCCGGAGACAGAGGCTGAGCAATGGTTCCAACAGAAAATAATAAGGACAAGAGCGGTCTGAGCAGGACTGGAGCCAGGGGAGGGAGAAGAGGGAGAAGAGGATGGAGGAAAAGGGACAGGCGAGCAGCAGACGAGAAGGAGCAAGAAAACAATAAAAAGGAGAACCAGGGAGTCAGGTGTAAGGCCTCACGGCCACACGGAATAAACGGATACACACCAGCTTCTTGAGATACAACTTCTTTATTCAACATACAGGAGTAAACAGCCAACTCCTCTTGTTCCTCCCTTGATCCTCCCCTCTCTCTACTGTCACATCCACTGGTGACGTGCACAGGAGAACGCTGTCTAAAGGGGCAGGCCCCAGTGACAACACCCCTGGACGAATGTCCTTGCGAGGGTTAATCATGAACTCAACAACTGGGCTTAACATTCTTCAACTAGTCTCGGTGGTCTCTTGATGACCCTTTGGGGGCATGCTCGTGGCTCTTGACCTAAACCACTGTCAGTATTGTCAACCAGATCTAACTGACATAGAACCTGAAGGTCATGGGGGACCCACTCCCCATCACGTACATCGTAGTGTTCAGGGTCAGGGCCAGGAGGCGGAGGACTCTCCTCTTCTCCTTTTGTGGCGTGCTTGAACAAGAAACCGTTCCCTGTTACCTCCCCTGTATCACTAGCCACTGCTATCATAGTTCCTTTAACAGCAATCACTTGTAGAGGTTCAGGTGCAAACTGCGAGTCTGTTTTCTTGTTCATGTTTTGTGGATCCACATTTCGTCCCCTACATGGAATTCCTTTGTCTGGGCTCTCCTTCTTTTGTCCTTCTCAGCTCTGGTCTTTTCCTTCTGTTCAGCGTCCCTTTGGATGACCACTCGATCTGGTTCAGGCTGGATTGCCGGGTTGCTGATGTTTCTGGTACGAATTTGATATTTCATCATGATTTCTGTTGGGGTTCTGTTGGTGACCTCATGAGGTGTGTTACGGTAGTCTCTCAACATCCGGCACAGCGCCTGGTGCGGATCTGAGCCGTCAATGCACGCTCTTTGCATCATCTTCTTGATCGAGGCCATGGACCTTTCTGCCATCCCGTTAGCTTGGTGCCAGCGTGGCGTGATCTTTTGATGAGTAAACCCCATGTGTCTTGCAAATACTCTGAATTTGTGTCCACTGAAAGGCGGATCATTGTCAGACTTTATGGTGTTTGAGATTCCCCATTCGCTGATGACTTCGTCGAAGATGGCAGCTACGTGGGCAAATGCTGTGGATTTCACCTTCTTTATGATGGGAAATCTGGAGTGTTCATCAATGAATAGAAGCAGTTATTTGCCCGTTTCAAGCGGCCAGTAGAAATCTACCAAAACTTGATCCCAAGGGTGTTCCAGGATTCTGGTTGCTCTGAGCGGCACTGGAGGTTCTGTTTTGGCAGTGGACTGACAGGCTATGCAGTTTTTTACTCACCGGTTGACCATGTCATCCAAGAATGGGAACCAGACATGACATCTGAGCTGTCTTTTGATATTGTCAGCGCCCCTGTGGCCTTCATGGGCAGTCTTGATGATTTCTGACCAGAGTGTCTATGGAATGACTATTCTGCATCCCCGTAGCAGGATTGATTTGTCCTGGACTGCAAGTTCTGTGTGCACCTTGACTAATCTTTCAAGTTCATCCCTGCAGGCACCACGGTCTCCGAGCACTGCACGGCGAAAATCCTTTCACTGTTATTTTCCGTCAGCTTATTGACAAGGCCCTGGAGGGGTCTGCTGCTGAAGCAGCGGCTATGGACCCTATCGAGATGGCTGGGGGCAGTGCATTGGCTGTCACGTAGCTGATGTATTCAGCGTCACCAGGCCTTGGGACCGGTTTGCCAGTCGGGTGCCTCGGCTGGGTTGTTTCCCCGCCCGGCCTATGGATGATCTAGAAGTCATATTCCTGTAGGCGAATGCCCCATCGCTCGATCCTTGGGGGCATTTTTGTTCTTGGGTTCCCAAAGAGGGACAGCAGAGCTTGATTGTCGGTGATGAGGGTAAACCTTTTTCTGATTACAAAATTGTGGAAGTGTTCGCAGGCCCAGACAGCTGCCAAAATGTCTTTCTCTGCCTGGGAGTAAGCGGACTCTGGGGGAACCAGTGCTCTGCTGGCACAGGCCACTATGTGTCTCGGGTTGGTATCAGGGCCGCTGGTTTGTGCTAGGATGGCCCCTAGGCATACCGGGCTGGCATCCACAACAATTTCAGTGTGCCAGTCTGGGTTAAATAGGCAAGCTTCCGGGCTTGTTTGATTGTGTCAAAAGCCACTTGACATTCATTGGACATGACAAATGGGATCTCTTTTTGTAACAGGCGCCTCAGTGGTTCCGTGATGGTGGCAAAGTGGGGAACGTATCAGGTGCAGTAACCAGCCATCCCCAGGAATGATCTTACGCCAGCAACTTGGTTGGCTTTCCATAAATTGAAAATGGTGGAAACCTTGTTTGGATCAGGGGTCATGCCATCAGCTGAGAAGATATGCCCGAAGAAGTTGAGTTTGGACTTACTGAATCAACACTTATCCAGATTGAGCGTCAGTCCTGCGTCCTGCACGGCGGCACAGGCAGCACAGAGGGCTTTGTCATGTTCTTCGCCAGACTTCCCAAATATGAGGATGTCATCGCTATAATTGAGTGTCCCTTTCACAGGTCTGATGACCTTCCTGATGGCTTAATGGAAGATTTCAGCCGCCGAAGAAATTCCAAAGTTTATACGTTTATAACAGAAGAGTCCATCATGAGATGCAAATGTGGTGATCACTCTCGAGTTGGATGGAGTACCATCTGATGGTAACTTTGGTTTAGATCATGTTTCGAAAAAAGGACTGCTTTATTGAGTTGGACTATCATGTCCCCGATCCTGGGTCCTGGATGCCGTTCCCTTTGAATGGCTGTCTTGGCCACCCTCATGTCCCCACATAAACGGGGGCGACCTCCTTCCTTTGGAACAATGACTAGTGGAGAGACCCACAGCGTTGAGCCAGTGGCCGGTTCAATGATGTCATCTCTTAGAAGCTGATTGCGTTCGCTGGACACTGCCGACTGGAGGTGGAATCCAACCCTGAGCGGGTGTTGCGGGACAGGGCGGACTGCCGGATCAATGTGTGGCTTGACTGGGGGACCCTTCATTTTGCCCAAGCTCTAACACAGGAGTGGGAATTCCTTTAGGATGTCATCTTTCGTGATGGTTGGAATTGTGGGTGGTTTGTGATCCATGTTGTAGATGTGACCTGGTGTCTCACATACGGGCGGTGTTGAGCAGATGGTGTCTCTTTCTTGTACATGGATATTGATAAATCCTAGGCATGTAGATCAGTAGGCATTGCCCCTTTGTCAGGCTCCTTATTACATGAATGATGGTTGTTGTCAACTTGTCAAGGTGGATGAGCCATCGCTTGCACGACCCAACACTGTGCAGAGGGGTGTCCACCCCATTGAAATATTCTGGAGGACGTCTGTGCGAGTGCGGGGTTGATATGGATTTGTTGAAAATCCTTCTCCCCCATAATGTTCACTGTTGCTCCTGAGTCAATGAGAAAGCAAAATTGCTTGTCACAAATGTATACCGGTATCCTTGGTGCTTCTCTTGCTTCGCCATCATCCATGATGAGGTTCACAAATTCATCCTGTGAATATAGATCATATTGTTCGCTGTCGTAGTCTTGGTGGAATTGTGGCATGGCATGATGGCTTGGCCTTGATGGGGGTGGACCATCATATTCGTCTCAAATTCGTGGGTTCTAATCTTGTGGCTCGTATTCCTGGGGTTCATCTTCTGGATAGAGTTCTTCAACTACTCTCACATACCTTTTTGGCCCTTGTTGTTATGGGCATATCTGGTATGAGTAATTTTGTGGTGCCCTTTGTGGTGCTCTGTATTGCAGTGACAAGGATGTCCGTGGTGTAGGAAAAGGTCTTCCTTCCCTGCAGACAGCTTGGAAATGTCCTTCCCTTCCACAATTTCCGAACTTTTGGGTGAGTGCGGGGCATGAACAAGCATGGGGGAAAGCCATTCCACACCTTTAACACTGGCGTTGCATCCTTGGGACGATGAATAATTGGGTCCACTGGTCTTTTCACCGCCTCTAACATTACTTGTGTGAACTGCTGCTATCACATCCCCTCTATCCTGATTGAGCATCGTCGTGCTAGTTATTTGCGTTGCCTGTTTGTCCACCCTTTCAAGATACTGGCCATTTCGCTAACTTCTTCAATGGTGAGTTTTTTTTTAAGAAGCTGCTTCTTAAGTGTGGGCAGAGACACATTACTGTTAGGTGAATGGCTTCCTCTAGGGACAATGCGTGAAATTGGCAGTGTGTCCTTTCATTTTCAGTCTGGTGATGAATTCGTCCACGGTTTCGTGTATGTGTTGGGTACATTGGTTGAACATGTAGCCCTCATAGTCTCTGTTGGGTTCTATTACCAATCTCTTGTTGAGGGCTGTGATCAATGACGCAAAATCAGGGTGTTCGGCCGCCGGGATGGTTTTGATTAATGTTTTTATTTCAACACCAGCAGTATTGATGAACAACCTACGTAGGCATGTGGACGTCTCTTCGCCTGTGGCTGCTATAAAGTTGTTGAAGTTCTCAAGCCATTCCACCCACCGGGGCACTTTATCTGCCTGCAGGGTCATTGAAAATGGTGGGGGCATGCCCCATGCTGTGGCCTTTGACCTCGTTGTCGGTGCTGGGGTTGGAAGGGCCTGCTCAGCATGATCAGGGGACGTGCTCATGGTTGTGGTATGTCCAGGGGTGGCCCTGGGAAGTTACTGGGTTAGGTGTCCCTTTTGTATGGCAGGTGTCACTTCCCCCTGTGTAAATGTTCACTTTGTGTCTTGGCTGTTACACACTTCGTGTGTTTAATGGTGCACTTTCGGGAGCAGGCCAAGTGGGGGAGGAGCAGCACCCACCTGGGACCATGCTGATGAGATGTCCAGCCCCTCCTGCAGCTTTCAATAAAGGTGAGAAGGCATCTGCCGCAGGGTAGTCCTCCCTACCGAATTTGTTAGATGTGCGGTGAAGATGGGAACAGCGTTTGATCCTTAACACGCTGTCCGGGCTGCGTGCGGCATGCACCAAGCAGCTGGAGGCCCCGGAGGGGCGTGGACTGATACACACCAAATTCTTGAGATACAACTTCTTTATTCAACATACAGGTGTAAACTGCCAACTCCTCCCGTTCCTCCCTTGATCCTCCCCTCTCTCTTCCGTCACATCCGCTGGTGACGTGCACAGGGGAACGCTGTCTTAAAGGGGCATGCCCTAGTGACACCAGGAAACAGAGTTTGCTGCAGAGAGCATGCAATTCCACAGCATTGTGCATTCTGGCTTGCCGATCGGATCCTGAAGGACTGGTAAGAGGAACCCAGAAGCACGGTGCGGTGTCGGGCAGAACCAGAACGCTGGATCCAATAGCGTGTAGTGCAGAAGTGGCCGGCGGGTGTCATATCCCATACAAAGATGCCTTATAAGATTCTTTTAAGTAGCTTTTAAGAATGTGTGAGAAACGAGTGGGATTGTGGGAAGAGTAATGAGAATTTTATAAATACTTATATGACACCAAAATACTGAATTCTTTAAAAATCGTATAAGTTTGAAGTAGGATTTATGTAAGGTCTTACAAGATTCTGATCAAATCCTTTAAAGAAAATAACTAAAAAATTGTTGGATGAGAAGGAGCGCGCAATGCTCCTCACCCTCGACGTACAGCACCATTATTGCCATACCGATGCGTCCCTGACACTCATTCTCAATTATTAGCACTGGAGCAAATCAGGATTTGCCTTTGGCATCTTTGATTTGATCCTGCTACAGTATATGTCATTAACAAAGCCTAAACCCTGCTCAAATCTGGAGCTCCATGGAGCATTTCAGAGATGCTCAAGAGCAAACATGAGTCACAAAGAGTTGTTCAAGGGCATCTCAGAAATTCCCTGGCAGATCGGGATTTGCTCTAGTTCTATGCGGTGCGAGTCAGGCATAGGGCAGCAGGAGAACATCTGAGATTCTCAGGGTATTTCCTGATTTTCACCAGTGCAAATCTTTGTGAATCTGGGTCTATGTGTCTGAGTGCTCTCTGTACCTCGGTGCCATGTTGCTGCTTGCTGGTTGAAAGTTTGATCTTAGCAAATTCAGATAACATAATGTGGTGCTTTGTGCACTCGGGATCATCGCAAATGGCAATATTAGCAGAGTGTTGTCTGTGCTGGCATTAAAGCCTGATAAGGTGGATTACACTTCCTCTCCGCGTGTTGCAGGCAAGGCATGACAACGCTTTCAGGGGGGATATGTGCTGCACAGGCCTGCAACAAGTGTACATTTCAAGAGAGAGAGGGGCAGAGACCAGTTGTGTAAGAAAAATCTCATAAGCAGTAAGGCTCAGTGATCTCTCCTACCGAAAGACACCTTATGCAGAGGAAATTGAAACCCAAAACACACCATGTGCTGCAGTGATAGAAGTGTACCAAAACCAAAAAAGTGGAGGAACTGTGACTCCGACAGGGGACAGTGTAGGATGGAAGGGAGCAACGTGCAACACATTTATCCAGGGTTGCAGTCATGCTGTTTGATGGCCAATTGAGTTGAAATGGATTTCAGTTTAGCTGTTACCACTATCCAGCGGTAAAATGGAGAAGTGTGCTTGAACTTCACAAAGAACAGTTCCTGGATGGTGAAAATGGTTGCATAAAGTAGTGGCGGTTTACAGTAAAAAATAAAAGTAGCGGAACACTGTTCCCAACTGTTCCCGCTCACTTCAACCACTGAGGTGCCCTCTCAATGTGGCAAATCACCTCTATGATGCGTTGTATATCCCAAAAGTAATCAGTGGAATGGAGACCTGATAACTGAGAGGGAACCATATAAAACCATAATATAACATTTTATTGTCGTTTTCCCAGACATGATACATCAAACACACCTACAGCACAACACCATTCCACAATTTTAAAATCCCCTAACTACATCCAATCAAACACATATTTACCAACAGATTTGATAATTTCTCATACAATCAAGCAGATATGCATTCTCAGTGCAAACACTCACTAAAACTCTTTCATGGGATATAAAGGGATAGTGAATGATCTAGAACTATTTCATAACATACATAGAGCTGGGTAAATGACAACACAGGAGTATCTATTCACTATCAACAATATGACTCTAAAACATAATGCATAAAAAATAACTAATCAAAAGAGAATTTCAAAACCATCCCAGGTGTCATCCAGTCCCCAGTGACCGCGGTGCAGAAGGATCAAACGTGTCACCCTTAACTTACATATTGAAAAGAAGTGTCGACGATCACAAGTAGTGTTTCACCAGTGCTTTCTCTAAGGGAGGATTTTCCAGACCTGCCTCACTTACATTCACCGGCTGCCTCACAGCCAGCTTGCAAGGGAAGTTCAGAAGATGTCAAAGTGGCAGCTGCATAAACAGCAGCCAACACCAACACAGCCCGACACAGTTCAGAATGGCATGTCTGAGCATCAAAGAATGATGTTACATTTGCAAGCATTCCTTCTGGAATGAATTGTTAGTTCTTAAATATTCACCTAAAACATATGTAAAAGATTATATTTAAGTAGCAACATTATGATGCTGTATTTGAACAAAAGAATGTAAGGATGTTTGGCTACCACAGCATATAAGACACTAACTAAAGTGAAGAGGTAACACCTTTCAGGAATGTGCTTCTGGGCACATTCCTATTGATAGCGTGTAGACCACAAGGCAAACTTTTCCAATATTGGCACCACTGATCACACCCTTAATGGCCAGTCAGCACACAGGAATTAAACTGTGTGTGTGCTTAGGAGTTCCTTTTAGAATCATACCCCAGTGTGATATCTTTTTTACAAAGCATTTATGTTACCGTTATGTGCCATAGAGCCAGCCAGAGCGTGGGGCGCCCTCACGCCCCCACATCCTAACTGCATCTTCCATCATCCCCTTCTGTAAAAGCCTGAAAACGTTCCTCTTTCCAGCACCTAAATCAGCCAGAGCACCTCCCCAGCTATCCTCTGCCTATATCCTAACCTTCCTCTCTTAATGTGAAAACATTTCACCTCCTCCCTTTTATACTTTGTAAGGTGTTGTGCGACCGTCCGGGAAGGGTCAGTGCTGTATACAAGTTTAAATAAAGTAGAGAGGAATGTAGTATGGCCCGACATTTTGGGACAGCTAAAATAATGCTATTAGGGAGGAGGGAGGCTCACAGAGCGAGAACTCTAATTTGTAGTTTAAAAAAATTGAGCGACCTTTGACTACTTGGGGATTTGGTTTGTGCCAAATTTAAGTTTGGCTTGCGAGGATCACAAATGCCCAAATGAAGACGAAGCAGCCAAATGGAGCCATTTTGTCACTGTATAAAAAGTTGGGGAACGTGCATCATTCAGAGCAAAAGCAGCGCCCCAAACCGGTTATGGGGATGGAATTTGGGAACTGTTTAGTCATGAGTGTTTTAACATTTCCAATATTCTTTTTTTTTAAACAAGCTTTGAAAAGTTAACAATTCGGTGTCCAACCTAGTGGTACATAATAAAACTATTGCTGGCTGGAGTGAGATAAGCAAACCTAGCATGGCATTTGCATGGGTAAAGGTCTAGCAGAGGGAGAAACCCTCTCTTTGTAAAGACATCATAGAGGAAGCAATGCCTCTCTCATGAGGAAGCGCCATGGAGAAAAGGCCAGGCGCAGGCCCTCAGTGGCTTCATATCTGGATATTATGTATTGTTCTGGGAAACCTTCACTCAATTTAGACTTGATTCCAGATATTTGTCAGAAAAGTTGTGTTCTCGGCCCAAGGCGTGGCCAGCTACACCTTCGGGTAAATGCGGCATGATGGAGGGCAACAATGACATTTCCCCTAACTGTACTGGTGGCTCAGGGCTGCAAGAATCTATAACACCTTGTTTTTCTCTTTTCTGCCCCATGTACCACTAATTAAAGAAAGAGGTGGTTGGTGACCTTAATTATTTATGCCAAAGTTTTTTCTTTGAACTCTCACGACCAGGAACGTTTATTTAAAACGAGCCATTATGGAGCTCATGCATTAAGCTCGCGGCCTAGACTGTTGAACATGTAGACTGGGTTTTTTGTCAGATACTATGATGTCATTGTAAGCTTTCATATCCTCCAAGGGACCTTTATTATACACCTGCATTTGTATGCGGGGGCTTGTAGACATTAAGGTGCTGATTCATGGAATTATTTGCACCGAAAAAACAGGGATTTGCGGGCAGAATGCCGCACAAATCCCCGTTTTTCAGCACAAATAATTCCATGAATCATAAGTACTCTTTATAATATGCATTTGCACTTAGAAAATTATGGATGGGCCTGTTGTTATATTAGCATTCATTGCAATATAGATGTGGTTCACATGATAATACCCTGGAGGTGTACCTATCCAACCCAGGCATAACAAAGATGTCTTTGCGCAAAGGCTTCCAGTAGATAAAATGAGGGTCTATGTGGAGGGAACACCCATCTTTGGGAATTATGGGGAGCAGATAAAGATAGGGGAAGGTGGTATGCACATTCAAAACGAAATCAAATGGTTATGTATAGTTAGACACTTGGATTAGTCTACCACCAGTGTATGTTCAAAAGGGACCAATTGGCTCTCCACAGGGTGGTTGTCTATTTTCTTATATCACTTTAGATCCCCAGTTGCCACTCCACCTCCTAATATATTTAGAATGACCACACAGCCCCCTTATCAGCCCCTCCAATTACTGCATTGGTCTCACCACATAGAACTTTAAGAGCCAACTGTTTACTTCACCCTTGCTCATGCTCCTCTTACCAGCACACTACGTTCTGGTGTCCTCAGGCAGGGGGAAATAGTCTTGCACAATAATTTGGCACAGTACAAAAGCACAGTAACATAACATATCTAGATGTTTAAATCATTTGCCGCAGGTTTTTCCAATGCTACTATCTGGATGGTATTTCCGATTTCTCTAGTTGTTACTCGAGACACAGCCATTGGCCACCCCTTCTGACGTTTAGATGTCAGCCAGACCTGGAGGTGGCCCTGCATCCCGAGAAAGATGCTTCACTATTGCCACATTCTCTGAGTCCTTGGCTGACCAAGGGCTCACAGTGTAACTGATCTATATGTGTACCAACATAATCTTTAGCATAATCCTCAGGGGATGATGAAGCAAATGTCAATCCCAGATGCAAACAACTTCTTCTTCATTGGAGAGTTGCTGGAACAATAAAGTCACTGCAGTTTGAAATGTGGGTATATTTCCATTCCCAGCCCCATATCTGTAGCACCTGCAATATATGTGTGTGTTGTGATGCTGAACAGCCAATCTCACCATTCCCTGATTTCTTCTTCCTCCTTCTCCTGCCCCACCCAATCTTCCACATCCTAGGTAGCCCCTGCTTTTGTTGGCAAAGAGGGGCCTCTTTTTGCCCAAATCCAGGCAGCAAGCAATGTCTGAAAAAGCCTTCATATATGGCATTTTCGGTCGCCGAGTTTCTGCCACAGCTGCAATGCATTTTAGAAGTGATGGGAGAATCCAAATTCAAATCCCAATTTGTCGCGCATCTGCAGGCGTAAGGTTATCATATTTTTTCGCAAACGCAAATATTCTGGCAGGTGTTTAGCTCCTCAGGAGGTGGTGAACCCTCTTTGCAGGCTTTCATTTAATCCTGATATTTCTCTAAATTGTCTTCAGCCCATTTGATCAGGTTTATTTATATCAGATGAGGCTGATTTTAGGTCCTCCTATTCTTTGAAGAGTCCTGGGTCTCAATCCTCATGTGACTGAAACATCAACATCTTGAAACCTCTTGCAATCCCCCCCACATGTTGTCACTTCTTAAGAGTAGTATGTTCCCACAGTTTTACACAATTGAGATGGTCCTTTCTTTTATGGTCAAAGCATTTATTATGAAGGTCAGTCCCCTCTAGTAGGATAACGAACAAACGGCATTACGTAATTGTCAATAGCGACTCTGTGTTTATGTTTAAGCTGGACTTTTCAGAGGAAGAGCACTTTTTGAGATGCTAATAACATTACTACCATTAGTCAAAACTGTCCACCCAACTCAGAATTCTTGGGGAGATTTTCATGAAGGTCCCCTGTTTGGTTATGGTTTTTGACCCACCAATGAAAAGGGACAAGGAAAACAAGGAAATTCTTTTAAGTGTGGAGGGTTGCAGAAAAATCCGAAGCGTCTTCCCATGACAAG
Source organism: Ambystoma mexicanum (assembly GCF_040938575.1). NCBI lineage: Eukaryota > Metazoa > Chordata > Amphibia > Caudata > Ambystomatidae > Ambystoma > Ambystoma mexicanum. The sequence continues at coordinate 524,338,696 of NC_090941.1, read as the reverse complement.
GAGGAGAAAAGGAGGAGAAAACAGTTCCTTAAAGGAAATGATCAAAGGCGCTTACACTGACCTGAAGGCCTTATACATCCGACTTTGAGAATTACACTACATGTAATAGGAGAATAACCTTCAGTGTAAATAACACAGTTGAGGAATAAACAAAGAGTCCCACCCTGGTTAAAGTTCAAGCACTGCTGAGCATGCACAGAACCTGTCACGCAATATTTTTAGGAGTTGTTGCACCATAGTCTCGGGGAGGGTAGCTCAGTGGCAACATGCTCGCCTGGAAGCAAGACGACACAGAGCACCACAGGTTCGATCCCCGGGTCCTGCTTAGAAACCTCTGGAAATTAAGCCCGTTGTGAATAACCTATCATATTAACATAGTTCTAAGCCGTCCAATGTTTGCATATTTCCAGTTTTTCTATGTTTGTATTCGTTATTGGAGTGAATGAGATTCGTGCCATTTTACACAAAAAAAATGTATGTGTAAGTGGGTGTTGTACTATATATGAAAACAGTGAGGCATGTGTTCACAGGGTGACAAGCTAGGGGCTGGACAACATCATCATGAATTCAGATATCACACTACAAAGGCTTTTAAAGGGGCTTATACTAACCCTATGAAATGTTCAGGCCCTGGGAAGGGCAAAGGCATGGCCCCTCATGACAGATCATCCCCGTCAAAAAAGACATGACAACATGTAGCTGCAAGACTCGCTGATTATACAAACGGGTCTGCTGACCAAAGGGTCGGGGCGCTGCCATTTTGTTCATACCATCAGAAACTTAGTGTGACATTGAACCACAAAAAAGCTGAGGCTTATAACTTTCCCCCCACGGATAACGTGTCAAGAAACTCTAATGAATACATAAACAGCCTACATGAAACCTTTGGGGGAATGTATGTGAGGAGGTTTCCAAAAATAATGCTGGGCATTGCCACAAGTATGGTCACATTCCTTGCGTCATGGCTGAAGGCCAACTCTAGGCACAGTGCCCCCTCGGCATGGCCTTATGCCATGCCATTGACCTCTGTTCTTATTTTCACTCTGCACTTTGTCCAGGGCAGGCCTGGGCACACATTCCCACAGTGCCTGGTGGCATGGCAAAATACTGGAAATCTGGCCAGTGGGCACTGTTGATATGATCACTGTCCCTGGGTTTTGCCCAAAAGCCACGGATCGGACAGAGTGCCCTGTGGCCATGGCTGAAAACCATGCACAGTGAATACTGTTGGTATGTGCACTGTTCTGAGGCATTGTCATGGCTGGAAGCCTTGCTTCGTCGGGCATTGTCATTATGTTTGCTGCCCCAAACACAGTGAACATGCCAACAGTGGCTGATGGGCGCGGTCATGCCACATTCCCATACAAGATATGTGCAGTGTGCAAAGAAATGCCCAAAAGCATTTACCCAAGCCCAGTGACCGATGGGCATGGCCTCTATCTATGCTCATTTGTCACTGTTGGCATGTGTAGTGTACCAGGTGAATGGCTGAATGGCACGCACCCGGCAAAGTCCTGGTTGCAGGCCAAGCCCATTGGGCAGAGCAGGGAGTTTCACCATTCTCTGGGCTTGGATGAAGACGATGCTTGAGTCCAGTGACTGACAGACATGCACAATAATGGTTAATCATCTGTAATGAAAACCTTTGAAATTCACTGAGAAAACCTTTGCTAATGAGACGTTACGGTGACCATTCTGTTGTGAAAAACCTCAAAAATTCAGTGAAAAAACACAAGTTAAAACTATGTAATTGTTGTAACGCATAATCTAAAAACCTCTGAATTTCACCCATTGCGTAAACAAAGCACCTCTGACTATTTGGAGATTACATTGGCCCATCTGTTCACTCTCTTGCTGGACAGGTATGCAGAGCTGTGGTGAGACAGGAGGGACATGAACGAGTGGAAGAAGAAGAAGGTCTGGAAAGAGATAGGGTCCTGCGGGCACTGCCATGCCAGTCTGGAGCAGACCCTACTACTTCTATGCAAGGGCCCAACCAGAAAGACCAAAGAGAGAAGGTGCAGCAATGTCCTACACTGAGCCTGAAGTAAACAGTCAGGACAAACACATTACTGGGCCTCATTACGAGTTTGGAGGCAGCCATGGTGCTATTAGCACCATGGTTGCCTCCAAAGTCGTGTCCGGGTAGTCGGAATGGGGATTTACCGGGTCATTCCAACCTTGGAGGACCCGGTAAGTCCCCATTCTAAAAACCATTCCCCATTCCCATTCGAGCCCCCATAGGACTCAATGGGAATGGGGAAGGAGCTAATAGCGGGCCCGTTATTAGCTCCCTGGCCCCTTAGCAGCTCCTGCTAAGGGCGGCTGGTAAAACCAGCCAGCCTTAGTGGAACCCGCTAAGGGACCTCGGAATGCGGCTGTATGGGGGTTAAAGGCACCGGCATCCTTACCGGAGCCGTTAACCCCTTACCGCCAGCCTCGTAATGAGGCCCTGTTTGGTGTGGTCCTGTAGGCCAAGGCCATCAGTGAGAGTCCCATAGTGAAGCGGGCAGAGGAGGAGCAACATATTACTGCACTCGGGACATGAAGCCACTAGGTAGAGGAGATACAGAGGAAAACCGAAGTTGGAGGAGAAAGAACAAACTAGGAGGGTGTGAGAATCTATGCTGCTGAGCATCAGACGACAGCCCCTTCTGAATGTAAACCAGGGTGATTGGGGGGGGTGAGGAGGCTGGGGAGATTAGAAGGAGATGCAGAGTCGCTGGGCTTGCTGGGCCAAGGAGATGCTGAGAGCCGGAGATGGTGCAGAGCCTGTGAGGAGTCACTGTTGGGGGACACCGCGAGAGGAGATGGAGGATGCTTGGAAAGGAAGACTTTCCAATGCGAGATACAGAAGGCGGGGAGAGGATCAAGCACTGGGCCAGACATGCACTATTGCAAGTGGGAATGTCATGTTAGATTAATAACCCTTACGCGAAAAATGGTTACAGAGATGAGAAATACCCTTGCAAGTAGAAATGACATGTTAAGGTTATTAATGCATGTGGAGGAAGGGGGTAAAGAACCATAGCTATTATTTAAAAAGCACACAGAATGAAGTGAGAGTGAAGAATCATATAAGGAAGAGTGTTGAATGAATAAGATACATACCATGTTATGTGAGTCACGAATAAAGCAGCAAAAGGGAAGGGGGAGGAATATCAGGACACGGCCTCATTACGACCCAGGCGGAGGACCAATGTGCTATTAGCACCATGGTCCATGCCGGTGTCCATCATGGCGGAATGGGGGATTACCACCCCATTCCGAGGTTGGTGGGGCGGTAATTCCCCATGCCGCCATGGCCCTTCCCCATTCCCAATTTTGCCCCATAGGGCTCAATGGGAATGGGGAAGGCGCTAATAACGGTACCGCAAATTGTGGTACCGTTATTAGCACCAAAGTCCCTTTGCGGGTCCCTACTTTAACGGCTGGAAAAACCAACCGTTAAGGTTGGGTCCCGCAAAGGGACCTCGTAATCAGGCATTAAGGGTTTAACGGCGCCGACACCTTTTACGGCGCCGTTAAACCCTTAAAGCCAGGGTCGTAATGAGGCCCATAGTGAGAAATGGGAGGTCATTACGACCCAGGCGGTAAGTACACCAACTTTACCACCATGGTGTAAACTATGTTTACACCATGGTGGATGGCGGATTTACCGCCCCATTCCAAGGTGAGTGGGGCGGTAAATCCCATTTCCCATTTACCCTTCCCCATTCCCATTTTTGACCCATAGGGCATAATGGGAGTGGGGAAGGCGCTAATTACGGCACCGTAAATTACGGTGACGTAATTAGCACCAAGGCGGTTTAGCACCATGGATTTTAACGCCTGCTAAAAGCAGCCCTTAAAATTGGAATCAGGCGTTAAGGGTTAACGACGGCGTTAACCCTTAACGCCTGAGTTGTAATGAGGGCCATGGAGTCCTAACACAATTCCAAGAGTGAATCAGAACAATGCATGTTGAGAATGGACGGTGTAAGGCAGAGCAAAGATGCTGTAAAAACACTGTGAATGGGAACAATTGGATGTTGGGCATCATAGTTACAATGAAATCAAAGGGATTTAGCTACAAGGGAACCAGAGGTATTTACAATGGGTGCAATGGCCTATTGAGAGCTCTATGGAGGATTAAATACAAGGAAAAGAAGGGCGGCAGTGCCGTCTAGTATTGTTACTTCATTACTAAGGCAGAGTTTCAACTGGAACCTGTATTCTTCGGATCTTAGCTACGACTGTGTTGAGGGCCCTTGCAACTAGTCCATACTGCTTACATCAAAAGGCAAGATTGCGTGATTTCTTTTTAATATATATTTGAATGGATTGGATGCCACTTTGTTAGACGTCACTGTAGATGTACTGCATGTTAGCCAACAATTCACAGCGTAGTGTGTGCGGATGATGTTGCCCTTTTAGGAAGGACTGAAATGGCATTGCAAACATATGTGGTTTTCATGAACATGGTCGTCAAAAAGAGTAAATCTCAGGTCATGGTCTCCAGAAGAAAGAAAGCAGATAAGAGCTTGACCTTCTACATGGTGTCTGAAGCTTTGAAGAAAGTAAGTAGCCTTATTTATCTAGGTGTTAAATTTGCTGACAATATTTTGTGGCATTCCCAGATTGACTATGTAGCCAGCAGGAAAAAGCAATCAAATCAAGGAATTGTATGATTTGTTGCTGCTTATGATGGTCATTTAGTTCTCCCTGCTATTAAAGTATGTGAGACCAAATCCTTAGGTATTGGTCAATATGGGGCTGGAGTTTGGGGTATAAGTAATCGTATTGTTTTATCAATAATCGAAAAGAAATTCCTGAAAATCTTACTGGGAGTACATTTGTCAACAGCTGATGAATTAGTATATTTTGAAATTCAGATGACTGATTGCTGTGATCTTGCAGTTTAACCCTGCTCGTCTATGGTTGATGACTTGGGCCAGTAATAGTATGCAGCTGAATGAGCTAATCCTAATTAGTACCCGGCGAGAGACAATCAGAATGCAACAAGCATTCTGATTGGCTCTCGCCGGGTCATTACCCGGCCGAGAATCCTTCGATTCTCGGCCGGGATTCCAGCCGCCTTGTCCTCGGCGGGGGCGTGGCAGCCCCTCAGCCAATGAGGAGGCTCAAAGCGGGGCCATCCCCGCTCTGAGCCTCCCCACGACTGAGAGGCTGCCTTCGCCCCCCGCCGGGGACTTGGGTAAGCTTTTTCTTTTTCCTTCCCTCCATCCCTCCTCCCTACCCCACTTACCTTTTTGCTCCTGCGTCCCCGCTGGGCAACGATAGCAGGGTCCAGCAGTGTGGAGACTCGGAGCGGGCCATCCCTGCTCCGTGCCTCCACATGGCTGGAGGCTTCCATCGTCCCCCAGCGGGGACGCAGGTACGTATTTTTTTTTCTTCCCCTCCCTCCCTTCCACCATCCCAACCCCACTTACCTTCTGCTTCTTTTTTTTTCGGGAGCGAACGCGCTGGGAACACTTGTGTTCCCTGCGCGTCTGCTCCAGATGGCCGCCATGGAAAGGGAAAACGGACTCCGTTTTTCCTTTCCCGGTGGCCATGTTTTTCATTTTATTTATTTATTTATTTTTTCTGTTTCGAAACGCGGCAAACAGAAAAAAAAATGCCATTAACACCACGGTCCAACGGGCCGGGGTGCTAATGGCAATAAGACCCTCGACGGCGGGCCTATAACTATGGCCCGGGGGCATTACCTGGGGCGGTCTTGGCCCGCCGCCTCGGGTCTTATTGCCACAATAATATACACTGACTTGAGAATGTGTTCAATATTCTTTGAATTAGTAGTGTAAACAACTCTTTGAACTGTTGGGTATTTTCTTTTTCTAACCCTGTATTAATTCATATGGCTGCTGTTCCAATACTAAAACAGGCTATAAAAAATGCATATGCACACTGCTTTTCAGTGTATGAGCACAAGCCATCTGTTAGAACATATCTGCCACATATGTTATCTGGTTCCATGTGTTTATAACTAATGAAAATGTAACGGATGAAATTATAACGACAAAATGATAGTGAAAAATACCGATTTGTTTTGTTTAAATTTGGGCCCACCCCCCTCAAGACCAGTTTTGTTTTGTTGTAAACCCTACCCCGACCCACTTCCCAACCTTTTTATCCCTTTTTCACTCCCCAGATATATATATACTTTTTTAATTCTGCATTTTGTTGTTATTAATTTTTCGGTATATTTTCATTCGTTATTTAAAATGTGTCATATACACTGTATGCAGGGATGTCATTTCACCAAAATGCCAGGGGTAGCGTAAGTGACATCAGATGACCCTGGACCTCTGATGACGTCACAGGAAGTGATGTCATTTGACCACACCCTGAAGTGGCATCACAGGAAGTGATGGAACACGGACTTTCACCCATTCACAAAACAAGAAGTGCATCAAATAGCATTGTTCCTAAGTTCACTATGAAAAATATGGTTATGCTCGCTTTGACATCTGTGCAGAGCCTGCTGACGCAGGTTCGAATCACGGAAGGGCCAAACTCAGCCTTTCATCCTTCCGATGTCGATAAATGAGCACCACACACTGTGGGTAATAATAAGCAGTGCTCAGATACCTGAGGGTTCGTAATGCTATATAAATGCTAAATTATTATTATTATTAACATCGCTGTAATGTGATATACATTTCATACAAGAATGGATCACTATATGTATCGTTAATATCAGTGTGTATAGGCCCATAGTATGCTTTAAATAGAACAAATATACATAAAATATCACCCAACCTGTGTTGGTACTCATTTATCGATCTCAGAAAGATGAAAGACTGAGTTGGCCTTGCCAGGATTCAAACCTACAACCTGCAGTTCACACACACATTGCAACAGTGAGCACTGAACCCACTGTGTTATCTTACTGGCTATAGCTATTTTACCGGCTATAGTAAAATGAGTAATTACATGTCTGAATGTTCTCAAAGTCAGAAAGCAAATTACACTGTGTAGTGGATATCATTAAACTGATAACTGAGATTTAACAGCAGGCCAGTTCATCTGCAGGTCTGGTGCAAAGTTGGCCACATGTCAAGCCTTCGTGGATCTACTTTTCAGGCTTCACAGGTTGGCAAAATACATACTATTGGGAGGGTTCATAACAGTGTATTAAAGAATTTATTTTAGCGCGCGAATGCAGTACACTCACACAGCATACCGTACTTTGGGCACTCTTTCCCTGATACATGCACATAAACATCTTGAACAGCATTCCAGAGAGAGAGGAAAGATAAACATATTACAACAAAGCATTAATTGTGTCACAATAAAATCAAGGGCCTCTTGATTTGCTATGGTTAAATATGTCTACACTGTACACAAGCTTTTAGGCACCAGATTTTGTCAAGTGAGCGAGAACACCGAGATGGAATGTCTTGTGATGATCATAACAGAGACAACGGCAGAAAAAAACATGCTATAACTGCAACTTGCGAAAAGCAAAATACATAAGGGCCTCATTACACGGATGGCGGCGGACCAAGGTGCTACCAGCACCTTGGTCCATGCCGGTAAAATACCGGCAACGCCTTGGTGGAAAGGGGAATTACCGCCCTATTCCAAGGTTGGTGGGGCGGTAATTCTCCCTTCCCCCATTGCCCTTCCCCATTCCCATTTTTGCCCCATAGGGCTCTATGGGAATGGGGAAGGCGCTAATTAGGGCACCGCAAATTGCAGTACCGTAATTAGCTCCCTGGTCCCTTTGCAGGTTTGTTTTTAACGCCTGCAAAAAGCAGGAGTTAAATTCCCCAACCCGCAGAGGGACCTCGTAGTAAGGCGGTAAGGGTTTACCGGTACCGGTAAAATACCGGTACCGGTAAACCCTTACCGCCTACCATGTAATGAGGCCCATAGTCCAAAATGGATGCTTATTCTACTCTGAATGCTTTTTGGAAGTTTTTGTCTGCATTGTGAATTTGAGGTGTTTAAGAACAGACTAAATCAGTGACTCACCCCCTGAAGTGTGCCTGAAATTAACCTTTAATGAGTCGAGCAATTGTTGTATAGAATTCCAGAAAGATACATTTTTATTCCTATTCTTTCTAATTTAGGGTCACTGCTCAAAGTGTTACACTTGTGGAACCCCTATTTTTTTGCATCTTTTTTTATTGCATATGGTTAGAAAACCTTTACAAAAGCATTAAAATAGAAACAGAAAAGAAGAATACATAATACTTTTCACATTTCACAATTTCAAAATGTGAGATACATTTCACAAGAAGAAGAAAGGACTAAAAAGAAAAGGGTAACATTCTACAGTGGCATTATTAATTCAAATAAAATACAAAACCAAATGAACAAAATAACACTTGACACAGTTATAAAAACAAATCTCAATCTGAATGTAGCTCAAAATCTCCTGTTTTTTTAAGAGGCCTGAGCAAGAAAGCCAGCCACTCCAGAAACTAAGAGCCACATTGTGCTGGCCACAGCCAATGAACTTCCATTTGTCCATTTGTAAAAAAAAAAAGAAAAAAAATGATGTTTTTAATTCTTTTTTTTTAGGGGTAGCAAAGGAGACCACAGGGGTAGCAAGGGTGACCAGAGGGGTCACAGTTGCGACCTCTGGCTACCCCCAAATGGCGTCCCTGACTATATGCTATGTTACCTGTACCTAAGAAACTGAATAATCTGTTGTTTATAACAAATAGATAGGCAAAGAAGTTAATAACGCAATGGCGTCTTCACCAATTACCTTCACATCTGTAAACTAAGAGATAGAAAAAGCAGCAGTCTGTGGTTTGTGATTGTGACAATGAGACGATTGTGTCAAATATACATATGCCATTCTTTTGATCATGGTATAAGCTACCCAGAAGGCATTTGTTAATTTCCTTACCTGAGGAATGTAATTTTAAAGAATGTCTTGTATTAAGTTACATCATAAGGACAGAAACATGTTGGGCTATGTTTTGTACAAAGATTGATACAAATTAGTTTTTATTTAAAATGTGTATGATGTTCCAAGAATAACTGTTTTGATTATTATTTTATCTTGAACAAGGGATGAATGTTATAATTTGTTTCACACAAGTGCCTGTGATATTATGATTGTACCATAAATGTTTTTATGAAATTATCAAAGTAAACTTTGTAATACTAGAGAGTGTACTTATCTATTATTGAAATACATTGGATCTTTTATTAGAGATCTTCGTTTTGGTCCAGAAAACTTGAGACGCAACCTTCCTTTTACATACTTTAATGGTTTGTATGTCCCAGGCAGTGGGAAGGTGTTGCTATAACCCCAAAGTCTTGGGAACACTGTGTATATATCATTTGGAATGTAATTATAGACATTGTTATGAGGCATACTTATATTTGTTGCAAGCTAAAGGGACTAATGCCTGTGCGGCTTTAACATGTTTCTTAATCGTTGCTGTGAGGATTAGAATGACATGTCTTGTTGTTGTGTAATTAGGAGTTCAGGGTTTTATGAATTTTAATGCCAAATAAAGGTTGCCGCTACTACTGCTACTACTACTGCAACTTACAACAACAACAAAATTTCAATCCACTTCTTTCAGATATTTATTTCAGTCAACATCACTTTATTTGTTAAGATGTGATTAAATACAATATAAGTATCTCCTCAAAAAGAAACCACTCATAGTTTAGTAAAGTGCACAGGGTTTAGTAAAGTGCACAGTGTTTAGTAAACATGTGAATAATCATTACATCAATTATATAACAACATCCACAGAGATACGGACAATCCCCGCTTCAATCTATCCCTTACACAAGACCAAGACCTACATTATTTACATGCACTACAGGCAGATCTGCTTGTTACTAATAAATACAAAGTAAATCCCACTTGTGTGAAATTACTCATATCGATGTCTTAAAATACAGGAACCGACCGGAACAGCAGTAACAGCAGGCTGGTCTCGAGTGGACCGTAGGCGCAGGATCCGGGGGCCACCCAAGATGAACAAGAAACCAGATAAAGTCTGAGCTCCGGAATCCCCCAATGACAACACAAGTTTCCAATCACCCATGGGCGTGAAGCCACTAGGCAGACTGCTGGCCCCATTCAGCAATAAGGATGGCCCGTTGTGCGGGGCCCTGACCTTATGGGATTGGCTCTTTTCTCTGAGGTGGAGTGCCGCTCCCAACCCAAGGACTGTATACATGGGCGGGAGGAGTGGAGAGCATCAACCAAGACTTTTAAGCTAATTTCAACCGCATAAGTATCTTCATGTTTTGCCATTGGTTACACAAGGGTCCCAGTCAGCCCCAAGAGGGCCGGTGGTGAGTCACAGCCAGATACCCCGTTGGTTGAGGACTGAACTGAACACTGCGAGTTATGGGGGCGAGCGGGGGGATACTGGGAGATTTGCGGGTGGGGTAGGGGGTCAAAATGGCTATAAGCATGAAGGTGTATAAATGCAACAAATCATCACCAACCCAAACAAGTACTAGCACAGTCAACTGGAGCAAGTCTAGGGATTCTAAGGGTGAGAGACCACAACAGAGCGGGAAACATAATGGGAACCATGACAGCTGATACAAGGAGGGAGTTACTATTAATAACATGGAATGTACAGGGCCTTAACTTCAAGTTAAGAGGAGGTCTGTAGAACAAAGACTAGCCCAACCGTCCACAGGCATAGTATGTCTACAGGAAACCCACCTACTGGAGGCAGATGAGAAATGCATTAGCTTCAATAGTTTCAAGAAGTGATAATTCGCCACAGCAGGCAAAAAAAGAGAGGGCTAGCTCTCCTTCTTAGCAAGAATGTCCCCCTAACATGGGTTACTTTAAAACGGGATCCCATGGGGAGATTTGTGCTGGTGAAGGGATACCTTGTTGAACAACCACTCATGATAGCCTCTGTCTTTTGCCTGAACAACTCCCAAGACAGGTTCTTACACGATTTCATACTGACCATCATAACATTCACCATTCACTGAAGGCCTCCTCCTGATAGGGGGGGGATATTAATCTAGTCTCGGACCCGCAAATTGAAAAAACTCTACCTCCGATGAGGGCGGATTTCTCTCAAGCCATAAGGCTCGTCGAATTTCTCAGGGAATCTGGGACAGTAGACACTTGGAGGCTTGCTAGCATGGGTTCTAAGGACTTTACTTTCTATTCACACATGCACAAAGATTTCTCCAGGATAGATCTGATTCTGATGTCTAGTGTTCTCTTCCTCTGTCTTGAGGGGGTACAAATTCACCCAAGAGCGTTAGTTGACCTCGCACCTGTCATGGCGGACCTGCAAATTCATGGCTCCTCGAACCCCTCCACCCCCCAGAGATTCTGGAAACTTCATGACTCATTCTAACAGATACCATTATTAGGAGTGAAATAGCGGAGACCCTCACCCACTACTTCAGAGAAAATGTAACAGGGGAAACCCCCTTAGCCACAGTGTAGGATGCTTTGAAGCCAGTAGTGTGAGGGGCTTTAATCAGTGCTGCAGCAGTGCAAAGACGGAGTGCTCATCTCCAGCAGGCTAAGCTAGAGGAGAGGGTGGGGACCTCAAACAATCACAAACCACCCTAGAGATCCATTTAGCCGATAAATCAGTCAGATCATTAACTTACACCAAGCAATACTATTTTATAAATGTTAATAAAGTGAACCACCTGCTAGCTCATGAACTAAAAAAGGTCCATATGAGAAACTATATTCTAAAACTCAAGGGGGCGGATGGTACAGCCCTATACGTGGAGGTGGAGAAAATGGAGATATTGGTGGGACACCATAGAGAAATTATATCAGGGCCCCATACGGAATCCAGGGCTCAAACTCACTACTTGTGACCTATCCGTAAAGGCACCCCTTCTGTCCAGCTGAATGCCCTAGATTGATCGATCACAACAGAGGAAACGATGGAGGCCATAAAATCTCTGAAGAGCGCTGTCCCGGGTCCTGATGGGTTCACGGCCCGGTTCTACAAGGCTTTTGCTCATATACTAGCCCTGCAGCTTTCCTCCCTATTCAATTCCTTCCTCGCAACAGGCAGTATCACTCCTCCTATGGAAGCTTATGGAAGAATCACTGACAGTTCTTGCCCCCAAATCAGGCAAGGACCCTGAGCACTGTGTCTCATATATACTGATCACCTTGATGAATAATGATGCAAAAATCTTTTCTAAGATGTTAGCCGCCAGGCTATGGACTGTTCTCCCCCGAATTAATTCACCCAGATCAGACAGGATTCATTCCCGGGTGCAACACCCAAGACAATATCAGACGCACCATCAATCTAACAGAAAGTTCCACTAGAACGGGCACAGAAATGGAAGTCATATCTATCGACTGACACAAGGCGTTTGACTTGTTAGACTGGGGTTACATCAGACAGACATTGTCCTATTTTGGGTTCGGCCCCAATTATATAAAATGGTCCATGTCCAACTACCAGCATCCCACTGCATCTCTGAGAGTGAACGGCATAAGGTCAAAAAAGATTAACATGACTAGAGGTACTCGACAGGGCTGCCCACTATCGCCACTGATAATCGCCCTGTCAGTGGAACCATTTGCTGCCAAAGTCCACCAAAACACATGCATACAGGGACTGAGAGTGGGCAAACATGACTACAAAGCTGCTATGTACGCAGACGATGTCCTTCTCACTCTAACTCAGGCAGACAGCTCAATGGAGGCCCTATGGCAAGAAATCAAGGCATTTGGCAAGGCATCAGGCTTTAGGGTCAACTGCACAAAATCAGCGGCCTTGGCAATTAACATCTCACGAAACCACAGGGTGACCCTACCATCCAGGGTCCCCATCCTGTTGGCTGGGAAATGTATCAGGCATCTAGGCATGCAAATCTCAAATAAAGCAGAACACATATACCGAACTAACTTCCCACAATTATTCAGTGAGCTGCACAAAGACCTAGAACGCTGGCACAAGCAAGAGATGTCTTGGTTAGGGAGAATAACAGTGGTAAAAATTAACTTAGTGCCAAGAGTGATTCATCACTGTGCAGCCTTGCCAATCCTCATTCCTGAAATTTGTCTGGGGGGGGAACCACATGTAGCAAAACGGATTATGCTCTGCAGCAAAGGCACGGTGTGCTGGGAGTCCCGGATGTATCCAGATACTGCCGAGCAGCACAACTCTCTCATGCTTTTACATGGGAAGAGACCACTAATTCACCCAGATCGAAGCAGATAGAGGAAGCATGGAGTCAGGCCCCACCAGCCTCTCTAGCACACATCACAGCTCCCCGAAACACCATACACCCAGGCCCACTCACAGCTCCTAAGAACACAATTACAAGTTGGTGGAAGGCAGCCTGCAAATGGGGATGTGCAGGCACTCTCGGCCCCCTAGCCCCAAATTGGAACAACCCTGATTTCACTCCCGGCTTACCTACCCAGGGCTTCTCTGGCTGTAGGGAGGGGGGCATATCAAGAGTATCAGACTTCCTGATCAACAGGATCCTTTTGACAGTCGAAGAGTGTAAAATAAAATTTCAGGTGTCGGAGGCAGAAAGATTACATTTCAGACAATTAAGGCACTGGTTATCGCACAGCGCCATGAGGGCTAGTGGAGTGAGGTAAGTAACTGCTCTAGAGCGTACCTTGACAACATCACCTCCCAAGGGCAAAATTTCAACCCTGTACCGATTAATCGACAAATCTGACTCAAATAAGAAGGAAAAATGCATGCTTAGCTGGGAAAAGGATCTGGGTCAGGCACTAGAATTAGAAGACTGGCATCGGAGATGGGGCTTGGATGCATAAAAACTCTAAATGTGTCTCTAACTTGGAAGGGGGGGTTCAAAGTGTTCTATAGGTGGTATATGACTCCTGAACTATTAAATAAAAGTAACCCAGCAATCCCACCGCACTGCTGGAGAGGTTGTACGTCCACTGGCTCCCTATTACATATGTTAAGGTCTTGCCCAAAAGCTACTCAATTCTGGCAAGAGGTGTTGGAGCAAATTCGGCTGATCACTGGTCTGACCATTCCATGGCACCTGGGTATAGTGCTATTAGGGGACTCTGGAGAAGGAGCCTTCCCACTAACAGGGCATATAGCAAAATTATGCACCCAACTACTTACTGAGGCCAAAATAATTATAGCTCTCATGTGGAAGCACCCTGATGGCCCTGGACTCCCCATGTAGTGGGTGAAATGTTGGGTCATAGTAGTTTCAGAAATAATCACGGCCATTCGCCCGGAGAACATTTTGACATTTTACAGCACATGGTCCCCCTTCCTGGACTACTCAGAGAAATTCCCAGGGATAACACTTGAAACACTTGTGTATGAGCATGTTATAAATGCCATATCATATCATATCATATCATATCATAACGCGCCGAACCCCCATAACCCGTTGGCTCAAAATACACTACAGGAGAGGTGGACCTCAAACAACAGGCCTTATGGACACTCCCAGTATACAAGAACTATAACTGACACACTGGAATTGCTAAAGCCCTGTAAACAGTGCATGGAACCCCCACAAACAAACACAGTGGGACTCGCCACAAAATGTAACAATTAAGAGACTTTATCCCTGTAACACTGGAAGGGACTTTGGCACCCAATGATTTTTGACTTGTCTGTATTTGTGTCTATCAGCCTTGTTGATGTATACATTGTGAAAATTCTTAATAAAATGTTTTGTTAAAAAATAAAAATACCATCCATCAAAAAATGTATACATTGTCGACGCCCTGTGTTTCAGCCCTTCGCTTTAGGTCTAGATGCATCCTCTGTCCCACCAACTCAATTCAATATTGAAGCCTTCATCAGGACATATTAATCTTCATTGACATGCATTCAATGTGCTCCCCATCAAAGTCATGTTCTCATTAATACTGCAAGTAGACTAAAAGAATAAATGACACATCACCACTCATCACATCATAAACGAGCAGCTGGAAAAAGGCACCTTTTAACAGTCACCAAATGTTCATATCTTTCAGTAAATCTCACATTTACATTCTAAGGGAAAAACATTTAAATTCAGTCCACCTTCCCTTAGTTGAAATAATGGCATCCTACAAACACATAATACGTCTAGGTCTTATTCTGTCAAAATGTATATCAACCGTGTTCAAACCATAGACGCCTCAATCATTTGAAGCAAAATTCATTGTTTCTACAAATTCTCTTCTCACTTTATTCTAAATTACTTTTGCCTTAATGCCACCAAAGCCTCATCTGTGCATAACCTCATGGTATATCCAACATAAATTTAAAGTTTGAGGACACATATGACCCTCTTTCAGCAATCCATTTAACCTCCTTTCCTGTCTAACCAAACCATGATACCTAGGTTATTTATTTCAAAACACCATAGTGTGCCATATGACAATTCTAACAGTGTGTGTGAAAAACACCTCAGAGACTGTTTATGCACCCATGATTAATGCCTACCTGATATTGAGAGCTGCTGCCACTGCTGAGTAGCATATTACATCATATTAAAACCTGCATTTGATCATTTAAATAAGCGTGTAGCAGGGAGCTCTTAGTGGGTTGTGACCTGTGGCCATCATGTAGCGTACCACACATCCATTCCATATTATGCATGTACTACTCTATCTGCAAACTCTCTCAACAAACTCTGCTCATTTACTTCCTTTTACAACAACTGGAAAACTCCCCTGTATTACAGGAAGAGCCATTGAGGACACCATATTGGGAGAAATACTCCATAGCCAAATAGAACAGGATTACTACAAATTCTTAACTAACCCCTCACAATGTTAGAGATTAAGAGAAAACAAATACATTGAAACCTTTCGAAGGCCAAACCTTTCATCTTTTTCTTGAATCAAGATTTTTGAAACAGGGCCAAATGTAGGGGCTGATATTAATAACACATCTATAGATTCAATTAGGTGCCCATGGAACATCACTGAAAAGCATACCCATATTAGTTGGAAATCTAGTAATTCCATTTGAAATAAAGATTGACACCTGCCACCATTGCATTGAGGAATCCTATCCACCCCTGATCTAACTTCCTGAGTGCAGAATCTAAATCACCACTTTGTGGGGTGGGCATAACCTATTGTATAAAGAATCAGAAGATGTAATTGGCATCAGGTTTGAACTGCAGGTCGTGCTCTACAAGGGGCTTACCTTGAAAATGATTGTGTATACATGACTGTTGTTCGCAAATGTCACATTTATCTAGTAGTTTTACCGACATAAAGTAGCTTACAAGGGAATTTAATGTCATATATTCCATTTTTGCTACTGCAGTTCGTGTAATGATAAGCTGCCATTTTACAGCATTGAATTCAACCATGTTTAAATGTTGTGTCAGGGGACAACACAAAACTCTTCCCATGTCTAAAGTGACCTTTAAGTGGAGGTATGTCTCATAGTGACTCAATGGTAGGGTCTCTTGTTTTTGAAGATATGGCTGAACCAAGGTCTGTTTTAAATTTGCGCTGTTTATAAAGGCAAATAAATGTTTCTGAATGTTGAACCTTGGTTCCTGAATCATTTTCCAGTTCTTGATTATTTCCTTGTGCAAATGATTGTTCATAGGGGTATAGGTACTCATGCAGACCAGTCTATCATTGGAACTCTTCAGTCAGTGGTTGATATGGGTAGCTGACAGATGGACCTTTGTTTGTTCTTCCATTAGCCACAGATTGTAGCTTTTATTACTGAGCTAGTGTGAAGAGGTGAAACCTCAAGTGCCTTCTGGCCTTTGATGGTATGAAAATGAATCCTCTGGCGTCCATAGTATATGGTCAGTTCAGATTCTAACTCTATAGAAGACCATTTTTGAGGCTTTGCTGGAATTTATTCAAATGTATTTTTAAGAATATTTCTTTTGGGATGGGCCCACATGGGTGGGGCATCACAATAACCAGGGGCCTTGAACAAATCAAATGGGTCTTTGTTTTAGGGATGTTACAGTGTTTCTTGGGTGCTAGATAAATAAGCCTCTGTATCTCCAAATGGCAAACCTAATTCCCGAAAAGCCTTCCCCTCAGAAATATATGCACGGATAAATATTAGCTTGTTGTCAGATTCCCTGGAACAATCAGCCACATTAATGTTGGCAAAGCTAAATTACAATACCAAGCTGGCCACACAGATTTAAATGGTACTGTATTCCCAGTTTAAAGTCTCACATATGATTATAGCACTTAATACCTTTACAATAGGATTATATTTGCATCTATAAGAACATTACTGTATTTTTCTGACATGTATTCTTGAAGGGGTAATCTACATGGATTTGATTGCTGTTGGGGAGATGCATGATTTACATTCAACATTTCCTTAGGTGTTTTAAACGAGATAATGCAAATGTCTTTCATAATTTCATGCGTCATTTGAAGTTACATGGTTGCACTTAAAAGGGATGCATAATGTAATGCTTCGTTTGAAAACACATAACAGTATTTTATGAAATGAAATGATAATTTAGTTGACTTTAAGTTTTAAAATAAAAATTTCTATAGTAGAGGCCAGATTTTCTTGTTGCATTTCTGACAGAATATAAAGAAGCAAGTGCTGGTTTGGGCTTTCTCAATTTATTGCTATCCTTTATTTGCAGGGAATTGTGTTCTTATTAACTCATTTGAAGCATGTCTCAACATTCCACAGCCACCATATTTGTTGTTTGCAAAGTTCGATAAAGTACCTCACTGGTTTAGTGCAGTACAGTGCATGGTTGGTGAAAGGTATACTATGTATAAGCACAACGGGGCACCATTCCGGCACCTTTCTCTTTAGTTTCAGCCAGCCTCCATGGGCCTCATTATGAGGTTGGTGGTAGCCATGGAGCTATTAGCTCCATGGCTGCCTCCAAAACCCTACCGACTCCGCCCTGGTGAATGGAGCAATTACCGGTCCATTCCAAGGTTGGGGGGACCGGTAATTCCCCATTCACCAGGGCCCTTCCCCATTTGAGCCCCCATTGGGCTCAATGGGAATTGGGAAGGCGCTAATAACGGTACCGCAAATTGCGGTACCATTATTAGCTCCACAGTCCCTTTGCAGGTCCCGTCCTTAACGCCTGGAAAAAACAGGCGTTAAGGGAGGACCCGCAAAGGGAACTCGTAGTAGGGCGGAAAGGGATTACAGGCACCGGTGCCCTTACCGGTGCCGGTAATCCCTTACCGCCCACCTCGTAATGAGGCCCCATGTCTCTTAATTTCTTCTACAGTGTGGCTTCAGGTACTCTGTCCAATTTCAAGGCCCACAACTCATGATAGCTGTTCAACCAGCCAATTAGAGGCCTCGAGGTGTTCTTAAACAGGTTTGAGAGCCTTTACAAGGCCCAGATTGCTCCCTGTTTTATTTGTGGGATTAGTGTGGCTGTCAGGGAAGAAGCAGACAGCACATGCTCAGAAACTGGTGGTTTTGAATGCATTTTGGAGTGCTGTGGCGGAGTTTAAGAGAGTTGTTTGGAGGAGTTTGTTAGTTGTATTTTAGTGTTTCTTGATCCCATACGTATGCCCTTTTGTTTGTGTGTGTTATTTGGGCCCTCTCCCTAAGTTTTCCCTTTATACCCTTACTCTGTTTTTCAAATTTCTTTAAAAATATCATTCTACTTTTACTTTTCCTATTACTTTTGTGTCACTCAAAATTAAAAAAACGTGTCATGATGCCTTTCCTTTCCTGTGTTTGTAGAAAAACCATTGTGTGTGAACCCGAGAAGACTTCATATGCTGTGCTCAGTCACTTCACCTGCTGTTTGCGTGTTTTGAGAATCATTTCTCATTGTGTGAGTTTTGCCACACTTGTTTTGTGTTTTGCACATTGACACTTTTGGTTCATTTTTGTTTTGCTCATTGGGACCTTTTATTTGGAGGAAGCGTTCTGGGAGAAGACGAGCAGCTGCACTCCTTGTTACCTTCCTTCTCAGATGTTGAGGGAGTCAGTCAGCAGAGAAGACAGAGCCCAAAGGGGTGGGGCAAATGGAGGTTGATACAAAGCTTGAGGTGGCAGAGACAGTGGTTGAGGAGAAGACAATCGGCTTGGAAGGGGTGACGGTCATTGAGGTGGGGAAGATAGTGGTTGAGGAGGGGGGCAGGTATCATGGGGAAGGCGAGAGGGAGCATGAGAAGGATGGCGCTAGAAATCTGGAGCTGCCGGTTGTAGAGGCAAAGTCACTCAAAGAGTACCTGCAGAAAGTGGTCAAGTACTTTAACATTGGTGTTGGAGTGGAGTAACAGGCACTGCATGAGAAGCAGGGAGTGGTAGCCACAAACGTGCAGGGGAAATCAAGGGCAGATGGGAGAGGAGGTAACGATTCTCCCAGGAGATGGTTCAGGAGACTGGCGCCATTGCATGATTGACTGACCACGCAGAGGGGGGAAGGTGGGCTGTAGATTGCCACAAGAGATTGAAATCAGGTCAGAAGGCATTCCCCCCATGACATCGCTGTGCATCTAGTCATGTGTGCGGGACTACTTCAGCTTGCCGAAAGGTGTGACTGTCAAGGGGAAGCAGGCAATATAATATGCAACCTGTGCCAGAAGGCGGTACATCTGGGTAACCCAAGTGAGGGTGCATTGGGCACCTTTTTGATGCAGAAGCACTTTAGGCTGTAGCAGAATTATATCTTCAGGGAGTGCAAACCATGTGCCACAGACCAGCTAGTGCAGCACCCACATGCAGTGGTGACAGTGGCCACAAGGGCCATGATGAAATTCCATCTCATTGGTCACGCTTAATCAAGTGAACTCTATCTCGCTATGAGACTGGGCCACCCAGACTATCTCCCAAACCCCAGCACAAGGCCGGCCCAATATAGCCTGACCCAGTGGCACTATTGACTAGTCGGGGCACTTTATCACTACAGGCAATGCACCCTCCTGTTGGTGATTGTAGAATTCAGGGTGAGTTTCCATTTGGGCAGAACAGGAGAGATGGAGTGATGGGGAATGCAGCTGCATGCTGCATGCATTGTGTGACCTCTGTCACTTGGTGTGAGCCGGATGACAAGATAGTGGTGGATGCCATAGGGAAGCTCATGTTCCTGTACCACCCTAACCTATTCCAGATGACGAGCCAGAGGTTAGTAAAAACGGAGACATGGTGCACTGAGACAGTTGAGGCAGAACCTATAGTTTGAGACTACGGCTCTGAGACTACCCTGCTACTTGTTAGAGTCAGAAGAAATGAGGCAGAATCACCACTGAAAACAATGTTGGTGTTAACAGAACTGGAGAAGTCAAGAATGTAACACCAGGTAGAGGATGTTGTGTGGCTTCACTGGTTGGTAGAGCCAAATTGAGGCAGAACCTCCAGTTTGTGAGCATGGTACTATGTCTCGGAGAGAGTGGCTCTGCTGCTTGGTGGAGTCAAATAAATTGATGATGATAGAAAAACGAAAGATGTGCTTTTGTAATATGTTCAGAGTCAAAGGGCCTCATTACACGGATGTCGGAGAACCATGGCAATATTTGCGCCATGGTTCATGCCGGAAAAATACCGGCACCGCCTTGGCGGAAAGGGGAATTACCGCCACATTCCAAGGTTGGCGGGGCGGTAATTCCCCCTTCCACCATTGCCCTTCCCCATTCCCATTTTTGCCCCATAGGGCATAATGGGAATGGGGAAGGCGCTAATTGCGGTCCTGCAAATTGCGGTACCGTAATTAGCTCCCTGGGTCCCTTTGCGGGTTGGTTTTTAACGCCTGCAAAAAGCAGGCGTTAAATCCCCCAACCCGCAAAGGGACCTCGTAGTAAGGCGGTAAGGATTTACCGGTACCGGTATTTTACCGGTACCGGTAAATCCTTACCGCCATCCGTGTAATGAGGCCCAAAGTCTCTACCACCTTTACCAGTGCTGTTCTATCCATATGACTGTAGTTGGCATCACACACATGTTCATTATTCAAGCAACGTTGTATTGTGTTCTAGGCGATAGGCCTAGTGTTTCCTGTGGCCGGAGACTTCAGCAAAAATATGCTCATTCGTTCAGAAAAAAGCTTGTGTCATTGTGGCTGCAACTGTGATCTGAGACCATGGCACTGGCAGCCCTAAATACCCATTAGTACTGCTTGCTTGTGAGCAGCATGAATGTCAAAGAAACCCATGCACTTTCTGGGCTTCTCGAAAATGCAAACAGCTGCTGCATTCCAGCCGCAAACTTTATTATGTCACCTACCACATTTGCATTCTGCGATATATTCAGACATGTTCATTTCCTTTACACTTACCTTCTATGAAAGCAGATGGGATTCTCAGGGTGTTAGCCTTCTTCTCCGCCTACAAAATGCGTGTGGGGTTCTAAGTGCTATGGCCTTCTCTCTGGGCTATTAAATGCACCTGGGCTTCTCCGGCCTTAGCCTTCTCCTACACCTAGTAAATGCACATGTCGCTCTTACTGCTTGGGCCTTTTCCTCACCCTTGTTAATGCATGTGGGTTTTCAGTGCTTTGGCTTTCTGATATTCCTAGTAAGCTTACATGAGGTTCTCAGTGATGTGGGATTCATCTACACCTAGTAAATGCATGCAGGGTTCCCAGTGCTTTGGCTTTCTGATATTCCTAGTAAGCGCACATGAGGTTCTCAGTGATTTGGGATTCATCTACACCTAGTAAATGCATGCAGGGTTCCCAGTGCTTTGGCTTTCTGACATTCCTAGTAAGCTTACATGAGGTTCTCAGTGATGTGGGATTCATCTACACCTAGTAAATGCATGCAGGGTTCCCAGTGCTTTGGCTTTCCGACATTCCTAGTAAGCGCACATGAGGTTCTCAGTGATGTGGGATTCATCTACACCTAGTAAATGCATGCAGGGTTCCCAGTGCTTTGGCTTTCCGATATTCCTAGTAAGCGCACATGGGGTTCTCAGTGATTTGGGAGTCATCTACACCTAGTAAATGCATGAAGGGTTCCCAGTGCTTTGGCTTTCCGATATTCCTAGTAAGCGCACATGAGGTTCTCAGTGATGTGGGATTCATCTACACCTAGTAAATGCATGCAGGGTTCCCAGTGCTTTGGCTTTCTGATATTCCTAGTAAGCGCACATGAGGTTCTCAGTGATGTGGGATTCATCTACACCTAGTAAATGCATGCAGGGTTCCCAGTGCTTTGGCTTTCTGATATTCCTAGTAAGCGCACATGAGGTTCTCAGTGATTTGGGATTCATCTACACCTAGTAAATGCATGCAGGGTTCCCAGTGCTTTGGCTTTCTGATATTCCTAGTAAGCGCACATGAGGTTCTCAGTGATTTGGGAGTCATCTACACCTAGTAAATGCATGCAGGGTTCCCAGTGCTATGGCTTTCTGATATTCCTCGTAAGCGCACATGAGGTTCTCAGTGATTTGGGATTCATCTACACCTAGTAAATGCATGCAGGGTTCCCAGTGCTTTGGCTTTCTGATATTCCTAGTAAGCGCACATGAGGTTCTCAGTGATTTGGGAGTCATCTACACCTAGTAAATGCATGCAGGGTTCCCAGTGCTATGGCTTTCTGATATTCCTAGTAAGCGCACATGAGGTTCTCAGTGATCTGGGATTCATCTACACCTAGTAAATGCATGCAGGGTTCCCAGTGCTTTGGCTTTCTCATGCTACAAAATGCACCTGGGATGCACTGTCCCTCCACCCAAAATGCACACACTTTCAACTACTTACAAATCATATGCTCCCAATCTCTCCCCAAGGAATGTCGACCATTATTGCTGGTATGCAGGGATTTTAACAAATCAAAAATGTCGAATGGAATTTTTAACGAAGCAAAAACACAGAAGAAATAACACATTTTTTAAAACTATATATATATAGTTGGGAATGGGAATAGTAGTTTTGGGGGTGGGGGATAATTATGAATAAAAAAAGGGGGACATTGGGAGAACCCTCCCAAAAACAAAGAAAACAAATCTTTTTTTGGTAGGTATTTTTGGTTTGTTAAAAATGAATTTGTTGTTTTGTGATTTGTTACCCTAACTCTAACTCGGCCTTATTGTATTATCAATTTAATTCTACTCTAAGTATCCTACAAATCCCTTTCCAAGGTTCTCCAGCCTCTTTAAATGCCGACCATCACTGTCCTGGTTTTTTGCTCAACTATGTTTACTAGACACAGGTCAAACCCAGTAAAACCTCACATTTCAAACTTTTGGTAAAACTCACAATGTGTGCCCCTGGCAAACCAATGGAAATGTTACCGTCCTGCTCATGCTTACTACTGTGGTGTCTATATTGAGCTATAGCAAACACAAACACACATTGAAAATGCTGCATGGCCAGCAACTCAATGTTCAATGAAGCAGAAGCGTGCAGCCATAGCATGATCATGGTACTAGGCCTATAGGAAATCTGGTACAGGAATACAGGCAATAAATGTTCACGTCATCTGAAACTGAATGCAGCAGGCCCAGTTGCCCTCACATCTGTCAGCTCCTATGTAAGTAAGCTCTCAATGGAAAATGGCTTTAAGCAGGACAATAGGCCTCATTACACGGTAGGCGGTAAGGGTTTACCGGTACCGGTATTTTACCGGTACCGGTAAACCCTTACCGCCTTACTACGAGGTCCCTTTGCGGGTTGGAGAATTTACGCCTGCTTTTTGCAGGTGTTAAAAACCAACCTGCAAAGGGACCAGGGAGCTAATTACGGTACCGCAATTTGCAGTGGCATAATTAGCACCTTCCCCATTCCCATTATGCCCTATGGGGCAAAAATGGGAATGGGGAAGGGCAATGGGGGAAGGGGGAATTACTGCCCCACCAATCTTGGAATAGGGCAGTAATTCCCCCTTCCACCAAGGTGGTGCCGGTATTTTACCGGCATAGACCAAGGTGCTAATAGCACCTTGGTCCACCGCCGTCCGTGTAATGAGGCCCAATGAGAATGTGCCCACTAACAGGTGTTAGAGGAGAAAAGCAAGTGCCAGTATGCCTCCTTCTCTGAGCAACACCAGTCTAAATTCCCCTAGAGGCCAGTGAGCGTAGCGTGGTAATAGTTCTTCTGATGCATTGCGTCTTCCTCCAACAGATGAGAGGAGGATGGGCTTGATTCCAAGAAGAAATGTGTCATCTAGGAAAAGTACTCTAGGGAAAAGTTTAATATCCACAACATCTGAATGCAACCCTTTCATCCTTCCACTATTAATGAACATAGTTCATTATTCCACATAATGAACATTAATTTAACATAGTCTTAAAAATGTATCATCTGTTTATCTATGCCATATACCAAGTAATTGTAGATAAAAGTAAAATGTGAAAATAATTATATTTAAAAAAGTGAACTCCTCGTGTATATTTTGGACTTTAGGTAGCACAGACCTGGTATGCAACTGAGAGCTGAACAATAATGGTATAAGATAATATGAATTAAATTAAAATATTTGAACACTGTGGGTACAATCCCAAAAGAAGGGTAAGGGGTACAGAAGGTTGTGGGCATGGGATTCACGTCACTGAGGGGAAGGTTGACCCAAGTGTTAGTCAATGTGGTTCTGCAGATGGTGGTGTTATGGATCTGAGCAGCCTGGCTGGATACAACAATATCATTTCCCATATAGGGGACTAGGTGTACTCATTTACAGGCATTTAAATAAGGGATGCGGTAAACCAAAAGATGTAGAACAATGAATGCCTACATTTTAAAATGTGTATATGGGTGCTGTCAGCTGTAACCCGCCTCTCCCCAGAATGTAAAACTACAATTATATTTTTAATGGATTGTCGAGAATTTTGGGGCATAGCCGCCAATTCGCTCTCTGTTGCCTTGCAATAACTTCAGACAGTTTAGGATATTGAGGTTACAGCACTTTGGTTTTTGTGTTTAGAATGCAGAGTCCTGTGGTCCTGATTTTATTCTTTGCATTCTAGAACTTATGTTTTTCCTTTTCTCGTTATAAATTCAGGACTACAAGTCACAAAATTCAAAGTAAAAAACGGGATGGGCTAAGCTGGGCTGGCCCTAGCTACGGGTAGCCTGTGCCATTGCCCAGGGCCCTAGGCTCATGGGGCGTTGCAGGCACCAGCTGTCACAAGTATACCCAATAACACTGATTGCTGTGCTGCTTCCAGACACGAGATTTGTTTTTCTTTCTGTTTCAGGGAGGCCATGCTGTCACCTCCCCACCTCCTGTGGTGCTCTAGAGACACATTCCTCCCCAGCAGACCATCAAACAGGGGTCGGCCTCCAATTACTACCTATCACGCTCTTTCTTCCAGCAGAGCATTTAAAGTGGAAGTTACTTATGTATGATGGTCCATTTATGTCGCCATTGTTTTAGACAAGACTTGGAAATATTTAGGTGGTAACTGCAAAAAGGGCCTTTTTATTTTTAGAGCACACACAAAGCACTATTTAGCTGCCTAAACATATGCCTTCTTCCAAGACAATTAAAAAATATCACACACAAATATTTGGTACTATCTTACTTATATTCATGAATTCTTATTTAGCACACCAAAAAAGTGGTGATTTATTTGCAGAATGTCATATTTTCCTCATATCATATATGAAGCACAACTTTGTTAAACTATGAAAAACAGCTAGGTTACCTTTTCACACATTGGCCCTCATTATTTGTTGGCCAGTCTGCAAATAAAGTTCTGGTAACAACGTATTTTGGCACCTTTCCGGACTAGTCAATTCCAAGGGTGCCGGTAGGGGATCTGATCTACTGGCAGGCCTGACATGCCGGTAGATCAGGCCCCTACTGGCAGCAAAGAGGCCTGAATTACCAGTGCCAGTGATTCAGGCGACCCGTTCTCATAGTGGACTCCATAGGAATGGGGAGTTACCAGTGTCTCTGTCGCCCGTAATATCACAGTAACACTGGGATATTGGGCAGCAGAGATGGTACAGTAGTTTACCGGTATCCTGGCAGATACCGGGGAACTCATAATGAGCCTATTTATCTTGTGTTGGGATTCTTTAAGTCTTGAAAGTACATTTACAAAACCAGAGGCCTTTTTTTAGCCTTCAGATGAATTGCATTTTGGTATTTGCAGTCTTCCATTGAAGATCAGGAAAATAACACTAGAATTGTACTCTTTTTACTTAGCATATATCTATAAGGATTTATATGTTTGTGTAAGCACTTTATTGTGATTTCTATACTTTTCAAGTCATCTTTGTAAAACAGAGTATTGTTGAAAGCCAATCATTGGGGTGAGAGGGGAAACGGACTATACAGCAAGTAAGTAATGAAGTTTTCCCATGGATGTGGGAAGAGAGGTTGTTGTCTTGAAGACTGGAGAGGTTGTTTTCCCTGGTCCTAACCCTGTGCTGATTGTCAGGACGCAAGTAAAGGGTACACATGAGTTGACGGCATCCACCTATTTGTTGCAGAGGGCGGATGCAATTCTTGTTGGGTCTTTTTGCAGCCGTCCTACAAAAAAGGTTTGTTCAAGTTTTTCAGTCACCAGGATTTGAACCTATGTCATGTTAACAGAACAGGCACGCAAAATATCACATAAAAGTATCCTCAAAGCACGTCACATGTTGGTATTTTGTTTTTCAAGGAATACGTCAATGTAGGTTGTTGGGTTTAAAAGGTGAGCACCTTGTATACTTTGCCGGCAATGTTATAGGAAAATATCCACGCCCATGATGATGATGGTGACGTTTTTGTAAGACCAATGCCCCATTTGTCTTGTGCACTTTCTTGTATTGGGAAAGGCCACTGAAAATACAGTTGCATGTTTCACTTTAAGATATGTTCAGTTCCTGCGCGTGTGTTAATCAGCATCACACTTACTTTTAGCCCTGTGAAATTGCTTACTCTCACTGCCTTAAGACCTTCCCTGCAAATATGCTCTGCTTCGATCACATTATAGGTCAATCCTGCAGTAGAGGCCTTTGGCCTATCTGCCCCAGGCCCAATCCCTGGTACCTGTAATCACAATAAGACACATTCTTTAGGTATGTAGCTTGCTATATGTTTTAATAATAATAAAAATAGTGCTTGGAGATTAATTTCTTTGACAGTCAAAACTATCCTCATGGGTAGCTACTGAATTGAAAGTATATGGCTAGTTTGGACAATCTTTCCAAATACATACATCATAAAATAAAAATGCAGCTAAACAACACTTTACTTCCACAGTCAAACAGTGCTTTCAAACCACAGTTGCAAAAAGACCTGCTGCAAACAACATCTCAACCAACTTCAGCTGGAAAGCTATGTGTTTAAGTGACTGAGTCGCAGACTGATCTTAAATCCTGGCATCACCACTTAACCAAAGTGTGTGCTACCGGGCAAATCATTTTATCTCACTATGACTTCTCTGCCAAAATTACAGTCCTTGCCCATTTGTTTGCAATTTTTTAACACATTTCCTCGCAAGTAAATATGGGGGGTTGGGTTTAGGTATTTAATTATGGTGAGGGGATGTGGTAGTTTTGCGGGGGTTGCATTTTCCTTGCAAGGAACTATGTTAAAAACAAATGTGAACAAATGGGCGCAAGCAAATTTCCACAAACATACATCATGGAACCAAAATTACAGGTCTTTACAATTGATTCAACTCACACTGTGCAGTACCCGAAGAATAGCCTAACCCTTGATATTGCCACATAGCTGATATTATTAGTGACAACTCATATTTTGAACATGACAGTTCATTTGTCTCCTGGCTTATTCACGTCAGCTTGTTTCGTGCAACTTCCCATGATTCCCACGAGAATTAAAGACTCATTCTGTGGCATCATTTTCTGTGGCGACACTAATGTCACTAGATATGCCCATCATGGTTCCCGCTCCTCTGTGCCGCGCTAGGCCCTGCGATTCCTAGAGCTGGCCCTCAGAAAAAACTACTGGTGCATGGACTTGTGAACCGGTGAGGTCTAAGGAAGGTCTCATACATGAGATGAGGCCAATCGGTAGCAGTGGTCGGTAGTCCTGGGAATGAAAAAACAACAGATGTCCACAAACTTGTGGAACTCTCCCGTCCCTCACACACCCAGTTTGTATTATACAACTACAAAATTCTTAATACAATATTCCCAATGGGAAAGAAATTAAAATTTCTTCTAAATAAAAAGTAATGATTTATTACTCATATCATAAGGTGAATCACTTCTGTATAATATTACATCATATATTCAATTGCAGTTTTTGTTACATAGTATGTCCCAATATTCGTGATGTTTTACACCATGACACAAACAATTTTAGTCAACTTTGTGATTAAATAGTTATTAATAGTAACTCAAAAATATCTTCTCATCAAATTATCTCATTTGATTGTAATAATGATTTCCTAATTACTGTAGGGTTGTATTGTCCTAGAAATTTACTCAACGCGTTTCGGGATTAGGTTCCCTTAATCAGGAGCTCTTTAGTTCAATATTACTTTTTTTCCCTTGATTTTTCCTAGAAAAAATCATATGCATTCTTAAATGTTGTTCTTAATGTCAATAATATTCTGTCATGTCTCTAACAGATAATCACCTGGAAGATGTTCTTGATTTACGTATTATTCTTAAACTGAATATAGTAGGATTCCAAGCTTCCTTAACTTTACGTATCTTCTATATAGTCGACAAGTAGGGGGAGGTGTATTTGCTGAAAGGGTAAAAAAGGTGGAAGGGTATATCTAATCAAAAACAATTAAAAACACGCTTCTATCAGCATCCTTATTATAAGTCTTGGTAGTCCTGGCAAAACAGGCTGAGGGTTTTTTAAAAATATTTTAGGGTCAAAGCCTGACCCTGAGTGGTCCCAGAGCAGCTCAGCAGTGCTGCATTGCTTCTAAGGGGCTGGGAGTGATCTTTAAGCATATTGCAACAAATAATAGAACATGTCTTTAATTAGGCTGGTTAACATATAAATAAACATTAAGACTTGCATGTCTCTCTGTAGCAAGTCCCATGAGTAGGGTTTATTGTGTTGGCTATACGTAACACACCATTGTGGACAGGTTGCTTCATTGTGCTGTGAGACTGCCCAGAGTCCAGACCTTTGAAGGGCCCTGCCAACTTTCTGTGAAAATGTTTACACCTGCCCCCCCATCCTCAATGTGGTTTAGATTTATTTCCATATGGTTTAATGGCATTTTAAACTTACCAGTTGTACTATTCACATCTATCCCAAAATGCACCTAAATTGCATTTGAACGGTGACAGTCCTGCTCATAACTGTGTCGCTCCTCAGAGGGGGTTTGGGGCACCACCACGCTCCACTATTCACACAAAGCACAGTTAGGACCGGCTGAAGAGTTTTTAGGGCTCGTGGGGGCCCATTTCAATATGATACGTGGGGGTAACCCTGCCCAGGGACGTCATTTCACCAAAATGCCTGGGGTAGCGGAAGTGACATTACACGACCCTTGACCTCTGATGACATCACATGAAGTGATGTCATTTGACCCCACCCTGAAGTGATAAAGCAATGGAACACGACCCTTCACCCGTTGACAAAACAGGAAGTGGCATCACATAGCATTGCACACTACAGAAATATGGTTACAATATCACTATAATGTGATGTAAATTTCATACAAGAATGGATCGCCATATGTATCGTTAAGATCAGTGTGTATAGGCCCATATTACGAAATTACTGTGAATGCAAGCAGACGTCCATGACCAAATGATAATGATGTGTTATTATATAGCACTTACGCTTAAACACTTTATATAGAAAAAATATACACCCAATATCACCCAACCTGTGTTGGTACTCATTTATCGACCTCAGAAGGATGAAAGGCTGAGTTGAGGCATTTAAGAACAGACTAAATCAGCGACTCACCCCCTGAAGTGTGCCTGAAATAAATCTTTGATGAGTCTAGCAATTATTGTATAGAATTCCAGAAAGACACATTATTTGGTATTCCTATTCTTTCTTATTTAGGGTCAGTGCTGAAAGTGTAAGACTTGTGGCACTCCTGTTCTTATTTTTCATTTTTTAAGGGGCCTGAACAAGAAAGTCAGCCACTCCAGCAGTAAAGAGCCACATGGTTTTTTAGAGGTTGCAAGGGAGACCTGAGAGGTCGCAGTTGCGACCTCTGGTGACCCCTAAATGACATCCCTGACCCTGCCCACAGTTCGGAAAAACAATCTGAGGCACCAGTGCAGGGCTTAAATACTAATGTAAAAAAGGAATGCAGTGAGGATGTCAATTGCTGCGGATTATCAAAAGCAGGCAGCCAGCTGGGAGCTGAAATGCTGAATGTCCACTGAAAAGCTAGTAACTGCTCTTTGTCAGCAGTGATTTAATGCATACAAAACTGGTTTAAAAGGCAAAGAGCTGATCACAACGCTGCTGGATGCTGGGTGCCAGCAAAGGCAGTCTATTATGCACACACAATAAAGCGGATATTTAATATCATGAATTAATGAAATATGTTGCTGTTTAGTAAGACTACCAACATGGGACACTGCTCCTGGGCCACCAAAGGGTGGCCTGTTTAAACTGAAAAAATGGAAAGGCCCTGAAACCGTCCCTGGGCACAGTCACAAAGCGATGGATTGAAGAGTTGCCCGCCATCTTTGTTGTGCAAAAACCATCAATGTCTCTCTTTTTTCCATGGGCTAGTGAATTGGAAAAGTATTATGAGCACAACACGGCTACCCGCACACCAACCGCAGATCAGTCATGGGGCCTCATTACGAGTCTGCCGGTAATCCGTCAGTGCTACCAGCAAGTTACCGGCAGACTCGCCTTGCGGTTACCGGCACCCAGTATTACCGGGATATTATGGGTGCCGACAACAGCGGTAAGTTCCCATTACATGGAGTCCTGTATGACTCCATGGGATGGGAACTACTGAAGCACTGGCACTGTTGTTACCGGTGCCGGTGCTTCAGTGATTACTCTGCTGGTAGGGGCCTGAACTCCCAGCAGGTCCGGCCTGCCGGTAGTTCACTGCCCCTGCCGGCAGACTCTGAGTGAGCCATTCCAGAAAGAATGCCAGAGCCGGTAGTACCGGCCGTTTTACCTGCATTTTTCCTGGACCGGCTTACTCCTAATGAGGTTGCATCCAAGCTCATCTGCCATGGATAGCTCTTCTGCTTCCATGGCTTCTTCAGGAGTACTCTCTCTCTTCATTTCTTGGTGCTTACTACACTCAGGAACTGTGCACTGCTCTTTGCGGTGGCACCTCTCTCGCCAGCTCTCCAACAATACAATGCTGCTTTTGTTTTCTCTACTTTGCCCAGTTCTGAGAAAAATATTCAAAAAAGCAGGGCTGCAGCATTGACAGACCTGGAAATGGAGGGTCTGGCCATAAAGCCGTTTCTCTGTGGAACAAATAATACATGTGTCAGTCGCTGCTGCGTGCTCGAATAAAGGTAATTGAAAAAGTAGCAGGAATGCTGCAAGGCTGCAATGGATTAAGAGGAGAGGAGGGCGATATAGGGGACAGTGGGTGCGTGGGACAAGTACAAATAACTTGTAGAAGCATCTGTTTGACACCAGGATCCCTCTAATATGCACTTCGCGCAGCTCTGGCAGAGACCTAAGGCTCCACCGAGCCAGACCTAAAAAATGTAGCTTTTTCTGGCACCTTGTCCAAATTGGCTATTGTATTTCAGGATGTAAGCGGGAACTGGCTTCTGTACCAAAGCGTCACTTACTCCGTGCAGCTCTGAAGTGACTGCTTAGGAAACCCCTTTGAATAGCCCCTCTCCCAGGGGAAGAGACACAAATGTATCTCTATCCAGAGTCCATCCATCACTCTGCGCTCTGCACAGTGCTCGGCCTTCCTTCACCGAAGACAAGCCAGTGGCAGCCATTACAAAGGACTCCGGCCACTGCATCACAGGGCCTGTTTACTGGTCTTCAGTGATAAATGACGCTCTCCGCGCAGCTTATCAGCTTGGAGGGAGCTAAATTATTTATAGCCTGTATTTTCTGCTCCACGTTTCTTCAATTTCTAGTCCCACAGCCCTTTTCTGTGTTTCTTCGTTCCTCCCTCTGCTCATAGTCCTTTTTTGTATGTTCTCTTTTCAGCTCCCAATAGGCAATAAATAGAACGTCTTGAGAATATTTTAAACATTACTGCTAATTGTTACTTTTTTGTTACTTTCAGATAGATTCTAATGTATATTTTAAAGGATAGTTCCGGGACTTTTTTTTTATTGTCCCTACGGGTCGGCCATGTGTTTGTAAGCATAAATCGGTAGATCGTAGGAAACTTTCCTATGGACCTTACCCGACTTTTCGCCCATTATCGCACTCGAAATCAGCCTCCATTTTGTGATAATCCTATCATTCCGCCGCATCGACCTGGCTCACCTGCCTTTGCGGCACTAAATCAAATCCCCCGCCCCTGAAACAGACTTTATCAAAACATTCATATTCCCCGCCTCTATCCGTGACGTGACTGAGCTGCGTAGGCAAACGCGCCCAGGCGTCTTCTACGCGACTCCACACAGACCCCGGAAATCAACACAGATCAGCTCACAATACAGCGCACCACAATTCGGAATATGAAACTGTACTTTGAAATCAAACCGCAAGATTGTAAATGTGGTAAAGTACATTTATTTGACATCAAATGTTTAAAGAATATTCAGCGATTTGCATTTTTATTTGCTCATGTTCCAAAAAGTTCGTATTGAGGAACGCGATGGTCCTTTGCTGTACACAGGGTCTTAGAGCATCTCACAATACAGCACCACAATTCGGAATGTGAAACCGTGGTTTAAAAGCAAACGGCAAGATTGTACATTTGGCAAAGTACGTTTATTGGACATCAAATGTTTAGAGAATATTCAGCGATTTGCATTTTTCTTTGCTCTCGATCCAAATTAGTTCGTCTTGAGGGAAGCGATGTTCGTGTGCAGTACACAGGGTGTTGGTTTACGATAAAAATAAGCTCTTCTGTCGCACTGATAATCGCATGGCTGTTCCAACAACGAGGCACTAGGCCACCACAACGGTAGGTATGTTGCATCTAACCGTTAGTACCGCGTAAGGGCATACTTGTACTTGGCGATCGTCCCATAAAATGGTCAGGGTGGTAACGTTGTTCACGCGGAGAAGCAACTGGCGGCTGTAGAAGCCGTCCGCCGGTGTCTGGTACTCGTGACACAGACAGTAGTGAATGATGTACCTAAAAACATAAAAAATGAAATTAGTCTCACCATCAGATCCTTATTAAAATTATTCATTTCATAGCGAGGACAGCGCTACTGGGTGTACACAAGTGTTTAAAGGCGTGGCGAGGCATGGAGGGGGGGGGAGTGGAGTACAAGGTAAGTAGCATAAAATAATAAATAAATAGGGCCAGCTGGTGGCAAGTGCAAGGTAAGTGCAGAACAAGTGCTGGGAAGGGGGGGCTGTAGGATACTGAGACAGTCCCCCAGTGCAGGGGTTGACAGGGAGGCAGTGCAGGTGGAGAGTGGAAGGGCCCAGGACCGAGGTCGCAGACAGTGGACCAGTTGTAGCAGGGGAGAGGGAGAGAGAAAGCAGAAGCAAAGAGGAAGGTTTTGAGGTGCTTCAGTAAAAGCAGATGTTTCTCCTCCAGATAGTGCGCGGTAGAAAACACTATGCCACATAGAACGAACAAGTACAACTGAACCCGTCTTTAAAGCCACTGTATAGTAATGAAATTGCGGTATAAACTCATCAAAAGTTACTTACATTATATTTGCATTTTCCATTGTGTCTCTGTGTAGGGCAGACCCGAAACACCACTCCTTCTTTGCCGACGTTACTTCTTCTAATGAACGTGGCTCATCGTTTCGTTTCTGAAATTTTATTCATTATCTTTTCTTAGTCTTTCAGGATGGTCCCGGCCTGTCAAGGTCAAATCACAATAGAACCTTATATTGGGTCGTGGGCCGTTCCGCCACCCGAGCAAAACATCAAAGCAGCTGACCTTCACTTTGAGCGAGCACACATTTCTAGTTAGCTCCAGTTAGTGTAAGGGCATCTTGTCTGCGTGCCTTTTTTTTTATTGTCCCTATGGGTCGGCCATGTGTTTGTAATACGGAAACATTCTATAATTTTTGTAAAAATGATTTATATTACTGTTTGGTTTAATTGCAATGGGCCTGCAACATGAGGAGACTCGAGAGAACAGACAATCGAATTACAATCATTTAAACCGTGATGTGTATTTCTCAATGAGCTCTGCTTTAGGTGGACATGGAACAGAGGCAATGTTGGGTGGCAATGCAGTTGTCCCCTGCATAGGTTCGTTCACCACTCCATGTATGTGCCTATCGAGGACATCTACGATAAGTCTCTCAATAAACTCATATTGCATATCCTCAAACACTGGTTTGATCACCCATTGTTTACTTCTTTTAGTGAAGGCCTTATTGTAGCGAAGCGTCCCTAAAGTTCCGGTCGTCCTACTTTGTTGACGGCCAACATTATGGTTATGTGCCAAGACCGCTAGAAGAGTCCGATTTATCATGCCTTCCATGCCAAAATGCAATCTTTTGGGCCTGTACTTTAGGCACATATTGTGGAACACCTCCAAATCTCCTGTGTGGCAGAATTCCGTGAGTCCCCTCAAATCTCTTGTTATAGTTTTATCAAATACAATCTTTTCAATGGCCTTGTGAGTGGGTGATGAAGGAATCAACCACTTCTTCTTCCGTGCCTCCTCTGTGGACAAATGGCCATGTTCACATTTGTGGAAATGCTCATTTGTCGACCATCGATGTACGTTGCTACAGTGCAACATTACTGACCGCCATTTTTCCAGTAGAATTTCCAACGACCCTTCACATGTTTTTGAGCTCCACCAAAGATGGTTGCTGATTGACTTGGACCACTGTGAAATACCTTGCATATCTTTTTTTTTTCCTGCAGCCGACAATTTTTTATTGATTGATTTTGCAAGATGCCAAACGTCAAATTGGTGATTTATATTTTTGTACTGTTCTCTCATTGTCTTGGCAATTGAAACGTGTCTGTCCGTGGCTATCAGGTCGATCACCATTCCCCGCGATTGTAGTTCTTGCAATGATGCTACAAAGCCAACTTTCTCCATGGCCACTGAGGATGTACTTTGTGACACCTGCACGACCACCGAACTCACAATTTTCTTACTTTCCATGTCCTGAAAGTGGTAGGTGCAGTACTTGGCTGAAAATCCTGGACTGTCGCATTGTCCATCACCGGCTAGCCTGAAGCGTTTGCCCGCGAATGTACTTTCCATTGACATTTTTTCCATTCTCCAAGCTTCGCTGATGGCTGGAAATAGATAATCGGTTTGGTATTTGTAGAACTGACTTTTCGCAATGAAATGGATTCCCACAAACTGAAAGAAATACTGTAACTTTTTAAAACTTGAACCACTAAAAAGTGCGGCCGCTGCACAAAGTAGATTGCCTGCTGGCAGTTGCCCCAGCATGGGTTGTGCAGACCATGCGAACGGATGATATTGTGTACAGGTGGCATGTATTTTAAGGTTAGTGCCTCGAATTGCACGAGTCACATTAATCAATGGCTCCCCACATACTTCCCCACCAACCCAATGCCCACATTTCATCATCATAATAATATCCATCAAACAGCTATCGAATACAATGAATTTGGCCTCTTTCCTTATACTGTCACTCTGCATCCCAGCTGGTTCGGCCTGTAACGTTGAGGACATGTCACTCGCATGAAAGGTACAATCTCTGATATCGTCTTCCGCTATGCTGAGTGATATTGATGGTGTTTCATTGTCGTCCACTTCATTCTCTTCCATTGCAACATCTGTTCCTTGTCCGGAGATGGGAGAAAAAAACAATGTCTTCAACTTTCGCGTGCTCTTATTTTTTGCGGGTGTGGATTCTGTGAATTGATCTACGACTGCATCCAAACTACCAGGAGGACATTCACTATCAATGGCTGGTGGTGGTATAGCTCCGTTGTCAATCACTTCATATTCTTCCCATTGGCACGATGCATCTCCAGTCTCAAGTCCCTGCCAAAAGGTTTGACAAGCAACATCTCTCGTTCGCTTCACTGTCTGTGTAGATCTAGTTCTTACACCCACTCGCAACTAGAGGACAGATTAGAAAAGGGATGTTCAGTTTAAACACAACTTACAGTATTGAACTATTGACAGTGAAAGACAACATAATATAGTGAACAGGACACTAACCTTCTTTTGCTTTCTTTTCTTTGAAACTTTCTTTCCTCGAACTTCAACATCTGGACGCTGTTGCTCCGACTCGTGTGTGCATGTCTCCACTTCCTCTCGCGCTGCAACGACTATACTTTCATGATAAGCACATCCATCACTCACTGAGGCTCCATCGACTCGCTGAAACATAGAACTTTCATTAGTATGTATAATAATATTGAAAACACAAAATGTACTTGGGGACCAATACCCATACGTACATCTCAATAGCAAAACACGAATGAACGCATTGTGTAGAACATTCAAACGACAATAGTTCACGCATTGTTGATCTAGTTAGATTGAACTGTCAAGATCCATACCTCGGGCTCCGCATAGACTTCCATTGATGATATTATTGAAGATGACGCTTCAGCAACTCCCTGAAACACAGTAATTGCATTAGTATGGTTTTCTATTTTGTTTAAAAGAACATAAACTTTCTGCAGGCGTCAACGGCTCATCTAAATAGACCTGCACAAATGATCAGTTGTCTAAAATAAATAATGGATATCCAAATATGATTCGATTTGCTCCATCGTTGGAAGTGTCACCACCCAGAGATCTGCATCAACTACTAGGGGTGATGTTCTTGTTGAAGAAGCTCCGTCAGCTCCCTGAAACATAGTACTTGCGTTAATAAAGAAGGAAGTATAGCGGATGTAATCACGTCATTTGATCTCGCATGATTGATCTGTCAGTATCCATACCTCGAAATGCATAAGAACATCAAGGGACGCTGTAACTGCGGTGCACACTTCTGCAAGCTGTTGCGCCGACCCGTAACTGCATGCTCCCCCTTCCTCTTGGACTAATGCTCCATCGACTCCCTGAAACATAGGACTTTCATTAGTAATGAACACAATATTGAAAAAAGAAGACACATAGGAGGGTGACGACAGAAGGACATACCAATGGCTAAAAACGAAAGAAACATTGTGTGTAACAATCACGCTACAAGAATGCAAGATCTGATGATCTCCATCGATGGAACTGTCCGGAAACGTACCTCGAGCATCTGAGTGACATCTACGGTTGTCGTCAATGCGTTGGACTCCTCAGCATCTCCCTGAAAGACAGTACTTGCATTATTTTGGATAACAATAATTATAACTGAAAACAAAGACTAGAGGACGAGTACTGTGGTGTACCATTAGGTAAAATAATTACACGATCAATTAAAACTATTGATTTACATGCCTAAAACAAGTCAGTGTCAGAATAGCTAAGTAAGATTACCCGATAGGCGCTTGAAGTGGCTGATGACTGCAATAACGACACGGATGGAGAATCTTCAGCCTTCATATTGAGTGGATACATAAATGGGGAAATTATTGTTAGCTAATGCTACACACTACCGCAATGCCGAGAGATAAATATGTAAACTTGACTCACCAGTGGAGGGATGTGGACGAATAGAGTGGGAATAGCGGTTGAGAGCAATTTTCGCCTCGCTCGCGGTGTTTTCGTCCTTATTAGCAATGATGTGGAGTACATGTCTGGGCTAAAGTGCCTGCTGCAGATGCGGTATCGATCACCCCTCTTGTCCGCAAAGACTTCTAGGACTCTACTTTCTATCTCAGAGGCTGGATATCCGCAATATCGGACCCATTCTCTTATCTGATCTATTGTCTTAGGGAAAACATGCATTATAGTACCTTCAGATTTGTTATGGGTCTTCGAAGGGCAACCGCCAATGGAACAGGCAGGCATTATGGAAAGTTCTGAAAAGTAAAGATCAACA
This sequence comes from Ambystoma mexicanum, assembly GCF_040938575.1. Taxonomy (NCBI): domain Eukaryota; kingdom Metazoa; phylum Chordata; class Amphibia; order Caudata; family Ambystomatidae; genus Ambystoma; species Ambystoma mexicanum. The sequence goes on along the minus strand of NC_090941.1, from coordinate 524,300,966 downwards.
ATTCTCTATGAATACCAATGTGTTAAAACATTAAATGACACATAAAAGGTTCAATGCAAGGTCCGTTTTGGTTCTTGGAACTATACATGTTATTCACATGCGGATAAGTATTTCAATAACTTTCAAAAAATAGAAAAAGTAATTTGACTAAACTCAGAACATGTGACTAGTTCCTTGCATGTACTGTCGTGAACGAAAAGAAAACATGGATGCAATTTGATGACTACTAGCAAATAGATATAAATTAAAAAATTGGACGCAAAATGATTATGGTACATGGACTTACCTTGACGAACAAACAGTTAGATGCAGGGATCAGAGTAGTTTCTTGTCGTAGAACAGGGAGCAGTTCACAGGTTGCAAACTGACGAGTTTGCTCAAAGTGGTCACGGAAGTTCACAGAGACGAAGAGCAGATAACCAGCACCTTCACGGGTTGACTAGCAAAGCGCAAAGAAGTTCTCATTAGAAATATGAAGTGGGTTATAAAGAATTCGAAACAGGGGTGTGTTTGTGAATGAATGACGTGTATATGTCGTGGCATTATGCGGTCTGCAGGGGGCCGTCCAGCGTGAGGGGGGATGCTTGGCAGGAGACACGGGGTCTGGAGGTAGACATGGGAACAACAACCCATGCTCTATAGACCACTTTGAAGTGTACATGGTCTTTGGCACCTCTTGGCCTTTATCGCTCCCTGACAGCTCCACTTGCCAGCACAAGTACCCCGGTGCGAACTGCCTTTGATAGGGCGGGGGGTGGATCGGGGCGGTGGTCGTGCAGACAAGACACAGGAAGACTCGTGAATGGAGACACACTTATGTGGATTGCAGGGGGCCGTCCAGCGTGAGGGGGGATGCTTGGCAGGAGACACGGGGTCTGGAGGTAGACATGGGAACAACAACCCATGCTCTATAGACCACTTTGAAGTGTACATGGTCTTTGGCACCTCTTGGCCTTTATCGCTCCCTGACAGCTCCACTTGCCAGCACAAGTACCCCGGTGCGAACTGCCTTTGATAGGGCGGGGGGTGGATCGGGGCGGTGGTCGTGCAGACAAGACCCGTTTGCCGCAGGGCCTCACCAAGGAGAGGCCATCTAACTGAATGTAAGAGGATGGCTGCAGGATTTACTACATGGAATGCAGGGGGGTGAGTTTATAAATACCTCACCCTCCCAGGAGAATATACACTAGATTCATTTAAAAAATCAAAACAACCATTGTTAAAATATATGTTGGGCTTTATTTTAGATTTTAATTAAACATAAATAATAAACATTACACATTGTAAAGTTGAGGTTGCAGCACATCGAGGGAAAATCCGCGGTATTGTCCACTGTCACTGGGGAAATGTTGTCTAATGGCAAGTACCGCACAGGCAGGTATTACTCTCCGAACGCGGTGTCCGAGCCTCCCGTGAAGCCACCAAGTGAAGCAACGATAGGCCACCAGCCTGTACCACCTGTGAAAAAAAAAGATGCAAACTGTATTAAACTGACCAAACTTTCTTATCAATGTCGATTCAGGTAACACATGTCATTTTTCTTAGAAAAAAATTATATCTAGAAAATGCACTATATGGAACAAATTTACATGCGTTCGAATGATATGTAAATGTAATTTTATATGTGGGAGACGACCATGAAATAGTGGTGGCATCACTGACATCACAAACAGAGTATACTTACTCGTTACTCGGATTACGCGGACGAACAGTGCCGCGAAGTTCGTGCATAAGCACCATCATCATCCTCAACACGGTCCGTGAGAGGCAGGCTTCCCTGAACTCTGGCAGCTCGGTGATGCATTGCGGACTTTGCTCGCCTTCCTGCAGACTTTGCTCGCTTTCCGAAATGTAGGCCAAGCACCCGGAATTTTCACGGCAGCAGCAGTTCTCCTCCTCAGTTGGCATTAGCTCGCACCGATTGCACGTGCACCAGGTGGAGACGCCGTCCATGCGACATGGTCCAGGCTCTTCATCCGTTGACTGGTCCTCCCAACTGCCGTCCGAATCCCCATCGTTTTCGCGTGCTTGACTTTCCAGTAGTTCTTCCTCGGTGTACTCGGGCTCGTACATATACGGCATTATTGTGGCCATTGTGCGGTAAAGATAGTAAAATAATTTACAGAGATGGTACAGGTGTTCACACGGGCTACAAGCGGCGAAGGTAGCTGACCAGAGCACTGAAACGAGTCACAGAATACTCAAAGTAACACAGAGAGAGGAATGGAATCGAAAATCTGCTGCTGTGTGTTGTGAAACGGTCTGTTTATACTTATTGGGGAAAGAGGCGTCCTGCCATTTCCATGGCAACACGTCAATAGCTGAGGCGCAGCGATTGTTGACACGAGACGTGCTTGAAATGGGCAGTACGCGTCTGCTGATGTCAGGCTCAGGGGCGGGGGATTTGATTTAGTGCCGCAAAGGCAGGTGAGCCAGGTCGATGCGGCGGAATGATAGGATTATCACAAAATGGAGGCTGATTTCGAGTGCGATAATGGGCGAAAAGTCGGGTAAGGTCCATAGGAAAGTTTCCTACGATCTACCGATTTATGCTTACAAACACATGGCCGACCCGTAGGGACAATAAAAAAAAAGTCCCGGAACTATCCTTTAAATTGGGCCAAAGGAACGTGCTTCGCCAATTTGTTCTGAGGAATGTTTTTCGTCCCTGTCACGTGTGACTTTAGTGCTTTGCAGGGCGTGACGTGGCGTCGGTGCAATTACTGAGAAGCCGTTGGCAGTTCATTGCCACAACTGGCCAGTAGTTGACTACTACTAGTGCCAAATGTTGAAGAGCAGTTTTAGCAAATATACCTTTCAAGCAAACGGAAAAGTTTTAATTCCACATTAACTGTTCGAAAACTTGGTTTGCCTGTGCCACGTCACATGCCTAACATTCCCGCTCAAACCTGAAAGATGAGCCGACCACCCAACGGAAACCAACAGTAAAAAGCTTTCTGGTTGTTTTGAATCATGGTTTACAAATCTAATTGTCCATGTTGTTATCACGAGTGAGCGCCTATCATGCTGGCCTCCTTTACATGGTTTCTACTTCAGCAAGGCACACTCGCACAGTAAAGGCCACGAGCTGGCCCACCCAAGTCAACCCGCCGAGGGGTCTGCTCTTCAGGCTTTGCGGCCTGAACCCAAGGCATTTCCACTGGAGCAAATTAAGAGATGCTATTGATTTGTTACTGGTTCACAGCATGGGGGTGGCGGGCGGTGCAATGCTGTACATCCACCCCTGCTGTCCTTATGCGAGTGAGAGAGAGTGTGTGTGAAAACCTCATGCGCGCCGATTGCATTTGTATTTTATTGTTCTCGTAAAGATGGCAAAACAACAATAACGACAGGACATAAAAGAGAGAAAAAAAAGGCTAAGAGATACCAACAAGCAGTGCTGGAAATGGAAAACATTTATTGGGGGAACCGTCACTTCATAGGAGGGGGAGGGCATTGGGGAGGAGGGGACTGGGGCAAGGGGCATGGCCCAGGGCCAGGGCCAGGTTGCACAACATCTCTATATAGAACCCAATCCTGCTGATTATGCATAAAAGCAAAGAGCATTATGGGAACAACATAATGTCCACAATTTTAAATGTTTAACATGTCTTTTGGCGATTCATTAAGAAAAACCTTTGAGCGAATAATGGACTGTTCTGTTTTGATTGGTCACAATATTCACCCTAAAAGAAAAGAGATGTCTGCAAAATACAGGAGATATCTGTCAGTTTAAACTGCTGTAAAAATGTATGTTTCGGCTTCGGCAGTTTCTCTATGAAGGCTCACGTACTGAGGGCTCAGAACGTTCATTAAAGAATGGATTGTGCAGTGGGAGCAGCGTGCTACAACCAGCAGACTGCTTTCCAAAGACTCGGTACAAATGCAGAGGCTTCTGAAAGCGGCCCGTTTCCTGCGCTGCCAACACAAATAGCATGATGCAGTGCTAAAAGACAAAAAGCAGCCATCCCTCAACCAAAACACATTTTGGGAAGTCGACATATAGAGAACATGCTTTCCTTTTCTACATACGCAAACCTATTGCGCCTCCATGGAACAGGTAGAAAGAAGTTAATTCAGTGAAGGTGGGCGCTGTTGGGGTGTGTCCTGGCCCCCATGCGTGCCCGTGAGCCCCCACACTAGACAGACCACACACAACACACGTCTATCTAGTTCGGGCTCCCCGGTCGCTCTGCAGCATCCGGGAACGCCCCGTTTATTTAAACCGCATGCGGCGACGTGCAACGTCACGCCACCGCGTGCGCGTCCCACATGGGGCAGCGCCACACTCCTCCTTTTTCGGGAGGAAACACAATTGCTTTTCTTAAACACTACAAACCACACACACAAATAACACCAGTATGATGAGCCCATACCCCTTTAATGTCAGCCGCCCGGATCCCCTCACTCCGGTTGATTCTCCACATGTCCCAACACGTATTAGCTGAGATAAGCGGGTTTCCCTCGCCCAGCCCTCTGGGGGTACCTCCCGCCTACCTCCGGCACGGGAAGTCCATCAGCCACAGCTCCCCGGGCTGGAGAGTTCTGGGTGCCCACATGGACTCCAACGTCCTCAGGCACCTCCGCCATTTCAGGGTCCAGGGGTGGTTCAGTCCGGGGATCGCCCAGCTTCTTGAAGAAGCTGACATTTCGGTGACAGCAGATCTTCCATCTGATGCCGTCACCATGGACCCTTTCACAACCACCACGTCCAATGGCTCCGGTTCGTAGGGGAGCGAGAGCTTCCCATGGGGGTGTCTGTTTCGAATGAGCACCTCGTCCCCCGGTTCCAGCCACTGGGGGCGAAGACCCCTTCGCAGGTTCTCCTGGTCAGTCCTGGCCCTCCTATCGGCCTCAACCTGCTGATTGTCAATCACCCCTGGCTCCTTCTCCCGGACCTCGGGCAGTAGACCCCGGGGCATCGCCTGAACAGAGCCTCCGCAGGGGCGACCCCGGTGGAGGCATGTGGAGTGGTTCGGTACACCCGCAGGAATTGATAAAGGGCGCGTTGGAGGGGCTGCCCTTGTCCCTGAGGTCTTATTAAGGGTCTGCATCAGCCTTTCGGTGTCTCCATTAGCGCGAGGCCACAACGGGGATATCTTCCTGTGCTTGACTCCGCAGCTCTCCATGAACTCAGAGAACCGCTCACTTTGGAATGGCGACCCATTGTCCGAACACAGAGTCAAAGGGAACCCATGAGCCGCAAATACCTTTTCCACCGCTACGACCATATGCTCGAAGGCCACCGACTCCACAAACTCCACCTCCGGGTACCGTGAGTACTCATCAACAATTACGATGAAGTGGGTTCCCACGGACGTTGACCCAAAGTCCGCATGGACGACCTCCCAGGGCCGGGTCCCCCGGGGCATCGCCTCGATGGCCGGCTCTCGCTGCACGGGGGAAGCCACCTGGCACCACGCAGACGCCGCTACAAAGTCATCCACCCTTCTTTCCAATTCTGGGAACCAGACCTTCAGCCGCAGCCTCGCCTTGGTCTTGGTGGCACCCTGGTGTCCATGGTGGGCCAGAGTGATCACCTCCTGTACCTTGGACTGGGGGACCACGATGCGATCACCCCGGAGCAGCAAGCCCGACGTCGAGAAGGACAACTCGTCCTTCACCTTCCACAACTGCTCGAGTCCAGTCTTGGCCTCCTGGGTCCGCCCCGCCAGAGCCTCCAAGATGGACTTCCAGGAGCCGTGTTGCATAGAGTTCTTTAAGATCTGAAAGCACTCATCCGCTGCCGCTGCAGCCTCCAGCTCCAACAGGGGCATCGCATTTGGCGTGGCCCCTTCCACCACCATCCGGACATGGTCATCGGCCTCCTCTGCACAGGTGTCATACTCCTCTCCCTCGCGAACTCCGGGATGCCGGGAGAGGTAGTCCGCTGCATTGTTGGCCCCCGGCCGGTACACCAGGGTGACTCCATACTCGAGCAGGGTGAGCATCCATCTCTCAATCCTGGCCGGGGGCTTCGAGGATGATCCAGCCAGAATCGGGAGCAGGGGCTTGTGGTCAGTCACCACGGGCACAGGACGCCCCAAGACATAGAGTCGAAAATGTCTGCATCCCCAGAGGACCGCCAGGGCCTCCCGCTCAATTTGGGAGTATCTTTGCTCCGTGTCCGAGAGCGCCTTACTCGCATACGCCACTGGGCGAACGCTCCCCTCCCGGTCCACCTGAGTCAGAACCGCCCCCAGGCCAAATGGGCTCGCGTCCACAATGATCTCCGACGGCAGCGCTGGGTCGAAAAACACCATGGTGTCCTCCGCTGTTAGAGCGCTCTTGATGTCCTCAAAAGCCGACTGCTCCAGTGGGCCCCAATGCCAGACTGTCTCCTTCTTTGTCAACGCACTGAGCGGCTCGGACCTCGAGGCGAGATTTTGAATGAAGCGCCCGCAGTAGGTCACCATGCCAAGAAAGCCTCTCACGTCCGACACCGACTCCGGGGGCTGCGCCTTCATAATGTCCTGGACCTTCCTTGGATCTGGTGACACCCCCCCTTCTTGAACACGAACCCGAAGAACTCAATGGAGGGGCGCAGAAACTCACATTTGTCCCTGTGAAGGGTGAGGCCCAGCGACTGCAGCCTCTCAAAGGTCTTTGCCAGCCGCCTCAGATGGTCCACCTCTGTCTTGGCAAATACCAGAATGTCATCGCTAATATTGAGGCCCCCCCTCCAGGTCGGCGAGGGCGCCCTGTATGATGTTCTGAAATACTTCTGCAGCCGATGACACCCCAAAACTCAACCTCTTGTACCTGTACAGCCCCCCGTGGGTGGTGAACGTGGTTATGTACCGGGACTCAGGGTGGAGGACAACCTGATGGTATCCTGCTCGTAGTTCTAGCTTGGAGAAAAATTGGGCCCCCTGTACCTCGGCGATAATGTCATTGATAGTAGGGGTGAGATGCCGCTCCCTCTTGATGGCCTTGTTGGGCAGCCTCATGTCCACACAGATACGAACAGAGTCAGGTTGTTTCGGTTTCCTTGCCACAACAATAGGGGATACCCACGGCGTCAGGCCCTCGACTTTCTCAATAATATCCAGACTCACCAGGTTGTCTAGCTCTTTGTCGACCTGCTCCCTCAGATGAAACGGCACCCTCTGGTGTTTTAGGGCAATGGGTTGTACAGACTCATCGATATGCAGCCTGACCGGGTCACCAGTCATCATCCCAATGCTGTTGAAGAGGGCAGCGTACTTATCGAGCAGGTCATTGATGTCCTCCAAGTACACCGAGTACGCAAAAGTGACAATTCCCAGGGCCTCTGCAGCGGCACAACTCAGGAGAGTGTTGTTACTCACAGGGGTGACATAGAACCGAGCCTTGATCGTCGAGCCCTCATGCTCCACCTTCGCCACAAATGCACCGTCCAGCGGTATAGCCTCCAAAAGCAAATATGCGGGCTCTCGGTGTGGCCAAGTCTGGTGGCGGGTCCATGGCATCGTAGTGTCCCCTCGCCATGACATTGACTGAGGTCCCTGTGTCCACCAGCACCGGAACCGGCGAGTGGTTCACCTGCACCACACACCTTGGCTGCCTCCTGCTCTTCCCCTTCAGGACCCCCACGCTCAAAACAAAGAAAATGTTCTCTTCCTCCTCTTCCTCTGCCTCATCCACCTGGGCCTCCTCCTCACCTTGGTCTACCTGGGCCACATTTGGTGGTCGGCTCTGGCGCAGAGTCCACGTCCGGACCAGACCTCTCGGTACCATCACTGGCAGAGCCGCTCTGCACACTCTTGAGAAGTGGTCCGCCAGGCTGCACCGGCCACAAGCCTTCCCCGCTGCCGGGCACTCTGTCGGGTGGGGGAGGTCATAGCCATACTTCTGGCACGACTCCCCTGATCTTCCTGCCCTGTCCCGGGGTCCTCCACCAGGTCTTCTTGTTCCTCTGCCACCCCTCCAGACAGCACACACCTCCTCCGACTTCATCGAGCGTGACCCCGCTTCCATCTTGTTGGCGCGAGCCTCGGCCACCTCATGGCACCGGCCTAGTTCCAATATGCGGGGTAGAGTGAGGCCTGGCTCTCTCAGGACCTGCCTCCTGAGTTTGCCGGAGGAGCATGCCTGAATCAGCATTGTGCGCATCATGTCCTCCGCATCCCCCCATGCACATCCTTGGGAGAGGCGGCGCAGGTGACCATAAAAGGTATCCAGAGTCTCATCGTCCTTTTGCTTTGCCGACAACATGACACATTTTTCGTAGTCCACATTGGCAAGGGGCAGAAAGTGAGCAAGCAGAACTGCCTTGGCCGCATCGTAAGACTGGTCCACCGGGGTGAGCGACTCAAAGATCTCCTGGACCGCAGGCCCCGCCGAATACAACATTGTGGCCACCATGCTGTCATTGTCTGTCACCTGAGCAGCTCTGAAGTACATGTCCAGGCGGGCAACCCACCTCCTCCTCCGAGGCCCCATGCTGGAAGGTGGGCCCGATGCATCAAATTCAGGGATGGGCTGCAGGGCAGCTTGGGCAGCCTGGGCTCTAGCCTGAGCCATGATGGGAGGTCCTTGAGGAGCACCTAGCTGTGCCCCGGGTAAAGCCTGGGGTGCAGGCGCCTGTCCCCCTCCTTGCGGGGGCTGCTGTGGGGCCTGCTGAGGCTGTGCCGCTGGTTGCTGTACTAGAAGCACTGGAGGCTGTAGGGCCTGCTGAGGCTGTGCCACCTGGTCACTGTCCTGAGGATCTTCAGCAGCTGCGGCGGCCCCACCCTCCGGATCATCAGAGTCACTCATGGGCTTGAGCGCACAGGCACCCCCACCTTGTGTCCTGGGGGCCGCAACTCAATTACCCCTCAGCACCACACCAACAGACCTTCTCCCCCTCTCCAGGCACAATGGCAGTCCAAACTGGGGGAGAGGTGATGATGACTAGTCCCCAAGCTCACCTGGGATAGCTTCCAACCATGAGCCACCAGAAGAGAAGAAGAGCATCCACTGCAGCCAACCTCGTGATGATGAAGGAGACAAAGAAGAAGCCACAGCGTCCTGATGATGAAGGGAACAAAGAAGAGCCGTGTCTCCACCTTGCTGCAGGCCACAGTGGTGTGGATGTCCCAATAATTAAGCTATGATAGTGGAGTGGACTAATCCGGCCCAGCCATTTTAGTCCTTCCCCTAGCTTTCACTCGACGTAGGAATCCCAAAACTGGAGTAAAATACACAAACCAGGCATGGGCATTCAGGTTATACTGCCTGCAATCAGAATATCCAAAAATTGGACATGGATCGCTTTCACCCTCCAAACCGGAGCCTGGTGAAGTTCCACGGCCTCATGAACAAAATGGCCACCAGCCGCGTGTACGGTTCGCAGCCACAGCGTGAAACGAAACACTCACGAACGTTCCGTATCATGGAGAAAAATTTCGGAATGCCTTTCACCGCCGGGCCCGGGCATCCGTCTGCACTCGTCGCCACTGTTGGGGTGTGTCCTGGCCCCCATGCGTGCCCGTGAGCCCCCACACTAGACAGACCACACACGACACACGTCTATCTAGTTTGGGCTCCCTGGTCGCTCGGCAGCGTCCGGGAACGCCCCGTTTATTTAAACCGCACGCGGCGACGTGCAACGTCACGCCGCCGCGTGCGCGTCCCACACGGGGCAGCGCCACAGGCGCATGCTTTGCATAAGCAGTGCGATGCTGATGAGTGGCAAATCAAAGATGGCTAAAAACCGGCGTACACGACACCCGCGCACCAAGTCTCTTCGAGGTGCAGCAAATCCATAGGGGAACCAGTGGAGAGTTACTGTTGCACTGGCCACCACAACAGGAACAGCTATAATGGCTAACCTAAAGCCAGGAGTCAAGTCCTAAAAATTAAAGTGGGGGAACTCATCAACAAACGCAATGGGATGTGACATCGCCAGAAATTAGCATATCAAGGTGAAAAGTGCAAATTTCATTAAATTGGCTTTGCATAACCACCCAAATTGAACAGGACGAATGGGATTTGCCCTTCATAAAATCAACACACACACAAAAGCAAGACAGGATATTTTCTTCTAATAGTGTTGTTGAAACCGTTAAAAGGTGTGCATGTTTTAAACTCCAAGAACCAATACAAATGTTTTCCATGGGGATTGCAGTACCGAATTGGGATATATCACCTTAATTTGTTTGTTATTTTTCATCAGGTTATATACTGCAGTGGTGCAGCGTTGGCCTACAAACCTGACAACTGCAGTTTGATCCGAGGTCGGCTTTAATTCATAAATTCAAAGGGGTCATCCAATGTTTCTCATATTAGCCGGGGGGGGGGGGGGGGTCGGGGGGGACTGAGTCCACCCTCTGAATAAAATGGGTGGACTCTGTCCCCCCACGTGTACCCTCGACTTGAGCCCTGCCTACAACATCTAAAGAAGCACTCCCTCCCTATCTCCTCCTGATTACACCTGAGCTGTGTCAGCTTGGCTCCAATTTGCCTCTTATTGGACAAGGGTTACGGACTCGCCACTTTGTAGTTCTTGTTCAACTACTCACGCCAACGCAGTCTTCAATGCACATCCAGATTCTTCATCACTCCCCCTCTTCCTCCCATGTTTTCGGTCCCCTTTGCCTCAACCCCTTATTTCTATAATTCCCTCTATTTTAAAATATGTTGCAATTGCTGTGCTCCCTGTATATAGCATAAAGAAATATGCAATTAATCCATGATCCCGGCCCCTATACTGTGGAGGCATTCGCAAACCTCTGGAGGCGCACCCGGGAGTGTTCACGCCGAGGTGCCTTTTGTGAAGTCCTAAAATGCACATTTTTATCTTTTGTTTTAATGAATCGGAAATACAGTAGTGATTTTGCCCTCGTGCAAAAAGAAAAAAAAGATTCATTGTATTCAGGGTCCATTGCAAAATCACTAGCTTTACAAAAAATCGTATTTTTAAGGGACCGAAATACAACATTATTTTAAAAGATTTGTTGTTAACTATTTATTTACGGAAGATTTGTAATGTACCAAATGTGATGGCGCTTCAGTGTGTAGGCAATAAATAAGGGAAAATGGCAAAGAGTGGAGACGAGAGAGGGTTAAGAAGAAGAGGCAAATAAGTGGAGATGCCCATTCATGAAAAAAAAATCACATTCCTGGAATTAAGCCTAAACAATACAAATAGTTAATTGGGGCTGTCAGACAGCACTACCATTGAGAGGTTGGTCGGGACAGGCTGTCTCACCAGCTAGCTTCAGTTTCCATGGGGCACTGATGAGTGGCTGTGGAGCGACATGACTGGCCAAACTAAAAGGCCGTCAATATCTCACTGAACAGTAAATGCTCTTTCCTTTCAGGGCCATTGATTAGAGTTTTCGTCAGAATCATTTCCTCTCACATTTGCCAAAACATGGCGCACCTTTTGACGTCACGCAAAGGTTCCTCAGACGGATATACTCACTGGCAATGGCCTCCAAGTAGTTTGGCTCAATGCCCCTGACTGCCCCATGCGTACTGCGCAAGACATTAAAGAGTTTTCCATAATCACAGAGAGCCAGTGCAGATGCTTAGAGCTGTGTTCATGACTTTTGGAATTCGTTGTCATGCCAGCAGCTTCATTGTGCTTGAGTTGAAGTTACTTGATTGGATATGTCGGTGCTCCTGTGCAGATGCTGTTGCAATAATCAATGAGGGAAAGGACAAGGACGTGATTTAGAAAAGCGTTTTTTCAAAGGTAATAGCCCATTTAAAATGCTTTGTAAATCAGGCCCCCAAGGCCCTTATAGGGCCACCTCGAAGTGGAAGCTCAAGAAGAACAGGGTGTGCCTCAACATATAGAGGTAAACAGTCCTTTTTCTGCTACTATGTTGCATTTATTGTATTTATTTATTTATTTATGTATTTATTTATTTATTTAATTAATTAATTTATTGACAGCTCCCAAACCCGTAAGTATCACGGTGCTTGTACAACTTAGTGGGGGGAAAGGGGTACACTGTTAGTGAGAAGGCACGTTGAGTTAGTAATTTCAAAGCACAGTTATTCATGTACAGTTATTCATAGTTGTCGAAGAGCAGGGTCTTGAGTCTCTTTCTGAAGATAGGGTAGGAGGGTTCTTCTTGGATGTGGAGGGAGAGGGCATTCCATAGGGAAGGGGCAGCGACGATAAAGGTGGCTCCCCCTGCTTTTTCCCTGGAGAATCTAGGGATGGCTGGTGGCTTGGTGGTAGAGGAGCACACACATCTGGTATGGTGTGTTTTGGTGATGCGTTGACTGAGGAAGGCTGGGGTAGCGTTGTGGATGCATCTGTGTGTAATGGAGAGGATGCAGACTTTGATTGGCAGCCAATGAGCATCCCGTCTGGCATGGGCAACGTGATCCGAATGTTTTAAACCCCAGACAGCACGTAGGGCGTTGTTTTGAATCAGTTGAAGTTTGATGAGATTTTTAGAGGAGGTGCCTGAGAATAGGGCATTACAGTAGTCCATCCAGTTTGCTACTGGCGATAGGCCTGGCAATGGAAAGACAGTTGTCGGTGGAGAGACATTCTCTGCTGAAGTTGATGAGCTTAGTGGTACATGCTGCTGAGGAGGCAAGGCCATAACATGTTTGTGCATGGTTAGGTCTGCGTCTAAGTGGACACCCAGGGTTTCCAGATGGCTAGAGACAACCGTGAGATGACAATCGATGAGAAAAGAGGCAAATGCTGGGTCTAGGAGTTTGAGCCTGTGAGGAGATCCTGCAATGAGGAGCTCTGTTTTGTCATTGTTTAGGCACAAGTGGTGGTCTGCCATCCAGGCCTGAATGAGGCTGCAGACATGGTTAATGTTGGCATTGAGCAAAGAACAGAAAACCGGAGTCAAAGATTATGCACTTTATATAAATAAAAATCATACCAAGATCAAATTATGCCGAGATTACATACTTGATTTGTTGTAATGGCTGTGGTGTTGCACAAAGATGGCCAAGTTAAGGGGTTTGGGGGGCGGTAGAAGTTTCAGTGCCTAAGACCAAGTGATCTTTATTATTATGGTTCAAGAAATGGTTGCCAGAGGCTTTCCGAGCCTTGATTCTCTCATTGCAGAGGCGGTAACCTTAGCGTGCTTATGATCTCCTATGATATCTACTGATATGTGCACATTAGCTGTATACATTTGCAGTGACCCATCCGCGCCATCGATAATGGAAGCTAGCGTCATCCTATAGACCCTTTTGGCCATGAATACGTATACTAGCACCTTCCTTTCTATCCATCTTCATGGATCTCCTTCTACAGTCGACATATGCAACATATGTTCTTGCTGCCTGAATTGGCGACGCGTGGCACTGGGGATGGTAGGGTGGCAGACCACTGCAAAAACCCATCAGGGGCCTAGCAGGATTCCAGATCATGTAGATTAAAGCGCAATCGTTGCATCCCTGAAGCGGACATAGGCATCCCTGGGCCCATCATTGGAATAAGATCTGGGAAGGCCTTAGAAATCCATGGAATGGTAGAAGCGGAGTCCCCGCAATGCGAGGGTCGCATAGGTGTTTGTGGATGGGCAGCAAAAGTGGAAAGGATAGCAAGGAAAATAGCCCATCTTTACAGCTTTCAAAGGAGCCACTTTCTGCTTCACCAGCATATCTCTCCTCTCACTTATAGCCTAATGGTGCAGATACAGTACCTGAGAGCTACATTTGCACATATAACTTTTTATTACCGTCCAAATCAGACACCTTACCAACACATCTCGGCATTATTTTGAGTGCAGGCTAGCTCTGATACAAGACAGACACAACATTCTGAGATACTGTTTAACATGTGCCCACTAGGTGGCTCCTTGCTATTCAATGGGGATAGAAGTGCCCACGCCTAGATGTACTCACCCTGGCCACCAGTGCACAGCACGGAGATGGAGAGCGCGACGTAGGTGCCGCTCAAACATCTAGGCATGGACTCATCCATCACTTTCTGCAACGGCAGTGGATATATTGGTGAACGGGGTTCAAACCTTCTGTGCACCTCATCAGCTGGGGGAATGCCTCATGGCGTGGTTTACCCCTAAATCAAATGGGTCCCAGGATTCGATCAGCTCCACAATTGACACTTTGAATGTGTGCAGTAAACAGTTCATTTAGCATTTAAGGTATTTCTTATATTATGTTTTTTTATTTAAAAAAATAAAATAAAATGAAAATTATGTTTTGCATAACTTTCTTTATTTTGTGCGGGGAAATAAGCAGAGTTGAAAGGCTTCCCCAATTATTATTTCTCGCTTATTATTCATTTTGTTTTCACTTATCCCCTCCTGTTTTTAAGGTACATATTGTTATTGGTATATTGCATTGCTGTTTTTACCATTCGAGGGCTATGCGCATGCGCCAGGAATCATGGGGCATATTGGTATGCACTACACCTGCACCCCGAGCTCAACTTGCAGACGGATTTAGGACGGCATCACACACTGCAAACGGCAACAGTCCTCACTACTTGAAAGACCCTCCCCATACAACCAGCTTTTTTCTGAAGCGCTGTTCGGCTGAATCTGTGCCCCCGTTCTCATTGACCCTCTGCCACCCATTCACAACTGCCCAACTGAGTGAAGAGTGTAGAGGGGTGCAGCTTGGCCCACGTCGCTGCAAGGCAGTCCTCTCGGGTTCATAGGCATTTAGTGGATCTGTTATTTCTTGTTCTTATGAGATATCGACCCTTGCAGATGCATTTCTGTCTTTACTATTGGAGTACTACAAGTCCCATAATGCATGGGCCATATTGGTATATACTGCACACAACAAACAGATCTTGAGCTTGTAGTGACACTTTAAAATAGCTGGCCATTTCAGCAACCCACTCCAAGCAAGATTCACATACATATTTACTTAACTTTATTTACAGGTATGGGTCCCGACCAATGTAATGGTCTTGAAGTCCAGCAATCCCACTGACACCCTATAGGTCAAGAAGCAATCTGTTTTGCAAAATAAATGTTTTTTTTTATAATTAATTGAACATGGTTACATCTCACAATTCAAGGGATGGGTGAAGCAATGTTGGCCAATCCAAGCTCACTATAAAATACAAACAGCACTAACCAAGTCTACCTGACTAATCAAAAGGAATCCTCAATGTGGGACTGAGGGTAGATTGGAACTCTTTCTGAGTTCGCATGCCTCCTATTGAATGTCCACTCCTATGTGTTTGTAATCAGTACTTTCTTGTTTCGTTTGGAGTTAGCAAAAGAATGTCAAACACAAACACGGCCTTTAACTTACACTGCTAACACGTGTTTAACGCCTCAGCGCTTCCTCAGGCAGTTCCAATTAGCAAGTGTGCAAACCTATGCAATACATGTCTACATTGTCAACATTTGTCTTCTTTGTCTCTTTGAATTCGGTGTTTAGAGTTTGGTGTATGCATTTTAATTATTTTGGGAATTTTACTTTGCTCCAAGAGACGTTTGTGAAGACATATAAAACCCTATGCATAGGATTTAATAAATAACTCAACAAGGACATAACCCTCCATGACCATTGCAACCTATAAAGCATGCACGACTTGGAAACCAATCCTGCATGATTCCTATTTGTTTACAGGACTAAATGGGTAAATGCATGTTCTTCTTGTAGTCTTCTGATAACGTTCACTAATAACTCTATTTTCCTTGGTTACACATACTTTGTAGAGTGCATGCTCATTACCGCCATCACCTTGAATAGGGACGAACAACTGCTCTCCCTTCTTTTGATCAATAGCTAGACCACTGATCTCCTTTTCTGGATTATTCAGTAGTTGACTATGAACCTCACTGCAGTTTGCCTGTGAATAAAATATCAATGTATTTCCATCCAATATGGAGAACTACTTATTATTCCATGAAGGGATTATCTGCAATGGGTGTGTTCAGGTCCCTCTGCCCTCTTTCTGTTTACTGACAGATATGGTTGTGATGTCAGGGATATGATTATTCCTGAAATGAACTTCAACTTGGTGTGCATGCTGTGCAATCAAGTGACAATGGGCCTCATTACACGGTAGGCGGTAACCATGGCGCTATTAGCGCCATGGTTGCCGCCGGTATTTTACCGTGTCCGCCTTGGTGGATGGCGGAATTACCGCCCTACTCCAAGGTGAGCGGGGGCGGTAATTCCCCATTCACCAAGGCCCTTCCCATTCCCATTTTTGCCCCCATAGGGCATAATGGGAATGGGGAAGGCGCTAATTACGGTACCGCAAATTGCAGTACTGTAATTAGCACCAAGGTCCCTTTGTGGCACCCTACTTTAACGGCTGGTAAAACCAGCCGTTACAGTCGGGTCCCGCAAAGGGAACTCGTAGTAAGGCGGTAAGGGTTAACGGTCACCGGTAGCATTACCAGTGACCGTTAACCCTTACCGCCTTCCGTGTAATGAGGCCCAATGTAATTTAGGTTTTAGGTACCCCCAGTCCCATCTCAACCAGGTTTTCTTGTCTCTCGAAGAAAGATGATTCTGACACTTTTCTGTTCATTAAATTAACTTTCTTGTTTTCACTTTGTTTTAATCAAGGGATAAGGTGGTGTCACTGCCGTTGTTTACCTGTTTTTCAGAAGACTCTAGGGTATTTTTATGGGGTTTGCCATGTCCCTTCCACCATAACCTCCTTTTACGCTTTGCCTTGCATATTTTTATTTTTAAGTTATTCCTCCTGTCACAGTCTACTTTGAACATCAGATTCATTCATTTTTTGCATGGATTTGATGTGCATTTATATATTTATTTATTGGAATTCTTGTTCAGAGCTGGCCTTACCCAGAGGGTCGCAGGGCACCTCACAGGTTTAAACGCTTGAAAAGGTGGGAGGTGAAACAGAAGTTACAAAATGTTTTCAGGATAGGATAGAAGTATTAGGATAGACAAGCGGTAGCAGGTGAGATGGAGGTACGAGGTTGTGTATGGGGAAACAGGTATGTTTTGAGGTTCTTTAAGAAAGTGGTTATTTAAGGTGCTGTGTGGAAGTGAACAGGTAGGGTGTTGCATGCACTGGGTGTCCAGTGGGTAAATGCTTGATTTTTAGTCCACATTTGTTTGCAGAGTGGAATGTGTAAGATATGCTGGTTTGGTTGTCTGGTGAGGGGAATGAGATTTGGAAGACATTTGCCCTTCCCTCGAAGTGGGTTAATAGGTTTAACAAGAAATATACGTGTGTGTCTTAGCTACTGCACTCCTCCAAGTTCTGTCTGAGTGTAAGTTTACAAAAGCCATACCAGGGCAAATTCCTCCTCCATCCATGCAGGTGGAGTGTTCTGTCGCACATCCAATCACCCTGCTATTAATGTTGCTGCCTGAATGATCAGCAAGACACTTCAAACAATATTTTTACTAACGAGCCCCTTAGACATTTGTGCTTCCCTTGAAGTTGCTAATCATTTTGACAAGAAATTCAAGTGCGTGTGTCGTGTGTCAATTACCCTGCTCCATCAAATCATGTGTGGGTGCACGAACAATCAGCATGCCCCCAAAAACATTTGCTCTTCCCTCAAAGTGTGCTAATACATTTGACAAGAAATCTAAGTGCTTGGTTGTGTGTAACCTTCTGTGATAAACCAAGTCCTCTGTGAGCACATACTTAATCATTCAGTCCGCCCAAAGACTTTTGCCCGCACCTCAAAGTGAGCTAATACATTTGCCAAGAAATTCAAGTGCCTGTGTGTGGCAGCTATTGCACTCCCCAAGCCCTGAGCGAGTATTCTTGTATTTTATATGTCTATTTATTTATGAAGTGCTTACGCTTTAGCGCTGATAATAAGTTGTGGGACGGTGTCAACAGCAAGAGTCGGACACAGGGTGACATTTTAAAGCAAAGTGTTTTATTAAGGTATTCCAATGACCTAACTGACCTTACCTCTTAGGTATAACCCTACCTCATAATGAAATGGGGCAGTCCTCGTGGGGATATGTCAAAATCAAAAGTCAGTCCTTTGTCCCAAACTCCTAGTCTGACCCTATCACTAGAATATCAAATAATACATAATAACTGTCAGGAGGATGACTCCCTCCTCCTGACAAAAGAAAATCACTATCTGGCCCAAAGGAAGACTAACCAAATCCAGTTCTCAACAGACCCAGGAGAATGCCTCCCTTCTCCTGGCAATGCAGCTTCCACTTGAAATCACGCAGATCCTCAAAACAAAGTAACCAGAAACAATTCTTCTTTCCACTTTTATTTTCTGGCATTAAAGTTTGCCTTAGTAATTAGGAGAATACCTCCCTTCTCCTGATCAAGTCGTCTAATTTGGTATGCCAATACTCACAGGGACCGTCTCCCACTCTTCCCACATTTCTTGACGGGTTACCTGGGTTACCCTCTTGTCTTTGATCTCCCTTGTAGTTGGTGTCCCACTTTCGTTTCTCCACAGTGTATCAGTACATGTTTCACTACCAGTAGCTTTATGTATGCCACTGGGAAGATGGAGCTCTCTCTCCATGAACAGCTTCCATTTCCTTTCACTAGGAACCTTAGAAGAACAACTGGGACAAGGGATTTCTCCTGATGCACACTTCACAGTTCTTTCCACCAGTAGCATTAGGTTTGCCATTGTGACGGGGGAGCTTTCTCCTGATGCACAATTCACAGTTCTTTCTACCACTCCTGTTAGGGTTGCTACTGGGACGAGGGAGCTTTCGCCTGATGCACCATTCACAATCTTCACAACCAATGGCTTTGATTGCCTCTGCGACAACGGTCACTACTGCCGATGCACAATTCACAATCTTCACAACCAATAGGTTTGTGATTGTCACTGGGATGAGGGAGATTACACATGATGCACAATTCAAAATCTTCACAACCAAGGGCTTTGTGATTGCCACTGGGACAAGGGATACCACTACTGATGCTGTCACCTATCCCCACTTCCCCTCCCAGGTCTCCTGTGTCTCGCCTTACCTGCTTTTAGGTTATAGCACTCACCGGAACTTCCTCGGGTAGGGGTCTGTAGCTTCTGCTTTATTGGCTACCCTCTCCAGTCTCTAACATTCTGCAGAGGCACTGTGAACTCCTACGAGCAATGACATTGGTGAAGTTTTGTGACCGAATGGTCAACCTCAGTGAGGTCTTGTTCCCAGCTCGCTCTCAAACCAGCTTCTGACTGGCCTGAAAAGGACTCTTTCAACCTTCTGCTGGCGTCCTGTGCACTGCTGATACACTCTCTCCACAATCCTTCTCTCCTGGTTTGAGAGTCTCAGGCTCTCCAGGCTGTATACCTGATACTCTCTTTGAATGGCAGTCCTTTGTCTCTCTTTATACATTGTAGCTGGTTCCTCCTCAGCAAAGTCTGTTTTCAGTGTCAATGCAATGTTATTCAAGTCTTTTCTTTTTGTCAATTGACTAATCCCCGTTCAACCTTGGGGCCTTCTCTTCTTAGTATTTTGGTCAGAGATTGGAGTGATCTTTATGTCTCCTCAGGACTTCCTCTTCTCTGTACTTTGGTCAGAGGCTGGAGTGATCTTTATGTATCCTCAGGGCTTCCGCTTCTCTGTGGGATGTTTTAACTCACTAGTCCAGGCCCTGCAACATTACTGTGTGCTGTGTGCATCAGGAACATCAGAATGGCCGCCGGAAAGCATTATGCATGCTAAAATCACCCAGAAGTGCACAGGAAAAACCTGAAAAATAGGCCGCCAATCCACTTTTGCCTATGTCAGTGGTAACACAGGAGACCACTGCCAAAACCCACCATTGGGCTACCCACAGAGCAGCCTGAAACTACCTGAAAAAGCAATGCTGATTGCAAAAGAAACACAGAGCTGTTTGGAAATCCATTTTTCTTGGTTGTCAATCATTCTACTTCAAGAATCAACATAAATACAATGTCAGCAGAAGTACATTTATCAGAAGAAAATCCACATTTAAAGGTGCTTGCTTGGGAAAATATGTTGAAAATAGGCGCAATACCGCTACTCGCCTCTGTCAGAAGCTGGCGATCTCTAAACCTGTCATGTTAAACATGTGTCTCAAAATCTAAGTGTGGTGAAAGAAGGGACTTCCATCAAATGCAATATAGGGTGCCACTATTGATTTTCATGTTGAAAAAGACTGGAATTGAAGATATGTTTGCTTATTTTAAATTTGTAACTGTAATTTTTCACAAGGAACAATGTCACAATTGACTCTAAGGTAACCTGATTCAGCTAAAACTTCAAAGAGGTTTTCTCCCACTGAGAACACACCACCCTTTTTCCTTCCCACCAAAAGGAGAGGATATCTCATTTTGATGCTAATGAGAAGAGGAGGAGACTTGTTCTGCTGCTCTTGTAAAGAGACAATGGGCTGCTTGAACTGAAAGAAAATGCTAATTTGGCTGTGAACTGCAACCAACTGCCCAGGAAGACAAGCCCATGTGACTCTCTGGCCCAGCCAAGACCTTGGAGGCAGAGACAAACCGTTTGTGGATTCAGAAAGCACAGGAACTATGTTTGAGATAAAGACTTATAGCAAATTATGCGGAACTAATAAAAATATGGAATTGATAGGTTATTAAAATGAAAAGTTCGCTCACAGTTTAAAACTAATCTGGAATCTGTGCGATATTCAGAGACTGAACCATGAAAATGGTCATATTCTAGCTTTTGTGATTATGTTAGGAATATGAAAATTTACAGGGCTATGCCCAGATGGTATGTGCATGTATGTAAAAAAATTGGTACAGAACTGACACTGAGTAACTGCCCAAAAGCACGAAAAACTGTCATTTGTGAACCAAAACTCGTAGGAAGATGAGGTTTTGACAGAAACGTACCTTAGTTAATCTGTAATATAAATATGTATTATTAACAAGTTGGGCATATTGGAAATATGTTTTTAGGAAAAATAGATTTTCTGGGTAGAAACAAAGGGGAGGGTCTTCTCTGGACCATAAACACAGTCTCACTCTGACACATGATGACACATCATGACACACTGTTCCCTTCTCAAATCAGGGGAGAGGGAATTCTCTGACCTATCAGATTCTTAGAGGGTTGGGCGTAGTATAATCAGCCTCCCCACCCCTTTGGAAGATGGATAAATAGGGACTGTTGAGGACCCAGAAACACACACACATTCACCCATCACTGATCCACCGGCGAAGCGCTCTGAAGGAGAATCCAGATCCAGAACTATCCAGACCCAGATTCAGACCCCAGAACCCTGAAGCAGAGGCCCAACCCAAAAAGCTGAACTCTTCTCAGCGGGCCTTTAAAATCTTGCCACCTGATTTTAACCCCTAAACTTCCACGGGGCCTAACCAATTCAACAGCCTGGCTGTGCTGTTTTGTCTGCTTCTGGCCAAGAACCCTTGCTAGAACCCAAGATCCAGATCAGTCCAGCAGAGCTGTAACCCAGAACCCACCTGTCAGATCCAGTCCAAGAGGCCGTGCAGACCAGAATGCCGTGCTGAGAGCAGAACCAAGCGCTTTAGACCTGTCCGGTGGCGAGCGAATTCCAGGCAAACCTTTGACCAGATCTCTGACGGGCCCATTCCAACCCATAGTTGTGAGTATTTAGCGTAGAACTGTCCATAACCAACCTCTTAGTATTAAGTAATCCAATCCAACCCATTCCAACAAATCCAGAACTGCATTATAGAATCTCTTTTGTCCATCCTGAAATCCTTCCCCCATCCACATAATCCTGTGATAATTGTAGTGATAATCATCTGTGCGCTGATATTTTTCTGAAGAAAGTCAAGTGTCCTGGCGGACAAAAGTTGGAGCGGAGGCGCCGCTGCTCTGGTGGCTGGCTGTTGGGTATCTTGCATCTTCATAGCCCCTTAATATAAGCCCATCCTTGTTGGTAAATCTTCAAAAGCGCAATCTCATTTGTAAAATCTTGACCCTTTTTGAGAAAAATCGACCTTCACTAAAACCTCTGTAACTTTTGAATTGTACATGCTAGGAACTAAATTTAAATGTAATTTTGAAGCATTTAACCTGTTTTAAAATCATTCCTGCTCTCTCTAAGCTTGCTGGGGGAATCAGGACTGAACTGCAATTGTTGATTGTTATTCCTGAAACCTGTTGCCCCCATTCCATCTCTTCATATTGCATATTGGGGGTAGTGAGTAGTATCAGGGGGAAGAGTGATTACATTGTCTTTGATTGAATTCATATCAAGTTTCATTTCTGTGTTGCATTAATTTCATATCATTGCATTTCATTGAACCACACAAAGTTTTATTCTCTGCTACAATATTTTTCCTATTCCTACTCCTAATTGATTATAGAGATTGTTGATTATTGTCATATTACCCGTTGCTGATCATTGTAGAAATAATAATCAGTGTGATATTTAGATATTGTTCAGATTCATAAAAGTGTGATATATATATATTGTTCAATCCATCAAATAAATCTTTTAACTTGCAAAACAAACCGTCTTCTTGGTTCAGTGAGACCGGGGGGATTCAAAGAGAGGGGCGTGATATAAGGGTACATCATCCAGAAATAAAAGAACTTTTGACATAAAAATATATAAATAAGGGTTTCCATTGGGCATCCCATACTAGGCATTGACTTAGGTGGAGTGCTGGGTTGAAACCACTTACAGATTGGGGGCTCGTCTGGGATTTCTGGATTAGAACTACCACTTGTGCAGCTTAATACAGTGTGCTAACTAATAGGATACATAAATCCTGTTGGGCTACCACGCTGTGTTACACTGTAAAAGCACCCCTCAAAAGGGAACACTCTAAGGAAACGGTCTGTTTTGCAAAAATAAAATAAACTTCTGTAAGTCAGGAAGGAAATTAATATTTCCAGAATGGCAAAATTGGTAGACATCAAGATGGCTAGAGAACACCTTTTGCATAAGTTATTTGTGAGAGGTGAATGGACTGAGCAGGATCAGAATGTGTGGTTGCAGGCAATCACACAACAGATCACTGCAACAGGGTTAGATAACTGGAAAGACCAGGGTCCCTTACATGTGGCCCTGAGTGAACTATATATGGCCCCTAAGGCCAAGGATGAGCAAAATAAGATTGCCAAGACAGCGGCATATTTATATTTATCTATGGGAGCCATACAGGATAAATATGCTGAAGGTCAAGATCTGGCAAGTAGGCAACTGCTGGCATTAGAAAAGGCCCAATCTGATCTGGACTCTTCTGAGCAGAGGCTGCAGAGGAACCAGGAGTCAGAAAATGAAATCAGGCAGTATATGGTTAAAATAAAAGAGGATATGGGTATCCTGCAACAGGAAAAGGCAGAACAGGATGTCAGAATTCTGGCCTTGCAGAAGGAGTACCAAGACAGTGTGGACTCTCTACTGCAGAGCCAGAAAAAGCTGGAGCAATAAATGGATTTCAACAGGGCATGTGCAGAGCAGGTAGTCGCCCTGCAAAGCCACCTAGATAGAGAGAAGGCAGAGAGCAAAAAATTAATTCTGAAAGACCTGGACACCCAAGCAGAGTTTGATGAAGAGCGCCAGAAAGCTGGTGTGCTTCAAAGACAGAGGGACGACCTGGCGGCACAGAGGCAGGCTCTTGCTCAGGAAAGGGACACCTTAGGTCAGGAAGTCTGCCACTTAAAAGGGAAACTGGAAGAAAATCACCTGGCCCTCCAGGGACTGGGTGACCTCCAAAAAGAGCATGCAAGATTGTTAGAGCACACCAGGAGGGTGGAAGATGCTCTGGCAAGGAAGGAACAGGCCAGTATGGAAAAGACTCAGGAGGTAACCCTCCTGCAGCAAAGACTGGCCCAGTACTCAACAACCACCCAGGAAGCACAGAGAGAAAATGAGGCTCTCTGTGAGAACAATGATAGGCTCCACAGACAGGTAGCCATGCAAGAGAGACTGATAGAGACTAGCAAGGCCTTGATTGAGGAACAGAAAGCTCAGGTTCTTGCATGGCAACAGGGAGCAGGGGCTGATAGAGATGAGGTTCGATGGGAAAGGGAAACACCTGAGCATAACCTCAGGAACCCTAGTACGAGAGGCCCTAATCTCTCCCGGTCCCTGGACTCTGCCAACCCCATGTCCATGGGCGCACATGAGCCCAGGGCCACGGGGATGGCAGATTTCAATCCAATCAGAAGTATGGGGCTCATAGACCAGTACCTCCCAGGAATGGATGGGCGGGCATCTGGGTATGGATACCCAAGTACTGTGAAGTTTAGTGGGGAACTCCATGAGGGTAGGCCCATTAAGGGCATACTAAAAACCTCTGCCCAGCTCGGACAGTGGGGGGGGTACCCATCAAATACGGGCAGCAAGGAGGAATCTGAAGAATCCCCTGAGCATCACAGGGCACAGGAGACCAGGTCCCCATATTCTGGAAGCCATTCCCAGGCTCACAGAATCCGGGAGAACCTAGAAGACCAGACGGGCACCTGTGGCAGCAGTGCCTCTGAGTCAGAGGAGGATTGGACCAGGGTTACCGAACCAAGAAGGCCAATAAGGCAAAAAGGGCCTTGCTTAAGGACCCTTTAAAACAAATCAAGGCAATACGGAGCGTCATCACGCCTTATCATAAGAACACCAAATATTCTGTTTGGGAGCACTAAGCGCTCTTTGAGCAGATGATGGAAACTTTCCATTTGAAAGACAGCAGTAGCTGCATTCAGCATGTGAAATGGACCTTCTCACCAGAATACTCCAGCTTCTTGCGGGGCTTGAGGACCGAAATCATTCTAGATGGTCCACATATAGGGCAGCCATCTTGAAGCATTTTTCTGTTCACAGAAATCCCCAGGAGGCTCGCAAGGCAGCCTACAACTTGCAATGTTGGGAGGATAAGGCCCCACAACAATTTGCGCAGGAATTAAAGGGTGCGCACAGACAGCAACGAATTTGTCAATACCTTTTTCCACGCTCTACCAAAGTACATCATGACCCAGCTAGTGAGAGATTTTCATGAGAAAAGATTACTAGACTGGGTCATTGAACAGGCCACCCGGATCTATGAGGTGCAAAAGCCCATAGAAAATAAAAATAATGCTAAAAGCCCCAAACCAACCAACACCCCTGCTGCTGCTAAGGGGGCCCCCATTTTGGATTTGGAGATGGGGGGGGGGGCTAAAAACCTGCCTGCACAGCAGAATAATCCCAAGCCCAGAAGGCCCTCGTGCCAGTCACAGACAGGGAGCCAAGGAGGTAGTCCCACAAATGGGATCCCTCACTCCCCTGACTATATAAGTCTCCGCTACAAGGCGAACAGACCCATCCTGGGTTGTGTGGACTCCTCCAGCCCAAGGGGGGGATCCAACCAAGCAGCACTTAACCCAGGGAACTTCCCTCCTCACTTTCCCCAGGAGGGCAGAAATTCTCCAAATCCTGGGCAGAACTTTTTCCCCAGGTACCCACAAAACTTCCAACCCCAAAATCATCCGCCTTCTTTCCCGAATTTCCTGAGCCCAGACAACCTAATCCGGGAGAGGGGAGGCCAAGGGTGGAGGGGTACCCAAATTATCCAAACCCGGGGTACTTTCAGAGAAGGGATAGTTACCCTTCCGGGGATCAGCCCAGGGGAGAAATGAGAACCCTGTATCAGTCTGAGTGGGTGTCACAGTTAGAGCGCCAGGTCCAAAATATGGCACAGGATCTGTGTCGCATGCTGAGGGCTCAGCAGAACCCTCAGATGAGCATGCCGGCACAGAATGCCTCAAACTCTGGACCTAGTGCTCTGGAACAATGACGGGGGCAGCAACCCGACAACCCACCGGATCCCAGGGAGGAGGCACAAGGGGAAGGGGGGTGTAAAGCCTTGGAGGAAGCTTCCTTCCCCACTTGTAAAAAGCCCCTGGAAACCCAGGAACCGGAACCAAAATCTCCTGCCCCTGAAAGTCTGCCACCCAAGGAGCAGAGGGGGGGAAGGAGAAACAAAGTACCCAAAAAGACCCATTTTGTGAAGGAGGTACAGATCTTCCAATTTGAAGGAGAGGGATCCTCAGAGGATCCTGAGAAAAGGATCTTCTCCTTCATAGATGGGGGATCTCCTCCCAAAGAAAAATGGGTCCCAAAGGATTCAAATCCAGACTGGGTAGATGTGGGGACTGAGCTAGCGCCGTCCCTCATCCAACCCCAGAACCAACAACAAGAAAATCCCCTGGTTAAAACCCATCCTGGTGACTGCCTCCAAAAGGGGGGAGGGGGGACAGCCCAGCACCAGAACCAGGGGAACTCAAAACTTCTCCCATCTCTAGTTGCCACCTTTTCTTTGCAGATTCCCTAGACTTCCCACAGAATTCTGCCCAAATCTCTTCTCTCTCAATGTCCAAAACTAGAAAACTAACCCACCAGTTGTCCAAAAATGTACATTATCTGTGCCCCCTTGCGGAGAAGGAGGGAAGATACTATGCCCCGGTTCAAGTACAGGGGCAGGGTACAATTTTGGCACTGGTGGACGTGGACACTGGATCCCAAGCTACCCTTCTGTCCAAAAAGGACTTTGATAAACTGAATTCAGGAAGGGGGGAGAAATACCAAATTTGTCTCACCCCTCTTCCTGGACAACTTCAGAACTTTGACGGGAAGGAAATTCTCATCGAGGGGACTGCGGATTTGGACATTAAAATTGGGCGACACAAGGTGAAGCACCTGGTGATAGTTGTGACTCCAGAGGGCACCCCTTGTTTACGATGGAATGACCTCCTGAGAAGGTTGTCACCCCTAATAGACTGTGTAAACAAGGTCCTCTGGACCCAGACTAGCTGACCAATAAAATTAAAACAGAGTGTCAACCATGTTAGTTTAAACGGCACATGCCACATGGTTGAACAAAAATCTGACCAAGTAGAATTTCACTTCCAGAACAATCAAATTCCAGATGTGACAGTAATAGCAGTAGGACAACAAACTGGTGATGGGGGGGTCCTCTCTATTTCTGAAAATCAACCTTCCTTCTAATTTAAGGTGGCATTCCACACTGGAAGGAAATACTCTGAAATTCTATACCAATCCACAATCAGACACTCCCACTCCTATAGGTCAGAAAGATGAAAAATCAGCTCAGAGCCTGGCTGATATTCAGCAAATTGGAGAGCAGTTGTTCATCCCTGTTCAGTTAAATGAAGGGAAGGACTCTGTTCTCGCCTGAGTGTGTGTGAACAACAGTAAGAGCTTCATCAGCGAAGCCATGTTCCGCCAACTCCCAAAAGATCCAGCCATTCCCACATTTAGACTGATAGACAAATGGGAAATGGATCTGGAAACACCCAATTCCAAACATCTCCTGCCAAGCAGGTGTATGCTCAAAATCTCCATAGGCAACAAGAGTATAGTCCATAATTGTTGGGTCGTGCGAGACGTCACAGACGCCTTTTACTTAGGCAGTGACATTCTCAATTGCTTTGCCATTAGTTTGGACCTAATAAACTTCAAAGCTTGGTCCCGATTAGCGGATAATCCCATGGGCTTTGGTGATCCAGAGAAAGCATTTAGGTCAGCTCAACTGCTGCCTTATGCAGTTGAAATTCAGATCGGAGAGGAAGTCACCATCCCAGAAAGGACCCGACAATTCTCCCTGGAAGTGAAAGTTAAAAGAGGACAGAAATTGAAAACCCTGATGCCTATATTCATCTAAATGCTTCTCTCCAACAGCAAGGGTTGGGGTAAACCCAACACCACTAGTCAATATAGTACATGACACCATTCCAATAGAGGTGGGTAACAGCGACTTAAAGAGTATCACTCTAGCCGCAGGCACCATTATTGGAATGGCGGTTGATGACCGACATTTTTCCGTAGATTTAGGTAATGAACTGTTAGGACCAATCCCCATGGTCTGTTTTGACAGTGACAGTGATGACAACACAACACCAGACAGGATCTTCACCCGGCATGGGGGAACTTCCTAGTGTACACTTCCTGTCCTTATGGCAAGGAAGATGTGACCTGTGACTTCAGGAGGGATGAGGTGATTTTCCAGGTCCGCGAGGACTGCCTTTCCCACCTGAAGCCACCAGTCCAAATCAGCACTTTGACCAGGGACTTCTCCACCCAGCTGGAGGAGGCTGCTGAGATAGCAAAACCAGAAGTCTTTCCAGGCTTCAGGCAGATGGTTGATGTCAGTAGCGCTCTTGCCCTCGTAGTGTAGCCGAGGAATTCTTCTCGCCAATCTACCGAACTAGTTGATACAATGAACAACCAGAACAATTGATTGGCGGAAAGATGGAATGCCAACGATGAACCCAGAACCACAATGGACAGGATACTGGGACGAGACGTCTTCTCAAGGTGTACAGGCAAGACCCCCAGACAACTGCAAGAAGAGCAACAATCACAATGGTGCAATTCGATGCAGTAATTCAAACATCAAGAGGGAAACCAAACACTAACCTGTGCAGTTCTTCAGAGTTTCCGAAAATCCCCAAAAAGGAGAAGTAGTAATGTGGATGTGCTCGTGGCAAACCAAAATTCGAAATGTCATGGAGTCAACCAGATAGTGAAAGCAAACAGGAAACAAGAGGTGAAATCCGAGCAGAGGTCCAAAGTGCAACACCTAACCCGACGGCACAAGGACGCCTAAAGGTACATTAAGGCAGTCTCTAGTCCATGTACCAGTGGTGCAAAGTTCCAATGCAGGAGTAGGAACCGCAAGCGGGAAACAGTACAAAAACTGGCTGGCAAAGCAAGGCAGGTCCGGTGGAGGTCCGAGGTCGAAGAACAAGGCTGGCAGCAAAAGTACAAAGGAGTAAGCAAGGCAGGTCCGGTGGCGGTCCGAGGTCGAAGAGCAAGGCTGGCAGCAAAAGTACAAAGGAGCAAGCAAGGCAGGTCCGGTGGCGGTCCGAGGTCGAAGAGCAAGGCTGGCAGCAAAAGTACACAGGGGCAAAGCAAGGCAGGTCCGGTGGCGGTCCGAGGTCGAAGAACACGGGGAAAACAAGGCAGAGAAAACAAGGACAGAACCTGGATACGAGGATAGCAAGCCGCTAGAATACAGGATTCAGAAGCGCCGGCATAACGTACAGGCGTGGCTTAAATAGGGAATCACATGAGCACAATACGTCCTTCAGCGTGCACAGTGAAACCTGAATGCCGTGAGAGGACGCCAACGTCTCCATGCCAACCTCCAAGCTCCCGGCAGACGAGGTCTTAAAGGAGCAGTAGCCACTGTTCTTTGGCAAATACGAGACCCATAAGTCTCACGTCTCGTGGAAGCCGTGGAAGCCGGATAATTACGGCGTCCTAACACAGATGAGTTCTGCCAATACTTGACAGTTGAAGAGAGAGTCAACCTAGCTGATACCTGTGAGACTCTGGAGCAGAAGCAAAAATTGAAACAAGTTTTCTTGGATTTTCAAGATCTCTTTGCGGTGGACTAATATGACTGTGGTCGCACCGACATCCACACAACAACAATTCCCACGGACCCTGGCATGACTCCAGTGTTTGTGAAGCAATATCGCTTGCCTCTCGCATCAATGGAGTCCCTTACTGAAATAATTAAGAACCTTGAGTCCCGTGGGATAATCTGTCCTGTCCACAGCACCTTCAATAATCTGGTGCTGGGGATATTGAAGCCAAACGGCCAGTGGATACTCTGCGCCGACCTAAGAGAGCTCAACAAATGGGTCCATACTTCCCGATGGCCTCTTCCCTACATTGACCAACGGCTGGCCCAGATCCAGGGATCACAGGTATTCACTGCAATAGACCTGACCAATGGATACTGGACTGTACCTGTCAGTAGGGAGGACCAATACAAGCTGGCCTTCACCTTTGGGGGGCAGCAGTACACATGGACCCGGACTCCCTTCGGATACATCAACTCCGGCAATGAATTCAACATTTTTCTACATAAGGCCATGCCCGACCTGGGTGAAAGGGGTAACCTGGCTTATGTAGATGATGTCCTCATCAAAAGCTCAACTGTGGAGGAACACATAGCGGAGATCCGTTATGTCCTGACACAGTTGAGGGCTGCCGGAGCAAAACTTTCCTTTCAAAAGGCACAGTGGTGTAGAACCTGTGTACATTTCTTGGGGCATGAGATTACTCCTCAGGGTCTCTGTCCCCAGGAAAAGAAAGTGGAAGCACTCCAGAAATTGAAAGACTCCACAACTCTGCGGGAACTAAGGAGCCTCCTTGGACTGACTAATTACAGTAGAAAGTTAATTGAGGGCTACGCAGAGATCACAAGACCCCTGATTCATCTTTTGAAGGGGGGGTCAAGTGGGAATGGGGTCCAGAACAACTCAAAAGAAGCCTCTCACAAGCGCCTTGCCTAGCTTACCCTGTCAGAAACAAGTAGTTCTTGGAGACAGGGTTCTCTAATACATGCTTGACTGCAGTATTATACCAAAAGCATGACAAGGTCAATAAAGTAATCTCCTATGCGAGTAAAACTTTATCGTCTGTGGAGGAAAAATTCAACGATTCTGAGAAGGCACTCCTGGCAACGGTGTGGGCATTGAAGAATTATCGCCCGTTTATCCAGGGGGAACACATCATAGTGGAGACTCCACACCAGCCTCTGCAATATCTCCAAAGTGACAGAATCCGGGCCGGAAATGTGAGTAATTCCCAAATTACTTCCTGGATTCTGTCAATGCAAGGCTTTCCTATGGAGGTCAGATATGGCCAAAACAAGAAGAGTCCCCTCGCGCAGGGTCTGGCTGACTTGCATGATTGTGCCAGAGAAAACTGTCTCGAGGACGAAAGTCTAAAATTCAAGGACAACATGGAGGCATACCTCAATTCCCCACACAAAGTCTTTGAAGAAGACAAGTGTGAGGGAATGCCCACTGTCTATGTGGATGGGTGCTCTTACCATGTTGACAACAACGGGGAAAAAGAACTTGTGGCCGGCGTAGGGAGTGCATGAGTGAATGAGACCCCAGAACCCTCCGCTGGGTACAAGATTGGTCCCCGAGGTAGTCAAGTGGCAGAGTTGATGGCTGTGCATCAAGCCATCCTCACTGCTGTCCAACATCAACTCCATGAACTGGTCATAATCACAGATTTGGATTATGTGCGGAACGGGTTTGTGGAGCACCTGGTTAGCTGGAAAACCAGAGGCATGTTATGTGTAACAACAAACCCTTGAAACATGGGAAATCAATCCAAAATATTGATGATCTGGTCACCTCGAATGGGATGACCGTCTACTGGAAAAAGGTCAAGGGTCACTCCAAAGTAGAGGGACCAGACAAAACTGGAAATGACTTAGCTGATCGGCTGGCCAAACCCGCAGCCATCCAAGGGGATCTAATTGAGATCGAGTCCCTGTTGGGGGAAATCCAGGTCACTGCTATCACTAGGTCCCAGACAAATGCTCACAATGATCTCTCAACTGCACAATGGAGTAAGGAGACCCCAGATGCTGATTTGATTACGGCTCAAAAAGGGGATCCAATAATTGGTAAGTTTTATCAACACATTGAGGACCCTGAGAACTTTCCCCTGATGGATTCCGATTACATAGGGAAAGAGGACCTCAGAGTGTTGAAGAAATGTCTAAAAATGTTCCGAAGCCAAGACGGTTTGTTGGTAAGGAAATCCCTAGCTGGCCATGATCAATGGGTGGTTCCTACCTCATTCCGAAGCCTGATGTTAAGTCACGCCCATGATGTGGCCACAGCCGTTCATAGGGGGTTTCATACAACACTTAAAATCTTAAGAGAGTTTGCATACTGGCCACACATGGGGCAGGACCTCGACTAATACTTGAAGGGGTGTCTTGTGTGTGCACAATTTCAGCCAACATCCCTCACACACCGTGCGCCTCACCAAAAGATGGGGATGACACTGCCATGGTCAGATTTACAAGTCGATTTCATCGGGCCCGCAATTCGCTCCTCTAGGGGAAACAAGTACATGTTGACCGTGACATGCTTGTTTACTAAATGGGTGAAATGTCTCCCGGCCCCAAACTGCAAGGCAGAAACCGCAGCTGCCTGTTAAGAACCCCGGCGGCCTTGACTTCGTCGTGCAGCTGTAGAGTTCCTCAAGACAATGTCCCTCTTGGGTATAGATAAGGACCAAACACACCAAGAAAGAGATTGACCAGAAGAAGGAGATCAATGGATGTCCGGGATCGAACGATGGCGCCTTCCAACACTATTCTGGACAACACGATACCTATGAAATGAGTAGCAAAAGTCACCAACTAGTCTCACCCGAATGAAAGATAATCAAGGTAGGCGCAACATGAAAGACTAACCTGCACCAAGAACAAGATTGTATTCCAAAGAAGTACAGGCAAAACAGAATAGACTTTACCCCTGTAACAGTAAACAAAAAAAAAGTCATGAGAAACCATACAGAAACAGGGGAACAGAAACTATGAGATTAGGTAGAACCCTATGCTTACCACTTTGAGGAGTTGCAATGTCTTCTGTCTGGTCAGGGAAAAGACAAGGGCTCTAAACCTGACGGCACGTGGACACCTAGACCCTAAAATGGCTAGTCTCTAATCCACACAGAGCCACCAGAACCCAACGGCACGAGGGCACCTTGTACTGAGGTGGTAAGTCTCTAGTCCCAGGGTACCACCAGCCCGACGGCACGAGGACGCCTAAATGGGGTAGATTCCCAGACCAGAGGCTGTACAGTTAATGTTGACTCCTCGTCGTGATTGTAGGAAAAACACCAAGGATGTAGTCTGGACGTGTGGTACGATCTCCGTGAAGTGATGCAAGTTGGAGGTAGCTGATTTCTTTTAGGTAGGGCGCAGATAACAGTATAAACGAGTTAGTACGTAGAAAACACTTCCCCACCACAGGTGTCAGTATCAAAATAGGAATACTTGGTGAATCATGAACTGGGAACCTTTTTCTTATAGCATACCGTAATTCCAGAAGACAATCCGTGAGGCAGGCTGGGTTTGGCAACACCAAAAGCGTTTTCAAGAGCAGAATCGTTAAACCAGGAATATCCAAGAAGCAAACAGGTTCGGCAACAGGAAAGCAATCATCGCTGAGAAACGCCACTTGAGATGGAAAAACAATGGACATAACTTGAAGAACGAACAAGAAGTTGGCAACAGAACAGAAGGGCAAAGACAGAGGCAGTCCGTTGAACAAGACAAAATTAAAAGTACCTAGCAAACGTAGCGAAAGCACTTACAGCAATAACGTAGGACTCAACTAGAAGCGCCGGGCTTCTCCCTGCAACTACCTTTGATTCGTGAGTCAGGTGACTGCATGCTGCGTCGCACGTGATCACCGCGGAACGGGAGTCGGCCCAGTCTCCATGGCAACCTAACACGCTCTGCAAGCCGAGTGCGGGCAGTAAGAAAAACCCTTGAAGCTGCTTGCACAGAGCGTCGTTCATAACCTAAGCAACGTGAAGCGCAAGAGTACCGAGCGGGAACATGTGTGTGACACCGTTTCTTAACACTGCCCTGATGATCAACCACATCTTTTCGCGTTTTGGTCTACCCCAAAGGATCGAGTCAGACCGAGGTAGCCATTTCACCAGCAAAGTAATGACAAAGATGTGGGAGATACTTGGGGTCAAAAGGAAGCTACACATTGCTTACTGGCTAGCCTCTAGTGGAGCAGTAGAGAGATGCAACAAAACAATTGTGAGCATATTAAAAAAGTTTGTGGCAGATTCTGGGCCAAGTTGGGATATTCGATTACCTCTTGTCCTAATGGCCATCAGATCTACCCCTTCATCTGCAACTAAAATGTCACCGTTTGAGCTGATGACTGGACGCAGGATGGTGCTTCCCCAGCATTTGCTCTACAGAGCCCAAGAGCAGACATTGATCAATGCCTCCACAACTCATGAGTATGTTGAAAATCTAAGAAAACACCTCAACATGCTTTTGCCTATGCTCAGCGAAATCTAGAGAGATCTGCAGACAGCATGAAGACCCACTATGACTTAAAGACTACCAGAAAAGAATACAATGTAGGAGACCAGGTCTACTTATACAATTTCCAAAGGAACCAGGCCAAACAGTGCAAATGTTTGCCTACCTGGAGGGGTCCTTTTGAAATTGTAGACAAAATATCACCAGTCGCCTACAAAATCCGCATCCCCAAAGGCAGTTTGGCAGAAGGGGAAGATAAGTGGGTCCATATTAATCAACTAAAGTGTTGCCATCCTAGGCACACTTTGCAGCAACTGGAGGAGTCTTCTGGAACCCCAGAGAGGGTCACTCCAGCTCCATAAAATTCCAACTCTAAAATACTCCATATGTAGTCCATGATTTACCATATAAAAATGTGTCCTGATTTATCAAAATGTATGTGACCGCCCCACTACATTAATGGTGGTGGGGAAATGTCTACATATATGTTTTTGTTTTGTCATCCTAGGATTGGAAGGCATGGAGACTAACCAAGGAGGACTACCCGGGGACCGGGAGGAAAGGTCAGAGGGGCCCGGAGTATTGCTCAATACTCACATCAGGACTGGCGAGGAGAACCAATCGATCAACCCCTGATGGAGGAAAAGATGATGAACTTTGCCATTTGTGGAATCAGAAGAGATGAAACTGACATCCCAGTCTTGCGAATTCCATTGATGGACGATCAACACCAAATCGCAAGAAGGGGGGCTTGTGGGATGTTTTAACCGACTAGTCCAGGCCAAGCAACATTACTGTGCACTGTGTGCATCAGGAATATC
Organism: Ambystoma mexicanum; assembly: GCF_040938575.1. Classification (NCBI taxonomy): domain Eukaryota; kingdom Metazoa; phylum Chordata; class Amphibia; order Caudata; family Ambystomatidae; genus Ambystoma; species Ambystoma mexicanum. The sequence continues at coordinate 524,266,519 of NC_090941.1, read as the reverse complement.
AGAATAGCTGCCGGAAAGCATTATGCACGCTAAAATCACCCAGAAGTGTGCAGGAAAAACCTGAAAAATAGGCCGCCAATCCACTTTTGCCTAATTCAGTGGTAACACAGGAGACCACTGCCAAAACCCACCATTGGGCTACCCACAGAGCAGCCTGAAACTACTTAAAAAAGCAATGCTGATTGCAAAAGAAACACAGAGCTGTTTGGAAATCCGTTTTTCTTGGTTGTCAAATTTGCAAAAATCATGGTTCACAAACCACACAAAAGATCCAACCTCCTTGTTGGATGTTAAACATCATTCTACTTCAAGAATCCACATAAATACAATGTCAGCAGAAGTACATTTATCAGAAGAAAATCCACATTTAAAGATGCTTGCTTAGGAAAATATGTTGAAAATAGGCGCAATACCGCTACTCGCCTCTGTCAGAAGCTGGCGATCTCTAAACCTGTCATGTTAAACTTGTGTCTCAAAATCTAAGTGTGGGGAAAGAAGGGACTTCCATCAAATGCAATATAGGGTTCCACTATTGATTTTCATGTTGAAAAAGACTGGAATTGAAGATATGTTTGCTTATTTAAAATGTGTAACTGTAATTTTTCACAAGGAACAATGTCACAATTGACTATAAGGTAACCTGATTCAGCTAAAACTTCAAAGAGATTTTCCCCCCACTGAGAACAAACCACCCTTTTCGTTCCCAGCAAAACGAGAGGATATCTCATTTGGATGCTAATGAGAAGAGGAGGAGACTTGCTCTGCTGCTCTGGTAAAGAGACAATGGGCTGCTTGAACTGAATGCTAATTCGGGTGTGAACTGAAACCACTGCCCAGGAAGACAAGCCCATGTGACTCTCTGGCCCAGCCAAGACCTTGGAGGCAGAGACAAACCGTTTGTGGATTCAGAAAGCACAGAAAATATGTTTGATAAAAAGACTTTTAGCAAATTATGCTAAAAATGATAAAAATATGGAATTGATAGGTTATTAAAATGAAAAGTTTGCTCACAGTTTAAAACTAATCTGGAATCTGTGCGATATTCAGAGACTGAACCACACAAATGTTCATATTCTAGCTATTGTGATTATGTTAGGAATATGAAAATTTACAGGGGTATGCCCAGATGGTATGTGCATGTATGTAAAACAATTGGTACAGAACTGACACTGAGTAACCGCCCAAAAGCATGAAAAACTTTCATTTGTAAACCAAAACTCGTAGGTAGATGAGGTTTTGACAGAAACGTACCTTAGTTAATCTGTAATATAAATATGTATTATTAACAAGTTGGGCATATTGGAAATATGTTTTTTAGGAAAAATAGATTTTCTGGGTAGAAACAAAGGGGAGGGTTTTCTCTGGACCATAAACACAGTGTCACTCTGACACATGATGACACATCATGACACACTTTTCCCTTCTCAAATCAGGGGAGAGGGAATTCTATGACCTATCAGATTCTTAGAGGGTTGGGCATAGTATAATCAGCCTCCCCAAACCTTTGAAAGATGGATAAGTAGGGACTGTTGAGGACCCAGAAACACACACACATTCACCCATCACTGATCCACCGGCGAAGCGCTCTGAAGGAGAATCCAGATCCAGAACTATCCAGACCCAGACTCAAGAACCCTGAAGCAAAGGCCCAACCCAAAAAGCTGAACTCTTCTCAGCGGGCCTTTAAAATCTTGCCACCTGATTTTAACCCCTAAACTTCCACGGGGCCTAACCAATTCAACAGCCTGGCTGTGCTGTTTTGGCTGCTTCTGGCCAAGAACCCTTGCTAGAACCCAAGATCCAGATCAGTCCAGCAGAGCTGTAACCCAGAACCCACCTATCAGATCCAGTCCAAGAGGCCGTGCAGACCAGAGTGCCTTGCTGAGAGCAGAACCAAGCGCTTGAGACCTGTCCGGTGGCGAGCAAATTCCAGCCAAACCTTTGACCAGATCTCTGACGGGCCTATTTCAACCCATAGTTGTGAGTATTTAGAGTAGAATTGTCCATAACCAACCTCTAAGTATTAAGTAATCCAATCCAACCCATTCCAACAAATCCAGAACTGCATTATAGAATCTCTTTTGTCCATCCTGAAATCTTTCTCCCATCCACATAATCCTGTGATAATTGTAGTGATAATCATCTGTGCGCCGATATTTTTCTGAAGAAAGTCAAGTGTCCTGGCGGACAAAAGTCAGAGCGGAGGCGCCGCTGCTCTGGTGGCTGGCTGTTGGGTATCTTGCATCTTCATAGCCCCTTAGTATAAGCCCATCCTTGTTGGTAAATCTTCAAAAGCTCAATCTCATTTGTAAAATCGTAAATTTAAATGTAATTTTGAAGCTTACATCATCAGCTTTCAAACGGACTAAGAACCGCAACTCCTTATAGTTTTTCTGTAATCGCGTTTTTCGTGCGCTGAAAAGTTTGCTGCAATTTTGCATTTGGCTCAATTTCACCACATTTAAAAATAGCTATTTCTTGCATTCAACCTCTGAATTCAATTTCCTATCTGCCAGTCATTCCACAATCATTGCCTGTGTCTACCTGAACCTAGCCAAAGCAACTCTCACTAGTTCTGAATCAATTTAGCGAATTGAAATCCATTTTTAGCATTTTCTCAATCATTTCAAACCACATTTGAAAGCATTTTGTCATGATGCCCGCTCCCGGGGAGCCGGTTCAAGCCCTGCGTCCCCGAAAGCGGACATCCAGTCCCCAAGGAAGGACCCAGCAACCCCATATAGGGGCCCTTTGGACAGTGTCCTGGCGCCTATGGCGCCAGGCTCATAAAAGACATCAGTCCTGGCGCCATAGGCGCCAGGCTCATTATGAGAGTGCTTGGGTGCACTTACCTGATGCAGACCATGCTGCAGGATCCCGGCCTCCTTGAGGCCTGAAAGGAACTACTTTACTTGTGGGACTAATTTACCATCCGGGCGTGGTCGGGGAAGGATACATACCTGATTGGAGGAAGGATACATACCTGGAACTTCTTCCAAGGCTATTTAAACCCCACCCGAACAGCCACACGTGCTTCGCGTTGTTCTGCATCTAGCAGCTGGACGCTCACTGTGTCTGCTCCTGCATCCTGACTTCTGCCACGCCTGCCAGCATCCTGGATCACCTGCAAAGGAAGAGAAGAAGAGAACAGAAGAAGGAAAAGTCCTTACCTGCTAAAATCCGCATCCCAGAGACATCTCGCCGACAATCCTGAAAAGGAAGACTTTTATTTAAAAGCACATCGCGTCGATCGCTGCAGCGCCGCATTCCACTCACCTTTACAGGGCGCCTCCATGTTGAGCAGCGATCATCCGGATTCGCAGTCACGCCCCAGCGCCTAGGGAGAAAAAGACAAGAACAAAAGGTGAGAGAGAGAAGGGAATAAGGAAAGCTAAATCTCCATGTTATTAAGACTTACCAGTTGGTTCATTCCCTCTTCATTTCGGGTCCGCGCCGCATCCTGGCATTTCCGGACCCCAGCCCATAAGGGGAAAAAAGAGACATCAGCGTTAATGAGCGAATGAAAGACATTACCAAAACGCTCATTAAAGACTTACCTGATTTCTACAAGGATTTCACCTTTCATCTCGGGTCGGTGCCTTTTCCCCGGCATTCCGTACCCCGGCCCCCATCGGGAAAAAGACACTAGCATTAGCGCATTAATGCATGGACACAAGGGGAATCTCTCATCAAAAAACTTACCTGGAAGCCAAGCAAGTTTGGTCCTCACCAATCCGAAAATCCAGTGAAGTAACTGGATACCAACGCGCCCCTGCATCAGAAGCAGGATGGAGAGCTCGTCCTTCCAGACCCTAAGGTGAGACGCTACGGGGAATCACAGAAGGGTTTCGAGGAGGGTGAGAGGGGAAAGTGGGAGGCCGATTGCATTACCCCGCAGACAGTTAATCCCCTATTTTCGCCTACAGAAGGGTACCTCTGCGAGCCAGACAGTCAAGATTTGGGGGGCCCGGTCCAGTCCGTCTTCTGAACCCTGCGCATCACCTTAGAAGAGCTCACAGCAGCGCAAACCAGGCCAGCGCCTCCCTGGGAGTCAGGTGAGCGTTACAGAACGCGAAGCCTTCCTGCAAATTCCCACCCAGGCGCTATGGAAACTTCTGAGACTGATCAGTTGGCCCAATTACTGGGGGAATTACGGGCCGAAGTACATGCCGCTCGTCAAGAGACTAATGCCCTCAGGAGGGAATTAATAATATCAAAGGAAAGAACTGATGACCTGGCCAGACAGCTTTTGCAAGGTCAAGCTGGACAAACTCCTCTACCCGGTTCCGGAGGGAACCACGCTCCTGTGGTTTCCACTAACCCTGTGCAGATTAATCTACCTGGAAACATGCCGTTGGCCCCACCCGAACGCTTTGCTGGGGACCCCAAACGATTCGCCGTATTCATGAATCAGTGTCGTTTGCACTTCCTATGCAGACCTGGGGCCTTCCCTAATGATCAGACCAAGGTAGCCTTTGTATTGTCATATCTCAGCGGCTGCGCTGCCGATTGGTCAGTTCCACTGGTTACTCAAGATGACCCGATTCTCTGTGATTTTCAAGGGTTTCAAGCAAGCATGGAAAGGTTATTTGCTCGACACTCTCAGGGGCAGGCTCTGGATGACGAACTTCTATCCCTGCGACAGGGCAATCAGGACCTCCTATCCTATATTGCAACCTTTAATAGACTAATTGTGGAAACGGGATGGCCAGAGGATAAAAGAGTCACGTTGTTTTATCGAGGCCTACACGGAGAACTTAAATATGTCTTGGCCCAAGTTGTAAATCCGCCCCAAGAATGCACAGAGTATATAGACTTAGTGGTCCAATTGGATCACAGACTTCAAAACAGAAAAGCAGATCGGTCCAGGTTTGAGACCTGGGTGTTGGTCAAGACCCATGCTAACCCCAAGGGAGTTGATGTCTCTGAGCCTATGCAAATTGGAGGGGTTAAAGGACCCTTAACTCAAAAGGAATGTGAAAGGAGGCGGCAGTTACAATTATGTCTTTATTGTGGGAATTCTGGACACTTTCTATGAGATTGCCCGGCAAAACCGCCCCGAAAGGCGGTAGGAGCCGCTGATAAAAACCATGAAGACTCTGTTTCGGGAAACGACTCCGCCCGACAAGCGTAGGGGTCCGCTTGCCGAGCTTGAAAACTAACTCTCAGACCTCGCATTTCATTGTGCCAATGGTTCTCGTAGATCCAGAACAGCCTAAGCGGTTGCATGCAATAAAGGCATACATCGATAGTGGGGCTATTGGAAACTATGTGGATCGTGAATTGGTCTCTAGGATTAACCTCCCTCTCCGTCCTAAAACCAGCAAAGTTGTCATCACCACAGTCGATGGAACTGAAATTGCCTCTGGACCGGTAACACATTCCACTACTGAGGTGACTCTTATTGGTCCCGACGGCCATCGGGAGGGTGTTGTGTTTGATGTAATCAAGGCTCCACAGTTTCAGGTTATTCTTGGAATCCCTTGGTTAGAGACACATAATCCTAGAATTGATTGGCGAGCTAAGAGAATAACCTTCCCGGATTGTACACAAATCTGCTACCCAGAAAACCTGAAGATTAATCTAGCATCTGTAACCTCTGCCTCCATGCAACTACCTCCGGAATACCAAGACTTTCAGGACGTCTTCCAAAAGGAACAGGCCAACACGTTACCTCCTCACAGATCGTACGATTACCAAATTGATCTGGTGCCCGGTGCACAACCCCCTTGTAGCAGGATTTATGCCCTTACCGAACCTGAGAACCTGCATTTGAGACAATATTTGGATCAATACCTAGCTAATGGTTTTATTCGCCCGTCAAAGTCCCCGGCATCCTCGGCTTTGTTCTTCGTGCCCAAAAAAGAAGGCGACCTTAGAACTTGTATCGATTACCGCGCATTGAACCAGATAACGGTTAAAAACCGTTATCCTCTGCCTCTGATCCCTGAACTCCTTGACCAGGTGAAGGACGCTTGCATATACACCAAGTTAGATCTCCGGGGGGCTTATCATCTGGTACGAGTTAAAGAAGGCGACGAATGGAAAACTGACTTCCGTACTAAATACGGATTATTCGAGTACCAGGTGATGCCTTTCGGATTGTGTAACGCGCCGGCTGCCTTCCAATACTTCATGAATGATGTCCTTCGGGAACTCATCGATGTTTGTGTAGTCGTATATATCGATGACATTCTGGTGTACTCCTCTTCGGAATCTGATCACAGAAAACATGTCAGGGCAGTACTTGAAAAACTGCGCCAACACAAACTATTTGCTAAATTGGAGAAATGTGTTTTCCATACCACAGAAGTCGAGTTTCTAGGTTTCATCCTGACACCCAAAGGAGTCCGAATGGACTCAAGAAAAGTGGATGCCATCCTCAAATGGCCATCACCTAGCTCTGTAAAAGGGGTTCAAAGCATGCTCGGCTTTGCCAATTTCTATCGCAGGTTTATCCCGGAATTTTCACGCGTGGTACAACCCATTACTACACTCTTGAGGAAAAAAAAAGGTTTTAAATGGTCTGAAGAAGCCGAGGAGGCCTTTCAGGATTTAAAAGCTAAGTTTACCTCCGCACCTATATTGAAACACCCGCGTCCAGATCTCCCTTATGTCGTCGAGACTGACGCATCCAGCCTAGCCATGGGAGCTGTCCTGTCCCAAAGAGATCCCGAAACCAACCAACTGCATCCCGTAGCATTTTGGTCCAGAAAATTCTCGGCACCCGAGGTTAATTATGCAATCACTGACAAAGAACTGTTAGCCATTAAGTCCTTTTTTAAAGCCTGGCGGCATTATCTGCTTGGCGCTCGACATACCATCACAGTGATCACTGATCACCGGAATTTACAGTATTTAAAAACCGCCAAGGCTCAGTCATCACGGCAGCTCCGATGGGCTTTGTTTTTCGCTGAATTTGATTTCGTGATTACCTATCGACCTGGCTGCAAGAATGGCAAAGCAGACGCCTTATCCCGAATTGAAATGGGAGAATCTGATACAAACTCAGAACCAGTACCAATAATTCCCGAACAGAGGATTCGAGGCATGACTTCGTTACAGACGCTTGAAGACATTCAAGCCAGAGTGAAACAACTCCTGGACCCTACAACCTTACAGGATTGGATACAAAAGGGATCAGACTTTACCATAGATAATGGTTTACCTTATTTCCAAGGACGCTTATTCCTGCCACATAAGGAATTACACGAACTAGTTATTTCCGGTTATCATGATACATTAATAGAGGGACACCCCGGTATTGCCAAGACAGAGGAAAAGGTGAAACGACAATTTTGGTGGCCCTCTTGGCGAAAAGATGTTAAATCTTTTGTGATGTCCTGTGGTGTTTGCGCCCAAAATAAAAGTCAAAAGAAAAGACCAGCCGGTCTCCTTCAACCTCTAGACATACCGCCAGCACCCTGGCACACCCTATCAATGGATTTTATTACGGACCTGCCTCCTTGTTCGGGGTACAATACTATTCTGGTAATTGTGGATTTGTTTTCCAAAATGGCCCACTTTATTCCTTTGAAAGGTTTACCTTCAGCTTCTGTCCTAGCCAAAGAATTCCTCAAAAATATTGTTCGGCTACATGGATTCCCATCTATACTAATCTCTGACCGGGGAAGCCAATTCATTTCCCACTTCTGGCGCAAATGTTGTCAAATGGCGCAGATCGACGTAAGATTATCGACCAGTCACCACCCTCAGAACGATGGTCAGACCGAGAGGACAAATCAGACCCTTGAGCAGTACTTACGGTGTATGTTACAGCAATCTGAAAGCAACTGGAAAGACATTCTTTGGATAGCCGAATACGCATATAATAATTCGGTACACTCTGGAACTGGCCACAGTCCTTTTTATACTTTGTTTGGGCATCACCCTCGAACCTCAAACCTTGACTCACCTCAGAACCTCGGAATGCCTGCAGTAGAACATCTGCATTCTACAATTACCCAAGCCTTCAAAGAGGCAACTAGGCATTTACAACAAGCCAAGAGAAAATACAAGGAGAATGCTGATCTACATCGGAGTGAAGCACCTCCGTATCAGATTGGGGATCAAGTGTGGTTAGCTACCAGACATTTACCACTCAAAGGGCCTCGAACTTTTAACCCAAAATATCTGGGACCTTATTCTATTACGGCAATAATTAACCCAGTAGCTGTTAAACTTGATTTACCAGCTAGTATGCGAATTCACCCTGTTTTTCATGTGTCACTTCTGAAACCAGTGGTACCCAGAACCCGACTACTCAAACCTCCAGAACCTATTCTAATAGATGGGGAGCCCGAATTCGAAGTGAAGAACATTTTAGACTCAAAAATGTTTAGGTCAAAACTGTTCTACCTAATTGATTGGAAGGGGTACGGACCTCAGGAGAGGTCGTGGGAACCCAGCGACCATGTGCATGCACCTCGATTAGTCAGGAAATTCCACCGACTCTTCCCAGACAAACCAACACCCCCGGAGGGAACAACCTTGGGAGGGGCCTTGGGGAGGAGTGCTGTCATGATGCCCGCTCCCGGGGAGCCGGTTTAAGCCCTGCGTCCCCGAAAGCGGACATCCAGTCCCCAAGGAAGGACCCAGCAACCCCATATAGGGGCCCTTTGGACAGTGTCCTGGCGCCTATGGCGCCAGGCTCATAAAAGACATCAGTCCTGGCGCCATAGGCGCCAGGCTCATTATGAGAGTGCTTGGGTGCACTTACCTGATGCAGACCATGCTGCAGGATCCCGGCCTCCTTGAGGCCTGAAAGGAACTACTTTACCTGTGGGACTAATTTACCATCCAGGCGTGGTCAGGGAAGGATAAATACCTGATTGGAGGAAGGATACATACCTGGAACTTCTTCCAAGGCTATTTAAACCCCACCCGAACAGCCACACGTGCTTCGCGTTGTTCTGCATCTAGCAGCTGGACGCTCACCGTGTCTGCTCCTGCATCCTGACTTCTGCCACGCCTGCCAGCATCCTGGATCACCTGCAAAGGAAGAGAAGAAGAGAACAGAAGAAGGGAAAGTCCTTACCTGCTAAATCCGCATCCCGGAGACATCTCGCCGACAATCCTGAAAAGGAAGACTTTTATTTAAAAGCACATCGCGTCGATCGCTGCAGCGCCGCATTCCACTCACCTTTACAGGGTGCCTCCATGTTGAGCAGCGATCATCCGGATTCGCAGTCACGCCCCAGCGCCTAGGGAGAAAAAGACAAGAACAAAAGGTGAGAGAGAGAAGGGAATAAGGAAAGCTAAATCTCCATGTTATTAAGACTTACCAGTTGGTTCATTCCCTCTTCATTTTGGGTCCGCGCCGCATCCTGGCATTTCCGGACCCCGGCCCCTAAGGGGAAAAAAGAGACATCAGCGTTAATGAGCGAATGAAAGACATTACCAAAGCGCTCATTAAAGACTTACCTGATTTCTACAAGGATTTCACCTTTCATCTCGGGTCGGTGCCTTTTCCCCGGCATTCCGTACCCCGGCCCCTATGGGGAAAAAGACACTAGCATTAGCGCATTAATGCATGGACACAAGGGGAATCTCTCATCAAAAAACTTACCTGGAAGCCAAGCAAGTTTGGTTCTCACCAATCCGAAAATCCAGTGAAGTAACTGGATACCAACGCGCCCCTGCATCAGAAGCAGGATGGAGAGCTCATCCTTCCAGACCCTAAGGTGAGATGCTACGGGGAATCACAGAAGGGTTTCGAGGAGGGTGAGAGGGGAAAGTGGGAGCCCGATTGCATTACCCCGCAGACAGTTAATCCCCTATTTTCGCCTACAGAAGGGTACCTCTGCGAGCCAGATAGTCAAGATTTGGGGGGCCCGGTCCAGTCCGTCTTCCGAACCCTACGCATCACCTTAGAAGAGGTCACAGCAGCGCAAACCAGGCCAGTGCCTCCGTGGGAGTCAGGTGAGCGTTACACATTTAACCTGTTTTAAAATCATTCCTGCTTTCTCTAAGCTTGCTGGGGGAATCGGGACTGAACTGCAATTGTTGATTGTTATTCCTGAAACCTGTGTGCCCTCATTCCATCTCTTCATATTGCATATTTGGTGGAGTGAGTAGTATCAGGGGGAAGAGTGATTGCATTGTCTTTGATTGCATTCATATCAAGTTTCATTTCTGTGTTGCATTAATTTCATATCATTGCATTTCATTGAACCACACAAAGTTGTATTCTCTGCTACAGTATTTTTCCTATTCCTACTCCTAATTGATTAAAGAGATTGTTGATTATTGTCATATTACCCATTGCTGATTATTGCAGAAATAATAATCAGTGTGGTATTTAGATATTGTTCAGATTCATAAAAGTGTGATATATATATTGTTCAATCCATCAAATAAATCTTTTAACTTGCAAAACAAACCTTCTTCTTGGTTCAGTGAGACCGGGGGGATTCAAAGAGAGGGGCGTGATATAAGGGTACATCATCCAGAAATAAAATAACTTTTGACATAAAAATATATAAATAAGGATTTCCATTGGGCATCCTATACTAGGCATTGACCTAGGTGGAGTGCTGGGTTGAAACCACTTACATCTCAGTACTTTGAAGAAGTGTTTGGAGGCACCCTATCCGTTCATCATTTTGCTTTGATTATACTTTACTGGGTTGCAGGTACGAGTATTACTACACATGATATTAGTACTCTTTGGTCGATTAGAGGTGTTAGGTACAGATATTGGTGCTTCAAGAAAAAGAGGGTTAGGGAGCTCCACTATGGAACGGGAGTCCCTATCCCCAGGAGGGGTGTCTCTCCCTGTGAGGTCCTCCCACATGATACCACCCCTAGGGGTAATATCGGTTAGTGGCCTCACCTTCCTAGCCTCACAGGGAAAGGCTCCCCCCTGGGGAGAAGTGGCGTTATCCCATGATTCATTACAAAGTATAGTACACTGTAGAAAATCATGAGCACAGTGAAATCAATTACAGGACAACATTAAAATGGTGGAGAAAGAACATTTTGTAAGCCTAGCGCAGAAGGCACAATAGGAGAAGAACAAATTAATTGAGGTTGAGAGTTCCACCACTTTGCAGCAAGCTGGGCAAATGATTGGAAGTGGGAATGGGCACAGGGAGGCTTGGGCATGGCAAGGAGAAAGATAGACTGGGAGCACAAATAATGAGGATGGAAATAAAAGAATGTAAGAGATGAGAGATAGGTTGGGAAAGACCATATAGAGATTTGAAGACAATGCATGAAAATGTAAGGAAAAGACTGCCTTCAAAAGAGAGTCATGTTATGAATCTGATGATGTCATCACTCCTTTCCCAGCGCATGGGGGAGGCGACCCTGAGGAGTGTGACACAACATCATTGGATAAGACATGGTATCCCCTTTTCCTTTTACAAATACCCCCTCCATTCCTCATGCCATATTGTGATGGCTCCCTTCAACCACTCAGGAGACGTACTATTGACACCTTCTAATGTTCTGTACAGAAAAAAACAAGAACTGTCTATCATTCCCATGCATGCGAAAGCAGTGGGACGTGGAGGCTGAATGGAACAATGAGGATCAGTAAGGACGAAAAGCACAGGATGTGCTCTGGTGGTTACGAGCGTATGATAGGTACTGGGACATTTAAAAACCAGACGCTACCTGGGGAAGTTTCACCCCTTTGGTGCTGACCGATGGACTACTGAGCTGCAGAGAGGACTGTGGAGCCAGCTGGCTCAGGGTGAAGGCCAGGGAAAGAGGACTGTATGCCATGTGGAAACCCTGTTAGGAAGAGAAGGAACTACTTCCTAACGGGCACGGTAAACAGAGAGCAGTATCTGTGCCACCTGAACACAGAGAAGCGTTTGGCACGCAAGCAGGAGCCGCAAAGGACATGGAAGGCTTCCAGAAAAGCTGCTGAGCCCGTGAAGTGAGGCAGGACACCAAAGAGCTACTCCACATTAACCACGAGGGACTCTGTATTGTTTTAAAAGCCATTCACCACAAAACCCCATCTTACCTTCACAACAAACTTAAACCTGTCACCCACACAAACACCAGACAAGCAAGGCAGCATCTCCTACACATTCCACTCTGCGCACCAAGGGCATGGAACACCCTACCTCTTCACATAATTCTGTAACTTCTGTTACACCTCCCATCCTTTTAACCTTTGAATCTTGTACGGTGCACTGAGACCGACCGGTTAAGGCCAGCACTGAAGACAAATTCTACTAATAATAATAATAATTTCTAAATATGGTTAGTATTAATTGACAACGTTATTTCATTTTTCATTTTCATCAGGTATTGCAAGGCATGCATTTAGCCAGTTCACTTCACAATTTGGTCGGAAGATCTTTGCAAAGACCTGTCTTGCTGGCGGTGTCTTGCTCCCAGATTTAAGAGTTTACTTTGATGTTCCATCTAAGCTCATTTTTACCCTCATAAACTGTTACAAAACGTGGAACATTGTTTATGACCCTTCTTCTTACAAATGTTCTAGGCTAAAGACTGTAGGAAAAATGGCAGATAGATAAAGAGGTCTGAGTGAGTTCTTATCTAGTCCAAACATTTATTGTTGCAGAGATGTCTGACATGATCCAGCTGTTCCCGATGAATTTGGAGATGTAATGGGCACGTTGTGGCTGGTACATGGCCTAACTCAAGTCTGCAACTTATTTGATGCTAATGAATACAACAGTATTCTGTAGAATTTTGCACTGCATTAATCCAGCCAATCAGTCTATTTCCACATGGTGCTACACTTTTGGCACTACAAGAGCTGAATAATTACCATGTTCTTCCTTTAATCTGTCATATTTCCACCCTGATTAATGTATGGTATCCAGAGATGATGTCTGGTTGTCCAAGATGTGAGGACATTTCTGCTGATGGTCTCCACCTACTGCTGACTGCCCACAAATGAGTTATTTTGAAATAATATTGCCCAAAATGTGTCTCTCATTCTGGGATGAAATATAATAATTTCTTTGTATGAAATATTTTTTGCTGTGTTCCATGACGATAAGGTTGAGAAGGGTGGTTTATGTTTTTTTAATATTACACTTATGTTGTCTAGTGTTTAATTTCTCAACATTGGAAGGACCCCCAACCTCCAAATCATCACCCAGTGTTAAAAGAGTTTGAATGAGAAATACAGCCAGAGATCTACCTGATTGATTAGTACATCACTGTTTTGGTTTAAGGGAAGGTGCGTAATATGCGATGGATATTTAATGATGAGTATTAGTATTCATGGAATTCAGTGCACAAATTATCAATTTTCCTTTTGTTCAATTACTTTGCTCCTTTGTATTGTCTGATTAAATATATATTCACATTTAATATGTAATACACTATTAATGATGTTTTTGTACTTGTCGACCTTTTTTAAATAAAAAATAAATGTGAGCCAAAACAGTAGGGTCATAAATGATTTTTAGTTATTTAGGATGGTTGGCAATTCAATCCCTGTTTCAAGGCAAATTCAGCTCAGACTGTCAAGGCCACCTCCTCCTCTCTATGCTTTTCCTGTCCCCTTGCCTGGGTGACATCATGTTCAGCCATGGGTTGGAGGTGTGGGCTAATCAATAAATGCAGTAGCAATCACTGGCACTTCAATCAGAGTGGTAAATACCAGTGATGTTGCTGAACCTTTTGGAAGAGGAAGTTATGAAGTGCAATTCCCACACGCGTGTATGCTGTTCCTTCTCTCCTATTGTCAATGTTAGGGGTAAAGATGGAGGCAATCAGCAGAGACATCCTTTGATATTGCTCATTGGATGTGACACCTGTAGTCCCTAATTGCCCATGTAATTGCCCAGTTTCTTTCCTGCAACAGCGCCCTCACTCTACCTAGCCTCTAGCTCTGTATTTACTTTTGCATTTCTGGGATATTATGTATCCATATCTAACTACATATATTTGAAAGGTAAGGACGAGCAGACTATCTAGTTCCCAGATTATTTTCCAATGTGTTAATGAATGGATCCGCGATTCGCTGCTTGATGGATACAGTTGCAAAGGTTTCCAGTGGCATTTCAGATGACATGCTGGAAAAGTATAAAGGTGGGCTGTGATCTCCGTAACTAGAAGAACACAGTTTCAAATGCATGTGGGTCAACTCAGCCTTTTATCCTTCCGAGGTTTACAAAATGGATATAATTCTGTCGAATTAGAGTATTAAATTAATTCCAGTGCTTCGAGCAGTCATTAAAAAAAAACAACTTGTTTTTCATTTTTTAAAGCATCAGTGACTACATAAGCAATCTTCAACAACTTGTGCTTGCAGAAAAGAGAACAGCTAAAAATGCAAGGAGACAAAAGAGTGCATTGCAACAGAGGGTGTCTGACAGGTACCCTGAACATACCAGAGTATTGCTGAGTATCTCCTGTGCCAGGGCATACAGGCGCATACTTTCATTAAGCCAGACTGAGATCTGAGGTGGGTGGCTGTCCCTCCAGCCCATGGGAATAAGGTTATGAAGAGATATGGGCATGGAGTATGTCCATACGTGCAAGCATTGAGTGAAAAGGGACATCAAAATGCTTTAGTACAAAATGGAGGGTTGCCCAGATCAATGCCAGAGGTTAAGATTCATTCTAAACCTTCCAGCCATCACCTCTTTGTTTTTGCTATGTCACCCCGAGTGGGACGGGTATGCCCAGACATGGGTCCCTTGCCTGCTGGGCCTAGAGACCCAAGCTACTCCTCACTGATGAGGCCCAACAAGGCCGAAACATGTTTGGGGATGCTTGTGGTCTCGTGCATTAGGGATGTGACCAGCAGTTCGGGCTGGACTGCCCCTTTTGGGGTGGGGCCAAGCCTGATTTGCATATGGTCTTTCCCCTTCTGCAATGGCTTGGCAGGCGAAGAGCTATGGTCTGGAGGGTTGCCCAGAGCAACGCCAGAGGTTAAGATTCATTCTAAACCTTCCAGCCATCACCTCTTTGTTTTTGCTTAGTACAAAATGCAGCAATATCTCTCCAGTCACCCTTTAATTATTGACAAGAGTTAATCCAGTGCATGATATCTGCAACGCAGAAAGGGACCTGGAGAATTCCGTATTGACCCTATGGGCCTGATTCATGGAATATTTCCCGGTTCAAAGTGACTTTGCCCTGCTGAAAAGTGCCTTTGAACTGCCGACACAAACCCTGATTCATGGAACTGTGCAAAGTCCGGGCAAAGTCATTTTGAACTGTAATCATGACTATACGCTGACTTTGCACTGCAAAAATCCACTTTGAACGGTTCCATGAATCAGGGTTTGTGTCAGCAGTGCAAAGTCACTTTTCAGCAGTGAAAAGTCACTTTGAATTGTGCAAGAAATTCCATGAATTGGGCACTATGTACCTAATGACTGCTTTGAAGTGGTGCAGAGTAAATTTGGGAGCGATCAATGTGAGCTTTTGGGGTGTCTAAGGGAATCAGCGGTAGCAGCAAAAGATGGAAAAACAGCCTGCTCGCTGGCCACATTTGGGTTAGAAGAAATATTATTGACGTGTATACATAGCTGATAATATACAGAGATAATATTGCGTTGACTTATACTAGGATCGTGCATTTTCCAAACACCCCCTAACCGACTGAAGTTTCTCCTGGCCTCAGCTCTTTGAGGATGGCCATTGCAAAGCTTTCCAATCAAACAATGCCATCCACAGCTCCATTCTTAGCATCAATATCTGGAAGCACGTGGCAGCTCGGTGAGAGCCATCTGCCCAAAGGGATATCCTGGCCATTGTCCCAAATCAACCTAATTGATCACTGTCTTGTCCTCATTTAACGGGGGGCACGCTTTTCATCAGGCCGGAGAAAGGAAGGCCGGCACAAAGATGAAAAAGGGCTGACAAATGTTCCCAAAATTACCAATCGGTCAGAATAGATGCCGCGGAGCCCATTTCTTCTAGCATGCGTGCCAAAACAACATCGCTCTTAGCCCGGGCTATGCTACACTATTCCAGGACATGCAATGTGAACAAGCCCGGCAATCAACTGATAAAGGTACCTTGGACATGACCCGCAATTTGAGACCTTTTAATTTCCGCTCTCAGCCACTTCTCCAATTATGCTATTGTCGAGCCCTTCGCAATTATCATCCTTGCAACATCTAATTTTGGAACTGCAATTTGATCTGCTAAAACCTTTACGTGCAGCACCGTCATCCCTTACGGGAAAAGCACGGTTGCCACAGGCTGAAAAGGAGCCGCATTACTCACATATCATAGATCAAGACCTCGTTAATTGCGCTGATAACGTAGGTGGGGGCAAAGGCACCGCACCGTCAGTAAATGAGTATCAACCTCCTTCGTTGGGCTAGTATGCTGAAAAAGTAAAAAAGTGTGTAAACAAAGAAAGTCAAGTAGCCTCATTACGACCTTGGCAGTCCGGGAACTGCGGTACCGGTAAGCATGCCGGTACCGCAGTACCCGCCAACATTGCATGTCGGATGCATCGGCAGCACTCTGAATGCACAGGTGCATCCGAAATCCCCATTCAGCCCAATGGGGCAGAATGGGGATGGGGAGGCCCTTGTTGCCGGCACCTGCAAATGGGCAATTATCAGGTCCGCCAAACTCGGCATGACCCGGTTATTGCCCATTTGTGGCTGCTGGAAAAAATGCAATTCCGGCTGCAGCCGTGCCAGTAAGGCCAGGTCTTATAACTTGCAGGGGAGACGAACAGTGCTAGAAACAACATTAGGGAATTTCTTGGGCAAAAATAACCCTACAAAATAAATGGCAAGCAAGGAAAGCGCAATCTGAACTACCCCTGTGTCCCCCCGCGGTGGCGTGTTTTCAAACCCGGTGCACCAGCTGATCTCAAGTCTCAAGTGAATGAGGGTAACAAGTTAGCAACCAAGCCATTCCCAACTTCTGAAAATGCTGCTTTAAAACGGGGCATAATAATTTTGCACTGAATGTTTTTGCTTTCTCCACACCAGATGTTCGAACTCGCCACCTTTAAAACACAATACCAAGGCTCCAGTGGCATACCGAATGGGGGGGAGGGCAGTAGGGGGGGCAGCTTCCCCCCCCCACAGGATCTTATGAGAGCCTGACCGGGACTTTTGTCAGTGGGACTCCTCTCCTGTTCGGCACCTCCGTGAGGGTGCCCAACGGGAAAGGTGTCCCACTAGGAGGACAATGTGTGCTGAACAATTCCTGCTCAGCACGCTCATTGTCCTGGCAGCAGGACAGCGTACCCTTTCTGAATGGGAGAGGTGTCCAGCTGCCATGACAATCCCCTAAGGAGCTCTGGGCAGCAGAGGGGCTCTCACGTTGCTCTGTGTCAACAGAGATTTAGAATGTGAGCCAATAGGCACTGATGGGAGGGAGGGGGTCTATTAGCAGAGACCTTTCTCCCTTCAGAAATGTGCATGGGAGGGAGTGATCAGCAGTGAGAAGGGTGCATAATGCTGTGGGCTTTATGAATTAATGACTATGGCTTTCCCCAAGGGGGATTTGTTAGGCTCACATTAATCTGCTTGATGCTATTGTGACTTTGCATGCAGGATGGGGAGAATAAAACTAAAGCCATCCTCTTATTGTTCAATATATTTCTATGATGATGTATATAGGGTAAAGTTAATTATGAAAGCACAGTTTATTATGTAATGTGCTTTGCTTCCAATAAAGTATTAAGCACATGAAATGCAAAGGGAAACCTTAATAAATATCTATATCAACTAAACCTATGAAGATGTGCTCAGTTGCTTAAATTGTCCACATCTCGGTTTCACCATTTATGCACGGTTCTTCAGGGATCGGCTCTCTCCCCTTGTTTGTTTAATCTGTACATGTTTGCCCTGGCCAAATTGATCTCCAGTCACATGGTACATTTCTTTTCCTATGCCGACGATAAACAGATTCTCTTTCGTCCTATCGTTCCTGCAACTGACCCCCCACAGAGACTGAAGGACCGTCTCTTGGCAGTTGGTATGTGGATGGTCAACAACTGGCTTAAACTAAATAGAGAAAAAAAAGAGATTCTGTTGGTAGACTCCAGCTACATAGGACAGTCCTGGACTTCTTATTACTTGCCTACCTCCTTTGGCCCCTGTCCTGAACTCCTATGCAGTTAAGAGCCTGAGAATCAAAATGATGTCCTCTGGCTCCAGAGAAGCTCAAATCTCAGTGGTCTGTCAATCAGGCTTTCCAAATTCAAAGTACTTAAAAAGGTTCTTCCATTTCTTCCGACTGACTCCAGATCTAAAATTGTTACAGCCTCCATTATAGAATCAATAGATTACTGCAATGGCATCTATCTTGGTAAACCTGAAGCTTTGCTACAACGTCTGCAGATTTTCCAAAACTGAGCATCTCGCCTTTTCCTGAATGCCCCCAGACAGGCTCACTCCCAGGAACGTCTTCGCCATCTTCACTGGCTCCCTGTGAGGAGCCAAGTTAAATTTTAAATCCTTTGCCTTGCTCACCGGGCCACCCACAACGCTGGGGCTGATTTCCTCAATCCAGACGCATACCTTACAAACCGAGCAGAATCCTCTGCTAGGCCAATCAATCACTGCTCAGTATCCCTCGATTCCAGTGGACCCGAGCTGGAGGGAGGCCCTTCTCTGTGCTTGCCCCTACACTGTGGAATGGCCTCCCTTCTGAGATTCGCAACATTCCTGACTTCACCCCCTTTCGGAAACATCTCAAAACATTTTTGCTTTAATTCCTCAGGTCTGCAGTTCTCTCTTTTCCTCTCTTAGCACCTTAATGCCTTTTTGGTCTTGCTCACGCTCTACACGTTTCAGTACAATACAATACAAAGTGTGTGATCCTGGGCAGATCATTTAATCACACTGTGCCTCATTATAAGTCAGGCGTTAAGGGGTTAACGGCGCCGGTAAAGGTGCCGGCGCCGTCAACCCCGTACCGCCTGATTACGAGGTCCCCTCGCGGGACCCGCTCTGCACGTCTGGTTTTACAAGACGTACAGAGCGGGTCCCGCGAGGGGAAGAGGGAGCAAACAACGGGCCGCTCGTAATCAGCCCTTTGTTTGCTCTCTCTCCCATTCCCATTCAGCCCTATGGGGGCTGAAATGGGAGTGGAGAAGGTCCGGGCCCGGGTTCCTGAAGGGAGGAATTACCGGGCCCTCCGAACTCGGAATGGCACAGTAATTCCCCATTCTGGGAACCAAAAGTACCGCCAAAGTCATAATGATGGCCACTGTGTCTTATCTGCAGCTCTGCAAGTGATTCACCTCAGAGCTTATGTTAATATATCATGCTGTTATTTTATAAAAGCCTGACTATAGAGTTGCTCCATATATAACAATAGTGCAATTGAGGTATTTTGCACCATAAAGTTATTTGCCACTGGGCTTACTTATGTCAACTTATTCTGAAGTCACTTCCATGGTCCCTCTAAGTAGCACAGACTGATGATGCTCCTTGTGCTGTCCTTTTCTGTGAAGTCATTTCTGTTGGTGCAATCCATATGCAAATTAGGACGTTTGATTGTATTTTGCCCCACAGCGCCTGGACAGAGCTCTAAAATATGAGTTCCCTGCATCAGCAATGATTTGCAGTTTTTATTTTTTTTTGTTATATGTTAAAATGACATCCGTCACTAATGTTACCAAAAAACGAGATTGGAGCAGGGGTGGACGGTTTGTGGGCGCGAATGAGACTGTCTGGAAATTGCACGCACTGCATTTGGGGTGAAAGTTGCAGGAGCTCACCCCGCCCCCCCACTCTTGCAATGCTGGATACTCCCCTGCAAGGCTCCCTTTGCTGTGCCACTAGCACTTGCTCCTGCTGCGTCATTTGTGCGCTAACTTATATCAGTGCCCCGATTCACACCATGACAAAGAGGCCAGAAAGGTGGCGTTGCTAAGATTTGCCAGGAAAAGTAAGTCACAGAATCTGTGCTGCTAACGCCCATAGGCCTGAAGGCTTTTCAAGCACTGGAATACACTCAGCTGAAATGCATCATATGGATGCCTCGGAGAAATAAAGACCCCCAGAGCGTGCTTACGCACGCGCCTAGAGCAAAGCTATGTGCACATGGTTCATCTCGACACAACTAAAATGGGGTGCTACATCCATGTTTGACATTAATATCCCAAACCGAAGACACGTTTTGTTTCAAACACCCTTTTCGCCGACCCTCCCCGGAAAGGCAAGAAACGCTGCCCCCGCCGTTACCTTACCCAACGTTACCTTGCACTGTGCAACGTGTATTTTTGCTGTACAAAGTCTAGGCAAAGTCAACGCATAGTCATTTTTGCAATACAAAGGGCCTCATTACACGGTAGGCGGTAAGGGTTTACCGGTACCGGTATTCTACCGGTACCGGTAAATCCTTACCGCCTTACTACGAAGTCCCTTTGCGGATTGGGGAATTTAACGCCTGCTTTTTGCAGTCGTTAAAAACCAACCCGCAAAGGGACCCAGGGAGCTAATTACGGTACCGCAATTTGCGGTGCCGTAATTAGCGCCATCCCCATTTCCATTATGCCCTATGGGGCAAAAATGGGAATGGGGAAGGGCAATGGTGGAAGGGGGAATTACCGCCCCTCCAACCTTGGAATGGGGCGGTAATTCCCCTTTCCACACAGGCGGTGCCGGTATTTTACCGGCATGAACCATGGCGCTAATTGCGCCATGGTTCACCGCCTACCGTGTAATGAGGCCCAAAGTCACTTTTCAGCAGTGCAAAGTCATTTTGAAACAGACAAATATTCCATGAATCGGGCCCGAGTTGGGCTACATCTCATAGCCATGTCAATTATACATTCAGGG
The DNA here is from genome assembly GCF_040938575.1 of Ambystoma mexicanum. Classification (NCBI taxonomy): domain Eukaryota; kingdom Metazoa; phylum Chordata; class Amphibia; order Caudata; family Ambystomatidae; genus Ambystoma; species Ambystoma mexicanum. The sequence continues at coordinate 524,245,808 of NC_090941.1, read as the reverse complement.
CCCGTGCTGTGAATGCTGCAGGCACCATACAAAGTGCATTAAACTGAGTGTGCCTAATTCATGGGACGTTTAGTGCCATACACTGGCAACAAACACGTTGAACAGGGCCTAATTCACAGAGCGGTGCAAAGTGTATTTTTGCGGAGCAAAGTCACTTTGCACTGCAAAAGTACTCTTTGCACCATGCCAATTTGTGAATTAGGCCCATTTAGCACGGTGCAAAGAGTACTTTCGCAGTGAAAAGTGACAAACACTTGCACATGTTTTAAAATACTTTTTTAATCTACCTTTGGAATGGAGGTAAAATGAGGCGGATGTACAAGGTGAAATACTTGTTTTCAGGGGTGCATTTCTCCATGCCTGGAGTGATGTGAGTGATGAACAGAAGGTATTTTGCAAACACCACTTGTCGTGCAAATACCTCCAAGGCTGTAGTGACGCCGTGAGCGGTGGTGCTGCTGGGAGCTGTCAATATGAGCTGCTCTCAGACAGAGGTGGGGGGGGGGAGTGCCATGAAGTTCCAACGAAATGAGGTGCCGTCAGAACAGGGAAATAACTATTACTTGCCCGCGTTCAAAGGGTTGAAGCTGTACCCCATCAGTAACGCAATGTGATGTGTTATGCCCCGGCGTGATGTCTACATAATGCGCTCATTTAAAACCTGCTGTCTCTCAGCTGCTCCTGGTGCACGCGGATGGCACAGGAGTGCCAGGATCCCATTCAATTGCTCGACGTTTCAAAGCTGCCCTGTGCACGCTTCCCGCCTTGATGGCTCACTTGCGACTGGCGCTGGCAGACAAGCTCACGCCGAGAGTTGGCCGAACGGCGTGGGGAAAAGGCAATGATTAACGTTGATTGTCATTGCCTGCGGCGTAGAGTTAAGTGCGCAGCTCTGATTCTGGGGTTTCAGCTTGGAGTCATTTCAGGAAAATCATTTTCCCCCAATGGATTCCTGCAAAATTGGTAACGGACAGTCGACCACTGCTCTTTCCTAGTCTCTGAAATACTAATTCATTCTATACATATATTTTTTTAAAATGGTAGCTTGGCAAGGCAGCTGCTCACCAGCGCTCCTCTCCTGTCCAACTTTTGTTGTGATTATTTTATTAAAAAGAGGTTTATTTATTTTTTACACTTTTCAGACATATTTTTCACTTTTCACTCTTTTTTTGCAAAATCGGTCAGGAAATTGCATGTTATGTTATTGTGCATTTGTATAGCGCATTATATACCATTGGTATGATCTCAAAGCACTGTGGGTTGAACGCTCTCAGGAACTGTAGCCCTCAGTGGAGAGAGTAGGGTAGTAAAAACTGCATGGGTGCACTCAGTAGGCATGCAGCCACTGTGGTTTCATGGCGTGCGGCTGCATTCTGATGCTGGGTGTGGTGCAGTGATTGTGTGGGATCAGTAGAATGTGTGCAGCAAGGCCGGTGACCACAGAGTCTGCATTCTGGCAGTGGTGGAGCTTGTGTATGAGATTATGTGTGCAGCTAGGCTGATTTTACGTGGGGTAAAGCTGCGTTCTAAAGACTGTTGAGGTGTTCATGGAGGTGTGTAGGTATATGTGTAGCTATGTCGAAATTCATTGAGGGGTATAGCTGCATTCTACTGTTTGTTGGTTCAGAGGAGAGAGTGAGCATATTGGTGAGTGTGAGTGTCTCTGCAGCTTCGTCTGAGACCCCTATTCCTGATTACTTTCCAGTGCCTGCTGAGCTGATTGTATCTATTCTAGAGGTTTGGAGCATTAGTTCTCCAAGAGAAAGTTTCTGTCTAGTATGGACTTTGTTCTGATGACCAGGCTTAAGGTTCTTTCCCTGCTTGGTGTCATCAGCGTTGAGTTGCCCTATTCCTAATCTTTATCGGGTTAAGCGTATTTCAGGTCTATGGTCGTCCCTGTGTCTCGTTGAGTCTGCCACTGTTTTGGGTGATAACTTCTCATTGTTCAGTTACATCCAGTTCTGTACTATCAGACCTACGAGTATTAACTAGATTTGACAACTGGTGGTTAGTGGATCAAGGTCCAGCATGAGCGACTATGGTCATCCCTCCTTCTTTTTGGGTCTGCAGTTGCTTATAGGATGAGACAATCTCAGTATGCATTTACTTCCATCCTTGGTATGAAGCCTGGAACTCGGTGAACCCGAACGTCAAGCAACAGATCAGGCTGTGATGTTAACGGTGTGTCTGACTGGCATTGTTACATGCAGCGGGGGTCAAGTGTTAGTCCATTTATGAAACTGGTTTGTAAGTGCTGGTGGGCCCATTTTCTGGGAAATAGTTTATAGCGAGTGGACAGGTATTCCCGTCGTAGTTTATGGTTTGAATTGTGGAATCTGAAAAGCTAAAAGTGCTAGAGAGCTAATCCGATTGGAAAGCGTGGTGCATATCTGCAAGAGACAGAGGAGCTAGTCCAACCAAAGCATAGCAGATACTGTGCCCCGCGTGAAGGAGTTCATGGTCTCAATTCCCAGTCAGATCAGGGTAACATGATATGATTAGAGATCACCTTCAATACCCGGTGGATCGCATGATCTGGCCCAGTCGTAATGTTTGAACATAAGTTCTAGTAGGCACCGGGAGTGCAGTTCTGCACATCAATTCCCAGGCAAATAAGATTGACATAGGTTAACAAGAACAGGCCCAATCATACTGTTGGAGTCAAGGGTATTTGTTTCCAGATAGATAGATGGAGATAAATATCTTCTGGTCTTAGAGCATGGTGAATGCCTGGATGAGGAAAATGAGCAAGCCCAATCATAGCGTAAGAGCATAAGTGTTATTTTGTCTCGGGTTCAAGTCGAGGGTATTATGATTGTAACATAGTTTGGAGTGGCATGGTCAGCTTATTGGTACATGGGAGCTGTTGTGCCATTGTTGCCGATCCAGCCGCTTCCTAGCGTTGAACAAATTGATCTCTAGAGCTGGCTTCCATGTCCCGGTTGTTCTTACATCCCTGTGTTGATGCAGTTCCAAAAATTTCTGGCCGTTGGTGGTGGGTCAAGCAACCCAAAATGGTCTCTAACATGATTTAGGGAAACAGCCAGGTTTTGAGTGCTTTCTGGAAGGCTCTCATCTCCACTGACATCCCTCTCTCTATCCCTCTCACTACCTCTCTCTCGTGATCCGACCACTCTCTCCTCTAAACACACCTGAAGCTCTCCTCTTGCAGCAACACACCTGGCACAGCCAATCAGCTTCAAAGTCACCAGACCCATGAAAAAAGTGGCAGTGGCTGCCTTTACCTCCACCCACTCTCCTTCTCCCATTCCTTCGGCTGACTCCCACCCTGACACAGCCCTCGCTAACCTCAATCTCTCTATCTCCAACCCTCTTGACACACTTGCCCCTGTCATGAGGGTCCGACTGAAGCCTTCCAAAAAGTGCAACCTTTGGTATGACTCCGATCTAGCTGCCCTTAAAAGTAAGTGTAGGGCAGCTGAGCGGAAATGGACCTCGTCGGGCGGACCATCTGACAAACTGGCCTGCCGCCGCCTTCAAAGGCAATATCGACTCTACATTCGTTCCAAAAAAAGAGTCTTAATTCAAGCCTGCATCTCCACGGCACCAAACAACGCGGCCAACCTCTTCAAACTCTGCACGGAACTGGCCAATCCTGCAGCAGCCTATTCTTCTGTCACACCCACACAGGACCTTTGCTCGGTCCTGGCTGCACACTTCATTACAAAAACCCAAGACATCCTTTCCTCCCTCTCTTCCACACCACAGCATACACCAACACCAGAGCCTCCCTTGTGCCCCCCCTCTGTTTACCCTCTCCTCTCACCCGTCACACCCAATGAGGTCTCCAAACAAGTCCAGTCTATGAAGGCTTCATCCAAACAGGAGGGCCCTTGACCTCTAAAACCATAAAGGACAATATTGACTCCCTTGCCCAGCCTTGGCTGATCTCTGCAATCTCTCCTTTTCCACTGGTGTTTTGCCAACTGTACTCCCATGTGCACCCTCTGCTCAAGAAACTCTCTGCCGGGGGTGCTTTTGCACACGTGGCAGAATGAAACTCTGAGCGCGAGGAACAGAGACGAGCTGGGGACCGGGGCTTAAAACCCGCTGACAACTGCCGGTTTTTGATAAAATTGTGCAGGACGGTGTATGTAGGTCCCGACCAGGTGCACACAAAAAATCGTAAGGAAGGAGACAGCGGATCAAAAGGTTATAGCCACTTATCGGCACGGCCCTATGCAGCCTCTCCAGATAGAATCCAAAGGCAGCGGGCCCCGCCCGAGGAAGCCAGCGTGAGCACCTGAAGAGGCCTTGAGCGAACCACTGCTGGTCCCTGCGCCTATCACGAAGATCAAGCGGCTGGCCGGAGACGTCCTGACCTAGACGGCAACCAGCTGAGCAGAAGGAGACAAGGGTCCCCCTGCCTACAGACTACCCGTGGTGACTGCCGGGCACAGGAGAGGCAGGAGGTGCAGAGAGACGCTCCCTATTAGGGTATGTAGAGGCGATTGTCCCGGGGCCTCCTACCCCTCAGTGGATTCCGCCGAAGCAGTTCGGCCACAACAGAACTTTCGCCGCCATCTGAGGTTGCAGATCGGAGAGCAGAACGATGTCGAGACAGCGGTGTGCCGGGCAGAGGGGAAGGACCATACAGTGCAAACGTGCGTTTCTCCGAGCAGACGCCAACCATGAGGTCCATCGATCGGTGAGTCATTCACACCAAGCTGTCCCCATATCGTTGGTGATGACCCAGGCGGCGAGGGGAGCGAAGAGGGCTCCGTGGAGTTTGGCCTTGTGAGAGGAGGCTGCTGGCGCAGACCCAAGAAGTATTAGATGGCAACACCGGCACGTCTCACTAACACGAAACCCGCGTGTGTCACAATAGACACAACCTCATCTCTCTGGTCCATGCCCCAGGGCACCACTGGGACACCATAAATCTGATAGGACGACAACGGCCTCATAAAGAGAGTCAACCACGCCGAACACCATAGGCCTACTAGGAGTGCAAATATACCCGCTTGCAGTGCGGGCCCTATCACATTACTCAGAGTGCCCGTAGCCTGAGAATTAAATGACTACAACAGGGCCCTCGGACGACAGGACTCCTGCAACCCGCCAAGCCCATACAATACTTGAACAATCCAGCCTAATATTGTATGTACTGGTAGCGGTAGGGACACAAGACTTAACAGGCAAGATCCCTACGTGAGGAGATAGCGAAGGCGGATTAAACGAGCACAGGACAAGTCGCCCTGTCAATATCTACCATCGCATAGCCAGCGTGTGGCAAAGAGATAGGACAGATCTCTCTTCTCTGGCACCCGGCTGAGGCCCACTGGTCGGAGCAGGTACTACATAACCTTCCGCAGTGCACATAAGTGATCCTACAAGGAGACACATACAGCACACAGTCCTGTTGACCAACTAAGGGCCCCATTGCACCGACATAAGCTGTGTAGACTAAGAATGCTCTCCCCGCAGTCGCAAAACACAAACAGCTCACATGGACCTAGCACCTAGCTCGAGCCACATAAGACCCAACAATAAGTCTCTCCCACTGGTCCGCAAGGATTATAACGGATTGCAACTGCTAAGAGGAGACGCAGGAGCACAAGAAGATCCTTGACACATGTATCTCTGGCACTTTTCGAGGAAATAACCAGCTCCCTAATATACTCACATAGCTACCAGGTGACCACCTGGAGCTACAAATCGGGCGGGCAAGCAACATAGAAGGTGCTCCATGACTCATCACGACCACAACACACGCGGAAGCATATTAGTTACATTTTTAGGGTCAAGATTCAGGCACCTTAGCCGCGAGAGCACGCTGCACTATAAAGGTGAACGGCCGGACTCGCAACCAACAAGGCATATACCAGGTGCCCCAACATAATAAGAATCAAGACGACAGAGAGGTAATCAAACGCATAGACTCACTAGTATGAATGAGCTCACACACACCACACCTAGCCAGATCCCCTGCTGGCGTCGAAGAGAGCACATCTATTTAAACATCCAAGTCACCCCACAACATAGCTCCATGGCGTCTACGGAGAAAACTCGACTTTAAAGCACAGTAAAATGCCAAAGCAGCGCCTCAGGCCACACAGCCTTGCTTTCATCACTGGCAATGTTACCTCCCATGGATCTACAAGGGGTCTCAGCTCTATGCAACAAGGCTTTGCTGCACTGAATGATAAGCTTGACAGCATAAATATCAATGTAACATCAATCCGGAATCAGCTGGAGAAAGCAACGAGCCGTATCACTGAAGCAGAGACAAGGATCAGCAAGACCGAAGATAACCTTGAAGTGTTACAAAACACAGTAACCAATATGGCTAAGGACATGTACAAAGTCAAATTGAAATGCGAAGACCTTGAGGCGAGGTCACACCGCAACAACATATGCATAGCAGGAGTCCCCGTGGATGCACTTAAAGGCCCGATGGAACTGGCTGTGAAGAACTACTAAAGGACCTGCTGGGGGACCCTGGATGGTCGGCAATGTTTGTCGTGGAACGGGCGCACAGGTCACTTGCTTCGCATCCTAAACCAGGTGCCTACCCGAGGCCGATAATAGCAAAACATATGAACTACAGAGACAGAGAACAGGTGTTACGGGCAGCCAGGGACAAGCAGGAATTGAAAATGGGATCTAATGTGCCCTGCATATTCCCTGATTACATCCTGGCAGTACAGCAAGAGCGGCAAAAATTCTTGGGGGTAAAAAAGATGCTTCGAGAACGTATGATACCCTACGCAATGTTATATCCGGCCAGAATGCGTTTGCAATACAAGAATAAGACCTATTTTGTACGTTCCCTGAAGAGGCAATCTCCTTTGTTGAAACAAATATTCCTTTACCTGACAAGCAGACACCCAGAGGAGATGATGCCAATGAGTGAGATACCCTTGCGAGAGAACAGAACATGCATCGATGGCCAGCCTGTCGTAGTGGTTTGTACTTGCAATCACAAGATGCACATTAGGCACAGCCCTCAAATATACAATAATGTATTGTTTTGCCAGCACTCTGCTAATTGACACAATTCATCATGAGTGATAGCAATGTAATTAAGACCAAAAACCACAAGAGATAGGATGCTAGCATTAGCACCTGGCCCCGGCCGCCACTGAAGCAGTCCCCCACATATGAGTGCATGAGTTAGAAAATTGGGTCAGGGGGGTAGTTGGGGAGGGAGTGCAGGGATTTGTATCGTTGGAGTTCAGGGAACTATGAGGGTGGGGAGGGTGAGTGAAAAACGGTTGGGGAGTTAAAGTTAAACAATTCACAGCCAGATAGCACTATATTATCGAAATGGAATTGTACATTGGAGCATAGATGCATGGGGAGAAGAAAGCAGACTAAATGGCTAATAAGAAGCCAGCAGAGATAAAACTGATGAGCTGGAATTTTAGGGGTCTTGGAATGCCTGTGAAAGCACAGAAGGTGATGGCATATGTCAACAGAATAGGTGCACGGATAATATACCTTCAAGAAACGCATTTATTGGGGCATCAAGCAAGTAAACTCGCACCAGGGTGGGGAGACCACATATTTTACACATCCTACTCAACTAGAGCCAGGGGGGCCATAATAATGGTGCATAGAACACTACCATTTACTCATCTCGCAATGGACAGTGACCCGAATGGCAGATATGTGGCAGTGCATGGCAAATTAGGCGATACCGAAGTCTTTCTGATTAACATATACGGCCCCAATATTGATGATCCGGAGTATTATAACGAGATCTTTCAGAAATGTGCTAAATACCCAACTGCCCAAATCATTTATGGGGGAGACTTCAACACTATATTAGATGTGGACCTAGACCGGACATCAAGTACCCCTAGATCCCTAACTGGAGCAGCCCGAGTAATACGCACACATATGGCAGACTTGGGTCTGACAGACGCCTGGCGAGCCTTTTATGGGCCACAGCGGGCATACACCTTCTACTCATCGGTCGATCTGTGGCTGGTATTACAGAGGGTCCTAGGCATCAGAGGCTACAATACTACCTAGAACATTATCTGACCACTCGCTGGTACTACTGTCATTTGCTATCCCTGAAGTCACCCCCAAAAGAGCATCATGTCGCTTTAAGGCAGCAGCATTGACAGACCCAGTATACAAAACTAGCCTGACGCAACATGTCATCAAATTTTTTTAAAACAATGATGGGTCGGTCGCCATTCAAGCAGTAGTGTGGCAAGTATTTATGGCCTATATTAGGAGCATCGACATGTCCACTGAACTCGGAGTACTCAAGGATATACGAAGGGAACTGGGGAGAAGAGGGGAAGCAATAGCCAAGCTCCAGGAGTGATATGTGACTGCCCTGTTGGCGAAAACAGCAACTGAAATGAACAATTTCCACGCAGCAGCAGACCGAGAATTGTGCTATTTAGATAGACAAGTGGCCGCATGGAGATATGGCGAACAAGAAAGACCAGGTAAACTGCTAGTGCAGATGGTGTGCAGTGAAAGGGGTAATACAACATACCATGTATAACCAGGAAGGACAGAGTTGTTGTCACAGGTCAAGAAGAAGTTAGTAAAGTCTTCTACGATTTTTATGCTACGTTGTACTCCCCCCAAAGCACGGCCACGGAAGACGAAATAGACAGCTACTTAGCTAACATACCCACCACTATTTTGTCCTGGGAAACCAGAGATGCCCTAGATACCCCCTTGACACTGAGCAAAATAAAGGAGGCCATAAATGCACTATCTGGCCGGAAAGCAACTGGCTCTGACGGCCTACGTGCTGAATTCTATAAAAAATGTGTAGAAATATTAGCACCTCACCTCCACGCGGTATGGACTGAGGTGCTGGAATCAGGGAAATTACCAGACTCAACATGCGAAGCAGTCATAACCCTGCTACTCAAACCCAGGAAACAGCCTGAGGACTGTGGCTCCTATCACCCACTATCCCTTGCAAATACCGATGCAAAAGTATTTGCGAAGATACTAGCCACCCGCCTGAACCCCTAATGCCACACATGGTCCATGAAGACCAAGCAGGATTTGGACAGGGCAGATCTACGGCAACTAGCATTCGTCGATGCTATAATATCCTAGCGAAAATCCCAAGAGATACTGAAGGGATTGCAATGGCCTTGGATATGCAAAAAACCTTCAACACCCTATACTGGTCCTTTCTGTTCAGAGTCGTCAAAACTATGGATTTGGCCCGAATTTTATAAAGCAGCTCTGTATACTCTACACACAACCCTTTGCAAGGGTTTGCGTCAATGGGGCTTTATCGTCGATCCTGGAGCTGGCCGGGGGCACAAGAGAAGTCTGCCCGCTGTCTCTGCTGTTGCTTGCCCTGGTGATTGAACCGCTGGCTGACTTACTGAGGGCAAGATACTGTAGAGCAGGGATACAACTGGCCGGGAAAGCAGAGCTTATTACTCACTATACCAACGATATTATGCGATACGTAAGGAACCCAGAGAGATACCTGCTAAAGATACTAAAAGCCGTGCTGGAATTCGGGGAGTACAGCAGTCGAAGGTTGAATACCGCTAAGTCTGTGGTATTCCCGCTAACAGATGTGACTAAACGACCCGCTGAATTGCACAGACTCAAATGGGCAGCCCAAAAGGTGAAATACCTGAGAGTGGATATAGCACGCATAACACAACTAACACGCACTCTGAATTACGGGGAACTCATGGACTCACCCTGTGCTAAACTCACCAGTTGGAATCACCTACCAATCACACTTATGGGTTGTCAGCATTGATCAAAATGATCATAATCTCCAAACAATTTATTAGTTCAGTACGATCCCAGTGTGGCCGGGAAGATCCTTCTTCAACAGGATTCAGGGAGCATGCTCAGCCTTTCTATGGAAAAGACAGCCATGGGATAGCTGGAAATGGCTTACTAAACCATACGAGCAGGGGGAATAGCTGCCCCCAACTTTGAACTGTACTTCCTTTCAGTGCAGGCCTATTATGCAATATACTGGACAGAGGTGGGCCCTCAAGCACCACATGCAACAACTGAAACACAGGGGGAGGGTCCGACAAGGCTTCTAAGGCTGAAAGGGGACCAAGGAACGACAACTCCATGAACCCAACACTGGTGACATGTAGAGCGTGGACCAGACTGGCGGGTAGCCCCAGAAATACTGTGTAATATAACCCTGGTATGTCCATATGGGACGCACCGTACCTACCTCCAATGTAAGATGCGATACTGGCCACACACTGGAGAGACAGGGGCATCCATTTTTTCGGAGATATATTTGTCAATAAGCAATTCATCAACTCGGATGATATTAAAGCAGTTGTAGATGACAACCCACTGCAGAAGTTACAGTACTTCAGGCTGCGCTCGGCAATAGCCAATATATGGGAACGTTTCCCGGGAGAGCCCCTGTTATACCCGAACCTGGGATATGTACTCACCCCTAGCAAGGTGAAGAAATCGGCCTCCACAATCTACAGAATCTTCCTATCAATCAGGGAAGTCCAGACCCAAGATGTTAAAGGAGAGTGGGCGCATGATCTGGGAACCACCCTTACAGACGCACACTTGTCACAATTATGTGGGTTGACAAAAAACATATCATGTAACTCCAGGTACCAGCTGATTCACTATAAGATACTCAACATAGTTCATTTCACCCCAGCCCAACTCAAAAGCATGTATACCACTTTTTCAAGAAAGTGTCCAAGATGTGGGAGCGATGAAGCAGACAGATTCCATATGCTGTGGTCATACATAAGGCTTGTCGACTTTTGGGCTGATGTTTGTAAGGCACTTGGTGAGATGTAGGACCAGCCTATAAAATGGGATCCGGGATCATATGTGCTGGGGATTGTAAGCAGAATGAGCCCAATTCGACGCAAATTCCTGAATCTGAGCTCATTATTAGCAAAACATGTGAAATTGATGGGTTGGAAAAACAGGGAGCCTCCTGTGCTGGGTGACTGGGGGAAAGACATGACCTGGACGAATGACAATGAAGAGGTATACTCTGGTCTACTGCCAATGACATGCTGCCCGAAAGACATTTGTGGTGGGTTCAAGCAATATTTGCCGGATAAAAGTCTGAGAGAAGAAGAACAAGAAGAACTGTGTAATGTAAATATGGAATGCTCCGATTATGTACAAAATGAACATTTGCAATAATAAGCAATGCAATTGAAAGTAATGTAATGTGATCATCTGTGCAAGTCAAATAAAAGTAAAAAAAAAAAAACTCTGCCGACCCCTCCATTCTGGAAAACTACCGCCCTATCTCTATCACTTCTTTCCTGGGTAAACTCCTGGAGAAGTTGGCTAACTCTCAGCTGACCCTCCACACTGAATTTATTGGTTGCTTCCATGACTATCAGATTGGCTTTAGAGCATCCAGAAGCATGGACACTGCTCTTCTGAACACCTATGAAGACCTGCTCTCCAGTCTTGACACTAACACTCCATTTGTCCTCATTCTCCTTGACCCCTCCTCTGCCTTTGATACAGTTAACCATATCATCCTGATTGCACATCTCCGTGACACCCTGGGAATCACAGTTCAAGCTCTGGTGTGGTTAACCTCCTTCCTCTCCGACCACCCATCCCAGGTGGAACTCAGTGCCTTTCTCTTGACTATAGCTCTCTCAACATGTGGCGTTCCCCAGGGATCCAATCTATCCCCCTGGTTCTTCAGCGTCTATATGGCTGCCCAGGCACATGTTATTGCCACTTTCACCTCTAACATCCAGTATTACACGGATGACATGCAACTATCTTTCAGGCTACCCTCAGCCTTCTCCTCCTCCTCACTCATTTCCGACTGTCTGTCTGCTATTCAGCCATGGTGTGCTGGAAAAGACCGCTGCCTCAACGCCAGTAAGACTGAGATTGTTTGCAATGGGACCCCTATTCCCTCTTTGCCACTTTCACTCTGGCCGGCCTCCCTTGGCCCTGCGTCCGCACACACCTGTGAGGCTAAAAACCTTGGGGCCATCTTCAACTCCACTCTCTCCTTCTCCTGTCACATCTCTGACATCTCTAAAACGTCTAACTATCAGCTACACCTCCTCAGAGGTACTCTACCTTTTCTCACTTTCCCACAGTGGCTCACTGTCTCCAGAGCCCTGGTTCTCTCTAGGCCAGTCTCTTCCTCAACCTCCCTTCTTCTGCCCTGCACCCTCTGCAGCTCATCCAGAACAGAACGGAAGACTTATCCTTGGCCTCAAGCCCGGGGACCGCATCTCTCTGGCACTGAAATCCCTTCACTGGCTCCCCGTGGCTGCAAGGATCAAGATCAAGAGCCTCTGCATTGTCCACAAGGATTTCTGGGGCCTGGTATCTATCTACCTGCAACGCTGCCTCCCAAAATACTGTCCCTCGTGAGCCATCTGCTCAGCTACCTACAACCTTCTGTGAGTGAGACGGTTCTCCAAGTAGAGATTTGGAAGGAGATCCTTATCCTCAACAGGTGTCTTCCTTTGGAATAGCCTCCTTGCCGCCCTCCGCCTTGAGCCTGATCTTCTTAAGTTTCAGAAACTCATCAAGAACTTCCTTTTCTCCTCTTCCTTCTCTCTCCTTCTGCCCTGCTAACCTAGCTATCTACTCTTTCCCTCTCTCCCTCTTCCCCCCAAAAGCTCTGCTGACTGGCCGCCTGGTGTATCTCAGAGTCTCACCAGTCCTGGACACCCCCGCCAGTCCTCTCTCGCACTTGCCTCAGTGCCCTACACCCCACTCACCTTTACTGCACTTGAGAATTAACCCAAGAGAGTGGCTCTCTCTACACTTATCCCTGTTTCCACCGACCGGGTGCACTTAGACCTCCCCCTTAATGTCACCATCTGTGCACTTGCACAGTCCGAAAGCTGTGTGCCTGAAGATTGTCCATCTATTCTCCCTTGTCTTCTCCCCTTAATTGCACTGGTACAACTGCAGAATCAACATCAGGCCTAATTGCTATTTCTCAACTTGTTAAATGTATTATACCCACTTACTCTACCTGTGCAGACTGTTATCGTCTCAGAATTTCACGGGATCTGAGCGACTGTTGTTTTTCCAGGGACGTCATTTAGGGGTCGCCAGAGGTCGCAACTTTTTTTTTTTTTTTGTAATACAAGCTCCTGTGCTGTGGCCAGCACCATGTGGCTCTTTAGTTCTGGAGTGGCTGGCTTTCTTGTTAAAGCCCCTTAAAAAAAGAAGAAAAGGAGTGACACAAGTCGAACACTTTCAGTACTGACCCTAAATAAGAAAGATTAGGAATACCAAATAATGTGTCTTTCTGCTGGATTTCTGTACAATAATTGCTAGACTCATTAAAGGTTTATTTCTGGCACACTTCAAGGGGTGAGTCACTGATTTAGTCTGTTCTTAAAGGTCTCAACTCAGCCTTTCATCCTTCTGAGGTCGATAAATGAGTACCAACACAGGTTGGGTGATATTGGGTGTATATTTTTTCTATATAAAGCGCTTAAGGGTAAGTGCTATATAATAACACATCATTATCATTTGGTCATGGACGTCTGCTTGCATTCACAGTAATTTGGTAATATTGGCCTATACACACTGATCTTAACGATACATATGGCGAGCCATTCTTGTATGAAATGTACATCACATTATAGTGATATCGTAACCATATTTTTTGTAGTGTACAATGCTACGTGATAGCACTTCCTGTTTTGTCAATGGGTGAAAATTTGCGTTCCATCGCATCCCGCGATATCACTTCGGGTGGGGTCAAATGACATCACTTCCTGTGATGTCACCAGGGGGTCAAGGGTCGTGTGATGTCACTTCCGCTACCCCTGGCATTTTGATGAAATGACGTCCCTGTGTTTTTCCCCATGTTCCCACCCTCATTGAGCGCTTTGAAACACTTGCCTTCGTATAGGCGCTATACAAATAAACAATACCATATCATACCATACCTTGTAGTCTTGGCTATGTCGAATGTGGGGAGGCAGTGAGTTCCACAAAGTTTGGTGCATGGGTTGAGTAGAGAGACCCTTCAATCCTGGCAAAATTGGAGGCGGGAATCACTGGGTGGAGGGCGGGGCTTGTACCGATGCAACCAGATGGAATTGATTATTCTGTCTTAAGTAATTTTGCAATACTTTTTGGAGAATTGGTGAAGATACGATGCATTAGAATTTTTATTTAAAGATACATTGCACACCACAAATTGTTCACAACAGTGTTCTTAATGAGGAAATAGATGTGAGGGCAGAGATCACAGAACTTAATGCCTGATTCACAAAAATGTACAATGGGGCAAAAGAGGGGGTGCCCGTGAGTATCTCTGATTTGCAATTACTACCTTACACCTAAGGCTCCAGGGTTTATGGTATTTATTTATTTTTCAACATTTCCCTCTGTTTTTTATCCATATTTACGTTTTAGTAATTTTATCTGTATTTATCCACATTAATTCAAAATAAAATTGTAGTTCTTCGATGCCTATAATGGGAAGCTCATAGAGCTGGGTTCTTGAACATAAAGTCACAATCCGTTTTCACCTTAAAAGCAAACAGATGTTCCTTATTATACTGATTCGATAAACATCTATGCAGCCCTTTAACCCACTACAAAGAGCGACAAATAACTTTTTTTAGCATCCCAGTTGTTATTTTGTAAAGCCATTGTTGGCCTGTAAGGTATATTCAACAACCTGGAAAGCTAATCAAGACATATGAAATTCCAGTTTATCAATTTCTTTTACAAATAATGAATGTAAGAAAACAGAGTGATTTGTTGCCTGATTTCTGTGTGAAAATCAGTAAAAATAGAAAGCTGGGACCGCTACTTACCTACCTGATTGTCAAAACATAAAACAGGGCAGTTCTGGAGATTGCAGGAGCATCCGAGCTGCACAGGGCATCTCTAGGTTTTCTCCAGTGCAAATCAGACCTCAAGCATTTAGGCTTTTTATTACAATTGCTTAATTAGAGGTGCAGGAGTCAGACAATGGATGTGCAGGGCCGAGCCAGATTAAGGCAAATCTACCAGGGGGTTACGGCAACCTCACAATATGGAACATTAGCTTTGTTCACCCCAAATATTCCTCCCTATCCCCTGTTCCAGTGCTTTCATTGAAAAGGAATATATCTAGGGACAGCAGCAGTTAAGCAGGACAAACCTCATGTCCAAGAGTAAAAGGTGCCCAAAATAGTATTTATGTGCCGGGAGTTGCAGACATTTTACTGCTAGGGTGAGTGTTGTGACTAATGAAATTAATGGGCAGCAAACCCAGTGTACATGACATGTTGAAAAGGATTTCAGCTTAAATCACTATCACACACATAATTGTCAAATATATAAACCTGTGCTCATTCGGATGTTCCTAAAATGCTCTTTGATGGTATGCAAAGCAGCAAGGTGTGCTTTGTCCTGCTCTACTTTCTCATATGTGTTTTATTTAGAAAATAAGGGGGACATTACTTAATGGGGCTCATTTCAAAAACTGCAATGCAGCAAAAGAACTGTCAAAATAAGTCTAAAAATGCATATAGCAGCCTTTACACTTGTTTTACCATTATGTGGCATTTAAAAAAACATTTGAAGTTAGAGATGGACACAGGAGAGGATATTAGTTTCCTCCTCCTCCTCCTGACCCACATTTTAATTTAGGTGTAACACTAATTGACCCCTATGGAATCTTCCTGAGTTTGCACCTGCTTAAAGCAGGTGGATCACATAGGAATCCATTGTAAATGTAATCTATAAAGTGTAATTTCAGGCGGCTGCTACTTGTTTTTACTAAACAAAAAGTATAGGCGATGTTGCATATATTTTCTCTGTATTTTGCACTACACTTTGAAATGAAATGGAAAATGTATGCAGGGGATCCAACATTGTGTAAGTGCTGATGTTGGGGGTCCCATGCTTGTAATTACCGCTTTTAGCTACGAGGCTGACTGATTGAATTGTTTATATTCTGAGTGTGAGAGGGCCTTATTTACAGACAGGAATGTATTTACAAACTGGACCAGAGAGAGTTATTTATAAGAATTGGACTAGTCAGATCCGAGCGCTTGTGTAGATCATGTGGTGAAAATGTGATAGAATCTCTGTAACACATTTTAACTCACTGTGAGAGTCTAAATGTGATTCGACTTAAATATGTAAAATCATATAACAGCACATTTGACATCACTGGCAGATACCTTATGTGCTTAAACACAACACAATGGACCAGTCGAAAAAAGGGAATGGTGAATGTTTTCACATTTACTTTTTTAACAAATATCAATAAATGTAATTCATTTTGTTCAAAATCATTTTATTTTTATTAATAAATATAAAAAATTTAACTTATTTCTAAAACACATACAACACAATATTTTTCGCCGAAATTCACTCACTCTCATTCATTCCTACCATTCATTCAATTGATTTAAAAACATGTATGACTCACACTTCACAAACTGACTCTTTGGTCAGAAGTTTTCTATTTCCATTTATACAATGTCCTCCACTTCTGTAGCAGATGATACTTCCTGTGTGTAAATCAATTACACAGTCAAAAATAATCTACATATGTTTCGGTTGACTACATGCACATCACAAGTTCGTCCTCTTGATGATGCAACCTTCTTCAGGACTCTAATAGGGAATTGTTATCATTCCCCTGTAACCACGTAGTGTGAGTTTTACCACCTATAAAAACAATACAATACATTAGTGATCTGCATAAAAATCATTCCCTTAATTATGTAATTAGTATTTACTACTGTGAACAAAAAAGGCTCTAAAACAAGTAGTCCTTAATTTACACTCTTAGCAATAATATCTCCTATATTGCAAAAAAAGGGGAAATATCCTAGTATAGAGGGTCACTAATCTTATTCCCACCATTAGCATACAAACAAACCATTATCTAATAAATAGTATAACAGCATAACATATCTCAGTACTTACTCGAACCTAGGCAAAAGACAGCAAAAACTAGCAAAAATATAGATGCGCCATGTCCTGATGGACTGGCGTTGAGTGTCGGTAGGAGTGTGAAGAAACCTTTTCTCTCTATCAAATTAACGATTGGAACAAACAAGACGGAGAGAGCAGTTTTTGATGTCTTTTGCCTAGGTTTGAGTAAGTACTGAGATACGTTATGCTGTTATAATATTTATTAAATAATGGTTTGTTTGTATCCCAATGGTGGGAATAAGATTAGTGACCCTCTATACTAGGCTAAGAATAGGATTACATCCAAATAGTTCCCCTTTTCTGCAATATAGGAGATATTATTGCTAGGAGGGTAAATTAAGGACTACTTGTTTTAGAGTCTTTTTTGTTCACAGTAGTAAAAACGAATTAAATAATTAAGGGAATGGTTTTTATGCAGATAACTAATGTATTGTATTGTTTTTATAGGTGGTAAAACTCACACTACGTGGTTAAAGGGGAATGATAACAATTCCCTATTAGAGTCCTGAAGAAGGTTGCGTCATCAAGAGGACGAATCTGTGATGTCCATGTAGTCAAGTGAAACATATGTAGATTATTTGTGACTGTGTAATTGATTTAAACACAGGAGGTATCATCTGCTACAGAAGTGGAGGACATTGTATAGATGGAAATAGAAACATTCTGACCAAAGAGTCAGTTTGTGAGGTGTGAGTCATAGTTTTTTAAAAATCAATTGAATGAATGGTAGGAATGAATGAGAGTGAGTTGAATTTCGGTGAAAAATATTGTGTGATATGTGTTTTAGAAATAAGTTTAATTTTTTATGTGTATTAATAAAAATAAAATGATTTTGAACAAAATGAATTACATTTACTGATATTTGTTTAAAAAGTAAATGTGAAAACGTGCACCATTCCCTTTTTTCGACTGGTCCATTGTGTTGTGTTTGACCAGGTACCCCTTTATTTATAAACATACCTCATGTTGAAAATATGGATGGAAGGCAACAATCTAGTTTTCATGTATTTAATGGTCAAATTTGATCTTAAATGTATTACGATTTTAGAGGATCCTTCTTAGAGCACATTGAGTGTATGTTTTTATTGAAAGTGGTGACTTAAAAATATTAACTTTTCAATTTGTATACTGATTTATCTCAGGTTTTATATTGTCTAGTTGATGGAGTTGTTATGTATCAAATCTGGAAATGTTATACTGGTGTGTTGTATATAGAAAGCCAGTTTTAGCTATGGGTATATTAAATAAAATAAACACATTATTTAGAATATGTTGATTGGATCCAAACCAGTCTACCTGAGAATGTACTGAGAGACCCAAAGTACACATTAGCAATTTCTAATTATTTTGTTTCGAAATGTATTTAAGTGCACATGGTTGAGTAAATCAACCTTTTACACAGAACAATGATTAAAAAAATCATGACATAAAACCATACAAATACCTTAGCTTAATAAGATCACACAAATATCAGGTAAAATTAAAATACACTGCATTAATATCCATGTTTAAGTAGAATGATAGATAAATAAAAGAAGACATAAAAAAGAGTAAAACATGTCTATAAATTCAATTGTTATTTGGAGAATACATCTAAAGGTTCTTTTGCTCGCAGCCATATGTGGTGAGTAGCAGATGTCGCAACAAGAGACGCCGCACAATATAGCATGCTCCAGAACTGATCTGATTGGTAAGACTTAAATTTAAAATAGCCTTTCTTGTAATTTGTTCGAAGAGCATGACTTTGAGTGAGTATATGTGTAACGCTCACCTGGTATCCACGGGGACATCACTGAGCCTGTTCTGACCTCTTACGACCTCAAACCCTTCCCTGGAGTCTACTCGACTGGAGACTGGGCCTGAAACACAGGATTGGTAGTTTTACTCCCTATTGTCTCTGTGTGCTTGAACCCCTTCTTCCACGGGGTCCAACCCTTCCCTTTGATTCACAGCTCAAGTTGTTTTCTTGGAAAGTGTGCTCTCCATCCTGCTTTCAGCACAGGGGCGCGTTGATTGATGCGGGCTCGTTGCTGCCTAGTTACTTCACTGGCAAGAGTCGACAGGTAAGTATAATGAGTCTTTTGAACAGTTCTCTAACTTTGTTCCTTTCCTTCCTTAGATGATGGTCGGCGTCTGGGGATTGCGACGTGCTGCTGAAATGAGTAGCGCTGAAGGTGAATGAGAGCGCAATGCAACCCTTTCGTATTTGTATTGAACTGAGTTCTTTTTCTGTGTCTTTTAGGTGCCGCAACCTTTTTGAGCGTGGATGCCAGTTACGAAGAAGAAATGTGGTGAATAAGCGCGGTATGTTGCGCCTCTAGATGTTTCCACGCTAACCTGGGGTGTCTTTTCCCTCTTGCAGATGGATGAGAAGTTCCGGAGACAGAGTTCCCCCAGAGCGGCTGGGATTCAGGTAAGCGTTTGAAGCTCGTACAGTCTTTAGAAATAAGCGAAGATTTGCTGAATGCTTACTAATGCCTTTTTTTCTGTTCTGTTCCCTTTTCCTTAGGAAGCGGCGTGCCTGGATGGGAATGACACCGCCGAAGATGCCCGCAGAACAGAAGAAGCGATGATTGATGGGCACAAGCGCCGCAAGGTAAGGCTGTTCCTAACAGTGTTCTTGTTCTTGCAGGAGCTCAGCGCAGAAGAAAGATGCAGGCCTACTGGAGACCGATCCGAACACGGTGAGTGTCACGCTGCAGGTGCAGAAACACAAAGCATGTTTCTCAGCCTGGGTGTGGCTTAAATAGTCTCTGGGTATCCAAGGTGTCTCTGGGCTGAACCACACCCAAAAGACTAGACTGCACATGCAGTTCTGGGAACCGAAATATGTGGGGGCATCCATCTTGTCCCCATCAATGCACTACAAGTCCAATCCCCAATGTTATCCTAAGGGAGTGAGTGAGCCTGATGCCACAAGCGCCAAGTCTGACTCCAAGTGGGTCTTTGGAGGGATGGAGAGGACCTTGAGGGCCATGTAGGTGATCGTGGCCTGGCTCCCACCTGACATCTTGGAGGGCTGGGGACATGAGGGGCAAGAATCATGACAATATGGCGGGATGGCTCCACATATGATCCACAAAGCCGCTCCTCCCAAGGGATGTCCTTCTATGCTCCTGTACTCTGGAGACCCCCGGCCAGCCAAAAGAGCCGAGATTTGCTCCGAAAGTACTTCAAGACAAGATAGCTGCACCCTTGAGATGGATGGGGGTGCAGATTTATTACTCCAACACCACTCAATAAGGACACTGAATGGTTTGGCAAAGGGAGTCCGTTTAATGACAAGTACAAAAAACGGGGAGTCATGGAAATCAGCAGTGATGCTATCATCCTTCTCGCTTCAACTCCAATTAACTTCATAAAAATCATAGCATTTATACTGAAAACTCGTCCTAATTGACGTATAACACTCAAAAGTTAATATGCAATTCTATTGGTTAGGAAAAGGTAACTTTAATATAGGTACTATATATGTATATGGTAACAGAGTGAGGGGATTGGGTAAATACTGTCAGGTGGGTGCCTAAGCCCTTCCTTCAAAGATGACTACTGTAGACGTCACTAAAAGTATGACGTCCCATTGGTTCTGCTAACTATAGGACCCTAGATTATTTGGTCCATTGTGATTGGGTTGGCAGCAACCCCAGGCATAAATTTCCACTTTGCTAAGCAGCACGCTGAATGGTCAGCCAGGTGCAGGGTGCTCCCTAGTTACCCGGCCTTTCTCCAATTAAGGTTACAATCAATCATCGCTTCAGCAACTATGTGTCAATTATTTTACTGTGGTTGGCCTCGAAACTGCATCTTCTGTCTGGAAAAGTTCCGATATCTCTGCCTGGGTGGATGCCAAGCGTAGGTGTGAACTTGTGCTTCTCCTCGCTCGGATGGTCACCTGCTTCCCACTCCGTGAATTTGTCTAGTTTTGCTTAATTTGTGCAGTTGATTCTTATTCAGCTTGCCACCTGCCTATGCCTCCTTAGCTTGACCTTTCAGAGACAGGATATTCTGTTCTTAAGTTTCAGTTATATGTAGCTACTGTTTGTTCCTTCTATTGGTATGACCTTGGCTCTCCTGGCACGAGTTGCATCTGCCTAGTTTCGATTCAGCCATCTCTTCTCGTTTTGCTAGAATATGAATCTCTGCTCATTCGGCCTTTAGTAACCTGGGTTGATTCTGCTTCGTTTTGAGGTAGATTATGTATAATGGCGCTTGGCGCACTATTCTTCTACTTAGCATTGCAAGCCGCATTGTTTTCTTAGCTTTCTTGCGGTTCCAAGCATATGTAGAGGTGTTAGTTGGTTGAAGAGCGATGGATGAAAGTCCCTCATATGGCTCACTTTCTACTCCTTGCCACGAGGGCCTGCATCACGAAGAGTTGGAAACTTTCAACCCTCCCTAAAGAAGCCACCTGGGCAAAGAAAGCTAAAAACCTTTACGAAATAGAAAACATCACAAGCCTCCTGCACGACCGCATACCAAATAGAGAAATGGAATGGGCCCCGTTCCTCGAGATCTATAAGTGACTGTTTAATGTTGGTAGAGCACCTCTCTTCCTATTAACGCTGGACATTAAAATTATAGAAGTTCCCGCCGTATCCTGGGTGTTAGAGGGAGGGGGCTGGGTAGAGGGTGGGGGGATGGTATTTCGGTTTGATCGGTCATGGACCGCATGTTTCTGGTTTGAAAAATGCTTAATAAAATCAAATTTGAAGAATAGCTTCATCCTGTTTACAGCTTAAGCTTCTTTGTATTTCAACATTGTTCTCCCCTTTAAGATTCATAATATTCTTATTCATGACATTTTGTCTCTGGTTGTCATCCTCGGGTTGTCATTTCTTCTACTTGTACATCAGTCCGGGTCCTCGTGACGTCACCATTCATCTTCCATTATGACCTTTTTGGTTTCTTCTGGGACTGTACTTAGGCAATCTTCATTTCGTCTCATTTGCTGGTAAGGTTTCCTTAATGGATACCTTACTGTGCATGGTTTACCTGTTATTGGTGCTTCAACAGGTGTTGCTCTTCTTATAGGTACTGGGTAGAGCCCTACTGCGGCTCTCTGCTGATTTATCTGCTCATCATACGTCACATATTTTGGTGTGAACATTCCTGGTACTTCAAAATGCGCGACTGGAGTGCAGGCTTTATTTGGGTACCTCCTCAACACTCCTGTATTCTCCGAAACAGTTGAAATGTTATGACGCAAATATAGTATATGATATGATTGGTTATTTATAACGCACTTATACCCAGAGGTTTCTAAACACGGGCCCGGTGATCAAACCTGTGTTGCTCCATGTCGTCTTGCTTCCAAGGCGCACACGTTGCCGCTGAGCTATCCTCCCAAAACTGTTCTAATACAGGAGTATGCAATTTAACGAAATAACTTTGAGGAGTGTCAATAAACATTCCCTGATGGGTGTATGCAACATATATGCTCAGTATTACCAAATGCGTAAGAGACTGCACGCGATTATGTTCTATCGATTTCGAGGCACATTTACCCAAAAGAGACCCACCTCTGGCTCGAGCGGAAGGGACAAGCCTATGTCCATGCAATAACCGTGAACCAGACTCTCCAAACCGCTGTACCAGGTACTGCGCGAGCAGCGTTTCACATTAGCAAGGGTATGCCTGAAGAGTAACTCCGCAAAATTAATGCTGTCCCATAGCTTGCAAGCGGACACTTCCCAGAGTGACTGCAAAGTCTGCAATGATTTTTGGATTGTGACATGTGCCTCCCCATTTAGGCAACACCATCACTCTCTAGCCCACATTCCTTGGTACAGCCCCTCTCAATATCACACCCACTGGAGTTTCTCATGTCTACCACAGAGAGCCACATTGTTAATTGTATGGCTTTTTACCTCCTTTTTTCTTAACAATGGTGTTTTAAAACGCATCATTTCAAAACATTATTTAAAAAATGTTCTTGGGGGCCCCTCCCTACACTACTTAGGGCTTCTTCACTACACTCAGTCTCTTGGGCTGATTTTTGGGAGACTTTAATGACCCTACGATAAAAATATTGACCTGGCACCAGTAACCTTGTATCTTTTACAATGACCATGCACCTCAGGTACTTAAACCTGGCAACGAAATGCCTCTGCCATTTGCATATGCATAATAATGTTACAATGATGGCTGGTACGTTTGGACCCCGGGGGGCAGGTACCCCTCCCTTGTGTCTACTCTAGGTGAATGATGTAATGTTTGAATCAAAAAGACACATATATACATATGTCACGGCATGTCCCTGCGGCACCATGATTATCCCTCATCTCATCATGTGCACTGCACGTGCACGATGGCCCAGGCCGCATGTGGTGCAGCGTGCACTTCTTCGAGTAACTTGTGGGGGCGGGTCCCCAGAAGTGCTTACAGGCCCAGCCCTATTTTGTGTTATACTGCTGACACAAGGGCTTTAATCTTAATTGTTGTCCTACGTTGGGAAGGCGACACCAATGTTGCCGGATGCACTTTTAGGATAGCTATGTTGGAGCGGTTTATCAGCTTTACTTTTGTAAAATGACTGTGTGTCACAGTTACAAAGTAAATTAGCTGTGTACAGTGGCAACATGGCTTCGGGAAGGAATGGAGAATGGCGCCTTCTAGAGCACTCTTCATCCTAATGGGGGTTGTAAACATTGGGCTGCAAACACCAATGAAGAGCATGAAGTGCTAGTCGGGGGAAGGATTAGATAGCCAAATTCAAGAATGTGTAACAATTTGTAACAATTTGTCGAAAGCTTGATACAGTGATCCTGGGCAAATCATCTTACCTCAATCGTCTCCTTCTGTGAAAATGTGCGCCCGCTCACATTCTGGTGAAATTGTTTAGGCCAATGCCTGCTCTTTAGTTTCATGTAGGTCATTTGTTTGGAAGGGGTCATAGACAGAAAAGAGCTGACCCAGTATCACAAGCCTGTGGCAAGCTTTTTTCACATGTGCTTATTTGTCAAAAAAAATAAACGTTTGCTTTTTTATACATTTTTCAATGCTCTTCTGCACATCATGAATAACAGCCTGCAAGTCTTGGCATGTTGGGTGTATTATTTAAAGCTTTAAAATACAATACAATGGAAAAAAGAAGAGTTGAAATGTATTAGGCTCACATCATTTAGTACTTAAATACTTCCCTTGTTGATGGAGAAAATTAAGGTAAAATCATTTGCCTTAGCATAACATACTTCTATAACTTTTTTTGTTTACATGTTGGGTTATTAAGTGATTTGTGCACCTTCCACGTCAGGTCTACAAAACAGGGTCATATTTTATTTCATGAATGTCAAATATTCACACATATTTGCGCCTTTGTATATGACAAGAACTGGAAACAGTTTGGTCAAGTTTAGAATTTGGACAATGGACTCAAATCCCAGCTTCACCTCTTCTTTTTTTTTATTTTTTTTTTTTTATTGATTTAGCTGATTGCTCAACTTTTCAATTTATGCAAAACAGTTTTTAAGTTACATTCAGTAGAATACAACAAGATAAAATACGAATACAAAGAAGTAATATTCAAATATATAAAAGAGTGTTTGCTTAAACTGATTCATGCAACAATATTGAATTTCTAGATCGCCTCTTGTACAATTCGCTTATAGCATCTAAGCTTCCAAGTTGAGGGCCTTAAGAAAGCCAACGGTGGCTATATACATGCTCATGGATCGAGTGCTCAAAATCAGAGACCATCTGTGTTCAGGAGAAGTATTCGCTATTTCATGCATGTGAATAGCAAAGTGAATGTTTCTCAACTGAGACAGGTTTATGCATTGTAAGATCGAATGTTCCAAAGTTTCTTTAACAGTTAGCTCACAGCAAAATCTACAACAGTTGCTTTCTTGGCTAATTTGCTTTCCCTGTGCCAGAATATCTCGAGTTGGCCATAGATTCAAGCGCAATCGTAATATTGCAGATCGTATAGTTGGAGCTTTACATAGATACAATTCAGGGGTACCCATTTTTTTATCGCCAAAGAGATTAGAGCTGAAATGCTTGTAGGAGAGACAGGTAGTACTAGTATCAATCCAGTCTTGCCTGAACTTTTTTGCTTTGGTAAGATCAGGGTTACACACTAAATTGTCCACAGTAACCTTGACTCTTGCCATAATTTGCATTACATAGTTAAACCATTCTTTGATAAAATAGTGTGTGGAATTAAACATATAACTTGCTAGTACCGATAACAACGTGTGAGATTGATCGTATGCCAAACATTTACGATACAAGGCGCATAGTTTCCATTGATATTTAGCATGCAAGAAAGTGAGACCCAGCTCATATCTTAACCAGGCTCCCGGGGTGCTTTGGGGCACTCCCAGAATCTGACACCAATATTTGGCTTCTAATTTTTCAAAATATTGATTTTTGATAGGCGTATCTGATTCAAGCCCACATAATAGGGTTGGTGTCACTTTCTGTCGCCAGTATAAGATGGCCGCAGAGATGGAAAATTTGCCAAATTTATACAAAATTAGCCTGGTTTGGGATATAGCCGGGATCACTTTGTTAGAGACTATCTTCAATTGGGTTGTTGTAGATGACACAGCATCAAAGGCCACACCCAAGTAGGTATAATTTGGCACAATCTCAAGATTTACATTTTTAATTTGCCAAGTCATTTTACTGTACCTAGAGGCCTTCGGAATATACAGTATAATTTGAGATTTGTTCAGGTTTATCTGCAGATCATTACTATCAAAATACAGTGTAACAGTTGTGAGCAGTTTTTGAAGCCCACTGGGAGATTTTGAGATGAGAACAAGATCATCTGCATACCACAGCGCTTTTTTAGCTACATTGTTCAACTTTGGATAGTCTGAGGCGAGATCTTGTAAAGCTATTTTTATAGTGTGAATGAAAAAATTAAATAATGCAGAAGCAAGAATACAACCTTGTTTCAAGCCTTTTGCAGTTTTGATGGAGACGGAAAGTAGGCCCATGATGGATAGTCTAATCTTCACAGATGTCTCAGAATGTAGCGCGTAGATGATATCAATAAGATGACCAGGGCATTTTGCTTCTTTCAATTTGTTAGTTAGTTTGACTCTTGATACTGAGTCAAATGCCGCCTTTAGGTCAATGAAGGCAAAGTAGATAGGTGTTTTGTTATAGTGTGATTGTTGTTTTATTGCATTGATAGTAAGGAGATTTATCGCTGTACCCATTCCTGGGATAAAACCTGTTTGGTTTGGATCAGGTTGGTGAGTTGAATTCATCCATAGATTGAGGTCCCTCAATACTAAACGCGAAAAAAGTTTCCCTGGAGTGTCAAGGAGGGCTACGGGTCGATAATGTGATGGATCGGCCCGATTCCCTTTTTTAAAGATGGGGACAATTAGCGACGTGCGTCATGACCTTGGTATAGATTGTGTATATAAATTATCTGCAAAGATGTTATGGAGAATGAAGGACCATTGTCTAGGATGTTCCTTCATCATAAAGTTTGTTAAGCCATCAGTGCCCGCTGCACGTGATGATGAAGATTTACTGATCAGTTCTCCAATAATTTCTGGAGTACATTCTATCTGCCATGGTGATGATGATTGTCTAACATATTGATATTTTTCAAATTGATCATCTTGGTACAGAGTGGAGAAATATTGGACCCATTGATCCTATGTGACACCATTCAGTTGAGTGTCCAGTTGTTTATTACCTGAAATTTCATTTAGCATAGACCAAATCTGTGTTGTATTTTTATTGTTTGCTAATTTCAGGAAATTTTCTCCATCGCATTGAAACATGGTGCTCTTGTGTGCATGTATCCAGTTCTTATATTTACATTTCATGCCATTCTTAGCTTGCTGTCTTTCATTCATTGGTAATTTGAGGATGGTTCTTAGGGCTTGCCTATATCTTGTCTGTTCTTGATGAAGTTGATTATCGTACATATGTTTATGTTTTTTTTTATCAACATTCTGGATGTGCTGGACATGCTTGAACATCAACAAAGTGTCAGAGTAGGAGGGAACGGATGGTTGTAATTCTTGTGTCTGTAGAATTTGATTTAAAGCTTTCAACTTATCATGAGTCCATCTGAATCTTATTCTGGAGTTGTTGATGATCAGATTTGGTGTCATCCATTGATGTGGCTGTGCTATGATGTCGTTTTGCCAAGGCCAAGTGAGGATCATGGTGTTATGATCACTTGTTGCCTGTTTTTGAATTTCAAATTGTGTAGCCTTCATAAACAATTCCTCGGTCACAAATGTATAATCAATGATGCTTGTGGAGAGCCTCTCTGCCAGGTCGAGTTGGGAGGTATGTCTCCCGGTAATGATCCATTAGCCATGTGAAATTTCCAATTGTTCATAAAGCTTAGGCCTCTAATTGAGTCTTCACATATTGGCTTGAAGCTAGAGGTCATATTCTTTAAATTGAAGTCACCTGTGATGATGGTAGCAGCTATTATTGGTGTTTTGGCTATTGTTTCCAACAGGGACGAGAGATCTCTATAAAAGAGATTATCAGTAATGGCAGCTGGGTTTCTATACAGATTGGTTAAGGCTATGTTCACATTGGCTTTGGAAATGTTTACCAGTTGCATAAATTGGTTTGGTGTTTACCATTCGTCAACGGTAAAGCCTCTACTAGATTTAGCTGCAACCAGTAATCCGGCCATTGGCCGACCTTTAGTTGATTTAATGGCAGGAAGAAAGGCTATGGAATGATCATCCCATATTGGTTTTGAAAGCATCCGTGTCTCCCGTAAGGCCACAATTTTGAAATTATTAAGGTCACTGTTTTGATTTGTTTGGAGATGGTTATGATCTCGAGAGTTCCATGATGCCAACGACACTTCACACTTTATTGGAGTCGCTGGTGGTTATGATTTTAATGGTAAGGTACAAAAGGCACATCCACACTCCGGTTGAAGCTGTTGTTTTCTATGCTTTTCTTCTGATGTTTTTTTTGCATTTGCTGATCTCTCGGTGTTTCTTTCAGGATCTTGAGCAATTAAAAAGCCCATCTTAAATAAGGCCATTTTTGCTCACCATCATGGGTGTTTAAAACTAGGCCAGAGCGAATCCATAATCGCACTATCGAAAGATTAGTATCACACAAGAATTCTACCTGATCGATGTCAGCAGAAGAAATATCTGCTCATTCTTGGAGTTCGTTAAATATGTTCAAGATACTAGATCTGCGTAGATCATATTTCTTATATGGAGCATTTCTGCATTTAAATATTAATGTGTGGAATTGCTTGAATTTGTTTGTTTTGGCATCCTGCTTTGCTTGTGTTCCGTTATTATCTCCGGGGAACTGGCCGGATCTCAATCTTGTTGCTACTTTTTCATACCGGTGTTGATTCTGTTCCGGCAAGTGCGTCTCGTTTGGTTGGAAATGACAAGGGCCTGGTGGATCATAGATGTCATCTGCTAAGTCAAGATTTCTGTCTCTTTGAGAAGTCGTATGTACCGATGTTGAGTTCATGGGGAGAGCAGTATTGCAGTTCTTTATTCTAGATTGTAAGTATTCATCCACCGCTGCTTTGATCTGTTCCGTTTGTTCATGCAGGTATTGTTGAACCGTTGTTTCTTTAGTAGCAGGTACCGGAAAGTGTATTTGGGAAGGTCCGGACGCGTTTGCGGAGAGCCCACCACTTGGAGTGTCCTTGTGCTCCAAGTTGGACTTCTCTGCTAGTGCTAGTAGGGCATTCAGCGGTGAGTGTGCTGGGGGATTAGCTATTCGGGGGTTTTGTTTCTTTGGCATCCCTGCCACAATGATTGCGTGGGGTTCTATATCGAGTGTCGATGGCTGCTGGCTTTTTGGAACCTGTTCCAATGGCATTGGAGTCTGTAAACACGGAGTCAGCAGTGCCTGTGTGAGGTCAACCACCAAGTTGCATGGTTTCACTTTCGTAGCCGCCTTTCTTGACTTGGTGTTAGTCTGATAAGGCTTTGTGAGAAGTAGTCTTGGGCGAGTGGTTGGATGAGGCTGTTTGGTAAAAAACATCATAGGATTACACCGGTGCAGGTTGTTCAGTTTTGGGTATGGAACAATCCACACTAATCCATGATGAGTTTGCATCTTCAGTAGCCGGTTCTTCCCCTTCTATTGGTCGTATAATATGTTTGTATATTGGAACTGCAGTTGGAATTGCCTCCACGGAGCTCTTAAGAAGTGTAGAATTCCCATCACTTTTTTTGGAGTTAATTGTCGCATTGGTTGCGTGCAGAGCATCAGCATTTGCATCCATCCATTTTATTTTCAAATTTCTTTATTGGCATTTATATAAGAGACAGTTGCATCGTAACATTGTGCGATCACATTGGTGTAAGTCAGGATTAAACAAGATAGGCCAAATAGAAATTAACAATTAAACAGAAACAACAAAACGTAAACAACATTAACAAGTCTCCGTATGGTCAGTGGCGTAAGCAACGTAGGGAGATCAGGCAACAAATAAGTTCAAGTTATGGACTGCGCAAATATTCTGTGTCAGATAGCATGTATCAATAGTGGCAAGTTACTCAAGGGGGTTTATCGTCATTGGGGGGGTTAAGTAAGGCCCAGGTGAGAGTTTTCCAGGCAGGAAGTGCCAAGCTCGTGTCTTCAGGGGATGTGGTAACCCCATCCTCCCAAGCAGAGGTTTCTGCCCCTATCCAGCGCTCCAGTTCCTTACGCCATACCTGGTATCGTGGGCCTCCGGGTCGCTTCCAGGCCATAGCAATGGTCCTTTTGACCAGAATGCATACTAGGTCCATGAGCTTAACTGAGTGTTTGAACTTGGCCAGTCTGGGATACGTTCCGAGAAGGCACTCCTTTGGGGTCCACTCATATCTGGTCATGCCTGCCTCGCTACAGAGGAGTTCCACCTTCGCCCAGAGTTGCCGGACCTGGACACATCCCCAGAACATGTGTAAAAGATTTGCTTCATCTCTGCCGCACCAAGGGCAGTTATGTTGGGGTAGCCCATATATTTTGGCTATTCTAAGTGGTGTCAGGTACGAGCGATATAACATATTAAGCTGAATCAATTTAAATCTAGAGTTTCTAGATACCACGTTGGGAAACGCTAGTGCTCTGCCCCATTCTGCTTCAGACAATTCATGCCCAAGTCTCCTTCCCATTTGAGTTTGAGATCCTGACTGCGGGGATTGGGCCTATCGATTAGGTGGCTGTATATACGGGACACAGGCCTCCATCCATCTCCCAAACTATATAGGAGTGTTATGAAGGGGTCAGTTTCAGGTTCTTCTGGCCACGCGTCCCATTTGGTCCGAGCAAATTTACGGATCTTTAAGTACCAAAGGAATTGGCCGGCCGGGACGCCATCTACTGACTGCAAGGAGGAGAAATCCCGGAAGGAGCCCTCGTTATATAGGTCCCCCCAAGTGTACACTCCCAGCCTTTCCCAGTATCTAATGGAGGCAAGGTCTACAGAGTTCTGACACAGGTCGGCCAGGAGCGGTGTGTCCGGAGTATATCTATGTTTCAAGTGGAGGAGAATTTTAACCCTTTGCCATATCTGACGACCCAGGGTAGCTAAATATGGGATCCCATCCACAAGACATTGAGGGGCCCAGATGAGTTCGTTTAGCCGGATCGGAGCAATTGAGCGTTGTAAAAGCACTGTTTCGGGGGTGTCATCATCGGCTAGCCATTTAGCCACGAAGCTTAGTTGGGCAGCCAGGTAGTATCGTTCCAGATCAGGGAGCCGAATGCCTCCCTGCTCATAGGGTAGGGTCAGCGTGGATAATGCAAATTTGTGCCTACTAATTCCCCACAGGAAGTCTTTAAGTATCTTCCCCAAAAGGCGAAAGAAGGGTGTCCTAATATAATAAAAAATGTTTTGGAAACCATAAAGAAATCTGGGGAGAACAATCATCTTGATGATGGAAGCCCTGCCCATCATGGATAGGGGGAGGCGAGCCCAAAACCTAATCGACTTGCGCAAGGGAGGCAGCGCCGCTGCCGTGTTATTGACGTGCATAAGTTCAGGCGTGTGATAGATATTAATGCCCAGATAGCGGAACGTGATGGGGCGCCAACTTATACCCAGCAAGGGGAGGTCATCGACGTGTGTGTTTTGGAGGGCACCTAACGGAAACAGACAAGACTTATGTCTGCTGAAGTGTATGCCTGATACCTTGGCAAAGTTGCCGAGGACCTCCAGCATGGTCGGGACATTCAACTGGGGGTCCCTCACATAAAGGAGGACATCATCTGCATACAGGGAAATTATGTGGTCCACCCCGTCTAGCCTTATACCAGCATCGAAGAACTGTTTCCTAAAGAAAATGGCGATGGGTTCGAGCCCAAGTATATATAACATAGGGGAGAGCGGGCAGCCCTGCCTCGTGCCCCTTTGTATGT
This sequence comes from Ambystoma mexicanum, assembly GCF_040938575.1. Lineage (NCBI taxonomy): Eukaryota > Metazoa > Chordata > Amphibia > Caudata > Ambystomatidae > Ambystoma > Ambystoma mexicanum. The sequence goes on along the minus strand of NC_090941.1, from coordinate 524,214,599 downwards.
CCCATGCCGTGGAGATGAGCCGGCCAGATTTTACTCGTGCTCGCGGTTTAGTGTAGAGAACTGTGATCCATCTAATGAATCGTTCTCCAAAGCCAAACTCCCGAAGCACCGCAATTAGCCATTCCCAGAAAATAGAATCGAACGCCTTGATGGCGTCCAAAGAGAGCAAGGCATAAGATTCCCCTACATGAGTGGAATGTGATAATACATGTTGTAGCCTACGAAGATTGGCAGTGGTGTTGCGGCCCGGCACAAAGCCGCTCTGGTCGGGATGCACCACACCTCCGATCACCCTGGACAGCCGCTTAGCCAGAATGGTTGTAAGAATTTTGACATCATAATTGAGCATCGCGAGAGGGCGATAGGAGTCACAGTCATCTGCAGGTTTACCTGGCTTGAGGAGCGGAACCACCAAAGTCTCACGCATGCTCCCAGGCAGGATACCCGTCTCATAGGCCTCTAGGAACACCTCGTGCAGCAACGGAGTCAATTCCGGCTCGTAGGTTTTGTAAAATTCGGCAGGTAGCCCATCACTGCCCGGGGCCTTACAAGTGGCCAGAGACTTGATGGCATCGGTTATATCATCTATGGTGATATCAGCATCCAAAGCCTCCTTATGTGACAGCGGGAGTAGGGGCAGGCCAATTTCATCCAAGGTGTTTGAAATTTCCTCAGGGGGCACCACGTCATTATGGGAGTATAGTTGGGCATAAAACTGCCCGAAAGTGTCGTTAATCCCATGTTGGGTCCGATGTAGTGTGCCATCAGCATCTCTTAAGGCTGTAGTCGAATGTTTAGGGTGTTCTTTCCTACACAGCCAGGCGAGCAGTCTACCAGGTTTATCAGCGTGGGCGTGTGCTTTATTGGTTCTGGTGATGTAATCAAATTTGGCCAGTCTGTCCCAAGCTTCCTTGCAGGTGGCCCTTGTACTGGCAAGCCTGTCTTCCTGCGGTTGGGGGTCCAGGGTGTTGGATTCTAGCTGTTCTATTTCAGTTTCTAGTAATTCAAGTTCAGTTCTTAGGCGTTTCCTCATTCCTCCAGCCTTTGCTATGACCTCTCCCCTTACAACCACTTTGAGAGTATCCCAGACTGTGCTTAGGTGGTCAACACTGTCTTTATTCTCACGAATGTAGTTCTCTAGGGATTCCCTGAGATCTTCCCTGAACTCCGAATCTTTAAGTGTCTCGGTGGGCATCCTCCATGTAGGTATAGGAGGTCTGGGGCCCGTGATGTTCCATTCAATTACCAGGGGAGAGTGATCAGAGATGGTGCGGCCCAAATAATTGGAAGAAGCAATCTGGGGAAAGCTTTCTCTGCCAGTAAAGAGGTAGTCGATTCTGGTGTGAAGATTATGTGGCGAGGAGTAGAAGGAATAGCCTCGATCCCCTGGGTGTTGCTCCCGCCAGATGTCTACCAGGTCTAGGCGGTTCAGCATGACATTCATAGCGGTGGTAGCGGTCGACGGGCCCCCCAAGGGAGGAGCAGATCTGTCAAGCACTGAGTCACTGACGCAATTAAAATCGCCTCCCCAGATAAAGAATGTGTCTCTATACAGTGTAATCTTTGTGTACAACATAGCAAGGTGCGCAGGGATATTGTTGTTGGGGAGGTATGAATTAACAATGCATACCTCTGTTTGTTCGATGTGGCCCCAGAGTATCACGTACCTACCTTCTGGGTCCTGTTCGGCTTTTTTGAGCTGGAAGGGGATGTGAGGGCTGATCCAAGTGAACACCCCTCTTGCGAATTTAGAATAGGCGGACCCGAACCCCTGTCCACCCCAGTATGATTGGAGCGTCGCGGTGGATTCCTTGGTTAAGTGGGTTTCTTGTAATAGGGCCAGCCCTATCTTCTTCCTGTGTAGATAGGATTTAACTCTGTTGCGGCGTAAGTAGGTACCCAAACCCCTCACATTCCAAGTGGCGATCTTAAGGCGTGTAGACATGATGGTGGGAGAGGAGTTGGAGCGCTGAACTCATGGCAGTCTCAACCGTCCTCAAGCCGGCTTCGTGTGCTGAACAAATGCCCCCTGGGTCGGCCGTCAGCAATGCGCATTGTAATCTTCCTGTTGCCCATGATTGTTGTGTTGATATATTAAACGGAGACTTATGAACAAATTTAACTTCCACTCGAACAGGTGGATTAAATATGAAAGATAACTGTGTGTTGCCCCCAGCAGCCGTTCTGGGAGGACAACGCTCGGGGGCTTCCGCTACCCATAGGCCGATCCGGGTCGTGAGGTGCGGATGTGGTGTTGGCCATAGGCCAGCCATGCTTGGGGTGGGGTGGGTTGTGACAATGTCCGTGGGTAGTCCTTATAGCTCCCGTCCTTGAAAGAACTAATTGATCATTACAGCAAAGAGATCTGTTTGTGATCAGCCGTTGGGCGTCAGGGCGTGATCCTCTCCCTCAGCCAAATTATTGTGCTCCATCCACATAGTGGCTGCTGCCGGAGTCTCCTCGAAGACAGCTTTGCCTTTGTATAGTATCTTAAGGCGCGAGGGGTACAGGAGCATGTATTTAAGATCCAGCTTCCGCAGTTGGGCTTTGATAGATATAAATGAGTTCCTGGCGCGCTGCACTTGCGGGGTATAATCTGGGTAGATAACGATCTTGGAGTCATTGCGTCTGATCTCGCCTCCGTCCCTCGAGAATTTGAGGATCGTCTCTCTATCGCGAAAGTTTAAGATCTTGGCTATCATCGGGCGTGGGTGTGATCCCGGTGGGGGTCGTTTCTGTAGGGAGCGGTGGGCTCTCTCGACGGAGAATCCCTGTGTAAGCTTGCCAGCTCCCACCTCTTGTATTAATAGGGATTCAATAAATTCCGTGGGGTCGGTACCTTCCATCCCTTCCGGAACGCCAAGGACTCGGATGTTACTGCGGCGGGCCCTTCCCCTCTGCTTCCTCAGACCTCGCCTCGAGATGAGCCACTTGTTTCTCAAGTGCAATAACTTTGTGCTTTAAGTCCTTGGCAGTGTCTGTGGTGTCCTGCAGTTTTATTTCCACCGTGTTTATTCTTTCCGCTAGGTTGCGGGCATATTGGCGGATGAGCTGCATGTCCACCTTAAGTTCATCTATCCTGGTCTCCATGCACGTTTGGAGTGTAGCAATGGCCTGCAGCACTTGGGCGTTGCTGGGGTCATCAACTGTTGCAGGGGGGTCCGTCTGTGTGGGGATCTCATATTGGCTGGACTGTTTAGGTTTAGCCCCTGAGAACGAGTCCATGATTGTTGCACCTCTGTTTTTGTTTCGTGAGGTAGACATTAGTCCCTCCTAATGTTGTGGGGGCAGGTACGAGCCCTTAGACGGTGAGTAACAAGGCGGGCGTTATGCACAGCGATAGTCAGTGATGGCACCGGAGAACACAGGGGGGTGCAATTAAGTGTACGCTCCTGCGCAGGGTATTCCCCCGGTTGGGCAATGGAGTGCTCTGCGATCTCTCAGCACGCTGGGCCACTGTCCTGTAACCCTGCTAGGCCCTGCTGTCTGCGGCACGGGCGAGTTCCTGCTCCCCGGTGTTGGGTTAGGGTCTACAAGTCTTCCGTCCGCCATCTTGTTTCTCCCGGGGGTATCAGTTCGGATGCTGCGTTTTCAGGGACGCCGGCTCCGTTTCTCTTCGTTCCTGCGCCGAGCAGGGCCTGAATCGCTTCCCCCACCGGAGTATGGGCTTGGATCTTGTTCAGGTCAAAATTATCGATCGAATTAAGGATCTAGGCCAGGATCGAGACGGGAGCTCCTCACAGACACGTCTTTACACCATCGGCGCTGGCCACGCCCCCCCCTGCATTTGCATCCATCCATGCAATGATTTTGTCGATTTGTCTTGACTGTTGGTTGAGTTTAGAGACTAGAGATTCGAACATTTTGTAAAGACTTTTGATGGTTGAGTTTACTGCTGTTAAGGTAATTTGTAGAAGATTGTCTGTCACTGTTTTAGCTGCTTTATCTGAGGTTGAAGGACGTCAGCTCGGGGTAGGTTAAATATATGATACTGCGAGAGATATGCTTGAATCCATAGAACACGGAGCTCGATAATCTGGTGAGTTAGAGATTGATGAGGAGTTGATGTTAGTTATAGTGTTAGCTATACTGACATGGGTTAGGTTGTTCGCAAACACTTCATCATTCTCCGGAATCTCTTCAATTTGAGACAGCTGTTCTTTTTGCTGGGTTCTCTGCCCAGGAGACTGCACAGTTTGTAATAAAGTGTTGTCTGAGATGGCCTGTGAGGAATCTTGCCCATTATTCAGTGGGAGAGCTGTTTCGGCAGCATTTGCATTACTCAAGATTTGCACTGGCTTGTCCACCGGTAGACTCTGCATCGATAGAAATTCCAAGCCTTGTTTGACTTGTGCCGACGGAGGAGATGGAGTCTCTACTCGTTGTTCAGCTTGGTTCAGTGATGGGGGTGGAGTCATTACTTGTTGTTCGATTTGTTTAGGTGGAGCGCAAAAGGCACGGATGTCTTGGTTTGGCTGCGGTGTTCTGGCAATCGGGGTAGGAATTATGGATTTTCGTGTCGCCATTCTTTTGTTTTTTGCTGGTGCCGAACCCGCTTTAACTGCGGGGGAATTTTGCCTTGGTGTATGCGGGAGGCCGCGCAAATCAGGCATGTCAGATTTGAGTGTATATGAGCGCATGTAAATTTATTTTAGAAACTCTGAATTTTTAGCTTTGGTGAACAACGCACTCTAATAATGCAATTAGTGGTGTTAATACAACCACAGAAATGAAGGAAACATAAAAACGAAAATAAAATGAATAAATAAATAATCTTCTCAAGCCCACAGCACTACAGCTCCGCGGCTAAGTGGCCAAGCGGTACTTGATGGTACTTGCTGGGTGCGCGTGCGCGGTCCGTGCACACGGTGTGCGCGGCCGTCCCATTTTATACACGCATATCACGCAAAGCATAATCAAAGTAAAGGAATGTAATTAGATATAGTATAGATGAGGTACTTAGTGTTTATATTTTTCTTGGCATAAGTCACCTTCTGGAAGTCGAAGTCCACAGAGTAAAACGGAGCCAAATGTCCAAGAACTAGTAGAAAGGTGCAGCTTTTCTTGAAGACGTCAAGGGAGAGCGGCCAAGCGGTACTTGAGGGTACTTGCTGGGTGCACCTCTGAATTATGTTTGTGATCCTGAGCAACGCGATGCACCTGTGAAATTTTCCAGTGCCTAAATATTTCAACATTTCTGACCCCCATTATTGACCTAATTCTCAGGTTACTCTTCAAATAACCTCACTCATAGTTTAACTGTCTATGGTGTTGCTTCATATTCAATAATAGTGACCTGTGATGTATTGCACACCATCAAGAGGCCCTCTTCTAAGCTCAGTCTACGTTGTGGAACATGCATTGTTCTGGTCGTTTCTAATCTGTATCCACTATCTATGCTATGCTATGTGTACCTTTTCTTTTTGCTTCCAGTCTTATGTCCATCATTGAATGATTTTTATATTCTGTGAAGCTGCTGATTCCCATTTTGCATCTATGCTGGGATATGTATTTCTTTTTGAAATAGCTACTGGTCTGTGTCCTGGAATGATGCTATGGCCGGTATACCTTCCTATTGGCTGCTATTGGTAAAAAGGGCCCTGTACCTATACTAGAACACAAGTACCCAGGTCGTGAACTTCTAATGTTGCCCTTGAAATGCCACTTGTTTATTATTCTGATTCCAATAATGATGAAAAGGGGAAGGGGACTTTTAGGGGGGACCATTGCTTAGTGCATGACAAGAGGTTGTGGATTCCTTCATTTCTTTAGTTCGAGGGTGAGCTCGAAGGTGTCTGTGCTGTAAACTCCCAGATCCCCCTGGCTGCACGGGCACAGACAAAGAAAAGTAAGACCAGTGTGGTCGCAGTTTACGGCACAGAATTGCAGAGGGAGGACTTAAGAGTGGGGGTGGAAAACCCAAGTAGCCAGAGGGTGTTGATGGCCTGAGTTGAAAGGCACACAAAACTAAGCTCACAAACCTGCTGGCACCGAGTGCACGATAGCACAGAAAGCTAAGCGCTAGCTTTGAATGCAGTGGTTACTCTGCAGGACATAGTTTTGAATCCGTTAAGGGGCAAGATACTATTTTATTTCACCCAAACCTTTTTCTGGCTATCAGGTGATGCAGAAGCTTCCACTGTTGCAGCTAGACAGAGGCTAGAGAGTCATAGAGAGTCAAGATGAACTTGAGTCAGCTGTTTCTCGTGTGCCACTCCAAGCTTTGCCTGGCTCCACCACTCTATATTTATACAAGAGAAGCACACTCTGCAAAACTTGGCTCTGACCTGGAAAACCTTCTGTTTAGGTATTGTGGGCTTAAGCAGCCCGCATGGCACTACGTGCTCACTTGGCATTCAAATCAGTATATTGTTCTGTCATAGTAGGCCAACAAATCCAATGGGCCTCATTACGACCCAGGTGGAAAACCATGGTGCTAATAGCACTATGGTCCTTGCCGGTAACTTACTGACTCCACCTTGGAGAAAGGGGGAATTACCACCCCATTGCAAGGTTGGTGGGGTGGTAATTCCCCCTTCCTCCATGGCCCTTCCCCATTCCCATTTTTGCCCCGTAGGGCTCAATGGGAATGGGGAAGGCGCTAAATACGGTACCGCAAATTGCGGGACCGTACTTAGCACCAAGGTCCCTTTGTGGGTCCCTACTTTACGGCTGGTGTAGACCAGCCGTTAAGGTCGGGTCCCGCAAAGGGACCTCGTAATCAGGCGCTAATGGGTTAACGGTGTCGCAGCCTTTTACAGCGCCGTTAACCCATTAGTGTCAGGGTCGTAATGAGGCCCAATGTCTTTTAGGCGTCCTCTGTCAGTAAGAGACTTAGGCCCTGATTCATGGCATTTTTTGCCTGGCAAATAGGGACTCTGCATGCCAAACTGGACGCGAAACCCCTTTCTTCGATTCATGGACTCGACTGAGCAGGACTTTCCAGGGGACATGCACAGACTTTGCACAGGCCCGGCGCATCTCTGCGAGCGGACCATCGACTTGTGTGAGGCTCATAGCAGAGTGTGGGCCAGGCAGAAATAGGGGGCGGAAACATACAGAGTGAGGAAGAACACATCAAAATGTGGGCTTGTTGAGGGCCAGTCCACGGCTAAGCAAGCTTACGCCCAGGGTGGCGCTAGAGAGGCCGACCAAGATGGCGGCTGCTCTGAGAGTTCCATGAGGGGCTCGGAATAAATCCTGAAAGATAAAGTGCAGAGGCAGATAAATCGCAGCTGAACCTCCCGTTACGGTGTATGAACCCCCGATGGAATCCACTGACTAGTAGACCTGAGAGCCCACCTGGTGCAGCGGATCCGGCCCATCCATCCGTGGAGAGGGAGCTGGCGAGACCGCAGTGACGGCGGTGGGGTGGGTAGCCCTGGAGCCCCGGGAAAATACTGTGGCTCCCTGACACCGCCTCTGTGTTGCTGGCCCGACTCATCCCTCATAATAGCGGATATCGCCCACGTGGGCTCAGAGGCTGTCCCCTTCGTTGACCGTTCTCCCGGCCGATGCCACCTGGAGCTGCTGTTCCCCCCTTCTAGGGAGCATCTAACGCTGCATGCCTCGGACTCCCTGGTAGACCCTCAACACCAGTCCCACTGGGAGCCCAAGGGGCCTAAGTAGGTTTATAGTGAAAAGATCAAAAAGAAAATTCTCGAAAAAAACATCGAAAAACAAATCTCGAAAAAAATAAAGTTGAATTTTTTCCAATACGTTTTTTTTTCGAAATGGGGGTTCCCCCCTCCCCAACTCCCCTTTTTTCATTTTCTTTTATTTTACCCCTTTTTTTCACTTACCTGACCCCAAAAATACATTTAAATAAATAAATAATACATTCGACCTTTTTTTTTCGAGATTTTTGTTTCGAGATTATTGACATTCGAGATTTTTTTTCTCGACCTTTTGACTGACCACCGCCTAAGTACTGCCTTCATTCAGCCGTATTGAGGAGGCTGACAGCGGACTTGCATGAAAACAGAGGGTGCACCCCAGTTAGCCCCCTGAAAACAGTCACACCCAGAGGGTCCTGCTGGCGGTGCACGCAGAGCACCACTTTTAGCCCTTTGCTGCTGCATTGGAGGTATGCGGCAATGTGGGGTCCGCCTCAGAACAGTGATAAATAGCGACGAGGGGGGCCTGTCACCAGACAACCACCAGAGTCAATTCCCCCTGAGTCCTTGGACCCCTGGTAACTTGGGGAAGTGGAGGACCCCTGTGGCAACAGGGGAAATAATCATGTGGTCAATGGTAGGGTGGAGGATGAGGCGCTGACCCGAACATAGGGCCTCATTACGAGTATGGAGGTAGCCATGTCACTTTTAGTGGCATGGCTACCCCCATACCGGGTACCGGTCCGGGTTCCTGGAATGGGGAAATACCGGGCCATTCTGACCTTGGAGGGCTCGGTATTTCCCCATTCCAGAAAACTGGACCTGGTACATCCCCATTCCCATTTGAGCCCCCATTGGGCTTAATGGGAATGGGGAGGATGCTAACAACGGGCCCGTTAATGACGGGCCCGTTGTTAGCATCCTGGTCTGCTAGCGGGTCCCGCTAAGGACGCTGGTTTTACCAGACGTCCTTAGTGGCACCTGCCAGCAGACCTCATAATGGGGCGGTAGAGGGATAATGGGGCCGGCAGCTCTACCGGCACTGTTATCCCTCTACCGCGTTCCTCGTAATAAAGCCCATAGACTCTGGACCGTATCTGAGAAGGTGAAGAGGTGCCCCCAGGTAACTGGGCAGCATAAAGTGAGATACCCTTAGTGGGCCTCTTCCCAGCCCCTTGAATCCATATCGACGGAGTGGCCAAGGGTGGTGAGGCTTTAAGATCCGACTGGCGTGGTGCTGGCCTCACTCTGGATGCGAAGACGAGGGGCAGCCTGGACTTTCGGGGGCGAACTCTGAGAGAAAGCCTGGTCGATAACCTGCACCAATCACACTAGGCCACATCTGGGACCTGTGGTAGCCTGAGAGACTGGAGCTGCCCCACGGTTGGGCCGGGCTTGCGGTGCCCTGGCTTTGCTATGGGCAAGTCTGATAAAAACAGAGGAAATTGACCTTCGAGGGAGGGAGCTCTTAAAAAGTAGCCAAACAACAACAAGGGGTTGAAATGTCGGATCCCCTAGAGCCCACGCCAGAAGAGACAGCCTAAGCTCCGACAGTGGACATTAGAGAAATCCTACTTGAACTGAAGGCGGGCATTGGGGGCCTGGACTCAAAATTAGACTCTCTCTCCTCAAATGTGGACCTACTACAGCACTGCTTGGATAAGCATGCTGACCATCTTGACGGGTTGGAGCAGAGGGTGTCCGGTCTGGAGGATGGCTTGGCCTCCCTGGTCGGCAGGGTATCATCTCTCGATGCCCAAATGAAAGCGGCGTCTGCAGAAAATGAAGATTTAGAGGGCATAGCATGCCACAATAACATTCGTCTGGTGGGCATCAGGGAGGGCCAGAGGCAATCAAAGATGGAGGAGTTCGTAGAGACCCTTTGTAAAGAACTTTTTGGTGGTACCGAGCTCTCGCACCTGTTCATGGTGGAAAGAGCCCATCGCATACTGGCAACCCACCCGGGGGAAAATCCCACCCCATCATTGCACATCTCCTGCACTATAGGGACCGTGATGCAATCCTTCGTCAGGCCAGGGCGAAGGGCAACCTACAGTATGACGGGGACAGGGCCCAGTTTTTTCCAGACTTTTCTGCGGACGTGCAGGCCTCGAGGCGAACATTTGCGGGGGTCAAGAGGTGGCTGTGGGACTCCAACATTTTGTACTCCATGCTGTTCCCCACTAAGCTCCGGATTCAATATGAGGGAAAAACACAGTTCTTCACCACACCAGAGGCAGCTAGCTCCTTCCTGGGCGGGGCCCACATGCGACCCCACATAACAATCCAAGGCCCCGAGATGGGGGCTGAGACCATGACAGGGGGGCCCGAGAGGACCCATGTTGAAGACTGCTAAATTATTCATGAATGGGGGAGTTATGTGCATAGTGCTGTGTTGATTGTTAACTTTCCAGACATGAGACTTGTTCTATTTTGCCTTTGTCTTACAGTTACAGTTTGGGCGTCAGAGCCCCTCGCCCTTCTCTGGGCTCTAGCACCCTGAGCTTTGCACTGGGGTTGATTAATGGTTTAGTAGTGGTGGGGGGTTAGAACGGGTGGGTTGGGGGTTGCCTATTGGAGATGGAGGGTTGGGTGGGGTAGGAAGCAGGGAGGAAGGGGAAATATAGAGTTGGGATGTGTGGATGTGGTGGGGCAGGGGGTGGGGGGAAGGGACAGGGTGGGGGGATAAAGTTGAAAGAGTAACAGGAAAGAGGGTTAAAGGTAATTATGGTTATTGAGAGTCTGGTCCTTGTCCGTTCACTCCACAGTCGTAACCTGAGATACAAGCAGTGCCTGCATATTTGGCGAATGAAATGGGTGGGAAGCCCCGAGACCCGCCGCTTTGGTATCCCGAGGGCTGATGGGGTTTAACGTGGCAACATGGAATATAAAAGGGGGAAAATATCCCTGCCAAAATTCTAAGAATCACACAGTGTGCCTCATTACAACCCGGGCGGTAAATTCCCTACTTTACCACCATGGTGTAAACTCTGTTTACACCATGGTGGATGGCGGATTTACTGCCCCATTCCAAGGTGAGTGCGGCGGTAAATCCCCATTCCCCATTTACCCTTCCCCATTCCCATTTTTGCCCCATACGCATAATGGGAGTGGGGAAGGCGCTAATTACGGCACCGTAAATTACGGTGCCATAATTAGCACCAAGGCGGGTTAGCGCCTTGCATTTTAATGCCTGCTAATAGCAGGCGTTAAAATGGTAATCAGGCGTTAAACCCTTAGACGTGGCCCTTCTCCAGGAGACCCACCTTGCTCCTTCCTCTGAGGGTAGATGGGGAGCGGGCTGGGGATGCCACAGGTACTTCTCTTCCTACTCCTCCTAAGCTAGAGGAGTAGCAATTCTGATAAGCAAAGGGGTGAATTTCTTGCTGATATCAGTGGCCAGGGAAGACATTGGGAGGACGTTACTAATACACAGAGTGCTTGAGGGGATACGGGTAGCCCTGGTGAACTCATATGGTCCAAACGTAGGTGACACAAACGCATTCGACTGGGTTATGACACAATTAGCTGAGTACCAAACAGACATGATTGTCTGGGGAGGGTATTTAAATACCACACTGGACCCCCTATGGGACAGATCGAGAGCGAGTCAGAGTGGAACGACGAGGGCATGCCTACAAGTGCGTGAAATTTGCACAATGTATAATCTTGTGGATGTGTGGAGACAACGACATTTAGAGGTCCGGGACTGCACATACCACTCCTGGTTACATGGCTCAAGTTCCAGACTAGACTATCTGTTTGTGTCCTGAGAGGGAGGGTTCTGCTGGGGGAACAGTCACATTCTTTCAAGAACTCCCCAGTGCTCCTAGAGTGTGCACCAGATATAGGCGGGAGGGAAGGTTATTCATGGTGGTTCAAATTGGGTGCACTGCATAACCTGTTATTCACTCAGGAACTGCGGGGAGAAGTCCAGTCCTTCCTTCAAGATAATGAGGGATCAGTTACTTCAGACAGAGTTCTATGGGAGACCCTCAAACAGACCCTCCAGCTTATAGCGATTTTGCAATCCCTCAAAATGATGCGAAAATGGCCGTTTAGTGCAAAATTCAATGAAAACGGCCGTTTAGGGCAAAAACGGCATTTTATGCAACAAAAAAATTGCTAAAACTACTGTTTTAAAAAAAAAAATCAGGGCACCAGATTCTCAAAATAAATTTGCACAAGAAATGAAATGCGGCAACACATCTCATCACTTCTGCCCAAAAAAAGAGCAGCCCAATCCACAAGGGAAACCTGAATGGGCACATGTTATTAAAATGTACCCATTCAGGTTTCTCTTGTGGATTCTATATGCGTGCCCATTCAGGTGGCCTTTTTAACCTCATTGAGAAAATCAAGGGGAGTTTTTGCCAATTTAAAAGCACATCCTAAATTTCCAAGCAAGATGCACTTTTAAATGTGCAGAAATTGTAGGCAACCCTACACACACAGGAGGTGGGGGTGCCACTGCACGAAAGGGTCTTTCTTGATCCTGTGACGCATTTTATTTAAGGTATGAACCGCTGTTATGTCGCTTGCATTTCTGTTCCTCAAACAGGATAGAATGTGTTTTTTAGGTTGCATTTTACAATGGCAAAAATTGTAATTGGGCGAGTCCGATTAGCTCACTACGACATGAAAAGAGAGACCAGGCAAGGCTATCCTCTGTCTGTGCTACTGTTCGACCTCGCAATGGAGCAGCTTGCAGCGGGCCTACGAGAATGACAAATCGGGAGAGGTCTTAGTCTGGGAACACACAAACTGATTATATCATTGTATGCAGAAGACGTGGCTCTCTTTATTAATGATCCAGAAAATAATTAAAACCCAGTGATGCGTGAAGTCCTCAGGTTTGGAGTCTTCTCTGGACTTAAAATCAACCAAAGTAAGTCGGTAGTCTTCCCCCTCACAGCAGAAACCAGAGAATACCGAGACAAATTTGATCTTAAGTGGGAGACCTCCAGTGTTTTGTACCTGGGGGTTATGCTATACCGTAACTGCAAAGAACTGTTTCGCGATAACTACGAAAGGGCTATCGAGGGGCTCCATGAAAAAATTGGGAGATGGAGACACTTTCCACTCACACTCATGTGGCGTATATCCATCATCAAAATGAAAGCACTCCCCAAACTATTATATCTCTCCTTTAATGTCCCATTGTTATCTAGCACATTCTTTTGGCGCCTGCGATGACTGATCTGCTGTGGGCTGGGAAAGTAGCCTATACAGTGCTTGTACAACCAAAGACAAGAGGGGGCTTAGCTTTACCAGATATCGAACGTTACTATTGGGTAGCGCAGGCACAATTCCTTGGACGCTGGTACGCTACACACTTTATACGCCCGCTTGTTCAAGTGGAACGGGCCATGATAGCCCCAAGCTTGCTGCGAGCAGTACTCATTGGAGAACTACGCTTCCAACTGAACACGCTAAATGTGGTACTGATCACATACGTGATATGGAAGAAGATGGCTGGAAGAGTTAACATCTCCAACCTATATTCACCTCTCCTACCAGCAAAGCACATCCCTCGGCTAGCCATAACGAGTGAGCGAGTGTATTTGCAATGGGCAGACAAGCTAGGGATAGTGACCCTGGGGGACCTGTTGATGTATGGGGTGTTCCTCATGGGCCAACAAGCAAAAGAGAGGGTAGCTGTCTCCGCCCTTGATATCTTCTTGTATTTTCGGCTCCGCCACACTCTCAAGACCTTCTTCCCTTTATTCCCAGTGCAACCAGCGGTATGGCACTTACTACACGGGGTGATCCAGTCACAAGGGGTTGGCCAGTTAATTTTGCGGATCTATGCCAAACTAATGGCAGACAGGACAGAGGGGGTGGAGACTCTGAAAAGGAGGTGGGAAGTAACCCTAGGGGAATCCATTCAGGAGGAAGACTGGATCTATATACTGAAACAGACCCAGAAGGTTTCCCTTAATTCCATGTATAAAATTATCCATTTTACCTTTGTACATCAGGTCTACCATACCCCAGTCAGGCTACACATACACTTCCCCAACCCTCGGGATGAATGTGTTAGGTGTGGCTGCACCCTGCGGTCTTTCTCCACCTGCCGTGGGAGTGCACGAGAGTTCGCCAGTTCGGGTCAGAGGTGTTGCCCAAGATTTCATTGATAGTTGAGGAACCACTAGTAATTAATCCACTTATAGCGCTGCTCAGATGCACAAAGTCCCTACAATCCACAGTACGACAACTAGCAGGACTACTTTTAGTGCTAGCATGCAGGAGAGTAGCCATGGCGTGGGTGAAAGGACGCCCCCCCTGGAGCTCAATTGTGGCTTCAAGACGCTGCTTCCTGCCATAATACTGAAACCACATTCATCAGGACCCTTCTCCTACATGCGCCCCCCAGATGTCTGGGGCCCTTAAGTTCAATACCTAATCACCATTGTAGATTGATAAAAAGTCAGAGCATTGATAGTGCTACTTTGCACTCTGTATGCTGAAGACTATGATGCATATGCACTGTTTCGAATTGTTTATACCCTGTGACGGAGGGGCCCTGGGGGGTGGGGAATTGGACTCCATGTTGGATTGGTTGTTGATGTTACAAAATGCAAAAATAAAGTATTCAAAAATAAAAATAAAAAGCACGCTTACTTCCATTCCTACACAAACCCAAACAAATTCATGGATCTCAACGCGCAACCTCGAGTGGGGAAAAGGTACGCGCAAACCTTGTGATCCATCCACCATATGATAGCAGACGTAAACGTCAACACGCATAGGAACCAATGCATATAAAGCACACAATGCACACTAAACTAACGTCTACAGCAACGATTAACCCAACAATAGTAGGAGCTATCGTACACAGACACCGCAGGAGGCGGAATGCCCAGGGCCTGGATCTTCACAACACAAACCATGCTGTTTGGGATGCCGAATGACCAGGTATATGCTAGGTACAGGTTTCCCCACCCTATGTAATCCTAGACCTCATCAGAGAGTAGGAAGATGGCTGAACATCGCTGACCATCTGCTCCCAGGTCCTTACCTTTCTAGAAAACTTGCTGACTGCACTACATTTCATAGCAACTGTGTCCTTCCAGCGAGCCAAAGCAATAGTTGGTGGGATATCGCAGGCCACCCAATCCCGCTGTCTACACCAGGTACTGTCATGCATAAAAGCATGTGCATGTGTGTGTAGGCATATATATATGCCCCGAACACTGGTGGAAAGGCAAACAGTCATCCAGGAATTCTATGCAGAAGCACACTTTCCCCGTGCAGTAGGTGCAATCGAAAGCACTGGCACTGTGCAGTTAGTGTGTGATGCCAATAGAATCATCATGGAAGTGTATGCCAATTTTCCGGGCAGCACATATGATAGCTACTTCTTCCGCCAGTCACCTATGGGTCCTGGCATCTGGAAAACATGGCAAAGCATTGCTCATTGGTGAATATGAACGGTCACACATATACATGCATGTGACACATTGAACAGACCCTGACAATGGCAACCATGTACACATTTACGGGGGACATTGCCTACCCACTGTCAACATTCATGATGACACCAATCCGGAATCCCACAACATCAGCTGAGGTGAGATACAATACAGCACATGTAGCCACTAGGCCATAGTGGAGCACACATTCGGAGTGCTGAAGTCACGGTTCTGCTTCCTTGACCATTGTGGTCAGGTGTTGCTATATGCACCACCAGTACTATGCCAAATAATAGTGGCTGCATGTGTACTGCACAATGTTACCACACAGTGTGGCGTACAAGTGGAAATGCAGGTGGGACACCACCAGCAACCACAGCCACCGCCCTTGCCCTTGGTTGTTCAAAGGGCACGTGGAGAGGCTGCACGCACCCAGCCTCTGCAATGATACTTCACATAAAAACCTGCCCCTGTGGCGCACACACAGTGAGTCCACATCCCAGGTGCCATTCAATGATGAATTGGGGCCTATCCTCCGAGCCCATAACAACACCCTGAGAATGTGTCTCTGGGAGAGCCGAATTGTGTGAGTCCATTAGGCATAAAACAACATACAAACAGGGTCCCAGATAAGACTTGTAAGTGGGAGTATTCCATTGCCACGTTGCAAAGTTGGGAGTAAAATGATTTTGGAGGCATAAAAAATATAAGTACATAACACAAATGTGAGAAATACAAGTACAATTATGTCGGAACGGAAAAAAGCAGAACACTTGGCAACATTCGATTCATTCATGGTCATGAAAAGCTACATGTTTACTAATTCCAATCAGTCAGTCACAATACCATGGCACACACGTGCACTACAGGCTAAACCTGTCCATGTAGCTGTGAGTGTGAAAGCAGGGGTGCAACATTCCACATGTCTCATACACACTGTGAATAGGGAGCAATTACACTTTCCACAGAGTATGATCCAATTTGTAAGTGAGGAAAAGTGGGAGATAGACCCCTAATCTGTATGGCTGTGCGGCTGTGCACAAATCACAAACGCAGTCATAGCAACTTGAACCAACAGCTTCCATGTAGTACACCCAAAAGCACACAGCACAAACAACAAAGTCCCGGACAACCGTCACATGGACAACCACTGTTCTGCCAGTAGACAGCAAACTACACACATGAGACCACAAGTAGGAAGGTGTAGTACAAAATAGAACTTATCCATAAAGACATGTGAGGATTGCCCTGGACACACTATGCGTGTTCCACAATAAACAGGTTGAGTGGCCAACTCATCCCCTGATACCAACTACTCTCACAATTCACAGTCGCATGAAAGCAGACAGGCAGATTCAAAAAATGCAAGTGCACTGCAAGAGATATGGACATCTCACCTCACAACTTATCCCTTGTGAACCTGCACCACCTGGACCCTGGAATCTATGGATGTCCCCGCTGTAGGCCTGGAAACCTCCAAACCCTGATGCTGTGCCCTGTACACGCATACAGCAGCAACTTCCCCTACAATCGCAGCAACCATCTTCACCCGCAGAATGCCTCTGTAGTGTAATACAACATAAGGTGAGTGCAGGCAACACTTCCATGCACCCAATTACACAGAAACATGTGCCCCCCTGAGTGACGTGCAACCAATGCAACCAAGAACTCATCAGCCACCCATCACCATATGTCCCTGTACCCATGCAGCCAGATCTGCCCACCTCATGCCAATGCCCATACAGTGACACCTTACCCACCCACAACACCTACCCTGCCTGCCCCCCGAGTGCCATAAAGTGAATGACCATGTAACACTTACCTATTATCATGGTGATGGGACATTGTGAACACTGTGATCCGACGATAGTCAGTCTGACACTGAGAGGACTCCCAAAAAGAGACCATTGAGAGGTTAGAAACCTTGGAAGATCTCCCAATGCCATGATATGGCATCCCCTGATTAATGTGGCAGAGGGAGAGTGCAGTGAAAAATGGCAGTGGGGCCAGTGATGTAAAGTCCAATACAATGTGATGGAGAAATATCACTAATTGCACAGAAGACATGATCTGGCAGAAGGCAGCTCTTCGGAGAGGCAGCTGACATACTGGGAGACAGGACACAGAGGCAACTGGCACAAAGAGACAAGCAGACATGAAAAAGGAATGAGAAACAGAGGCCAAGGACACTGCCACACAAAAGGGATCAGGCAACAGGAAAGAGGAAGGGAAAGCAGGCTTCACTGGGACAGGATTGAATTGGGTCCAATGTGCTTTGAACTGAAAGGGACATTGAGATGCACTCAGCAGCTGTCAACAGGCCACAAAATATCTGCTGATGTACAATGCACGCTACATGTTCACCCTGGAAAACAACAACTCCTAGCCAATGGTGTGTGCCTGGTGTCTGCAGTGAACATGGCATCCCACAAATGGCCAGCTATGCTGTTCTGTGTGTGGAATTGTCTTGGGACAGCACCCCCTGAAGGGGAAGAAGGACTAAGATTGGACTGCCTGTCTGGGTAGACATGACTATTAAAAAAAATATTTAATGGGATGCCACGTGGCGGGCCAGACTCATGTGAAAAGTGCAAGTAACCACTCTACTTCACCACCATAACCATGTGTCACAGCACAAAAACAGCCAGGCCTGCCACCCTCATGACAATTCACCAACAAATGCCCTACAGTGACAGCCTCCCTCACAACTATGAGCCTGTAACCAGTGCCACCCTGATTGTCTTGACAAAACAACTTGCATAGACACGCCAGCCTACCATCAGCATGTGTCACATGCACCCATGAAGCTGGACTCACTCACCTCAATACAAGTAAAAGAAAAACAAACTTACACAGTGCCGCTGAGTGTCCTTCACTTACCTGCACAGGGTACGCACCTAGCTTGCACCCACTGCATCACACCAGAACAAACATTTTGAAATTGTAGACATGCATTGGATTAACATAAAGATTCTGTACATCCATAACAACTCTTGTATGGAACTAGAAAATAGGCATGGGCCACCCACTGTCGAAGGATGACAGAGTACAAGAGGTAGAAAGGACACAGAGTGACCATTGCCTAGCAGTGGAGTGGAGAGAGAGAGAGAGACAGAGAGAGAAAGAGAGAGGAGGGTATAAGGAAAAAGCATTGCAAGGAAGAGACTGTCTGGAGGGGAGATTAGGATGGATATGTCTGACATCACAGTGTATGAGGGCGTAGAGAAGTTGTCCAAGAGAGGTAGACAGAGACACTTTTGCAAGCAGCAGCCTCGTCACAGAGCCTTGAAGGAACATAGATGGAAAAGTACCACATGTAGCGGGCCATGAATGTCAAAAGTGGGTGACGGAGAAGGACAGAGTGGCAAAGAATGGGCACCTGTGAAAGGACAATCAGCAGCTCTACATCAGAGAAACTACAGGCAACACCCACCACGGCATGCAAAGCAGAAAAAGACCCATGTATGCTATATCCCTTTTAGGGAGAATTTTCAGTTTCTGTGCTAATTCCCTTTAACCTTAAAGTCCCCCAGCCCTTTGCTGGAATCTGTGACCTTTTTGTTTTTTAACCTCCAGATTGAGTGGGCCTTTTTACCACTCACTCATGCCTTTTCCCCCTGACAAAGATGTTGTATTTCTTATGTTTAAATGGAGTCTGGTAAACACCATAGGCATCTGCTTTTTATCTAGTGACACACATCACCCATTGTGCAGTGCCACTGAGGAGTCCCTTGGATTTCTCTAAATGTTAAAATACATTTTCTTGTGTGAACTACAGTTTCCAAGAATGGTGGGACAACGTTTGTCTTACTTACATTTCTTTGTGGGTCCAGCACACACCACCTTATGTGGAGTGCTGGGGGGTTCCATAGTAACTACTTATCCCACTTCTCTTGTAACAGTGTGTTACATTAACTAACTTGAATAGCTGGTGGCAGTGGTTTCTTTTTACTACCTTGTGTGCCATGTATCTGCAGGCTGATTTCTCAGCTTCAATACAGCACCCATGGCAGACCATTCTACCAAAATGGCCCTGTCTTCTTTTTCCTCCATTTCTCATTTGTTAGTTCCTTCTGGGCTTTTCCTCTGTTGTTTAGATCAGGCTTCAGTCCATTGTGTGTTTTGCCTTTGGCGGGCTTTAGCCCTGAAGCTCACCCAGGCTCCAATGTGTCTGGAAAGGCAGGAAGTGAGGGTGGAGCCCAAAACTTCACTGGCCTTTGTTTGTAGGCATGCCTGGCTGAAATCAGTTCCAACTGGATGGTGGCTGTCCTAGAGGAGGATCCCCCTGTGTGGTTGAAATCATATTGGTGTTGTGAATTAAAGGGATTTTGCATATAAGTCAAGGGTTTTGGGACTACAGGAAGAGTTGACCACTGGAAAATCAATTCCAAAGAAGAAGATGCAGAGAAACACCAGCAGCACCTTCCAGGACCGCAAAAGCACTGGTGAAGTCTTGCAGCTGTGCTGACCCCATGTTCCCATCGACAGGGAAGATCCACCAATGATGACTTCCTCTCTTAGGCTGGTAGGACCAACTAACCTCAAGACCTGCTTTGTTCTGGTTTAACACCTGAGTCGAAGTGACTTTCCTGGGATAAATTTCCCAATACCTGTGGTATCTGGACCACCGACAAGAGCAACATCTTCCTGAGAACAAATCCTGCCAAACCATTGTGGGTATCTTCAAGGACCTCTTCATCCAGACTTCTCTCACAAGAGTCCAGGACTGAGGGACCAAGGAATTCTTCTTTGGCACTGAGAAAACTAGTGGTGTCCATTGCTGCAGAGTCCCTCTCGAGAGTGCTGCGACAGAAGCCTGACAGACATCCTTCCTTTCATCACCATGACCAAGGTCCAGGAACAAGGGTCTGCATCGCTCCAGCAAGAAGGAAGTCAGCTGGAACATCTGCTTCAATTGTAAGGTACTGTGGGGCTTTGGGTTTAACCACCTTCAGTCAAATCTAGCGCTCCCTAGCTTGGGGAGTTCTCTTTTGTATCTTTTAGAATTACTGTAATTCACCT
Source organism: Ambystoma mexicanum (assembly GCF_040938575.1). NCBI lineage: Eukaryota > Metazoa > Chordata > Amphibia > Caudata > Ambystomatidae > Ambystoma > Ambystoma mexicanum. The sequence goes on along the minus strand of NC_090941.1, from coordinate 524,194,546 downwards.
GTGCAGGCCTAGCAACTTGTGCACCTCAGGTAGGTTCACTTGAGCTCCTGGATATTTCTTCAATTAACTACTGAATGTTCAACTAACTTTTTCTAAGAAGATTCCATCAGAACTAGAACTGTCCTTTTGACTTTGGCTGTCCTGGCTCCCTAAAGGTATCCCTTCTGAACCCTACCGGCTTTGGCGGTGCTTGTTCCCTGTGAATAACTGAACTCTATTCGCACAAAAACCGAGATCAGAGATTCCTTTCCTGTGGTCAAGACATGTCAAACACCTCCTGATTCAATTCTTGGGGAAAGCATTCACATGAGGGGCGAATGGAGACAGGGAAACTGGGAAAACAACCTCTGTGAAAGTCCTACACTATAAATAAAATGTTGTACAGCTCAAATCTTGAAACAAACCCATTGTGTTTCTTTGAACTACAAATCCCAGAAATCCCTTTTTACTGTTATGAGGAAGAGGGTTGAGGGGTTAGGTTGCAGTAGTGGAAGGAAAAGTGAACTTAATGACCCACACCTGAGATTGAGGAAGGACTTTAAAAGGCCCATGCTCTCAATAGAGAAGAGTGAGGAGAGACTGCAGGCCAGATCGTTTGAACAATCAGCTGAGACTGAACAGGAGGAGCAGAGTGAGAATAGAGGTAGAAATTATGTCAAACTGAGGCCCACTAAGTGTGATGCCGGGACCACCCTTAAGGATCATAGACGGGATATAGAGAGCAGTACTGAAGCGGGAGTCCCGGATAGCAAAGGCTGCTCCGTGGGCGCTGCATAGTGTTTGGCCGGTCCTGGAAATCCCCAAAGAGTTGCTTAGTGACTTTGGAGGTGAAAGGGGCTTCAGGGTGCGAGAAGAGGCGTACCAGCATTGAGTGTGAAGCAGTAGAATTGAAGGGAAACGTGTCACGGCAGGAGCACGGTTCTGTGCAAGAGAGGCAGTTAGGCTTCTTAGACCTAAGGAGGGGGTGCCGAGACTGAGAGCCATGTGAGTCTGGGTCTTCGGATTGGCATTGAAGCTCAGAGTCCCTTGCCTAATTGGGAAGCAGTGGGATGGCGTGCTGAAAAAAACACTTTCCAAATCAAAGTGAAAAAAACTGCTCATTGCCTCCAAGGGTAGCATATGCCCCAGAGTAGCTGAGGGCACAGCAGAAGCCACTGTGAGGAAAGGAGCATTGCAGAGCTGGGTGCTGTCGCGGAAGCAGGAGCACAAACCAGTGTGTGTCAGCTGAAGAAAAAACACTGTGGAAAATGTGTAGTTCTTTTAGAAAATATATGTTGGGATTAGATGCAAACAATATTCTAAGTGTGGTAGCCCACCATGTGATTTCATCTAAACTTGTATTTCTGCAAAAATGGCGTGAGTGTGTATTAAATACTTTGGCCGATGCAAACATTTCCCTAGATCTTTTATTAGAAAACCCTAAACGAGTGAAAGTAAAAATGCAGCAACACGACTGGTTGTGTAATCGTGAGAAATGCACTACTTATAAAGATTTCAACACCGAGTTCTTTGGTTATAAGACAATGAAACAAACAACAGATTATTTGGTAAAGTGCCCCTCACCAAAGATAAGAGAACAGTATTTACGTATCAGATGGAACTTATGACACACCAGAGAGATCCTAACAGGGAGAAGTGTCTTACCTAAAAAGATTAATTTTCGTCGCTTTTGCCTTGATCAAACTCAAAGAGAGAAGTTACAACATTTAATTGTTAACTGTCCAGCACTATTTTCACAGCATCAAGTGTATTTGACTAAACTCTTCAATTTTTTTAAACCCGCAAGTCTCGATGAAATATGGCAGAATCTCTTCTCCAGTTCAAGATATGCAGTAAGAATAGCGATAGTACATTATTTAGAACTATTACTACCATATCTAGACGTAAACATAAAAACCACAATATGAAGAAGAAATCTTAAATACAGAGAAGCAGCAAGTCTGTATGCACTATCAGAAGGAATATCTAAATGTAACTTTATACCACCTGAAAGTTATTATTTTATAATTTCACATTTTAGTTTCGTTGTAATAATACATATTAGCAAATTTGGTTTTATTATAAGTATTATAAATATTGTAAATATGGTAAATTTTGTAAATGCTTTGTAAACGCTGGAAAATTTGTAAGAATTTGTAATTTGCAAAATGTCTCTTGTTTAAAAATGTCATGGTAAATTTGAAAGGTTGATCAGTCAGCCAACCAAATAAAAAAAAATAAAGAAAAGACATGGAATCACTTTGCTTGCGAGTGTGAACGCTGGCTACTACCTTAACAAAGGAAGCATTGGTGAATGCTTTCAATGTAAGAAAAGTAACTCATGAGTGCTTAGGAAGTAGCGTACCTTTGTTTACCCAATTGAAAAGTCTTGCAAAGAGAACTTAACTTGATTGTGAACTATTTTGCTGTAAATTATTAAAGGTGAACTGAGTAAGCTGAGAAGGCAGGGAAAGCGGGTTGTGTAGCATGTGGAAAGGCCAAGAAAGCTTTCCTATACCTTGAAGCAATATTGGAAACAATGTTTGAATTGAAAGTACATGTTAGTAGATATAGGAGATCAGTTCTAGCAAGCGAGTGAACTAGGGCAAGGGACTTCTAGTGCGGGTCGGACAGGTTAGAGGATCCGACAGAAGAATTGACCTCTCCAAAACAGGAGAAAAGTTGTATTAAGATAGAAGAGAACACTACTACTTTGAAACTGTTGTGATGAAACTGTTATGAGGAGAAAACATTCTACCCAAATTTTTTTTTATTGTTTAAATGTCTAAGGACTCTTAATCTTTGGGAAAACATCCCAAACATGTTTCTTTGTGTTTGTAAACCCTTAAGATTAATATCCTAGAAACTGTGAAAATTGACTGAAGAAAAGAACCGTTACCTTTCCCTGACATTTGGTACTTATATTGGGGAATATAAGGAAATTCATTTGACTTTTTGAGCTGGGGCTGAACTTTCATTTGTTTTCTTTGATTTTGAATCATGGGGAAGGGAACTATTGCTGATACAGTGTATGTTTTATGTTGAATGCCATTTTCCTGAGTGTATTTTGTATTAGTGTGAGGGATAGGACTATTTTGTATTAGATTCTTATGTTAGTTTGTGATAGGTTAGAGATAGAGTGGAGTTTTGCCAACCTGATTGCTTCTTTAATAAAATAGCTTCTAAATTCAAATTAAGCAGTTGTCCGCCACAGGTCCTTGACCCGTTCCCACATCCCTTACTGGGTTTAATTGTTCTACACTACTATTGCTGGGAGAAAAGACTGCCTACATTCCTCTGGAAGAAAAGACTATTGTTAGAGTGCTACAGTGTTCTATTCTATTTTTTTTAAACCCTTCATGGTTCCATGGAACTCACGGCAACGACGGACGTCCCCAGTCTGTACACGTCCAGCACGTGTGCATGGCCCACAGCAGCCTGATGCAAGGGACCATGCCCATTGCTGTGGTGCCCTTGTCGTTGGCTGCAGGTCTCCAACCCTCTCTTGGACATCAGCCCTAGGACTTGATGCGGGTCTAGGTCATAACTGATTGTATGATCCAGGCAGCCCTTAGGGTAACCTGCCTTTCATTGGGCCTCATTACGGGTTTGGCGGTAGCCATGGTGCTATTAGCGCCATGGCTGCCTCCAAACTCGGGTCTGGGTCCGAGTCCTGGTTCCTTGAATGAGGAATTACTGGGCCATTCCAACCTTGGAGGACCCGGTAATTCCTCATTCAAAATACCCATCCCTGTTCCCATTCGAGCTCCCATAGGGCTCAATGGGAATGGGGAGGGAGTTAATAACGGGCCCGTTATTAGCTCCCTGGTCCTTTAGCGGCTCTCGCTAAGGAACCTCGTAATGCGGTGGTAAGGACTTAACGGCACTGGCATCCTTACCGGCACCGTTAACCCCTTACCGCCACTCTGGTAATGAGGCCCATTGTGTCTAAACTTTGTTCTGTTTTGGAAACCAGCTGTAATTGCCTTGACATTTCGGACTTTCTTCTTCTCTACCTTCTCATTTTGTGATTTTGACTTTAGGTTTATTTGTTTCACTATTGTGACTGTTTATATTATGTATCTTTAGAAATTGTTCTTTTAAATTTGTATACTTGTTTCAAAGAATAAAATATGTGAAGTTGATACAAGTACGAAGCATTCAACACAAGGTGTTCTAGCTCCTCTAGACCAAAGAGGACATATAAGTATGTGTTACTAATGAACACAGGTTACGGGCTCTTTTCTAGACAGAGAGTCTCTATGAGGACACTACACCAGGTGCTAGTTACACACACCGCTTGTAGGCATCCCTTTTCTCAAATAGCCATTTTATGAGACAGTATGCAGTGACTTCGATCACTGTTAGAGTTCATAGCTTTTTCCTGTTGTGACACATCTTTTTGTATGTTTGCTGGCCCTGTGAAGCCAGCTGCACTACCGCAGACTCATGGCCCCATCTGATCTGTCCATTGGGGCACTCACCTTCACCCTCTTTGAGGCATACACATGTGGTTCAGCATCCAACACAGATGAGTACGAAGAGTCTGAAGAGTGCGGAGCATGACTGAGTTTGGTCAGCAGCACCAGTGGGTTCTCATGGCATACAAAACCATGTCCTCCACTAGTGGTCTGACACACCACTAACTCTTCTTCTTCCTCCTACTCCTCCTCTGCATCTGGTGCATCCTCACCTGCACATGGACAGATAAAGAAATGTTAAATCATGTGGCTCAAGACACAAGTGCACATGTACAACACTGTGCACTCAAACACTAAATGACAGGACACGGAAGCTGCAGACATTGTGCTTTCTGACACAATGAGCTGCAAGCTACGGATGTATTGCATTTGCCGACTAGTTTCCCCCCTCCCGGTCCTGTCCATGCTGTCAGTGGACACATTGACGTACAAAACTGGCGTCAATATACAATGATGGGCCATGCAATTGTCATGTCAGTACACATACCAGGGAAAAGTACTGTGCATGTGTCATTGTACTCCAGAAGGACTTCATATGGCATCAGTCAGCCACCCATATCCACAGGTCAATGCATGACACAAAAATCAGGATTGGAACAGAGAACTGGAGACGTTGAGGTCCTTGGGGGAGGTGAGGAGAGGGAAAATGCCTCTGAGGAGGTGCAGCTGATTCTGGACCTTCTAGACAAGGTCCGTCACATGTAGAGAGAAGGAGAGAGGATTCAAAAATGACAACAAGGTCCATTGACCCACAAGAGGGTGAGGGGAGTGGGCCCATGGAGTGCAGCAAGAGTGTGGGAGGGAAAGAGGGAGCAGCTGTCCCAATGCATAGGCTCTCTATGTTTCACTGGCATTGAGGCAGAGATTGGCAGCAGTACACTATGCCTGTGTAGCAGACGTGCAGTCATGAATGAGAGAGGATGAGGGGGTGGCAGAGTTTGAGAGCTGTGTGTCATCTGCATTACAGTGGCATGTCCCTGACCTGTTGCTACTGCTCCAATCATGCTGCTGGTGAGGCTGTGCATGAGCAAATGTGGAGGGCATACAACATATCCTGAGACAGAGTATTTGGTCATAGTGATGAATGTCATACAAGAGCCATGAGTAGCGTGTATGTGCAAACAATCCCTGAGGAAATACCTCTGGTATAGGTGTTCATGTTTGCAATGCAGTCCCTGCACATGAACATCATCCAGCAATGATGTGTCAAAAGTTAATGGCACTACATGCTCAGACTATGAACCTGCACTGCCTCAAATACCTATCACATTACACATGTTGCAACAGAACTATCATTACACATCTGAGTGGGAGATGTAGCTGGCATGTCTGACCTTATCAGAAAGATCACATGAGTATGGGGAAGTGTGCATGCATCCAGTTTACAGACAGGCCAATATCTGTGCAACTGCACAGCACAATGATGGAAGTGGCAAGGCATGTGCCTGTCAAGTATCAACTGATGGACACCTACAGGCCTTTTACATCAGACAGGTGCTTCAAATTTGAAGTTGGTGATAAGTTTGAGCAATTACTATGCACATACACAAAATGGAATGCAAACAGGAACACTCATTGCCATTCATGATTCCCATGGACTTCCACATGGTCAGTCTATGGCCATGTGATTGTTGTGTTGCAAGGATGTCAACCTCTTCATGACAACCCACCATCAGCTATTGTTCACCTAAGTGAATGGTGTAACCCCTTACTACATTAATTTGTCATAGCACCAACATCATGCATACAATTCAGGGCTGTACTATGTGGGCACTTATGCACCTTCACTCCAGAAGGCGTGGTGGCAGACATCTCAGATATGCATCATGACAAGGCATCCCATAGGGGCAGTTGGCAAATGGAGCATGGAACTCAGCATTAATGATGTGATTGTTCAACATCTATTGGATGAACCTGTCTACCAGTGCAGAGTGACCCGCCACAAGAATGTAGCAGAGAACAGTACATGTAGGTGTCTAATTTCATGCCCATGCAACAGGGGAATACCCTCTGGGTGATATGTATTTTCACATGGACATGTGCCACACATGTCCACCACACATAATACTTCCAGAATGATGGCCATGCGGCATGAGTCCAAATGCCAGCAAACATGCATTACCCAGGGATGTCATACAACTGCAGCCATATGTACCACTACACACATATGGTGGGTTATGCATGATTGGTAAAACCTATGCTGCACAATGATGGCCACTCACGACATGTGTCCTCATAGTTCTCCAGGCCTCCCATGCCTTGCACCTGCTCAGGGAGGATGAATTGGCTTGTGGCCTCTTCATGCGGTGTCAGCTGCTCCTCCTCTGTTGGCCCCCCTCCAGTGGCCACTGCAGAGGCCAGGTTGACACTGAGCTTGTGCTTGGTCCTACGTGTGTGATCATTCCACCGCTTCACAACCTGTTCACATCTAATGCGTTTATCTGATCTGTGACCAGCTGCCAATGCACCACCCATTGTGCAGGTGTATGGGTGCTGCCTTCATACTGCCACATGTCATGATAGTGATCTGTCATGTAGTGAATGAGGATCAGGAGCTCCTCGATGCAGCCCCTGTCAGGCTGGGACCACGTTGGCATCCAGATGCCGGGCCACCTGTGGACTGGGGCCTGCCATGTCCTCCTGGGGCAGATGTCTCCATACCACATCCCAACCCCCTGGGGCTGGGGCAGATCTATCCACACCACATCCCTGACTCCCTGGGACTGGGGCAGATGTGTCATCACTATGTCCCCCACCCCGACCCCATCAGTTCCCTTTCCCAATTGAGGCCTTTCCACTCATGTCACAGGTGTAAGGGAGGAATGGAAGGTACACTAAGTTATTGTCCTGGGCAATATGATTAAGGGAACAGTCTACGTGATGTGCAACATAGATCTGTGGTCCAGCAAGGCTCCAATGTAACCCAGAAGCAAATAAATATGGTATGCGATACGCAGAGGTACCCAGTAAATCAATAATTGCATAAGCGATACCCGGCAAGCTTCTGAAAAGTCAAAAAAGCGTCACGTGATATGCGGAGGCACCCAGAAACTCAGAAATTGCATACGTGATACCCGGAAAGTTTCTGAAAAGTCAAAAAAGTGGTATATGATACACCGCAGCACCCATAGATACAAAAATTGTGTATGCGACACACTGTAGGCCTCAAAAAGAAAAAAAAAATTATGTGCATGTCTGCGCAGAGTGAAACACCCCCCAAAAAGAATTATGCTGTATGTTTTACCTGAAGGGAAGGATTGCGTACACCCCAAAATACATCTACAAAACTCATCAAGATCGTAACCGTCACACGTTCAATCAGTGATGCATGTTGTGCGCCTCATATCACCCCGGTGTTGCCGTGAGACATGTAGGGTTGACGCGTTGGTGTGCTGCATCACCGTGCACAGGCCTTAACCTACGCATTAAGTGATTTTACTCTGCTATCAGCTGCTGCAGATGCATAACACAAACCACTGTGCCTCCTGCCTAAGTACTGCTGTATTTGCCTCCTCCAGCCCTGCTTTGTCTCACTCACTCATATATTGCTGCTGCCTGCACAAAAGTGAGTGCCTGCCTGCATCCACCACTGTATTGGTATGCCAGTTGTCCCACTTTTACCTGGACTGCTGTGTTAGGCCTGCAACCATCTCCTCTTTACTTGCGCGGACTACTACCTCTGCCAATACCACCAAAACTCCACAACACCTACCCAGGAAGCCCAAAGCTGCCTCTGGGGTGCCATGTCTGCCCCATCTACATCATCTGAGGAGTGCAGCACCCACATGTCGAAGCAGAGGGCTGCCAACTTCACCTGCACCAAATTTGGCATCCTGTTGGATCGGGTCCTGGGCACCTATGATGCCCTCTTCAACCCAGCTATGCAGCTGGGCAACAACGCAAGGCTTAGAATCTGGAAAGAAATCACAGCTGCTATCAACATGGAGGGGGTGGTAGTCCACCCCAGGATCACGGTCCGAGAATGTTGGGATGACCTCAAGACCCATAGCCATTCCAAGGTGGTGGCGGCCCTCGACACGGAACCCACAGTGGAGGTGAACCATGCTGGCTGCCACTGGTTCAACCAGATGGAGCTGCGGGTACTTGAGAGGTTCTCTCCGGACCTCTACTCCCAGTTCTTGGCCTGGAGAAGTCGTCTGGATGCCGCTATTGAGTATGCATGTGGGACAATGCTCTATGAAGTATGTTTGGCTTGCATGTTTGCAGATGCCTCATCCTGTTTGCAGCTTATGTGTGTTGGCCATTTGTGGTGTCAGACATTGTATACTGGCATTTGCGTGAGTATTGGCAGATTGCACATTAATGGCTCGTTGTACTTGGGCTCATGTAGTGTGTAAGCATGGAGCAAGTGCTTGTACATGATAGATGTGGACATGCTATTTTGTGGGCATGTGAGTGATATGCATGATGTATGAGTCCATGTGTGGCATGCCTGACAGTGCATCCATGCAGGCACATCCGCTGATGCATTGACATCTACGGAACTGGGATGTGATCTCTCATCCCACTGCTTTTTTAACACAAGTGAACGTGTGTACATACAATATTTGTATGCTTGGCCACCTGACATGTGCAATTTGTACACAGATATGTGTGCCGGTACATGTGCTCATTGGTGAATGTGTTTGTGTGGGCAGGTGCCCTGGTAATGTTCCCATGCACATGGCTTCATGTCATTCTTGTGTTGTTTGGTAATTGGTATGGTGACATTGCCTGTTTTTGGTTATGTGTTGTTGGCCATTGTACAATGTGGTGTGTTGAAATGTGTCATGACTGTGATTGGGATTTCAAACTCAACTCATGCAGCATTTGCATCGCAGTTTGCCTGGGCACGTACGTCTGTGTGTGTGTGTATCGTGTGTGTTTGTGTTAGTTCATGGTTGGTACATGCTGCATGACTAGCCATGTTTATTTTGTGTATGCCACACATTCATTGATGGCCGTTACTGCTGTCAATTCTTTTTTGTCTCAATTTTAAACAGTTGCTGCAGCTCATGAAGAGGGCGGAGGCATCACTGTGGAGCATATGGACAGGGACAGAACCACCAGACCTAAGCACCCACCTTGGCCAACCTGACTTGAGTGCACATCATCTGATGGTGGCTAAGGGAGCGCAAGTTCCATCGGGCGGAGCTACTGGGGGTATGTTCCAGGAGGTGTTTGTGGTGGGGGACTCCACAGTGGCTGTGGGCCAAGAGTGCGGAAATAGAAGGGCCATCCAGGGAGGAAGGCTCTCTGGAGTCATCCAGGAAGATAGAGGAGGTAGTGGAGGAGGAGGCGGGTGAAGGCCAGCACACAGGTTTGGGTGGGGACATCCAGGAGGGTGTTCGGGCTGCATGCCAGGGACAGGAGGATGTGAAATGAACCATGGAGGGAGCTGCCCAACCTCCTGTCCCTGCTTCATCTGATGCAGCAATGACCACCATTGTGAATTCCTCCACCCAGACCGTGCCCCCCCCCCCGGGGAGATGATTCTGCCCTGCTGGCTGGGATTGCACGGCCTTGATTCATGATGATGTGAGAGCTTTGCGCTCCTAGCACTCGGAGCATCGCAAATTGATGTCCATCTACCTGTGCCATGGGTGGTCCCTGTGTGCTGGCACATTCAGTTGCCCCCTCCTCCACTGCCTCCTCTGTGCACCAGTCATCCTTTGGGGGGCCTTCCTTGCCAGTTTCCATCACGGCCCTCTACTCCAATCCCACCCACACCACCCAGTCTGGTGGTCAGCAAGTCTGTGCTTCTGGTGGAAGTCCCAGAACCTACAGAGGTGGTGCTCACTGTGCTTGCCCAGGCATCTGCACAGAAACAGGCATCAGTGGGACAGCTGGCACATCAGGACAGTGCTGGTCCTGTACCCCCCGTGGTCCAACATCCAGACAGCGAGGGTACTTGCACAGGGTATGCTTGGCCAGGCAGCTGCAGTATAGGAGTGTCCAGGGGCAATCCTCCCAGGGCCCATCAACATCAGGAGGCAAGTGAGACAGCAACACAAAGTCACCTGGTAGGAGGAGCACAGTCCTTTGCGAATTGGTGTGCGGAGAGGCAGTGGGCTATAATGGCATAAGTTGCTAGGGCAAGGGCAGAGGTAATGGAGGGAGGGACGGACAGTGAGGTAGGTTGCAATACTGGAAGAGGCTTGCAGGAATAAGAAGGAGGAGGTGTGGAGGTTGAGGGAGAGCCTGCAAGCCGTCCAGGACCGGACAGTGTCCTGCCTCCAATTGGAGGACGATGAATGTGACTCTGCCCTGGAGAATGTCATGAGAGAATATTGAGCCCACTGCCTACGTATATATTTCATTGTGTTGTTTTGATATTTTGACTTGTTTACATTTTTACCCTTGGCTATTTACCCCTTCAACGTAGTTTGTTATCATAGCGTACATATTGCTAATACAGTTTTCTCTGTGTTCATCACACAGTTGTTGTTGTCTCTTTGTTCATGTGCTGCATTTGGTTTAGTTTTATTTTGTTATGCATTTGTTCTGTGGCTGTCACGTGGGATGGGGGCCTAACTGTGGATGTGTGTCATACACTCATCAATTGTTCATTGGGCACGGGTTGCCTCCCCAATGCATGGCCAACCACCTATACACATCAGGTAGCAGCCAGTGGGTGCTCCCATGTCATGCGGCACATCTGCCATTGGAATGCTTCATCATCACATGTGAGTTTGTTTATATCTGGCTGTATAGATCATCCATCTGCTTGGCTCACACACTCTCAGACCTCCTTTGCATCACACTGATACATGCCTGTTCAACTTGTGTTAGTTTCAGGGCCTTGGAATGCTATGCTTTCCTACCTGAGTCCCTCCATTCATTGTTTGTTGTTTGATACTATGCACTCACATTACATGTGACTCTGTCTTATCAGTGATGTCTTGGACTTGTGTCCTCCTCGGTCATTCACCTATGGCACTTTGGTCCATTGCAATGGCACATGGTCACAATGATACCTCAAATTGCATTCCATTGCTTTACTGTGCCACATGTACATGATGCTTTCACTATGTAGCAGGTGTTACATTCTGCTGTCCTGTTGCTGTACCACTGGTTGTGATGTACCACTGAGTCCTGTGATGAGCATGTATTCTGTATCAGTGCCCCCAGCTGTTATGTCTATGGGTGGGTATGTGGCCAGTGTGCTTCATGTTGGGGGTAGGTCAGTGGAGATGAGGGAAGTTGTTGGTCAACATTGGACTGGTAAGGGGGTTATGTCAGAGGTGAGGGGGACGAGTGTGTGGTGTGAAGGCGTGAGGGGCTGCCTGGGGGTGGTGTCAGATGTGAGGGGGGCTGTTGGGTGGTTTGAGGGGTTGTGGGGCTGCCTGGGGGTGGTTTCAGAGGTGAGGGGGCTGCTGGGTGGTGTGAGGGCCTGTGGGGCTACCTGGGGGCTTCTGTTGGAGGTGAGGGGGCTGGTGGGTGGTATGAGGGCCTGCGGGACTGCCTGGCGGTGGTATTGTAGGTGAGGGGGGATGGTGGGTGGCGTGCAGGCTTGAGGGTGCTGTACAATCTGGGTATTTGGAAGCTGTTTTGGTGCCTAGGGAGTAGGGTGGAGGGTTAGCAGGATTGCATGGGGGCACCTTTTATTTGCACAGGGTTTTGTGCAGATTGGCTGGGATGCTGCCTTACTTCTGAGGGAGCTTACACAGATTCCCAGGGGTGCAGCCATTACTTACATGTGGCATTGCACAGATTGCCAGAAGTGCAGCAGTTACTTAAATGGGAGCTCGCACAGGTTCCCAGGGGTGCAGTCATTATGTATGGGAAGCTTGCGCAGGTTCGAAGGTGTGCTGGGTGTTGAATCAATGGTGGATGTGAAGGTTTGTGGAATGGTTGGTCTGTGGCTCTGTTTTTGGTTTGCGTGGGGGCATGACATGGGCTTTTCCCACACAGCTCGGTTTTCTTTGCGGGCCGAATTGGAATGCACGTTTCAATCCATGAATACGCAGCGTGCACATTGGTAACTTTGCGCATAGGGCCGCACAGAGCCCTTCTCCACATGCAGGCTTTGCGGGATCTATGCACACTTTTCCATAAATCGGGCCGTTGATGGACTCTTTTAAGATTTTACTTTGCTCCCAAACTCTCTCATTTGTTTGTGGCATCTCACTGTTTGGTATCTCCTTTTGTGTGCCCCATTCAGTAATGCCATTTATTTTTAGTGTATATATAAATAATTCTGTTAATGGTTTGTAGTGTTCGGTGTGTAACACAATATTGCCTTTTCCATGCAATATGCATATGTTTTCTTCTTGATTTATGAGGCCTGAGAGTAAATTGTCAAAAAAATTAGTTTTAAAGTGTTTTCACTGTAGGCTGTCAAAAACTGATACTTTATTTATTTTTCCAATCACCACTCACTTTCCAACTTAATAGACAGAAGCCGATGAACACTGCCTGGTCCCTACGAACCATCGTTTACCATTTATCATCTTTAAACTTTATTTTTAGAAAGCCAAAGCTATTGTCTTCGGACAGAGGTCAGAAACCTATGGCTATGCATCAATTTGGGCTATAACGCCCATGATCCCTCATGATTGACTTTGCACACTCGGCCTGATGAGAGTTGCAATCCGAAACATCCAGAGAGATAAAGGTTGCAGACTCCAGTCTTAGAAGAGGAAAAACGTTTAAGTAAAACAATTAATAATTGTTATTATTTTTTATCACACTTCATGAAGGTGTCCAGCCTCTAAGTGCAGGACTGGGTATCAAAGACATTCTTCTCACTGTTGGCTTGTTGACAAGTCAAGCACATTGCCCCTGAGCTATCGTCCCAATGGGCTGGCATACAAATGGGCAGTCAAATGATGCCACCAGAAAGAGCATCAGGTTTCACTGAGTGTTCAGGGTGTCTACTTCCATAAAAGAGTCAGTGTGACAAGGTGATTGACAACGGCTGATCACCCAGTCCTGCCTTTTTGGAAGTCAACTTTTTTGCAATCATTCCTTTCATCCAAGCCCACCTCACATCCCTCAAACATGGATAGTGTCAGTGGATGGGCTTATGAGTAGGACTAGGAAGGCTGCAGAGGCTACTGTTTCACTTGCGTGCGCCATTCATTCACTCAACCAGATGCATTATCGGACATGTAGTCGTGGGAGCAATGTCTACTGTGTGTGACAGACTGAACTCTGGAATAAGTAGGCATGTGCGTTAGGGGCATGTGTCTGAGGCTTGAAGAAGGTCAGGGACATCATTTAAGGTGCCAGGCGTGGCAGCTATATAAATCTGGCACTCCCTCTGCTACATCCAAAATGCTTCATCTAACAAAATTGTAACCTTACAAAACAAAATAGCCACTGAAAGGCTTCATCTCCCTAACTCAGAGACCTCCTTTGAACAACCTAAAAAACCAGCATTGAACAAAATCCGAGAATTTAAATTCGCTTAAACCACCATAGCAGAAGTCAAAAAAATGATTGCTTCCCTGAAACCCTTGAGATGCCAAGGTGACCTTTGCCCTGCACAATAATAAAAGAAGCTCCCAGAGACCTGCCTCCGTTCATCACCAAACTGATAAATGCCTCTTTCAGAACAGGCCTAGTACTAACTAACCACAAGAATACATGGGTTATGCCTCTCCTTAAGAAAGCTTCCCTTGACCCATCAATCCCTACCAACTACAGGCCGATCACCACGGTCCCGTTTCCACTTAAAATACTGAACAAAGCGGCCTACCTTCAAATCCAGCACTACTTAGAGGTTAACAATCTCTTAGGGCTTAGACAATCTGGTTTTAGACCTCTCCATGGAACAGAGACTGCCCTAATAGATCTAAAAATGCAAATAGATCTACTAAAAGACAACAGGCAATGTGCTCTACTCCTCCTGCTGGACCTCTCTGCTGCGTTTGACATGGTGGATCACAACATCCTCTGTGAACACCATCATCTGAGGCTAACTTCTCCCAAGACGCTGCAAACTGGATTACATCCTTTCTCACTAATAGCTCAATGATAGTTTTCTCTCAATCAGGTGTGGCAGACCCAATCCCCATCATATGCGGAGTACCACAAGGCTTGTGTGTGTCTCTAACCATGTATAATGTTTTTACCAAGCCACTTTTCGACAAACTAGACCATCTGGGTGTCACCTATACTAATTATGCAGATGGCACCCAGATACTGATCCCCCTATCAGGAAACTATGATTCTGACCTTGCCCTACTCAACAAAATCTATTTCATCATACAGGCTACACATAGACTCTGCCTAAGTGATGAGCAAACAGAAATCCTGATTCTAGGTGCCTCCACTAACCTCAACAAACTCAATGCCCAGTATGCTGCATTCATCATCAATGGCAACATCATCAAAACTGCCAAGGACACCAAAACTCTCGGTTTCCACCTGGACTCCACCTTGAACCTGCGTAAACAAGTTAAGGCGATGGCTTTGGCCACGTCTTACACCTGTAAGCTTATACATGCATGCAAACCATTCCTCTCAATCAATATTTGCATTATTCTAGCTAGGGCACTAATCCTGTCCATACTTGATTATTGCAAAGCATTATAAGCAGGAGCAAACAAGTCTGTCACAAATAAACTCCAGATTCTCCAAAATAATGGCCTGAGAGCTGCGCTAAATATCCCATGGCGAGATCATATCTCAGAAACGAGAACGAATCTCAAATGGTATTCCATCAAGGATAGGATCAACTTCAAACTAGTCTCTATCACCCACAAGTGTCTCAACAAGGCTCTGCCTCAATATCTTAGTGAGAAAATCACAAGAAAAACCTCAACCCGACTGACTAGGTCCACCAACTCCTTCCTGATCAACTTTCCTCGGTTTAACATGAAAAGAGCAGGAGGAATCCGCTTCTCTGTCCAAACAGCCTTAGCCTGGAGCCTCCTCCCCTTTCACCTACGCACCGACCAGCCGTTCCAGAGTTTTAGGTCCACCACAAAAAAATGGCTCTCTTTGAATGACACGCCTTCTCGCCACTCCTAGAATACCAGGGACTACCCTCTATTCCTATGCTTTCATGCCCTTATCTCTGAACATGTGACATCTACTCTACATAGATGTAATTCTTGTGCTACTGTTTGATATGTTATGTACCTTTCCTACATCTCAACTCCCAATGTATCAATTTGCGTTGTCTGAAATGTTCTGTTGTTTTTCTATACTGTCTCGTAATGCGCCCAGATACCTGAGGGTAGGACACACTTTATAAATAATAAACAAACAAACAAACCTAGACCTGTTAGTGCGACCCCTATATACATTATTTTCTTTTACGAAAATGAAAACAAATAAACGAAAATAAAAGCTAAGATCCAGGGCTTGCAGGAAGTGGCCGCAACCCCCGCGGATGGCAGGCATATCAACTCCCGTAATGTATTACCATTCTAACATGGCCACCGCCATGTACTCAGGAGTGAGCACCTCTCCGAATATGTGAGCAAGCTCGTCCAGTGGAGGAGAGAGCACATGAGCAGTGTTGGGGGCGGGTCAGAGCCCCCACGCGGTCCCGTAAGCCCCTTCACCCAAGGACTCACACGGGCACCAGTCCTTCCAGTTCGGGCTTCCCGGTCGCTCTGCCGCGGCCGGGAACGCCCCCTTTATTTATACAAACTGCAGCGGCGTGATACGTCACGCCGCCGCGTGCGCCCGTCATCGGGCGGCGCCACACTCCTCCTTTTCCGGGAGGAACAACAGAACGCAATAACATTAACTTTATTAACCAGAAAATCACACATCTACTTTAAACGCTACTGCACACCCAAAGAAAAAAACCCCTTTAATGTCATCCACCCAGATCTGCTCACCCCAGTTCACTAGCCATTTGTCCCACGACATATTCGCTGAGGTAGGCAGGTTTCCCTCGCCCAGCCCTCTGGGGGTACCTCCTGCCTACCTCCGGCACGTGACGTCCTTCCACCGCCTCTCCCCGGACGGGGGATTCGGGCGCCGCTTCATAGAGGCCTCCGTCAGCCGGCGTGTCTGGTGGATCCGGTTCAGGTGGGGTGTCAGTTTGTGGATCACCCAGCTTCTTGAAGAAGCTCACGTTTCGGGTGACAGCTGATCGTCCATCCGAGGCCGTCACCATGGACCCCTTCACCGCCACTACATCCAGGGGATCCGGTTCATAGGGGAGTGATAGCTTCCCATGGGGGTGTCGATTACGGATGAGGACCTCATCCCCTAGTTCAAGTCTCTGAGGGCGGAGACCCCGGCGCAGGTTTTCTTGTTCAATTCGGACTCGCCTTTGAGCCTCTACCTGCTCATTATCGATGACCCCCGGTTCTTTCTCCCCAACTTCCGGGGGCATCTCTTGAATAACACCTCTGCCGGAGCCACTCCCGTGGCTGCATGTGGGGTGGTGCGGTACACCCGAAGGAACTGATAGAGGGCCCGTTGTAAAGATTGGCCCTGCCCTTGAGCAATCCGGAAGGTTTTGTTTAGGGTCTGCATCAGTCTCTCTGCATCCCCGTTTGCTCGAGGCCACAGGGGGGATATCTTCCGGTGTTGTATTCCGCAGCTCTCCAGCAGCTCGGAGAATCGCTCACTTTGGAAGGGCGATCCATTGTCGGAGCATAGGGTGTGGGGAAAACCATGGGCCGCAAACATTTTCTCCATCGCTACCACCACATGCTCAAAGGCCACTGAGTCAACGAACTCCACTTCGGGGTATCTCGAGTATTCATCGACTAGCACCAGGAAATGGGTACCCACTGATGTTGAGCCAAAGTCGGCGTGGACGATCTCCCACGGCCTCGTGCCTCGGGGCATGGCCTCAATGGCAGGTTCACGTTGCAGAGGGGAGGCCGCCTGACACCATACGCAGGCCGCCACAAAGTCATCCACCCTTTTCTCTAACTCTGGAAACCAGACCTTTGAGCGGAGCCGCGCCTTGGTCTTGGCGGCGCCCTGATGTCCATGGTGGGCGAGATGGATCACCTCCGCCACCTTTGCCTGTGGGACAACAATCCTGTCACCCCGGAGCAGCAGCCCAGAGTCCGAGAACGACAGCTCCTCCTTTACCTTCCACAGCTGCTCCAATACTGTTTTGGCTTCTTGCGTGCGTCCGGCCCCTGCTTCGAGGATGGACTTCCACGACCCACTGTGCATTGAGTCTTTTAGAATTCGAAAGCACTCGTCCTCAGATGCCGCAGCCTCCAGCTCCTCTAGGGACATCGCGTTTGGTGTTGCCGCTTCCACCACCATGCGAACATGACTGTCCGCTTCCTCTCCGCAGGTGTCATATCCCTCTCCCCCGCACACTCCCGGGTGACGAGATAGATAGTCCGCGGCATTGTTGGCCCCGGGCCTGTACACCAGGGTAACAGAATATTCCAGGAGGGCGAGCATCCACCTCTCGATTCTCGCCGGTGGTTTCGAAGAGGAGCCCACCAGGATCGGAAGCAGTGGTTTGTGGTCAGTAACCACCGTCACCGGGCGTCCCAGGACGTAGAGCCGGAAGTGCCTGCAGCCCCACAGCACCGCCAGGGCCTCCCGCTCGATCTGGGAGTACCTCTGTTCAGTCTCAGTGAGGGCCTTGCTAGCATATGCTATAGGTCGAACACTCCCGTTGCGGTCCACCTGCGTCAGCACTGCTCCCAACCCGAAGGGACTTGCATCGACCACGATTTCAGATTCTAATGCTGGGTCGAAGAATGACATCGTGTCCTCCGCTGTGAGGGCACCCTTAATGTCCTCGAAAGCGGCTTGTTCAAGGGGGCCCCACTGCCATGGTGATTCTTTCTTGGTCAGCGCCCGGAGTGGCTCAGATCTCGACGCCAAGTTCTGGATGAACCGCCCACAGTAAGTTACCATCCCCAGGAAACTCCTCACATCGGTCACCGACTCGGGGGCTTTCGCCGCCTTGATGTCCTGGACCTTTTTCGGGTCTGGCGACACCCCCCCCCTCCTTGAAGATGAATCCGAAAAACTCGATGGAGGAGCGCATGAATTCACATTTTTCCCGGTGAAGGGTGAGGCCCAGAGATTGGAGTCGTTCTAAGGTCTTTCCCAGCCTCCTCATGTGATCCACTTCAGTTTTGGCGAACACCAGGATGTCGTCGCTAATGTTAAGGACGCCCTCCAGGTCTGCTAGGGCGCCCCTGATGATATTTTGGAACACTTCAGCGGCAGACGACACCCCGAAGCTCAACCGCTTGTATCGATACAGACCCCGGTGGGTGGTGAAAGTCGTTATGTACCGGGAGTCAGGATGAAGGACGACCTGGTGATAGCCTGCTCGGAGGTCCAGCTTGGAGAAAAATCGAGCCCCTTGAACATCCGCAATGATGTCATCAATCGTCGGTGTAAGATGCCGCTCCCTTCTGATCGCTTTGTTCGGGAGCCTCATGTCCACGCATATGCGCACTGAGTCAGGTTGCTTGGGCTTTCTGGCCACCACGATCGGGGACACCCAAGGGGTTGGGCCTTCCACTTTCTCGATGATATCCAGGCTCACCAGATTGTCCAACTCCTTATCCACCAGCCCCCTTAAGTGAAAGGGTACTCGCCGGTGTTTCAGTGCGATGGGTTGCACCGACTCATCGATGTGTAGTCGAATGCATTCCCCCGTCATCTTTCCGATGCCGCTGAAGAGGGCAGCGTACTTGTCCAGGAGGTCATGTATATCTTCAAGGTGGACGGAGTAGGCGAAGCTCACGATCCCTAATGCCTCTGCAGCTGCACAGCTGAGCAAGGTATTACTGCTCACCGGGGTCACGTAGAATCGAGCCTTAATGTGTGAGCCATCATGTTCCACGTCAGCCACGAAGGCACCGTCCAGCGGTATCGGTTCCTGGCCCCCAAATGCAAATATGCGGGCTCTCGGTGTGGCCAGACCCGGGAGGGGTTTGAGAGAGTCAAAATGTCCTCTGGCCATCACATTGACGGAAGCACCAGTGTCCACGAGCACCGGGACTGGGGAGTGGTTGATCTCCACTACACATCTTGGCTGTCTCCTGCTTTTCCTTTTGAGCGTTTCTACGCTGGAGACAAAAAAAACGTTCTCTTCGTCTTCCTCCTCAGCTCCTTCCGCCTGGGGCTCGACCTCACCCTGCTCCACCTGGGCTACACTGGGCGGTTGGTTCTGGCGTGGAGTCCACAACCGTGCCTGACCCCTCGGCACCATCACTGGCATGGCCGCACGACATACCCGCGAGAAGTGATCAGCCAGCCCACACCTCCCGCAGGTTTTTCCGACCGCAGGGCACTCTGTCATGTGGGGGAGGTCATACCCGCACTTCTGGCACGACTCCCCACTCCTTCCTGCCCTGTCTCGGGGTCCTCCACCTGGGCGTCTCACACCTCGGCCACCTCGCCACACCACACACACTTCCTCAGGCCTCCCCGACCGAGACCCTGCTTCCATCTTGCTGGCTCGGGCCTCCGCTACCTCATGGCATCTGCCCAGCTCCAGTATGCGGGGCAGCGTGATGCCTGGCTCTCTCAGGACCTGCCTCCTGAGCTTGCCAGAGGAGCATGCCTGGATCAGCATCGTGCGCATCATGTCGTCTGCGTCTCCCCATGCACATCCGAGGGAGAGGCGGCGTAAGCGACCGTAGAAAGTGTCCAGTGTTTCCTCTTCCTTCTGCTTAGCCGAAAGCATAACAAACCTCTCATAGTCCACGTTCGCAAGGGGGAGGAAATGCGCAAGGAGCGCCGCCTTGGCCGCATCGTAGGAGTTATTGATGGGAGTCAGTGATTCAAATATTTCCTGGACTGCCGGTCCGGCCGAGTATAGCATGGTGGCAATCCGGCTGTCGTCATCCGTCACCTGAGCAGCCCTGAAATACATGTCGAGGCGCCTCACCCATCTTCTCCATCGGGGCCCCATGCTCGAGGGTGGGCCCGATGCATCGAACTCAGGAATGGGCTGCAGGGCGGCATGGGCTGCAGGTGCGCGTGCTTGGGCCATAATGGGAAGCCCTGGTTGTCCAGGCAGCAGTCCTGCAGGGGCCTGGATCACCGGTGGAAGGACAGCCTGTTGTTGAGCAGCAGCCTGGCCACGATCGCGGGGACGTGACGCAGCTGCACCACCACTGTCCGAATCATCAGAGTCGCCCATGGGTTTGAGCGCACAGGCACCCCCTACCTACTGTTCTGAGGGCCGCAACTCAAACTTCTTCCTCTCCAGGCACCCAACTTGAGGGAGGTTTCTAGGCAGGGCACCAATGGAGGCACAACATGCAGCCAAACCTGATGATGAAGGAGCCAGCGAAGAAACCACAGCGCTTTGATGATGAAGGAGACAAAGAGAAAGCAGTGAATTCCCCTTGTCAAAGTCCATATAGGCCTGGGGGTTCCAAAAATTGAGCCTAGGCACTGGATGGGCCTGTACAGGCCCTGTGATGTGGGTCCTTCTCCTGGCTTTCACACGACGTAAGAGTCCCAAAATTGTGTAAAAATGCACAAAACCAGCATGGGCATGCAGGTCATAACTCCCACTTCCAATTTTTCCAAAAATTAGGCCCGTGATGTACTCACGCTCCAAACCGGAGCCTTGTGAAGTTTCACGGCCTACAAGACAAAATGGCCGCCGGCCGCGTGTGCGTCCCGCGACCCGGCATGAAGCGAAGCGATGCTTCGTTCCGCTTCCATACAAAAATTCGGAATGAACAATTTCACCGCCGGGCCCGGGTCTCCCTCATCACTCGTCGCCACTGTTGGGGGCGGGTCAGAGCCCCCACGCGGTCCCGTAAGCCCCTTCACCCAAGGACTCACACGGGCACCAGTCCTTCCAGTTCGGGCTTCCCGGTCGCTCTGCCGCGGCCGGGAATGCCCCCTTTATTTATACAAACTGCGGCGGCGTGATACGTCACGCCGCCGCGTGCGCCCGTCATCGGGCGGCGCCACAAGCAGCCACTTTTCAGGATTTTGTGACTCGGTTTATTCACACATATGAGGAATGATATTTGCTTCAGCAAACAGGGGGAGAGGCGCCTTATTTTCTGAAATGTGCGTTTTATCTGTGTATATCTTTAATATTTAAACAGGGGGATTATCGAGCCATCAGACAGACCGCGCGATCCACACACTGCAGCTTGTTGGTCCCCGGCTTAAACTAAACGATCCTGGTAACACAATTTAGGCGTTTGTGGTTCTTGTCATCAGATCTGGGATGTCTGGGGCGATTGTGGAAGCACGCGAGGACGGGTTGTGTTTGGAAAGAAATAAAGGCATATTTTGAAGGCCTTTGGGACCTCGCGTAATTACTGCTCTTGTAAACCCACAGATATTTATTTAGCAGTTGAGGTTGTTTGAAAACCCATGTTGATGTAATAGCTGCTTATGGAAACCCACAAGAAATAATGTTTTTCTTGTGGAAAGTCATTGTGATGTGATTTTCAGTGCGTAGAAGAAGCAATGTTGGAAACATATGCCTGCGCATTACCGCGAAAAATCATCCCTGATACAAAGGCATACATTTTAAAAAAGTATATAGGCTGAGCCCTCTGTGTTCCTTATGACTAGCCGGGCAAAGGGAGTGCCAGCTTTTCTTTTTTAGATGTGGTGACTCGGCTTTTTTGTGCACAACATAAACTTGAATACATTCTTAGAGCAAGGCTAAACATTCCTAGAACAAGGACAAAGGTACATTTGAGCGTTTTCCAGTAGACTCTTGTGGCTATCTGGGGATACCCAAGGCGTTTCGCCCTGCTCGCAGCGGGCTTGTGTCTTTCAGGCATGCCTTAAAGTCTGCAAGATTTCTGGCGTCACGTTACTGTTTAAAAAGAAACAGACGACTATGCACCTTGGGCTGGGCCGGCC
Organism: Ambystoma mexicanum; assembly: GCF_040938575.1. Taxonomy (NCBI): domain Eukaryota; kingdom Metazoa; phylum Chordata; class Amphibia; order Caudata; family Ambystomatidae; genus Ambystoma; species Ambystoma mexicanum. The sequence goes on along the minus strand of NC_090941.1, from coordinate 524,172,326 downwards.
CTAAGATGTGCGGGCACTGGGCGGGAAGAGAAGGCCATGTCATGATGGTATGCCGTCTTCCGGTATGCCCAGTTCCAGACCTGAGTACAATGGCACTTGACTCCATTGGCTTGCTGTTGCAGTTGTATAGATATACAGCAACCGATCTTACACGTAGGGTGACATCATCTGACAGTGAATCACACTACCAAAGGCATATAGAGTTGTTTGCTTTTTGTGACTGCTTTTTAAGTCATTTATTTGCTCAATAGTTCCAGCTTAGTTCTTAACCAGTACTGTATGTATTGCATAATCCTTCTTTCAAGCGCAAGTGCTGCCTCTAATTGTTTCTTTTTAGTTTTGGCTATTAAGTGGCGCTGAAAGCGCTACCTATAAAGCCAAAACTATTGTCATTAAAATAAGAGCTTTAACAGGAGAGCTTTAAATAGGGGCTTTGAATGCAGGTTTGTAATGCTTTTCAATGCAGAAGGAACCCTTGAAGCTGTCAGGGAGGCAATGGTGGATACAACCTCTTTGCTGATGGGGGCTTTCTGATGGACGGGTCCGAGTTCCGTGTCACCAACTACATTAGCAGGTGTGTTCCCTGGCATAGGCAGATTTCATGCTTATTTTTTCATGGGGCTAGTGCAAGCCAAAGGAGCAAGCTGGCTGCTCGGAAAATGTGCGCCACCTTCCCACGAGACACTCCGACGAAGTCAGTACAGTAAATAAAAAGAATGGTGGGTATCGTACAAACCCGTCCATGCTAGAGCAATAGCTACTGAAATACTTCTTCTTTTTGCATGTCTTTAAATTCAAGCATATTGGGCCTCATTATAAGGCTGGCGCTCCCGTAATGAAGGGGGCCGGTACGGGACCGGCCCCCTTCATTCCGGGAGTGCCGATTACGAGCTTCCCATCGCGGGACCCGGATCGCACGCCTGGTAAAACCAGGCGTGTTTTCCGGGTCCCGCGAGGGGAAGAGGGAGGCAAAAACGGGCCAGATGTAATCTGCCGTTATTACCTCCCTCCCCATTCCCATTGAGTGTTATAGGGGCGCAAATGGGAATGGGTATGGGTTCCTGCAAGGAGGGATTACCGGGTCCTCCTATGTCGGAGTAACCCAGTAAGTCTCCATTGCAGGAACCCGGTAATGGAGCCCGGAACGGAGGCAGCCATGGAGAGCTACCTCCATTCTCCTACCTCCATTCTCGTAATGAGGCCCCTTGTGTGCTACTCATTTAAAAGCTGTTCGGAAAGTCGCTGCAGTAACCCAGCTCTCTCCAGAGGATGCAGTCATCTGACGCAGGGTCACTCCACTCTGTGAAGAGGTGAATGCCCCAGCTGGAAAATATCCCCGGGCTCCAAGCATCTGGGCCCACAGTAACGAGCGGCGACTGTAACCAAGCATAGGAGTCCCTTCACCAACCTGCTTGGGGATTTCACACGTGAAGACGAACGCCAGCTGATTTCCTCACACACTGAATGACACTCTCAGCTTGCCGAACCCTAAATAGACCATACGAAAATGGTACAGCATTTTGTTAGAAGTAGGATTCCTGTTTGTTCCTGCTAAGGACGTTTTTTTATTGAATACATTTTTCCACTTTTTTTGACACTTCACTTTTTGCAGTGTGGTGCAAGGAATAAACGCAATACGTTGTTCAGCTAAATCAATGTCTGTTCTTTTTTAATTTAAGGTAAACAGCATTTGCAAATTGAAAGCAAATAATGTCGAATTTGCAGAAGTGGAATTGAGATGTGAGGGTCTGTGAGGGCTGCCTGGGGGTGTTGTTGGAGTTGGGAAGGGCTGGTGGGGGGTATGAGTGTGATGCCGGAGTTGCATTGGAGGGACAGGGCCTCCGTATCCTTGTGCTTTATTTCCCTATCATGTGTGTTCTGTCATGTTTTCTGCGCAGGAGTTCATGTGGAACTCCTGACAGTGCGGCTCTTCCTCTTTTTGGTTTTATGAACGGACCCTTGGGATGCCCTTATGGCACCCATGGGTGGGAGTACGACCCTGTACTCCTGGTGTATGTGTTTGGGCACCTGTGTGTGGCCCACAGAGCAGGGTACAGGCTGGTGGCAGCTCTGTGCTGAATTGACAGGTGCCCTGCGCGGTTACCAGTCAAATGGTCGAAAACATTTGGTCGACAGACAATTTGGTCGACACCATTTGGTCGAATGCCAAATGGTCGAATTTTTTTTTTTTTTTTTTACCCATTTTTTGGGTTTTTTGGGGGGGGTCCCCCCCCAACCCCCTTTTTTTTCTTTTTTATTTTTTTTCCCCACACGAAAACCCACAAAACACATATATATATAAAAAAAAAAAATTCGACCATTTGGCATTCGACCAAATTGCGTCGACCAAATTGCAGTCGACCAAATTGCAGTCGACCAGTTGACTGGACACTGCCCTGCGTATCCTCCATTTTGGGATGCCCAGGCCCTGTCATTGGAATCAGTGGATTCCTGATAAGAAACAAGATGGCCCCTGGGGCCTCTTGCTTTCTATCGCCTGTTACCTTACTTTTCCCAAAGACCCGGGAAGCCCTTACTCTGTCCCTTCCCCCTGCCTGGATGTTGGGTGGAAGTTCCAGATATGGTGTTGTGGGGAAGTCCAGGCCAGACTGGCTGGAGCCTTCCCAATAACTGTATGTTGTGGGTACGCCGTGGGGTGGGACCTGGGTGAAAGGACTGTGTGACAAATACGCATTCCGTGTTATGGGTATCTAGTATCTGGTTTTTGACACAATGACTGAGACAGCCCTGCCCTAAACTGGTATGAATACAGTGTGTAGTGCTGAATGGCACAGTGCTTGTCCGAATCCACATTCTGTGTTGTGAGTATCTGGATGGAGAAGAATGACCTGAATGTGCTGTGAGCCTAATTGTCCACCTGACTGCCTGAATGCCCTTCTGAATGATTGGTTGCCTGTGTGTGACCCTGCAGAGTGAATGGGAGATCAACAGTATATCTGGGGGCCTATCACTGCTAGAAATCGTTCAGAAGCTGAAGTTAATACTTGATGCTTACTCTCGAAGCCGAGCCAGAAGAAGAAGGTGAACCGCTGTTCCCTTCGCTGTAATCTGAAAGCTGCTGTGCCTTCAAGAACTGATCCAAGAAAGGACCTGGCTAGGAGACCTCTTCCCAAGCTACGAGGGACCATCGTGCACCAGCTGATCTTTGCCAAAGCTCCCTCGTAGACAGACCTACGAAAGGCTGCCGACCGGAGAATGGGACCACCGAGGAGAACAAAGAGAAGCACCGGACTGCCGGCCGCCGTCGCCGACCGGAGCCGCAGTGCTCCCTTTGCCTAAGAACATTTTGATACAAGGACTCCCTTGTTCATCACTGTTGACTGCTTTGGTCCTGCCGCAGAAAGTCAAGGCCAACGACAACCGAGGAGAATCCGCTGGTGGGTTTCCAACCACCCGAAGACCTCAGAGATGCCGACAAAGCTACTGAAGCCATGGTCACGTCCCATTTGCCGATGACCCGACACCCTTGCTGGGCCAAAATTCTTCATTGATTCTTTGCGACAATGAACACTCGTCGTCGAGGTGCACTGCATGCCTCAGCATGCAGGACATTTTCGGCCGATCGTTAATGAGCACTGCAAGAACCGAAGCTGCTACCGCCACAACATTGTTCACCCATTTCTTCACCGAATCTCGACGACCCGCGGCTCCTGCCTTACAGGGAGTGCACTCAAGAAGGGCCTCTAGACGACTCATCGAAGAACTCTATGAAACCAGGTACTTTGGGGCTGTACAACTTTTATATAAGGCGATAAGACTCTAATAGACAATATATGGAATGGGCTTGTGGTACATCTTTATTTACGGGTTGCCCAGGTGGGGGGATCCTCATACAGAACTGTGCCTGGTGGTAGGGGCCCAGTATTCTGCCATTTGTCTAACCAACTTGTTCTCCTCCTAATTTTATGGTTGATATCATTTTGCTGTGTTGATTCGTATGCCATTTGAACTGAGTACAGTTGATACATTTTAATGGAATCGGAGTAATCGTGGTACCACCTAGAACTGTATATATTTACCATTTTAGAATTGTCTGAACAAAAAGTGTGTTATTGTGATTATATAAATAAGGTTCACGTTATGTACACAAAGGCCCTCATTACAACCTTGGCGGAGGACCAATGGTCCATGCCACTAAGGTTACGATTCCGCCATGGTGGATGGCGGAATTACCGCCCCATTCCAAGGTGAGTGGGGCGGTAATTCCCCATTCACCATTTGCCCTTCCCCATTCCCATTTTTGCCCCCATAGGGCATAATGGGAATGGGGAAGGCGCTAATTACGGCACAGTAAATTACGGTGCCGTAATTAGCTCCAAAGTCCCTTTGTGGGTTGGATTATTAACGCCTGTTAAAAGCAGGCGTTAAACACCAACCCGCAAAGGGACACTTGTAATCAGCCTGAGTTGTAATGAGGGCCAAAGTCTGTGTTTTCACTAAGATATTGTGTGGACATTCCTTTGTGGGTGCTTGGGGACTACACTGTACTTAAGAACCAGCCCGCATCACCTCCTGCGAGTGTAAGCCTTGATTGCTCGTCCATAGCTACCATAATAAATAATCTTGCCTGCGGTGCTCTGTGCCTCTCCTCTGCCATATAGAGAGCAGGAGTATAGACGCCCCCTCCGGTGCTTTACAATGAGGGCCTGTGAGGCTGCCTGGGGGTGGTGTCAGAGGTGAGGAGGGCTGGTGGATGGAATGAGGGCCTGTGGGGCTGCCTGGAGGTGTTGTTTGAGGCGAGGGGGTCTGGAAGGTGTTGTGAAGACCTGTGGGGCTGCCTGTGGATGGCGTCGGAGGTAAGGGTGGCTGGTGCGTGCTGTGAGGGCCTGTGGGGCTGCCTGGGGATGGTGTCGGAGGTGAGGGGGGCTGGTGTGTAGGCTTGAGGGTGCTGCTGTACAGTCTGGGTATTTGGCAGCTGTTATTTTGCATAGGGAGTAGGGTGGAGGGTTAACAGGATTGCAGGGGTGCAGCCGGCACTTGAGTTGGGTGTAGCGCAGATTTGCTGGGGTGCTGCTCTTACTTCTGGGCGAGCTTGCAGAGGTTCTTAGGGGTGCAGCTGTTACTTGCGTCTTGCATCCCACAGATTGGCAGGGGTACAGCATTTACTTACGGGTGAGCTCACGCAGGGATGCAGCCATTACTTGCAATTGGCATTGCACAGATTGGCAAGGGTGCAGCAGTTACTTACGGGGGAGCTCAGGCAGGCTCGCAGGGGTGCAGTCATTATGTATGGGGCGCTTGCGCAGGTTCACTGGGGTGCTGGGTGTTGAGTCAATGATAGACACAGAGGTTTACACAATGGTTGGTCTGTGACTCTGTCTTTTGTTTGCATGAGGGCGTGGCGTGGGCGTTCCTTGCGCAGCTCGGTTTTCTTTCCCGGTTGGAATGGAATGTGCGTTTCAAACCATGAATGCACGAAGCGCACATTGGTAACTTTGCACGTAGGGCCCCACAGAGCCGTTCTCCGGGCACAGATTTTGTAGGATCCATGTGCACTTTTCCATGAATCAGCCGTTAATGGACGCTTTTATGATTTTAGTTTCAACACTCATCTCAAAACTCGCTCATTTGTTTGTGACATCTCACTGTTTGATATCTCCTTTTGTGTGCCCCATTCACTAACGCCAATTATTTTTAGTATAGAAATAAATAATTCTGTTGATGGTTTGTAGTGTTCGGTGTGTAGCACAAAATTGCCCTTTCCATATGTTTTCTTCTTGACTTAGGAGACCTGACACTAAATTGTCAAAAATAATAGCTTTAAAGTGTCTTCACTGCACGCTCTATCAAACATTGATACTTTATTTGTTTAATATAGCATTTGGTTTGCATAGTTTATCTTTCATTAACTCTTTTTTTACCACTCCATGTACTTGCATTACAATTGTTTACTTTTATACGTTTTAAAATGTTTGCCAATTTCAAGCATTGACCTAATTGATGACTTAGTAGACCAAATTGGGTCTGATGTTCTTCAAATGTAGGTATAGTTTTGTGATTAAATATCTGATGGACATAGAGAATACCACTCTCAATCCACGGTTCTCAATATCTTACCTATGAATTACTAACGTAGGATGGAGATACATTGGCGAACTTGGGCATTTTTTAAAACTGTACATTTTATTGTCTTGTGAAATGGTTATACACCTTAAATTGGGTTTCTAGTACTGGGTGACAGTTAAGTCTGCACAACAAAATTGAGGCTAGAGGGTAGTTTACCGACCCAGTTTAGCAACCCCTCTACAGGTTCCTAACCTTACCCAAAACAACAATGCGACTGAGTCTACGTCATTTCAGAAGAGTGAGGGTCATGTCTTACATTGAGATAATACTCATTACGCTAAAACAATCTAAAGCAAAATCAATTTAATAGTATACAAATGTCATAGTTTATTTAATTTATTTTCACTTAAAAACAGTAAAACAAATAGAAAACAGCCACAGCAATATAACACATATAGGGCCTCATTATCAGTACGGCGGTAAGGCAACAACAGTGCCGATAGTGCTAGCAGCACCGTTGCTACCATACCGCCATACTACAAGTTCTGCTTGCAGGTGCCCTTTGATTTTTTCATTATTTTATTTAAATGCACCAAACACCCTCCCCAACATATTTTAGGACTAACTCCAGTCCTCGAATATTTGGGGAAAGTGTTGGATAGAGCATTTAAATAAAATACTGAAAATATCGAAAGAACTTTTTTCATTCGTTATAAAGACTGCGTACCCCCACATCACCAGTTGAGGTTACTAGGCAAGTCCGCGCCATGAACGTCTCATCCAAACAGGAGCTCCCATGCTTCCCTAGAACTATCAAGGGCAGCACTGTCTCCCTTGCTCCAGCCTTGGCTAATTTCTGTAATCACTCCTTTGCCAATGGATCCTTCCCCTCACTTCTCAAGCACTCCCTTAAGCACCTTCTCCTCAAAAAGCCTTCTGCTGACCCTTCCTATTCGGCTGACTACCGCCCTGTCTCCATTACCCCCATCCTGGGCAAACTCTTGGAGAAGTTTATTTATTTATTTATGTATTTATTTATTTATTTATTTTGTAATTTATATAGCGCACCAAGCCCGAGGGCATCTAGGTGCTGTTCTTTACCGTGAGTAAAAGGTGGTGTTACAAGTTCCATGCTGGCGTATAAGGTTACATAGATACAGAGGCCGTAATGGTTCCCTAGTTACACATGTGACATAGGATACATTGGTTGTAAAGTTACATAGATACGCAAGTCGTAAAGGTTACATGGTAACACAGGTAACATGAGATACATTGGTTGTATAGTTACATGAGCTTACTAGGTTAAAGAGTTTCATGTGAAAGACACCAAATACAGTAGTCCTTTAGTTGTTTAGGTAAGGTGGTGCTCAGTAGATTCTGGCTTAGCTGGGGAGTACATTTGTGCAGTTATTTTTGTAACTCCTGTGTTAATATCCATGTTTTAAGGTATTTTCGGAAGGTCAAGTAAGAGATCTCCGGCCTTAGAACTGTTGGTAAATTGTTCCATAGTTTCGGTGCTACCACAGAGAAGCTGCTGCCACCTGCATTCTTCAGCTCGAATCGTCGGGTGATGAGACAATGATCATAGGCTGGGTGTGTTGGTTGGTTGGAATATTTGGCTGTGATTTTGTCTATGCGGTATTGAGGGGCTTGCTTGTGTATGCATGTGTGGGATAAGGGGAGTATTTTGAAACAGATTTTCTCCAGTATGAGTAACCAGTGAGTGTGCCGCCTGATCGCTGAGATGTGGGTCATTTTTTTTCTCATCATTCAGGCACAAACCGTCTTGCGCCATCCAGACATGGATGGTTTGGTAGATGGTATTGAGTGAGTTGGTTTCAGTGTCGTAGGAGCCAGAGATGGATATGAGGATTTGGGTGTCATCAACGTAATTAGTGTACGTGACACCCAAATCATCAAGCCGGTCAAATAAAGGCTTAGTAAAAATGTTGTAGCATGTAGGCGATACATAGGAGCCTTGAGGTACCCTGCAGGTGACCGGGGCAGGCACTGCCGCTGAGGTCGGAGAGAAGACTGTCATAGTTCAATCTGAGGGGAAGGACTGTGTCCATTTGATAGCTTTATAGCTTTAGGTGAGAATTGGACAGCTGAGGCTAGGTGGTTACAAAGTATGTTATGGTCTACTGGGTCAAACGCAGCTGATAAGTCTAGCAGGAGGAGGAGTGCTAGGTTGGCATTGTCTTTCAGCTCATCCATTTGTATTTTAAGATCTAGCAGTGCTGTCTCAGTACCATGTCTAGGGCGTGTTCAGGAGGAGAGGAATTCACTGACGGGCTCATAGGTCAGCGCTCACCCTCCAGAACTTGTAAGACAAGATAGCTGCACCATGTGAGGACAGGGGGTGCAGTATTCACTTCAACACGAGTCAATAATGAGGACTCAGTAAATTGGCAAAGGGAAGTCCGTTTAATGACAATTACATCAAACAGAGAAACAAATGGAAATCAGCAGCATTGCGATCACCTGTCTCGTTCCGACTTCCTCGAACTTCAGTCGAACAGCAATTCGTATGGGCAAAAATCGTCATCACTGATGTCTAATTTCTATAAAAAATCATAATGCAATATAATTGGTTAGGAAAGGTAACTTACGTATAGGTGTTATATCTATATATGATAATAGGGCATGTGGATTGGATAACTCTTATCGGGTGGGCGTCTATGCCCATCCCTCTACATTACACGTGATAGACGTCACTACAACTATGACGTCCTATTGGTTACAATATCTATTGGACTCCAGATAACTTGGTCCATTTTGAGTGGGCAGGTTACACCCCTAGACATAAATTTCCACTTTTAATTAGCAGCATGCAGAATGGACACCCCTGTGCCTGGTGTCCCAAGTTTCACCCTGCCTCCCTTCCATCAATCAGTGTTTTAGGGCGATGTGTCAATTAGTTGGATAAGGATGGCCTCGAAACTGTAGTCTCTTATCGGGAAAAGTTATGGCATCCTCGGGTCCTGGATGACATCAGGCGATGGTACTTCTTCGCGCTTGGCTGGTCTCGTGTTAGTTCACCATGAATCTGCTTCAGTTTCCAGCTTTTAGTGCATTTAATTCTGTGTCAGCCTAGCCACCTGCATGGGCCCCCCTTATCTTGACCTTCATGAGGCAGGCTGGTATGCTCTTAAATTGGAGTCTTGTGAGCTGACGCTCTCCTCCCCTTCTCTGGTTGACCACGATTTCCTAGGCATGAGCCGCTCTTTGTTGAGTTTCGATTCCGCTCCATCTCTTGCCTTTGGCTGGGTTTCGAAACTTGGCCTGTCAGGCTTCTGGCCGCCTGGGTACATTTCTGCTTTTACAAAATGAAGTTGCACTTGTATAATGTGCCTTATTGAGGTAGATATATGGTTGGCGCTTGCCACTCTATCTTCTACTAAGCATTGCAAGCAGTATCGATTTCTTAGCATCTTGCGTTTCAAGCCTATTTACACACGTTTAACAGGACGGTTGCTTCCATCTTGTCTCGTAGCACTGTTTCCTCATGTTGTAACATTGTCTCCTCTCTGTGTCTATTCCATTCATTTTCGTAGTTACTCACACTGGTGTGTTATCTTAGATAGCTGCTTTTATTCATTCACACGTCTGCTCAGGCCCTTGTATCATTTCCACTGGCCTTCCATTAAGGCTTTTGGGGTCTCTTCGTGGACTGTGTGTAGGTACTCCTCATTTCGTATAAGCGGCTGGTATGGCTGTCTAATAGGGTACCGTGCTGCCCAGGGTTGTCTAGTTATGGGTGCTTCAACCGGTATGGATCTTCTGATGTATACTGGGCAGAGTCCCAGTGCAGCTCTTTGTAGGTTCATTTGCTCTTCATGCGTCACATACCTTGGCGAGTATGCTCCTGGTACCTTGAAATGAGAGGAAGGGGTGCAGGCCATGTCTGAGACCTCCTCTACACTCCCCCCTCTGGTTGGTTCATCGACCACTTCTGCACCCTCCTTTGCATTCATTTCTTTTGATTCTTCAGTGTCATGCTCATCGTCCTCTGCGTTGGTACATCATGGTGTGAATGTGTGAGCCTTTGGAGTCCATATTTTTATCACTCCCTTCAAACTCCCTTCTGTTTTCACATGTTCATCTTTGTTCCATGTCATTAGCTGGCATAGTCCATTTGGGCTGCAGTAGATCCATTTTTCTTCATACCTTCTTAGTTTCTTAGGGTATGTGAACCTTGTTCCCTCTGGTTCAAATTTTCTGGCCTTCACAAATTCTCTTATTTCTTCATCAGTCAGGTCTCTGGGCTTCCATCCTGGCTCGATATCAACCATTATTTTCATCCCTATGGTTTTCTTCTCAGTTTTCTGGCACTGTTTAATGATTATCTTGATAACACAGAATCCTAGCAATACCATTGCTAGTAGAGCTCCCAGAAACTTCAATATATCTGCCATCCATTGTGGGACCCACGAGAACAGGTCTCCAAACCAGCTGTCATCGTCCACTTCATCACTTTCATCGATCATCTGGTTTTTCAGGCTTGTCAACATGCTTATGGCCTCTCTTAGGGTTCCATTTTCTTCATCGTGTGAGGACACAAATGTGCAACATGATTCTCCGATTTTTGCACAAACACCTCCATCCATTGCAGTAATCATGTCAAGCACACATCTGTTTCGGAGGGTCATAAGTCTGATTGCTCTCAGCTCTTCTTTGATCGCGTTGAATCCTTTTATAGTGGTCTTGATGGTCTGCAATAACTCCCATCTGGTTATCTGCAACCATTTAGTATTCACTCCAACTTGGATGTGGGGCAGGAGTAGTGTTGTGAATACTGTTGAGGTGAGGCTGAACAGCCTGTGTTCGTACGGGATTGCATGGAATGCCTCTTCTGATTTGGGAGAAAAGTAGTTTTCCCTCTTCATCCTGGATCCCCGTTCTACAGATCTCCTTCTTCTTAGATGATCATCTGCTTTCGGGAAACTGTCAAACTTCAGGTCATTCTTAGGGATCACTAGCGCGGGAACTTGGACATTCACTAGTGTGCATATGCCTCCCCAGTTCTTCGGCAACCTTATGTATGCCTTGGATCCACATGCCCAGTAATGGTCCATAATAACTACAGTTCCTTGTGTCATTCCTGGGGCTTCAAAGATTCTTCCGCAGTTTTGATTCTCTCCCATCTTCCTTGTGCCATTGTTTCTGAAGCATAGTTTCTGGCTCTCCAGTGGCACTATCTGCAGGGGTCCCCCTCTATCTTTGACCCATGTTAGTAACTTTACTAGCTTTGACCGCAGAGGTTTACATATCCTCTGCCAATTCTCTATTGCTTCCTTGCAGGCTCCAAGGACCATCCATGCTCGGCAGATTACTACTCCGTCCTCCCATCCATCTGGGGAGACCACTGACCCCCAGATCTTCATTTGGCCTCTGTTCTTCCAGATTTGAGCCTCTTCTGCAGTGTTCCCTCGAACGTTGAGTCTCGGGTTAACTTCCCATCTTATCCCTGATCCTTTGATGCCAGGGTTCTCGTACCTGATCACATGATTTCTGGTGTGTGCTCGGTTTCTTATTTAAATGTCCTGGACGTAGCCATCTTCATTCGGGTAATCCTTTTCGTTGGCCCATATCAACGAGGCTTCTCTTCCCATAAATTGTCCTCTGGTGTTGCACATTGCTACATGTGACATACAGTGTGCTGTAGGGACATACATTTCTACAGCCACGAAGATCTTGGATTTTCCCATGCTGTATGGTAGGAGAGCACAGACGAAGCATTCTCCTTCCGACTGCCTTCGTCCTACTTCCTTCATGTGCTGGTACCATATGTTGTTTCCGAGAAGGGCTGTGCTGTCCAGGTAATCATTAAGTTCATTGTTATCTTCGTGTGGGCTTCTCTTGATTCTCAGCGTTCTTCTGTAGTTTCCTATGACAATGTCTCTAAATGTGTCTGTGCTGCTTTTCCTCTCTAGGTGTCTCGGTGGAGCAGGCTGCCTTGCTATGTTAGGAGAAGGTTTTGTGTTTCTCCTCCTCTCCTCTTGTTGGTTTTCGTCGTGGTTCTCTGGCCACCATTGGCTCGCCATCTCCTCAGCGTGAGGCTGAGTTATAGATCTGGTGCTTGTTTGCAGTGCTCAAGCTGGCGAGTTTGTCGTTATAGTATCTGCAGTTCTATGTTCCAGCTCCTCGTGCAGTTTCTTTGCTCTGACTATGAATGGGAACAAATATTCTATCAGCATTTGTGTTTTATCTGTGAATTCCTTTGTGGCTACTTCTGTTCTTTTGAGAGGTTTTGCTATGTCCTCTCTCTCTAGTGGTTCACTTGGCTCCTCTTGAGTACTACCACTGTTTTCTGGAATAGATTTTTCGGCATGCAGTCTCCTCTTCTCTGCTGCTTTCGTTGGAGGCCCTGTAGCCATTGACACTTGCCCGTGTCTGTGTGCATCCTGTGTGTGGGTGCGTGCAATGGTCAGTGTAGCGTTTTCATTCATTCCGTGCTGACCCTCTCTCCATCTTTTTTCTTCATTTGTTACCTCAAATGTGTCTAAATCATTGCTCATTACATTTAAATTGAGTTTGTTACTTTTATCATCAGATTTTCTTGGGACTGGAATGACTATAGAGGGTCTGGGTGCTTTAGTAGGCCCCAGATGTTCATTATCTGGTGGGTGCACTGAGATTGGGCACTTCGCGCAGAAAGCAATTCTGATTGTTAATGACAGAAAAACAATAATAATAACTATACATATACACACGATCGTTCGGAATGACAATTTGCAGCATTTTCTTCCAGGGAAGTGGGGGCGCCCTTCTGTTGTGGGTAAAACCAAGTTACTGTTCTGGGCCCCCATTTCAAATGAGTTCAAAGTCAATTATTTGTTCCTTCTTTTGCTCTGGTCTTGTATTTCGAGAGTTTGTTACTATTAGAGGGACGAGTGCTTCTCCAAATGTCCCCCCTCACGTGAGTGAAGACGGTTGTCCCTGGGTACTCCATACAGTTCCTGTGCTAGACTATGGAAAAGGGTTAGGCTAGCACCTTTGGTACATCACATTTACTATACATATCGATAATAGGTTAGGTCCCAATGCACGCTTCGAATTTGCCGTGGTCCTGAGGACATGCTGGAATTTGCTCCATGCGAAGGAAGGAGAAGATGGAACCTCTAAAAATCACACAAAAATAAAATGTTGTAAAAATAAAAACAAAAGTAAAAATAAAAGTGAACATATGAAAAAATAGGAAAAAATGAGAAAAATGCCGAAAAATTAAAATAAGATGGTGAAGTCCTTGTGTCTGCTCCTTTCACTCGGGCTCTCGGCGAAAAGTTGAAGAACAGTGTCTCTCTCCTCGATCTGCTCCACGGCGGAAAGTTTATTGGAATCTCCTTACGAATTCTCGCTGGAAGTTGGACAGCTCCACTTGGAGCATTATACCATGGAGAAGTGTGCCCATGTGTGGGGCATTGGCCAGATCTCTAAGGAAGGGGATGACGTTAACATCTTCAGGCCTTCCTACCATTTCTGGATAGTCCATGACTAACCTAAACAGAATGTTCTGCGCCAGCCGGGTGTCCTCGGGTGATAGGGACATTTGTACTGTTTGGCCGTGTCCTGATCAGAAGCTTTTCTTTTGATTTGCACAGTCTTTGCACCTTCCCGTCGCGTGGATTACCACCAAATGATTTAATTTAGTCCACAGCTGACTCAGTTAAGCTAGGTTTCTTGGATCTCTGATATACGTGCGTGTGTCAGTTGTTCTCCCGATGAGCCCTGGGCACTTCTCAACTATTTGGAAGAACAAATTAAACGTGAGTTCATGAATGTCTATTGGCGGTGGACGCATTTGTGTCCTTCTCGCCGTACTCGAGCAGTACAATGAAGGCTACCGTGATGACAGTGAGTAGTTGCCAGATTATTTTCTTGTTGGCCGGATCTTGGATAAAGTCTGTGACACTGGCTCCTCTCCCTATGAGTGATGGGTATGATAGCACCACGAGTTGGAAATTGGTTAGCACATCCCACTTGAGACTTCTGCCGGAATGTACCATACATTCTGTGATCCAAGTCTCAATACTGATTGCTTCAGGATACTGTGTTACACTCTCAGGCAATGTCTTATTTGCAGTCTATCAGAGTTTTGATTATTTTTACTAATTGAGCATGTCGTGCTTTCGAAAGTTCATTTCATCAATGTTGTTGTGGCTTAGGATGTGCTTCTCTTCTTTACCCTGCACCTTTGGCTGCACAGGGTGTTTGTTTTATTGTTTTTTTATTTTTTTCCTTTCATTGCTTAGATGGAATATTCAGTGCAAGGCCAAGTTTAGACAATGAGCTCTCTCGTTTTGTCTTTTCTGATCATGTGTCCTTTTTCCTCGTCATAGATCTTGTCTGCACATGCTGCGGGTCTTCCCCGTTGTCTGTAGATTATTCGCAGCTGCATGCAGCTGGACGGCCTTCTCCTGCATAGGGTTAAATGTCATTTAGAAAGATCCATGCTCTTCGGCCCTGGAGCTTGACAGCGGACGGGGGGTGCAGTCCTCTACGATAAAGGGGCCATTAAATCTTGGCTCGTCCCACCTTTTTCTTGCGTGGTTTCTCACCAATACTGCATCACCAGGGAAGACGAGGGGTGCACAAAGGATTTGAGCTGCGCCTGCTTCAGCACTTCCTGTTGTGTTTTGTGCTGTGCTGTCCCCTTTTCGCCGTCGCTGCAGCTGGCCTGTAATGACAGAGGTGCTTGATTTCATACAGTCAAGGTACTTTTGCATCTCTGTTCCCAGAACCTCTCTAGTCGGCTGGGCATCACAACTAGCTCTATCCTGGGGGGTAAGAGGGGTCCTCATCCTTCTGCCTGTAACTATCTTGTGCAGCGTGAGATGATGCTCAGATCCTGGTTGGTTCCGAAGTGCATACAATGCCAATGGTAGACAGTGCAGCCATCCCTTCTTTAATGTGAGCTTCAACTTGGCTATCCTCTCCTTAAGCAAGCCGTTGATCCGTTCACATATCCCGTTCCCCTCAGGATGATACGCTGACGAGAACTTGTGCTTAATACCAACCAACAAGCTAATCTGTTCGAAAACTGAATTTACAAAGTGAGCCCCGTTATCTGATCTCATTACTTCGCACACCCCCCCATCTAGGGAATACCTCCCCCACTAGGAACCTGGCAGCACAGGTAGCGTCGGGGTGTGTACACGGACCTGCTTCTATCCATCTAGAGAATGGACACACCACCACAATTAAATACCTGTACCCGTTGCACACTTGAATCATGTTGACATAGTCGATATGCAAGTGCTGGAATGGTCCATTTGGTCTGGGGATGATCCCTCTCACTACTTTTAATGTGTGCCCAGTGGTGAATTGCTGGCAGATTATGCAGTTCACCATGAAAAATGCAACATGCTCTGCTAAATTCGGTGTGAACCAGTCTTCTGCGAGCGTTGCAGCAAGATTTTCTTTTGTCATATCGATGGGGTAGTGTAGTTGTTCTAACACTACCTTTAGAAGGGCGACAGGCATTACTGTTTTACCAGTGCTGTCTTGCCTCCACACCCATCAGAGGGGTTTAAAGAACACCCTGGACTCTTCCACAAATTTGTCTCCTCCTGAGGTGCCTCCCCCTGGAGCTCCATTAGCTGAGTCTGCCCCATATTGCTATAGGCTTCTGGTGTGGCTCACGCTACCATCATCCTCTCATTGGAACGTGCCACCTCCACGTCCATGATTGTTTCAGTTTTGGATGCCATGCGCTTGGCTTCCGTGTCCGCTTTGTGGTTTCCAAGTGACACTAAATCCGTCCCCTTGGTATGAGCGACGCATTTCACGACCGCTATGCCCACTGGGACTGTAGTGCTTTTATCAGCCTGTCCAATAAGGCTGCATGTTGCACTGGTGTGCCGTCTGCTCGGAGGTAGCCCCTCCTTTTCCAGCGCGCTAGACCTGCATGTACTGTGGACGTCACATAGGTTGAGTCGCTGTGCACAGTTACTTCCTGGTCTGCATGATTCTCAATGGTGAGTATCAGTGCCAGCAGTTCTGCAGCTTGTGCAGAATAGTGAGAGGGTATTCGCGCACTGATGAGTACTCGAAACTCTCCGTTCGCTAGGTGTTTTATCACGGCCACGCCTGTATACCTTTGACCGTCTTCTTGGTCGATTCTTGAAGAACCGTCAATAAAGACGATCTCTCCACTTGCCAGGACATTTTCCTTTACTCTGGGAATCTCATCAAAGAATTCCTCATAATTCGCACAGTCATGTATAGGTTCTCCTTCTGTGACTGGCTCAGCTATGAATGTAGCAGGGTTTACAGTTTTACATCGCACTATTTTGATTGATGGGTTAGAGATAATCACCTCATAGGTGGATGCTCTTTGATATGTCAGTGTGCCCTTTGGCTTCTCTAGTATGGCGAACAGCGAATGTTCAACATACAATGTCATGGAGCACCCCATCACAATGGATGATGCCTTTTCGATAGCGAATGCGGCAGCAGCTAGATTTTGTTTGCATGGGAAGTGGCCCTTCATAACCGGGTCCAGACTCCCGCTGTAATATGCTCGGGGCTTGTACCCCAACGAGGTTCGCTGCGTGAGCACTGCTGTCATAAAATTACCATCAGAGTGTGAGAACAAGTAGAATTCCTCTGCATAATTAGGAATCCTGAGAACTGGGGCCTTACAAATTGCCCCCTTGAGTTCTGCAAGCCCTTTCTCCATTGCCTCAGTCCATTCAATTTCTCCTTTTGTTGCCTGGGCTTTCTTTAAAGCCTGAAGCAAGGGCTTGGTATACAAGCTGTAGTCAAAGACCCATGCTCTGACATAATTGCACAGGCCTAAGAAGCTCTGCATTTGTTTTAATGTGCGCGGCTTGGCTGTGTTCATGATGGCTTCAGCCCTTTCTGGGGTTACCTTCTTCCCATCATGAGAGATCAGTTGCCCTATGTACAACACCTCCAGTTCACAGTACTGCAACTTTTCCTTATCAACTTTGTATCCCTTTTCAGCCAATATAGTCAATAGCTGGACAGAGTCGCGCCTGCATTGCTCTTCAGTGGTGCTGCAGATCAGAATGTCATCTATGTACTGCAAAACAACACTGTCCACCGCAATATTGATAGGTCCATTTGCAGGACTCTGTTGAAAATAGACGGGGACTCGCAATACCCCTGTGGCAACCTCGTACTTTTGAGGCACATTTGTCTGAAGGTAAATGACGTCAGGTCCTGAGAGTCACGGTGCAGTGGAATTCAGAAAAATGCATTTTTCAAATCAATCACCGTGAAATATGTTGCCTCAGTGGGTATATTACACAGTATTGTGGATGGATTGGGGACTAGAGGGAACTCGGCTTCAACTATATCGTTTAATGCTCGTAAATCTTGGATTAAATGCCAGGACCCACCCTTTGATTTTTTGACAGGCTAAATCACTGTATTGCAAGGTGATTCTGACATCACTAGGATGCCCTGCTCCATCATGGCGGAAATTGTCTTCGCGATCCCTTCATCTGCCTTTCTGGACATGGGATATTGTTGCGCTCGTGGTAAAATTGCTCCAGGTTTCAGTTGAATTTTCACTTCACCTGCCCCCTTCAGGAGGCCTACATAATAGGGCCTACATCATAGGGCCCTGTAGTCCATACCGCAGCAGGCACTTGGGCCATGTCGTCCTCAAAGTATTCTGGACATACCAGCGCCAGCATCATCCTCTGTGGCACCTCCCGTCTGATCATTTTGACCCAAAATGTGAGACTTACTTCCACTCTTGTCTCCTCTAGGTCAGGGTGCTCTTCGAACAGATCATCATCGGTGATGTCAGTCACTCGATACCCTTCTTCAATGGCGATAATCGCACACCATTGTCTGCCCTCATCATCATATCCTTCGACCAATACCACTTTCCCTTGCACTGCAGCAGATCGTATCATTAAGGGAACTACTTGCCCCTCCTCTTCGTGCATGGGTATTCTTGGTCTGAACAGAAACTCATCGGGGGTTCTCATAGTTTTGCTTGCGAGGCCTAGCAGTCCCGCCATAAGCACCCACACACCATATGCAAAGACTTCTGGTTCTAACGGTACAGCTCTCATGGCTATACGTCTTGAGTATGCTCTGATCATTTCGCACACGTTTGAATAATGCATTCTTGGAGTGGAGCACACTATACCATTCTCGGTAAACGAGATGGTCATGTTTAATTTAGTCATCAGGTCTCGGCCCAGAATATTTACTGGGGTCTGACGTGAATACAACAGGGGTACATTCATTTTGCGCTCTCCCACTGAGACTGGGAGTGTGTCTGTAAAGGGAACTCTACTATGAGCTCCAGTGAAACTCTGAGTATCTATAGCCTCGCTGGACAAGGAAAATGTGCCCTCTTGTATGCACGAGCGCGTTGCACCCGTGTCAACTAAGAAGGAATATTCTTTCCCCCCTATGGTGACATTCACCCTTGGTTCCCTGTTAGGGTCTGGTGTCATTGATAGGATAGAGCACATCAGAGTCCCCCGTGAGCTGTCCTATTTTATATATAAGTTCAGCCCACTGTATACTTGTTGATTTCCCCCAGCCCCAGGGTTAACTCCCCCTCCAGAGCTAGTGCCTTGTGACATTTGCAGTGGTGCCTGCTGGGGTTGGTCCTGCGGCAAGTTCCCCATGTTCGGTGGTTGAACCACTTGCTGTGCACCTTGCTGCATGCCTGACGCCTGCGGCTGCACTGTGTAATTTTGTGCACTGCCCTGTTGCGGGATGGCAGGCTGATTCACCATGCCTGCCCCGATCCCTTGGCTGTTTTGCCACATGCCTTGCTTCTGCACATGCGCGCCACGTGTCCTGTCATTCAACACAGCCAACACGCTGGCGGTGGTCGGGCCGTCTGTCCATCTGGCATAGCTGGACCGCCCATCTGCGCGTTCTGAAAGCCATTTTGATTATTCTGAAAGCCTCCCTGGTTACCTCGAAACCCTCCTTGATTACTCTGCCATCCTCTTCCTCCAAAACCCCTTCCTCTTGGGTAAAATCCTGTGTTAGCCTGATTATTCTGCGATGGGTTGGTCGCTTGTTGTGCGCTTGGTTCGGCTGGGCTGGTGAGCATGGCTCCCTCGAGAGCATACTTCGAGAGCTTCTTTTGCACCAGCTTCGCCTCCTCGCTTTTACGAGTTGCCTCCTTTTTCCGATTCTTTTCTTGCAACAATCTACAGTAGTGCGCAACTGTCAACTGTATTTCGGCCCATGGCTTTGCTTCTACTCTTACCAATTTTTCGAGCTGCTTCTGCACCGGTTCAGGCAACCCTTGGCATAATATGTGGTAGAATACAGGGATAGATTTTGTCCAAGACTCATGCGTTTCGAGCACCCACGCGTCCTGAAAATTCTGGATATAAATCAACGGGTCCTCTGACTCTTTCATTTTTTGAGTAATTATAGGCCCCATATCAGAAGTGTCTGGATATAGCATTCGCAGCGCTTTGCACACTGCTGCCCTACAGTTATTAAACAGTGCTCCGTCATGGAAGGTGTTAGTTAGGGTTACCCTAGGATAGCCTGCCCGTTTCCATACATCATCTGCTCTTTCGCCAGGTATGGCAATTAGGAGGCCCTTAATTTCCCTATAGCTAAGGTGACACCCCCCGTCATTTTCTCTAACTCGTGTATCCACTTTCCAGCTCCCGATGTCAGCATTGGAAGCTTATTTTTAAGGTTCTCTCGGTCCATATGTGGTCATGGAATATACTGTTGTCTGGCTCCCCCCTTTTCTTGCAACGGGAATTGGAATGCACAGTCCTCCTTCTCTTTCCTCATAGCTCTCTGGTCTGTCGCCGGGGTGGCATTCCTGCGTTGCCGTCTACCTGGCAATGCCCTTAATCTGTCTGCATAGGCAGGTGCTGATGCCCCCCTCTGACCGTGGGGTGTTCCTTCATGTCAGCCGGACTGCGCGGCAGACTTCGGTGCCCTACTTGTGGACCCCCTAGCCTCTGACCATCGTACCCCTCGGTCCCCTGGGAGCCATTTTTCACACCGACTCCCTTCTTCATGTGCCACATCCTCTGTTTCCCCACCAGAGTAGATTCTGAATACTCCCAGTTTACACAACTCCTTGCATCTTCTTCGTTCTGCCCAACCTCCAGCCTGTCTAGGGACAGTCCCCTGCTCCCATTACTTCGGGTGACATCCTCAGTGTCATATAGCTGAGTGCTCTCTAAGCGCTCATCTTCCCTTCTCCCATCGGATATCTGCTCTAGCCCCATCTCGTTGTATATTTTATCGATCGTTTCCCCGATGCTTCTGGTGTCGAAGTCATCTTCAATATTTGTCCCGCTTGTACCTGGTACCGCATGGCTTGCAGGAAAGAATTCTTCTATGTCTTCCCATTCTACTGTTGGATTGGGTTTAATCACTTCCCGCTCCAAATATTCAAGACCCTGTGCCCTCTATCTGTGCTTATGTTCTATTTCCTCATCTATTTCCTTTCGCTTCTTTGCTTCTTCCCTAGCCTTATCTACTTCCCTCATCCGTTCATTTCTACATTCTTTTGCCCTTCTACTTTCCTCGTCTTCCCGCTTTTTTACTTTCCTTTGTGCACTCTCCTTTCTTCCTCCAACCTTAACATTTTCTGCCTGTACTTTTTATAGGCTGCGTACTGTGTGCGACTGAGCGGTATTTCCTGCTCTTCGCAATAAAGTTGTTCTTGCCTTAACCTATCTTTCTTTCTAGTAATTTCATCTCTTTCTTCCATCCCTTTCTCTTTCTGTCTCCTTTGCATTTCATCAGACTTCTCCCTTGGCCTCAAATCATCACTTCCTTTTCCATCTAACTTCAGTAAAATTGGCCTTCCATCCATTCGTCTTTCGTGATTGCTATCTCATCACCTCTACCTTAATTTCCTTTATGTTTATTTCCCTCTTTCTCCTTATCTGGAGGTGAACAACTATGTGCCCAATCTTTCCCTTTATCTTTGCATCTCTCTTTGTCCCTTGAGACTGCAGAGGCGATATTGTTTTCCTGTTCTTTTCCCTTATTATCGTATCTACTGTACGTAGGCGACTCATATGCGGGGTTGCTATACCCCGTGGCTGCTTTAAGTTCTCTTAGTGGGTAAAGACCCTCTGACTTGCTTCCTTCAATGACTGGCTCAGGTGGGGCTGGTGGCGCGGTAGACGTCCACCCCCCTCTGAACATACATTTAGTATCCAGTCTGTGGGTGGTTCTTCCACCTTCGTTTCTTCAAACATTTTCCACAACTCTAGAACAGCAAGACGTTTCTCTAACTTCTTGCCCGAATATGTGGTGTGTAGGAAGGTAGTCATGTGCTGTAAAACACCCTTAGAGAGTGACCCGTTTTGGGGCCGCGGCATAAACATCTTATTGGCAGTACCCTTAACCCACTCCTGGCTGTATTTCTTCAGTTTGGGTGCATGCTTGGGCAGTTGCATGCACAAATGCGCAAGCGGGGAAACTTCCTCCATTTTTAATTTCGTCACTAACTGTATTTACACAGTTCTTTAACCCTCCAATGGTATGAGCGAGCACCACATACGCAAGCTCCAATCCAATCTTTTCCCGCCAAAATTTATACCAACAATTTACTCAAAACCCAAGAATTCAAAGGCGATTCCCTCTTAGTTACAGAATCGCATAAAGCCAAAATGCATTTCAACCAATCATTAATACAATTATTTTACATTTGACATACTACAAGACATATATGACAGACACTCGACAGACTAGACGGACACCAGCTGCTCATACATATACCTGCCTTCTAATCAATACCCCGTCATGGGATGTGAACGAACTCCTTTGATGCCATCTTTAATCCTCACCGTAGCCTAAATTATCCCCCCATTGTAGGCTATGGGTTCACGTTACTTCTGACCACTCTTTAAAGCACCGGAATAAGGCATATCCCTATGTTTTTTCTCAGGTGCCCCCCCTGTTAATCCTTACGTTTTGTCTCAGGTGCCCCCCTGGTAATCCTTCCGTTTTGTCTCAGGTGCCCCCCTGGTAATCCTTATGTTTTTTCTCGGGTGTCTCCCCGGTATCCACTCTTTATTTCTTATGCTCGAGTCATTACCCCCTATATATATATATATACAGTCTCCTCTACTTCTAACTACTTTATTTTTTCTCTGCCACCCTCCGTTACCTTTCCCTTACTTACTCTAATGCATACAAGACATTTGCCAAAGTAATGGGTTTGTTGTTTCACTCACCGATCGCACATTTTCCTCTCTGGAACTTCGGGATCACCGCCCCTTCCTCTTCCTGCTTTTAAGGTTTTCGCCCGATCCACTGCCTGTGGGAATGAGAAGGGTTATGCTTGGAAAGGCGGGTTCCTTCAGACCCACTGCAGATTTTTGAAGTTTTACTCTATCATTGTCCACGGAGAGCTTCTCAGTCTACTCAGAATGGCAAAGTGAAGGTAGGCAATGAAAACGTTCAAAACATGATGTCGAAAGAAATAATGTCGGAGAAAAAAAATGTCGAAAAAAAAATGTGAATGTTTTATTTTTTTATTTATATATTTGTTTTGGGTTCCGCGAGTAAAAAAAAAATGGTAAAACAAAAAATAAATTAAAAAAGGGGGTTTGGGGGGGAACCCCCATTTCGAAAAAAAAGCAATTAAAAATAGACATTCTCATTTTTTTTTCGAATTTTTTTTTCGACATTATGCCTTTCGACATAATGTCATTCAAATTTATCACTATAAACCACTCGTGATCTTACCGAAGGCCTAGAGTTACTTCGTGACGTCGGTCTAAAGGTGTCTTATAACTATATAAATCGATAATCAATAATCGATGGCCGAAACCATCCTCACGCTACCAAGTGTTCAGGAGGAGAGGAATTCACTGACGGGCCCATAGGTCAGCGCTCACCCTCCAGAAATTGTAAGACAAGATAGCTGCACCATGTGAGGACAGGGGGTGCAGGATTCACTTACTCCAACACGACTCAATAATGAGGACTAATAAAATACTGAAAATATCGAAACAACTATTGTTATTTTTTCATTCGTTATAAAGACTGCGTACCCCCATATCACCATTTGAGGTTACTAGACAAGTCCGCGCCATGAACGTCACATCCAAACAGGAGCACCCCTGCTTCCCTAGAACTATCAAGGGCAACATTGTCTCCCTTGCTCCAGCCTTGGCTAATTTCTGCAATCACTCCTTTGCCAATGGATCCTTCCCCTCACTTCTCAAGCACTCCCTTGTGCACCTTCTCCTCAAAAAGCCTTCTGCCGACCCTTCCTATTCGGCTAACTACCACCCTATCTCCATTACCCCCATCCTGGGCAAACTCTTGGAGAAGTTTATTTATTTATTTATTTATTTATTTATTTATTTATTTTGTAATTTATATCACGCACCAAGCCCGAGGGCATCTAAGTGCTGTTCTTTACTGTGAGTAAAAGGTGGTGTTACAAGTTCCATGCTGGCGTATAAGGTTACATAGATACAGAGGCCGTAATGGTTCCCTAGTTACACATGTGACATAGGATACATTGGTTGTAAGGTTACATAGATACGCAAATCGTAAAGGTTACATGGTAACACAGGTAACATGAGATACATTGGTTGTATAGTTACATGAGCTTAGTAGGTTAAAGAGTTTCATGTGAAAGACAACAAATACAGTAGTCCTTTAGTTGTTTAGGTAAGGTGATGCTCAGTAGATTGTGGCTTAGCTGGGGAGTACATTTGTGCAGTTATTTTTGTAACTCCTGTGTGAATAGCCATGTTTTAAGGTATTTTCGGAAGGTCAAGTAAGAGGTTTCCGGCCTTAGAACTGTTGGTAAGTTGTTCCATAGTTTCGGTGCTAGCACAGGGAAGCTGCTGCCACCTGCATTCTTTAGCTCGAATCGTCGGGTGATGAGACAATGCTCATAGGCTGGGCGTGTTGGTCGGTTGGAATATTTGGCTGTGATTTTGTCTATGCGGTATTGAGGGACTTGCTTGTGTATGCATGTGTGGGATAAGGGGAGTATTTTGAAGCAGATTTTCTCCAGTATGGGTAACCAGTGAGTGTTCCGTCTGATCGCTGAGATGTGGGTAATTTTTTTTCTCATCATTCAGGCACAAACCATCTTGCGCCATCCAGACTTGGATGGGTTGGTAGATGGTATTGAGTGAGTTGGTGTCAGTGTCGTAGGAGCCAGAGATGGATATGAGGATTTGGGTGTCATCAACGTAATTAGTGTACATGACACCCAAATCATCAAGCCGGTCGAATAAAGGCTTAGTAAAAATGTTGTAGCATGTAGGCGATACATAGGAGCCTTGAGGTACCCTGCAGGTGACAGGGGCAGGCACTGCCGCTGAGGTAAGGTGGGCCCATACGTCAGCGCTCACCCTCCAGAACTTGTAAGACAAGATAGCTGCACCATGTGAGGACAGGGGGTGCAGGATTCACTTACTCCAACATGAATCAATAATGAGGACTCAGTAAATTGGCAAAGGGAAGTCTGTTTAATGACAATTACATCAAACAGAGAAACAAATGGAAATCAGCAACATTGCGATCACCTGTCTCGTTCCGACTTTCTCAAACTTCAGTCGAACAGCAATTCTTATAGGCAAAAATCGTCATCACTGACGTCTAATTTCTATAAAAAATCATCATGCAATATAATTGGTTAGGAAAGGTAACTTACGTATAGTTGTTATATCTATATATGATAATAGGGCATGCGGATTGGATAACTCTTATCGGGTGGGCATCTACGCCCATCCCTCTACATTACGCGTGATAGACATCACTACAACTACGACGTCCTATTGGTTACAATATCTATAGGACTCCAGATAACTTGGTCCATTGTGATTGGGCAGGTTACACCCCTAGACATAAATGTCCACTTTTAATTAGCAGCATGCAGAATGGATACCCCTGTGCATGGTGTCCCAAATTTCACCCTGCCTCCCTTCCATCAATCA
This sequence comes from Ambystoma mexicanum, assembly GCF_040938575.1. Classification (NCBI taxonomy): domain Eukaryota; kingdom Metazoa; phylum Chordata; class Amphibia; order Caudata; family Ambystomatidae; genus Ambystoma; species Ambystoma mexicanum. Next base: position 524,147,391 of record NC_090941.1, on the reverse strand, counting down.
GTGTTTTAGGGTGATGTGTCAATTAGTTTGCTAAGGATGGCCTCGAAACTGTAGTCTCTTATCGGGAAAAGTTATGGCATCCTCGGGTCCTGGATGACATCAGGCGATGGTACTTCTTCACGCCTGGCTGGTCACGTGTTAGTTCACCATGAATCAGCTTCAATTTCCAGCTTTTAGTGCATTTAATTCTGTGTCAGCCTAGCCACCTGCATGGGCCCCCCTTAACTTGACCTTCGTGAGGCAGGCTGGTATGCTCTGAAGTTGGAGTCTTGTGAGCTGACACTCTCCTCCCCTTCTCTGGTTGACCTCGATTTCCTAGGCATGAGCCGCTCTTTGTTGAGTTTCAATTCCGCTCCTTCTCTTGCATTTGGCTGGGTTTCGAAACTTGGCCTGTCAGGCCTCTGGCCGCCTGAGTCCATTTCTGCTTTTACAAAATGGAGTCTCACTTGTATAATGTGCCCTATTGAGGTAGATATATGGTTGGCGCTTGCCACTCTATCTTCTACTAAGCATTGCAAGCAGTATCGATTTCTTAGCATCTTGCGTTTCAAGCCTATTCACACATGTTTAACAGGACGGTTGCTTCCATCTTGTCTCGTAGCACTGTTTCCTCACGTTGTAACATTGTCTCCTCTCTGTGTCTATTCCATTCATTTTCGTAGTTACTCACACTGGTGTGTTATCTTCGATAGCTGCTTTTATTCATTCACGGGTCTGTTCAGGCCCTCGTGTCATTTCCATGGACCTTCCATTAAGGCTTTTGGGGTCTCTTCGTGGACCGTGTGTAGGTACTCCTCATTTCGTATCAGCGGCTGGTATGGCTGTCTAATAGGGTACCGTGCTTCGCAGGGTTGTCTGGTTATGGGTGCTTCAACCGGTGTGGATCTTCTGATGTATACTGGGCAGTCCCAGTGCAGCTCTTGGTAGGTTCATTTGCTCTTCATACGTCACATACCTTGGTGAGTACACTCCTGGTACCTAGAAATGAGAGGAAGGGGTGCAGGCCATGTCTGGGTCCTCCTCTACAGGCGGAAGCCGGATTGCTGGATGCCAAGTTGATTTTTCATTTGCAAATGGTGTTGGATCTGGAGATAGGCTGTTATTTCCGGAATTCTGAGTAGGAATAGCACTATGGTTATTGGTCGGTAGTTAGTCGGAATGTTCTGGTCTAATGTGGATTTTTTTCAGGAGTGGGAGGACCCAGGCCTCTTTGAGGTTGGTATGGACTGTGCCGCTTTTGAAGGAGGCATCAATTAACTTGGTGATGTAAGGTGTCATTTCAGTCACGCAGTCTTTGATGAGCGAGGCTGGACAGTTGTCTCCCTGACATCTGGAGGTTTTGAGTCTAGCTATGATTTTGGCAGTTTCAGTGTTAGAGACTGGTACGAATTCAAAAGGTGCGTTTGTATAGGGGACGACCAGGCTAGGCGTAAATTGCGATGGTGCAGGCTTCAGGCTGATTTTTTTTGTTTCAATTTTAGTTTGGCCTATTTTGTCTAGTAGCACTTTTTGGAAGCCAGAGCACCAGCTCTCATCTTTGATACAGATTTCAGGTGGTGTCACTGGGGACTCGAGTTCTCTCAATATGGGAAAGAGTTCCTTGGACTCTGATTTGGCATTTGAGATTCTTTAGTTAAATGTGGCACTTTTGGTCTGAATGATTTCCTGTTTTTAGTTTTTTGAGACTGTGGAGAAGGTGGCTTTGTTCCTCTCGAAGGGGAATTTTTTCCAGTAGGATTCTGCAACTCTTTTAGAGTTAGGTAAGGATTTCAAGTTTGGCGTGTACCATGTGTTAAGACGGGCTATTGGTTTAGCTTTGCGCAATGATAGGGGCGCTATTTTGTTCAGGGCTACTTGGAGAGTTTGGTTATATAGTTCCACCATGTCTGATGGGTCATTTGTTTGAGGGTTAAGGTGCGTGGAGATAGGGTGGAGCAGAGGGAGGATGTTATTAGCTGTCAGGCTACGTGAGTTTCTAGATAATACAGTGGGAGCCATGGGAGGGGTGAATACAGGTTCCTGGTTCTTGGCTATGTTGAATCTGATGATATGGTGGTCAGACCATGGGCAGTGGGCATTAGAGGTTATATTTATTTTGCAGTTGAGATCCGCTAACCAGTCGAGGGTGCAACCTTTGGTGTGGGTCGGTTCATCGATTTGGTGACTGTAGCCTAATGCTGAGATAGTATTTTCCAGGGAAAGGGCGTGGTTGTCCTTTGGGTCATTGAAATCTCCTAGTAGTAGAGTCTGGAAGCTAGGATTGGTGTTGGTGCAGAGGAGTTGTGCTGCATCTTCCTCGAATGAGGATATTGGACCTGGGGGTCTGTAGATGAGGTGTACATTCAGCATGGTGGTTGGTTATGTGGTCATTTTGATAGATAGTAGTTCTCTTTCTAGGAAGGTGGGGTGGTGGGATTCCCAAATATTCATATAATTTTTAGCTATAATTGTCACTGCCCCCCTTTAGTAGTGGGTCTATCAGTCCTGTAGATAGAGTAGTTGGCTTTTTTCTAGCTTCTCCACCACACTGAATCTGTTGGTTGTCTCCACGACCACCAGTCTGGCTTCAGAGCTGCCAGAGGCACGGAAACTGCACTCCCGAACACTCGTGAAGACTAGCTCTCTAATCTCAATTCCAACTCTCCTTACGTTCTCATCCTTCTTGACCTTTCCTCTGCCTCCGATACAGTCAATCATGCGACCCTTATAAATCGGCTCTGTGATACCCTTGGCATCACGAACCTGCCTCTGGAGTGGTTGACCTCCTTCCTCTCTGACCGACCTTCCCAGGTTAAATTGGGCCCTTTTCTCTCCTCCATCTAAGAGAGCCTGCAGTGTCCCTCAGGGCTCTATTCTCTCGCCTTGGCTTTTCAACATCTATCTGGCCCCTATAGTCTATTTGATCGCCACCTTCTCTCCTAACTTCCAGTGTATGCGGATGACAAGCAGCTCTCCTTTAAGTTTCCCTCCTCTGCCTCCTCCTCTTCCTGTCTCATTCCTGACTGCATGTCTTCTATTCAGGCATGGTACACTGCTAACGATCTCTGCCTTAATGTCAGTAAGACGGAGTTCCTTCACAGTGGGACCTATGCTCCCTTCTTCCCTCCCATACCCTGGCCACCCTCCATGGGCCCCCTTCCCTCCCTCTCCTGTGAGGCAAAAAACCTGGGTGTCATCTTTGACTCCTCTCTCTCTTTCTCTCCTCACATCACAGACCTTGCCAAGAAGGCTCACTTTCAACTGCACCTCCTCAGAGGCATTCTCCCTTTCCTCACCTTCCCCCGAGAAACTCAATGTCTCTAGAGTTCTGGTCCTCTCCAGGCTGGAATAATGCAACAGCCTCTTCCTCAATCATCCTCCCTTCGCCCCTTCAACTAATCCAGAATAAGACTGCAATTCTTATCCTTAGCCTCAAGCCCAGGGACCGCATTTCTCCAGCCCTAAAATCTCTCCATTGGCTCTCGGTTGCTGCGAGGATCAAGTTCAAGAACCTCTGCATCATCCACAAGGTTTTCTGGGCCCCGGAACCCCGCTACATCCAGCTCTCTCTCCCTAAATACCTTTCTGCTAGAGTACCTTGGTCTTCTAGCTCCAACTCTGCAGATCAGATGTTTTTCCAAGCAGAGCGTGAGGGGTAGATCTCTCTCCTCTGCAGGTGCCTCCTCTGGAATGGCCTGCCTGCCCCTCTCAGACTTTAGCTGGATGCCCTTAAGTTCCGGAAGCTTCTCAAGACCTTTATTTTCTCTTCCTCCTTCCCTCTTCCCCTCCCCTGCTAATTTCGCCATCTGCCTCTTGACCGGCTGGCTGGTTTCTTCAGATTCTTCAGTGCACCAGGCCCTCCTTGTCCAGTCTACCCCTGCACTTGGTCTCCTCTGACCCCCTTCCCCTTAACCTGCACTTGCCCTTCTGGACACCCTCCCCCTGCACTAGCCTGGCTGGGCCTGCACCTCTTAAGCCCTTCCGGAACCCTGTCATCCCTGCCTCTCCCCTTTGTCTTGTTGCGCCTTGAAACACATTGTGTATAGGCGCATTACAATTACCCAATAAATAAATAAATATAAAAAGATAAAAATACATTTCTTTGTGGCAGGTCTCAAATGACATTACACCACTTCCCATTATGTCACTTGGTGGTGAGGTCAAATTACATCACTTCCTGTGATGTCATTGGGTTGGTCAAGGGTTGCGTGATGTCGCTTTGGCTACCCCTAGCATTTTGGTGAAATGACGTCACTGCAGAGGGTGCAATAGTTTAGTAGTTCCGGTCTGGAAAGATCAGGTAATTTCCTCCAAGAAGCTTTAATCGCTAACCTGTGTTTTTTTGCATACTCATGTAAAACACTAAATGTCCCACAATGCATGGGACTCGTCTATAACAAGACCTTGAACCATACTATTTGTTTTTAAGCACTAGACCCTCATAATGCACTGTGCTTGTCTAAGGGAAAACCTGGGACCATTCTCAGCGCTACATTCCCCATACTGTGCAGTTCTCCTGGAGATTCGGGAACAGGAATTTGTATTTTTCAGCACTATGTTTGTTACAATACACAGCATATTTGTGCTTCTCTGATGGAAACCATGGTATAGGAATCTGTACCTTTGAATCGTCCTGAGACTGTGGTGTTGGATTCCATGCAGCAAAACCTACATTTCCCACAGTGCACCATACTGAACTATTGGAAGCCCTGGATCCTGAATGTGAACTTCTCAGCCTAATTAGGAAATCTTAAACATTTCTGGAAGAGGCCACCAGGAGGCACAGGTGTGTGGTGACATATCTGCGTCAGCTCCTCTCCATCAAGGCTGAAGAGGGAATAGAGCCCCCCTTGTAGCCCTCAGAGAGCTGTACCACCCCCTCCCACACCGAGACTGGATCAGGTGCACTGTGGGAGATGAAGAACGGGGCTGGAGACCCCGAAATAACAAAGTTAGTGCACTGCGCTGAGGAGTCAGAGCTCCTGACAACTGCGACCCACTATCCGGCTCCGAGCTTCACCTACAAGAGGTCGAGGAATCAGTCAGGGCCAGGCAGCCGGGGACAACGGTCCACTCCCCACCTTCTGCGGAGAACCAGAATCGAGGGGTGGCCCACCGCCCTCTTGCTCAGGTGCACCAATGGGGGAGTGGGGGAAGAGGGTCCGTCCCGCGCTGTGGGACAACTCATTGGATGTGGGTGCGAACCCTGCATGTCGTCCCCCTGGTCTGAGCAGCAAAACAGAGCCAGGCAAAGGACAGAGCAACCACAGCTAGGCCAGCCCCAAGCCCTGCACAGTGATTAAGTCGACTGGGGAGTGCGGGGGAACAGCGGGGGTGATAAAGGATGGTCTATCGCTTTAATTTTTGTCAGCTGATGGGGGGCCCGCAACCCTTGCATCCTGCCGCTCTAGGGCCCACAGCTGGACCGAAACACTGCAATCATCCCTCAGGAGGCGGCATTGCATCAGAGACAGCAGCCAACCTTGGGTAGGGGACAGGAGAGGCCCCCCACCCCTCTGGAAGAACCATCTGGGAATTGAAGCACGGGGAAGCTGTCTACCCGGCACCAGAGTTACAGAAAGGACTTGGCTCCCTGGCAGGGCCTGCTCTGGGGTCCACCTGCCACCTCTCAGTTTGTTGCGGTCCTGTAAAGCCGCCCATAGAGGCCCCCCAGTAGACTTGGAAACTCATTATTTCCAGCCGGGCCCATGAGACAATCGCGAATTGCCCCAGCAATGGCCTGTGCCTTGCAACTAGCCCGACCCCAGTGGGAACCCTGCCCCAGGGGAGGGTACATACAATTTTGACCTGGGCATTTGGGCTACATGGCCATTGGGAGACAGCCAGAGGTTCAACTATCCTAGGATTGAGTGGAGGAGAGAGAGTGGACCCCAGTGGGTCACTTACTGACAGCGCTTTCCGATATCAGACACCGCAAGGGGGGGAGCACTGGACCGGAGCCTGTCCCCCCCCAACTGGCCAGTGGGGCCTCTGTAGAGCTAGGTGAAACGGGACAAGGTGAAGGCCGCCAGGGTCCATACCCGGGGCTTGTGCCCACCTTTGGGAAGATCTACGTCTCTTGACACCACATGCCCAGGTAGTGATGAAGATCGGGGGTGCAAAGCAGAAAAGAACCAAAACCTGCACTGCAAACGAGAATCTACAGATGAGGTGAGCAGTGAGAAGGTGGCGCGGCCTGGCACCAGTAAGGTGCCCCCGAGCTCTGGGGCAGGCAATAGACTTTCCATTAGATAGAGGGAGGGGAAGGGAGTGAGCCCATCCGGTTGCCCCCACAACACCTAAGTGACCTGGTCTGAGGAGCACAGAAGAGCGCAGCAGCAGAGTGGGGGCACCCGGGAGTGCATGCAGCAGGCCCCACTAAAGAGCAGGCCAAACAACAAGGGGCTTGGGAACAAGGTGTGACACAACAATATAACATAGAATACCTGCCCGCCCATGGCCTGGAGGGAAAAATAGGGACACTTTGAATACCAGAAAACAGAGTTGGGGAGTGAAACATCCCTAACATGTCGGAAGCGCGGAGTGACCCCATGTCCACCGAGAGGGATATCGCCTCCCTCCTGGAAGAGATCAGGGGAATGAGGGTGGACATTGGTGGAAAAGTAGACAGAATAAATGTCAGAACTGACAGTATGGACGGGAGACTACAGGCAGTTGAGAACAACCAGACCTCCCTCGAAACACTGGAAACCCAGATGGACATGAGGTTGGCAGAGCTGGAGAGAAGGCAAGGTGAGGTAGCCCTAAAAATGGATGACTTTGAAAACCGTGAAAGAAGAAATAACTTGAGATTCTTTTGAATCCCAGAGAAAGAGGGGAAAACAGCGAGCCACCTGAGTAGGACCATCCATGAGGTGGTGAAGGCACTGTTTCGGAGACGAACATGGGTGAGCCCAGACTTGAAAGGGTCCACGCTGCAGGTGCAACTGGGAGGCGCCCACGCTTGGTGCTTGCACGCTTCCATAACTACCCGAATAGACAAAAAATCCTGGAAAAGGCGTGTCCCTAGAAAATGTGAAGGTGGCGATCTACCAGGACCTTTCTGCACTTGCACTGGCGGAAAGGCTCCTATGCTCTCCCTTAACAAAGTGGCTCAGTGAGAAGGGGGTGAAATACAGATGGGGTTTCCCTTTCTCTATATCTTTTGAAATCAAGGGCAACAGCTATAAACTGGTGACCGAGGAAGACATAAGAAGGGTCACAGAGGAGCTAATCGGTAGGGACGGACAGAAAAGAGCAGACAAACAGAAGAGCCAGGAGGACAGGCAATGGCGTATAAGGGTCCAAATAGGTGTAAAATCCCAGGCTCAAGAAAATTCAGGAAGCTCAACTCCTCTCCAGCCGGTCCCTCCTGATCCGGTGGGACATGCCTGGAAGTTTGACACAGGGTCACTATGCATAACATGAGGGGGGTAAGTAGGTAAATTTAGTGTTGTTGGAACATGGGGGCAGAGAAGGGGGCTCGAGTTAGAGTGCTTAGTTAAGCTGGTCCTTGTGTGGAGAGGACCAATGGTGATTCAATCCCGTCAGAGGAGATGGATCCGGGTGAGGTTGGATGCTGTGGGTGAGGGGAGGGAGGAAAGGGGTTGCTAGACGGGAGCGGGTTGTTAAGGTTCAAGTGTATGGGGCCCAGTTTAAAGGGTCCCAATCATGGATCTGTCTCAGAGGGGGGGAGGTAAAGTGATACCTTGGAAAGGATGATATTTCTGGTGCGCAAGGGGGCAGGCCTCCGTGAGTGGATTTGTGTTTTAATTTGAATATTTGCTTCGGGCTCTGAGCGCGTTGTTGTGCCTGCTCCCCTCTCCCATTTCCTGGTCCTCCTCTCCCTTTCTGCCTCCCTGCCCACCCACACCCCCCTCCCCTTCCTCTCCTCCCTCTGCCTACAACCACCCCCTCCTGGGCAGCCCTCGGCCTGGCAGCCCCCTGTGGCTAAGGGCCCCAAGGCCAAGGGCGACTCCTACAGTTGCGGCTCCCTGTGTGTCTGCAGGTGTCCGCAGGGGACGCTTGGCACCGGTCCACCTTGGTTAGCTCCACCTGCTCCCTCTGCCCACCGCATTTAGACCTGTCACCTCCTTCGCATTGTGCCCTGTCTTCACTATGCCTTGCAAAATGTGGTAAACTAGGGTTCTTCTCCCCTCGCAGGATTTTCAAACTTAGGTGGCCTCTCCACTGGGTACCTGATATGCATTACTGTGTTCACTGTGTTCTGAATCTGTGGTAAACTAGGTTTTTTTCTCCCCTCGCAGGATTTTCAAACTTAGGTGGCCTCTCCACTGGGTACCTGATATGCATTACTGTGTTCACTGTGTTCTAAATCTGTGGTAAACTAGGGTTTTTTCTCCCCTCGCAGGATTTTCAAACTTAGGTGGCCTCTCCACTGGGTACCTGATATGCATTACTGTGTTCACTGTGTTCTGAATTTGTGGTAAACTAGGGCTTGCTGCTCTCTTCCTGCCCGCTCGTGCTTGTCCCAACCCCCCCCCACTCCCTCCTATCCCATGGTGCTCTCTATCTCACCTATTTTTTCTAACTGCTTCTCCATTGACTATCCTGCTCTCCAATCTGGTAGGAAAAAGTTTAAAAAGGACATCCTGGTCTCCAACCCAGGCCTCCCTTTTTTGTGCCTTCACCTGACCTATGGACCCTTCATATGGTCTCTGTGCTCTCTCCTTTCTCCTCTTCTCCCATTAATGGTGGCACCCGCTGGGACGTCCTCTTGGCCTCCTTCCACTCCTCCTCTAAGGCCATCATTAATGTCTACGCTAATGGGACTGTCTTGGTCCAAGGCCCTCAGGCCAACCTTCACCTCTTTGATAGACGCTTCCCGCGCCTCATCAACTTCCTTTCCTCTCCTGCTGTCCCCCCTCCTCTGTCCTTGGCTACCTTGCCTCTACCCTCCCTCCCTACCCCCTCCTGTGCTCCTTCTTCTCCTCCACAGGGCGTACCTCTGATCTGTACCCCTCCCCGGAAGTCCTTCAAAGATGGCAACCTTCTCCACATTGCCACTCTTAACTCTCGCTCTGCTGTCAAACATTCCTCTGATATCTGCCGCCTTCTTGAGGAACTGGACCTTGAAGTACTCGGTCTCACTGAGACATGGTTCACGGCCAGCTCTGTCACCAGCTTTGACACACTCCTACCTGACGGCTACAAGATCCTCTCTGTGCCCAGGCCCAACCGTGCTGGGGGGGTGTGGCCCTTATCTTCCCTGAGTGGATTCCTGCCACTGCTATTCCCACGCAGACCTACTCCTCTTTTGAATGTCTTGTCTGCCGACTCTCTCTCTCTCCTAGCCATTCCCTTACCGTGGCTACTATCTATCTGCCACCTGGTCAAATTTCCTCCTTCCCCTCCGAGTGGGCGGACCTCTCCTCCTCACTCCTGTCCTCAACCACTCAACTCCTCTTTCTTGGAGACTTCAACATCCACCTGGATGCCTCCTGTCCCCCCTCTGGACTCTTTTGCGACCTCTGCGACTCTCTCTCACTCTCTATTCTCCCGTCTGGGCCAACCCATTCTGCTGGGCACACTCTTGATGCCCTGATCTCTTCTGACCTTCCCCTCTCTGTCCCTCTCTCCACTCCTCTCTCCTGGAGTGATCACTTGCTCCTCTTCTCCCACCTCACCCTCCCTACCCCACAGGCAAAGCCACCCTCATCACTGCCATCTTCCTTCTCGGTCATCCGACCCATGAAGTGTGTGTCAGTTGAGGCTTTCGCTGCCACCTTCTCACCCCCTCTTCCCCCTCAGCTGACTCCCACCCTGACACAGCCCTCTCCACTCTCTACTCTGCTATATCTGATACTCTTGATATCCTTGCCCCTGTTATGAGAATCCGCCTGAAGCCCAAAGCCAAATGTAACTCTTGGTATGACTCGGATCTCGTCACCCTTAAACGCTTGTGCAGGGTGGCAGAGAGGAAATGGCGTGCTTCATGTTCATCCTCTGACAAACTGCCCTGTCGCCTGCTCCAAAGGCAATACCGGCTCTCCGTTCTCACCAAGAAGAGAGCCCTTATCCAAGCCCGCATCACTGCGACATCTAACAATTCGGCTGAACTCTTTAAAATCTGCAAGGAGCTGGCCAACCCTGCTGCAGTCTCTACCTCTCCTGTCCCCTCCCAGGCCCTCTGTACGGCACTGGCCTCTCACTTCATTTCAAAAACTCAGGACATCCTGTCCTCACTCTCCTCCCATCACCTCCCCCCCTCTATTCCCTGCCCATCCTCTGGCCCTTCTGCAGCCACCCCTCCTCTCTCCTCTCTCCTTCTCTGCCTTTCCCCTTTTTTCTGCTGATGAGGTTTCGAGACAAGTCCGATCTATGAAAGTCTCGTTAACACAGGTCCACCCCTGCTCCTCCAAAACTATTAAGGACCACATCGACTCCTTGGCTCCTGCCCTTGCTGACTTCTGCAATCACTCCTTCGCCTCTGGTGTCTTCCCATCCCCTCTCCCTTGTGCACCCCTTCTTAAGAAACCCTCTCCCGACCCGTCCTGCCCAGCTAACTATCGCCCTATCTCTATCACTCCTTTCCTGGGCAAGCTCCTGGAGAAACTTGCCATCTCCCAGTTTAATCTCCATGCTGAATCTGTTGGTAGCCTTCATGACCATCAGTCTGGTTTCAGAGCTGCCAGAAGCATGGAAACTGCTCTCCTGAACATCCGTGAGGACCTGCTCTCGAACCTTGACTCTAACATTCCATGTGTTCTCATTTTGCTTGATCTCTCTTCTGCCTTTGATACTGTCAACCATACCATCCTGCTCAACTGTCTCCGTGATAACCTGGGTATCACTGGTCAGGCTCTGGCTTGGCTGACCTCTTTCCTCTCAAATCGACCCTCCCAGGTCCAACTGGGGTCTTTCCTGTCTGACATCTTTGTCTCTACCTGTGGTGTCCCCCAGGGCTCTAACCTCTCTCCCTGGCTGTTCAACCAGTATCTGGCACTTCTCGCCCACCGCATCGCTGCTCTCTGCCCCAACTTTCAGTGCTATGCGGATGATACCGAGCTCATTTTCAGGCTACCCTCGGCCTCCTCTTCTCCTTCCCTCATCTCTGACTGTCTTTCTGCTATCCAGGAATGGTGTGCCGCCAACGACCTCTGCCTTAATGCCAGTAAGACCGTGATTCTACTCATCCGCACACCCACTCCCTCCTTCCCTGCAGCTCTCTGGCCGGCCTCTCTTGGTCCTCTTCCTGCTCCTACCTGCAAGGCAAAAAACCTTGGGGTCATCTTCGACTCCACACTCTCCTTCTCTCCTCACATTTCTGACGTTTCTTTTTTTTAAAAAAACTTTATTTAATAGTTTTGGTACATAACAGTGCAGCAACATGACAATTCAAACTTGCGAATATCATGTATAATCGATACAGCTTTTCAACACATCATGTGGTATTTACAGAACAGAAGTATTATTAGGCCTTGCCGGGCTACTGTTAGCTGAGTCCATTTCACTTAGGTATACCCTGAACGGGGCCCAAATGTCTTTTGGTTTACATGGGCTTGGTAGCATCATCACATAATACTCCTCACATTCATTTACGTACATAAGTTCCTTGAGAAAATGATTCACCTGTGGTGCTTGTGCACTTTTCCATTTTTGCAGGATACACTTTTTGGCTATCGCACACACAATGTTAAAGAGCCTTCTGGTCACCTCAGATCTCTTTCCTATATCCCCAAATAGGTATTTAAGTGGTGTGAGATTTGCCGGTATCTGCGTTACCTCTTCTAGAATTGTTGCCACTTCCCCCCCAAAATACCTTTATGTGTAGGCAGCTCCAAAACATGTGGAATGAGTCAGCCTGGTCGGCCCCACATTTCTGACATCTGCCTGGGTCGTTTCGTGTGAATTTTGCAATTTTTTGAGGTGTGTAGTGCAGCTTATTCAACACTTTAAATTGGATTAGCCGGAGACCTGCATTCATGGACACCCTCTTAGTGAGCTCACAGTATCTCTCCCAGGACCCATCGGTGATGGTGGCACCCAGGTCCAATTCCCAGGAAGTCTTTATCAAGTTCACCGTTGGAGTATTGGCTTGTATAGTTTTGTAAAGTCCCGAAACACTGGTTCCCGATCGAGTAGACAGGGCTACCAGGCACGGGTGCGGTGGGGGCTCATCAGGGAACAAGGGCCATCTGGCCTTAAACGCCATTCTCATTCTGTAATATTGCAAGACCATCAATTGATCTCTACCCATCCCCGTTTTGAATTCCTCCACTGTTATGAATTTACCATTAGGGAATATGTCCTTGATTTTGAATTGCCTCTCTGGATCCCACGTTTTTTGCACATCTGTATCGTACGTGGGTGCTATACCTGGGAAGTTCCAGAACGGGGCCTCTGCGTGGTAAGGTGTCTCCAGCCCAATCCTGCGAAAAATCTTGGACCATGCATGTACTGTTGTGCTGACTGGGTCAAATGGGCATTCGTCCTTATGTTTGTTTTTAAAGATGATGGACGTCAAGTCGGTTGGGTGTGCTGCATGTTGTTCTAGACAAATATGGGGCGAGGCGTCTTGTTCATCATACCAGTGTTTAACAAACTGGGCCTGTGCCACCAGGTAGTATAATTCAAAGTCTGGCGCTGCTATTCCCCCTTTGTTAGAGGGTTCGACCATTTTTTCCCACTTCATCCTGACCGCCCCTCCGCTCCAGACGAACTCCACTGCCATGGACCTGAGCTTATCAAAGAATTGCCTACCAGGCCAAATCGGGACGTTAGTAAATATGTACAACAACTTGGGGAGTATGACCATTTTCAGTACGGCTACCCGACCAATAAGAGATATGGGAAGTTTGGCCCAGAAGCGAAGTTTAGCGGCCATTGTGTCTAAAAGGGAATCATGGTTATTCAAGAGTAGGGAAGCCTTGTTCCCCGACACCATCACACCCAGGTATCTTATCCCGTCAGGGGACCATTTTAAACCGTGTGTATTTATCGGACATCTGGTGGTCGGGGTTAAGGGAAGAATCTCCGACTTGGAGCGGTTGGTTTTGTATCCTGAATATTCTGCAAATTCATGCACTGTTTCCAGCACAGGCCCCAGGTGTGTGTCTGGTTCTCAGACATATAATAGGGCATCATCTGCATATAGGGAGATGTACTGGGTTAAGCCCGACATCCGTATGCCCCTCTGATTTTGGTGTTCTCTAATTGATGCTGCAACCGGTTCAACAGTGAGAGCAAACAATATCGGGGAAAACGGGCAACCCTGTCTCGTGCCCCTCCCCAGCTCGAACCATTCAGACATGGTGTGATTAGTCAATACCCTGGCCCCGGGATTAGTATAGAGTAGCTTAACGCTTTGTAAGAAGTATGGACCTAGGCCAAATTTCTCGAGCACCCTGAACAGGTAGCTCCACGAAACTGAATCTAACGCCTTTTCTGCATCCAGTGACACGGCCACTGCCTGGGCCTCCAGCTTAATCTGAGCCATGATACCAAACAGCCTGCGGAGATTCAGAGCCGTGGACCTGGTAGGAATAAACCCGCATTGGTCTGGATGCACCAGCTGAGGCATGTAGGGTAGGAGTCTCGTAGCCAAGATCTTAGCAAAAATGTTGGCGTCGCAATTTATGAGAGATAAGGGCCTGTAAGAGGACATCTCATTCGACAGACGTCTGGGTTTAAGGAGCACCGTTATTATAGCCTCTCTCATGGACGACGGGAGCATCCCCGATTCCAGGGCCTCCACCCACACAGACAGGAGCACCGGGGCTAGCTCTTCACTAAGTTCCTTATATAATTCAGCCCCCAGACCGTCCGAGCCAGGTGCTTTCCCGTTAGCTAGTGATTTTATCGCTTCCTTTATTTTATCGATCGTTATGGCTTGGTCAAGCAGCAGTTTATGTTCTGTTGACAATCTAGGGAGCGTGATGTTATTTAAGTATTCTCCAACCTCAAGTGGTGTTTTCAAATCATGATTGGCATACAGGTCGGTATAGAATTGGGTGAATTCTTTATTTATACCTTCCTCATTTGTTGTTACCGTACCATCCCCCGCCACTATACTAGAAATTCTGGTATAGCGTCTTTCGGTCTTCAACAAGTTGGCTAGAGTGTGACCTGCTCTGTTCCCCTCGCCATATCTACGCGCTCTAACTGGGGTTGCCATGTACAGCAGCTCTCTAGTGGCCAGTCTGTTGAATTCCTGTAAGTTATTATTAATGTCTGCCAGGACACTATCCTCTTGTGTGGCCGTATATCGCATTTCTGGTTTGCCCAGCCGTTGTTCTATTTCCGTCAGTTCCACCCTGACCGCCCTCAATAGCCCTATGGACTTGGAGATCAGCACCCCCCTCATCCAAACCTTAAACGTCTCCCATAGGGTTGTATTTCTATTTACTGAGTTCTTGTTTGTTTCAAAGAAGAATTCCACCTCTGCGTGTATTGCCTCTGCCACCGTGGGATCCCTCAGAATATCGGGTGGCATACGCCATCTCCTGGCCGGGGGTTTTACATTCTCCAGTGTCATGTCTAAAAAAATAGGGGAATGGTCGGATAGAGTACGGGGGAGCATTTCACTACTGTCAACCTGGTTCATAAGGGACGCAGACACCAGCCAGTAATCTATGCGGGACTCTGTGTCATGCACTGAGGAATAGAAAGAGTACTGCCTTTTATGGGGGTGAAGAGTTCTCCAAGCGTCCACTAGCGTGAGTTGCGATAGGATTTGGTGTAGGACAGTGGTTGTTTTGGTGGGGTTTCTGTGTCTGGAGGTGGAGCGGTCCAGCGTGCCATTCAGAATGGTGTTAAAGTCCCCCCCCACACCACGTGTTCGCCACCCGTGAAGCCCAGCTCTTGTATCACATTTGTGTAGAAGTCTGGATCGTCTATGTTTGGGCCATATGTGTTCACCAGTACTAATTCTACCCCTGTTATGTTCCCCCACACTATCACATATCGACCTAATGGGTCTATCTTACTCTTTTCATGTTGAAACCCAATTGAGGGGTGGATAAGGGTGAGCACTCCTCTCGCCTGTGAAGAGTATTCAGTATAGTATCTTTGTGGGCCCCACCCTTTCAAAATCTCAGTGCTAACTTTCTGTAGCGCATGCGTTTCTTGTAGCATAACTATCTGGGGGTGGTGTCGTCTAACATAGGTCCACACTTTATTTAGCTTGGTCCGGTTGTTCAGACCACGTACATTCCATGTAAGGAGCTTTAGCCTTGACCCTCGGGTCGTCACATTGGGATTTGCCATGTATGTATGACCACATCGCCCCCCATATCTTACTGTTACTCACAATAGTTTCTTGTACTGCACTGTCACCACAATTTTCAAAAACTTGTGGGACTCTTCCAACTGAGTCCCAACATTCCAACACCCCCCGGTCATTCCCACATCGCTCAACGGAGCAAAACATCCTGTAATACTTTAATCCCCCGCCCACATCATCTACCCCAACTTGACAATGCTGCCCCGCAAAAAACATTCCTTTAAACAGGTGGAGCTTTCCTGAGGGTCACTAGTTGCAGCCATCTGGCGCGCTCTAGACTGAGGCTCACAGCCCGGAAACCAACAGTCTTTGTTCAGTTCGTCTCCGTTGCATAACTTCCAAATTATTATTATTTTTTTTTTGTTTTTTTTCTTTTTTTTTTTGTTTGGTTTTTTTCCCCCTATTCTCAAGCGGTAGGAGGTCGATCCCCAACTCCACTGCTTACTCTGCTGGGTCTCGCCTCTCATCTCCCTGTTGTGGTCTCGCATTTTGGTTCGCCACTCGGTCTCCTGGGGGTAATGGGATGGAAGTCTCCACATATGACATGGCATCTGTGGGATTCTCGAAGAAGTGAGCCCTTCCCCCGTGTTGTATCCTCATTTTCGCCGGAAAGATGAGGGCATAGGGCACATTTCGCATGCGTAACTGTCTTTTCACCCCTTCATAGGATCTCCTTTGCATTTGTACGTTGGTTGAAAAGTCTGGATATATGTGGATTTTGTTTTCTTCGTGATATAAAGTTCCTTTTTCTGTCGACAGCCGGAGTATAGTGTCCAAGTCCCTATAACTAAGGAGGCGTGCGATTATAGTACGAGGGGGAGCCCCTGGTTTCGGGTGCGGTGGGCTCTTTCAATCAGAAAGTGATCCGAGAAGGAGTCGGCACCTAGGATGTCCTTTAACAGGGACTCCACTTGTCTCTTCATGGGACCTTTGCCAAAATGTTCCGATACCCCAACAATCCGGATGTTGTTTCTCCGGGATCTCGATTCAAGGTCCTCGCACTTGTTTTGCGTTTTATGTAGCTCTGTTTGGAGGTGGGCTATGTCTCGACTGTGTTGTGCTATCGTGTCTTCGCTTGAACTTATCCTGTTTTCCGCCTCCGTAATACTTGCGCTTTCCTTTTCGACACGTGCCTTCAGGGATCCGATCGTCGACACTATGTCATCCAGTTTTACGTTCACAGCCATAAATCTGTTCTGCACCAGCGTTGCTAGGCGTTCCATTGGGTCCGTCTCCTGCCCATCAGGTATCAGTGGTTCACCCCCAGCCGCCCCTTGCGGTTGTGAGCTGGTGAAGGTGTCCATTGGGCCAATCTTTTTCCCACCCGTCCCTTTCCTCTCGGTGCGGCCCATGTGTTGCGGCTTCCAGAGAAGGATGGACTGTATCCTCCCACGTATTGTTGCCCAGAACCCTGTTATGTGGCCCAGGTATGGAGAGGGGGTAGACCTTTATATATCCGATCTTACCATATGGTGCATTACCACGTATTGTTGCCCAGAGCCCCGCTATGTGGCCCAGGTATGGAGAGGGGGTGTTCCTTTACATATCCGACCTTGCCATATGATGCACTACCAATGTACAGGATTGAATTCCGCAATTCTGCTCTGGCTGGATAATATGTTGGAGGGCCGGTGCGCCCGCGCGGTCCAGGGCCCGAGGTTGCGAGTGATTATTGCCTACTTGAGGATGTATGTCCCTTCACCTCCACCTGGGTATGTCTTGGTGGGCTTTTATGATGAGCTGGTGTTACCCAGGGTGTTGTAGGGATGAGGGCCCCCCGTTCAAGGACCAGTATTTATTGCCCCTGAGCCCGTGGGGGCGAAGCTTAGCCTACCTAGTTCATGGTTAATGTGGATAATGCAGGGCCCCACTTTGACACGGCTATCCCCGCGCCACCTCAATCCGCCTCGTGCCCCTCCAGCACGAGGCCCTCCTCACGGCCCGGAGTCACTTACTTGGTGTTTGGGGGGGCGGGCTCCAGCCCCACTCGCCCCCGGGGTCAGTCCACGCCTTCCGCGGGCCGGAGGATGGGCCAAGCAGTGTACACGGCACCCTCAGCAGGGGAGCAGCACAAGGCCTCCGCGGAGCCGCGGACAGCACCGCGAGCCGCAGCAGAGCGGGAGCGGGGCTAGGCAGTCGCCACGGCCCAACCAGCTGGGAAGCAGTTCACGGCCCCCGAGCCTCTCCTTCCGGCTCCCGCCGACGCCTGTCTCCCTCCACAGGGCTCGGGGAGCGGTCGCAGGCGGCACCGCAGTCGTCCCCGGGCGGGCAGTCGCTCGACTCCTTCTTCTTCGTGTCCAGGCCCGCGAGGCACACGATGCCCCTCCCCCACCTCGGCCTGCCGTCAGACGTCCCTGGAGCCCACTGGCGGCCTTGCAGGCCCCCGCCAGCCGCCGGAATCGCCGAGCAGGATATCTCTGCACCTCGGTCCCGGTTTTACACCGTTTTTTTTGTAGGATGTGTGCTGGATCTTCCGCCAGCCAAATGTAGATTCCAGTAGAGTCTGGGACGCTCCTGACAGGATCTTTTGAAAGAAAGGATTGTGTCCGAGCTGGAGCTCTCACACTAGGCGGCCATCTTTGATGTGCGCAACAGCGCCCCCCACATTTCTGACGTTTCTAAGAAGTCACACTACCAGCTGCACCTCCTCAGAGGTATCCTTCCTTTCGTCTCCTTCCCCCAGAAGCTCACTGTCTCCAGAGCCCTGGTTCTCTCGAAGCTGGACTACTGTAACAGCCTCTATCTAAATCTGCCTGCCTCTACTCTCCACCCTCTGCAACTCATCCAGAACAGGACTGCGAGACTTGTCCTTGGCCTCAAGCCCAGGGACCGTATCTCTCCAGGATTGAAATCGCTACACTGGCTCCCTGTGGCTGCGAGGATTAAGTTCAAAACCCTCTGCATTGTCCACAAGGCCTTCTGGGGCCTAGGGCCAAATTACCTTCAACTCTCCCTTCCTAAATATCTTCCTTCTCGAGCACTTCGCTCTTCCGCCTCCAACTCCCTCCGGGTCAGCCGCTTCTCCAAGCAACGAGTTGGGGGGAGATCTCTCTCCGCAGCTGGGGCCTCCCTCTGGAACAGCCTTCCTGCCTCCCTGAAACTTGAGGAGAACCATCTCTGGTTCCGGAAGCACCTCAAAACCTTCCTCTTTGCTTCTGCTTTCTCTCTCCCTCTCCCCTGCTAAATCACTGAAACTGTACTGAATCAGCAACTGGGCCACTCACCAATCTCGGTCCTTGGCCCAGCCACTCTCCCCTGCACTGCCTTCCTGGCAACCCCTGCACTGCGGGACTGTCTCTGTATCCCTACAGCCCCCCTTCCCAGCACTTGTCTGCACTTATCTTGCACTTGCCACCAGCTGGCCCTTATTATTTATCTTGTTCATTACTAACCCTGTACTGCACTTTCCCCTCTCCCTTCCCCCTTGCACTTTTCCCGTCCCCCCTACCCATGCACTTGCGCAATCTGAATGACACATGGCCTAGTAGGATCGTTGTCTGTCTCCCCTTGTTCCCTCCTCCCTGCCTCGTCGCGCCTTGAAACACTTGTGTATAGGCGCGTTACAAATGCCATATCATATCATATCATATCATATCATATCATATCATATCATATCATATCATGAGATGATCATTGGCTCCCTAAGTGTCCGGGGCCTTAATTCACCCTCCAAGAAGTCTTTGGTACTCTGTGAGTTCAAGAGGGGCAGCTCGATTGGATGTGCCTCCAGGAAACACACTGGCGGAGGGGGGGCAAATTACACTCCAGTGAGGTGGGGGAGCTGTTCATGGCCTCTGCTGTCAAGAAGAGCCATGGGTTGCAGTTCTGATTTCAATGGGTTTCACGATAGATTCGTTTTTGGCCGATCCCAATGGGAGGTATGTGTTTGCAAAGGGTCAGCTGCATGGTATTAGGCTCAAGGTTGGCTCAGTCTACACACTGAATGTGCACCAGTGTGAATTCTTGGAGAAAGTCAGGGCTACATTTATTGAGTTTGTTGAAGGTCAGCTGATTGTAAGGGGGAACTTTAACATGGTCTTATAACCAATAAGGGATTGCAAAAGGATGGCGAGAGACAAATGAGCAGGGCAAACTCTGGAGATTCGGAACACTTTAAAGAGGTCAATGATGTACTGGGGTTATGTGACTCCCTCCACCCAACACCAGAAAGTGACATGCCATTCACCTTTTACTCCGTGGTCCATGGCTCCTTCTCTCATATTGACCTGAATCTGGGGGACTCGACCTTAAAGGAGCAGGTCCTGGAATCCCGGGTAGTGCCTATCCCGTGGTCGGACCACAATATGGTCAAAGTTTCAGTAGACATAGGGGGATCACAGGGCCCTCAGGGCAATTGTAGATTTAACAACTTCCTGCTAAAAGATAAAGCGGTGCAGCAGGAACTGCTTAGGGGAATCAAGAAGTACTTCCCTTTCAATTATACAGGAGAGGTGGAAATTCAAACAGTCTGGGAGGGTTTCAAGGCAACTATCCGGGGGAGCTTGATGATAATAGGCTCAAAGAAAAAGAAAGAAAGGGAGGAGAAGGAGAGCACGCTCCATAGAAAAATAGAGGAAATACAGCCGGGAGGTACCCATGGACAGTATATTTTGCCTACTAAGGCGAAAGAGCTTCGACAAATTAAGACACAACTGAAAGCCATCCTGACACAGGATATGAAAAAAAAAACTCCTGTTCCTGAAGCAGAAATATCACGAGAAGGGGGACAGAGCGGATAGGATCCTGACCTGGAGATTGAGGGAGGAGAAAAGAGGAGGACCATAGGGGCTATTAAGACAGAGCGGGGGAGGTGCCTAAACGATGCAGAGAGCACTGGGAGTGAATTTGTAAAGTACTACAGTACCCTCTACGCCTCGGAGTGGGAGGGGAAGGAGGCTCAAATGGAGGAATTCCTGATAAAGCTACCACTTCTGGGGCTCTCCAAGGAGATGGTGGAAAACCTAGTACCCCTGTGGGCTGGGCTATTCTGGGAGACTGGGATATGCAGGGCTTCTTCTTACACTCCAATGTCAGCTGCTGCCCCGGGGAGCATGATTTTAATCCGGCCCAACATATATAGTTGGCCCAATCCTCCTGGCTGCATACATTAGTACTCTCCAGGAACTCACAATTGGAGTATTTTTGTGCTGGCCTGGAGGATTGTGAAACTTTGCACGGGTCAGATTGGTGGGGTAATGCTAAAGTGTCTGAGGACATTTTCTGGGAACATTGGAGGGTAGTTTTCCAGGGAAGTGAAAGTGCCATGCAGCAATTGGAAAGTGAGATTTGGCAATTTTCTGGATGA
Organism: Ambystoma mexicanum; assembly: GCF_040938575.1. Taxonomy (NCBI): domain Eukaryota; kingdom Metazoa; phylum Chordata; class Amphibia; order Caudata; family Ambystomatidae; genus Ambystoma; species Ambystoma mexicanum. The sequence goes on along the minus strand of NC_090941.1, from coordinate 524,126,863 downwards.
TATCGGAAGTCAGCATTGGACGTTTCTGGGGCAGAGGGAAAGTGGCATGGGCAGTTCCTGGGGCAGAGGGAATGTGGCATGGGTACTCCCTGGGGAAGAGGGAAAGTGGCATGGGCAGTCCCTGGGGCAGAGGGAAAGTGGCATGGGCAGTTCCTTGGGCAGAAGGAAAGTTGCATGGGCAGTTCCCCGGGCAGAGGGAAAGTGGCATGGGCAGTCCCTGGGGCAGAGGGAAAGTGGCATGGGCAGTCCCTGGGGTAGAGGGAAAGTGGCATAGGCAGTTCCTGGGGCAGAGGGGAAGTGGCATGGGCAGTTCCTGGGGCAGAGGGAAAGTGGCATGGGCAGTCCCTGGGGCAGAGGGAAAGTTAAGTGGCATAGGTAGATTTCATTTCACGCAATAGGAATTCATTGGGTTTAAATTAATTGTCTTGGTAGTGTTGAAATTATCCTTACACTATTTGAATTGACATACTTGAAAGTGCCATGGTATATCTGTGAAGCACCCTGGCTGGGTCGCAAACTGAGTGTGTTGCGTTTTCCAGTGCCCTAAAATACTTGAGCAATATGCAGGTAATGACAGCCTCCGGTATCATTTGAGCAGCACTCAGACATACTCTCGAAGTAACACAGTGTGTGGTTGTAGCATCTTTGCATATAAGAACGATTATTATTGTATGTTATATCCTGCCCGCTCTCTGCATTTTAGCAAAGCACAGGAACCATGTTATGCATTAGATCTCACAGCAAAGTGTGGGTAACTGGTCCAGTTATATCTCTTGGCATCATATTTAAAGCCAAAGTCATTTCTACCAGTAACATAATGTATGACTGACACTTTTCCTAAGTGATTATGGAGCATTGCTTCAAGGATCACTTCCGTGATGGTGATGGCATAAATATTTCTCTAGATTGCATCAGCGTTTCTACTGTGGGCATTATTTTTCTGGTGGGCATATAAATGTGCTCCCCAGTGCCATGCCTGTCATTTAGAAGTAATCGATGTCTGATCTATTTCCCTTCCCCACTGTTTGGAAGTTCTATGACTTTTTATCCAATTAAAACGTTTGCTGTAAAATGCACCATTATGACGCGTTATTTCTGAAATGTTCTTGGGGAGAGTCGTGCATCTCCTCTCCCCCCCTCGCCCCTCCCCCATAACACGGGCCTCACTATGATTATTACCTCTCACTGTTAAAATACCAGCTATTTATGAGATGAAGTTTAATGCTATTTTCAAGGCATAGCATACATCGAGAGCGCAGCATGGATTAAATAACCCATACGTTATGTGGGTTTGTAGGTCTCTCACCAGAAACTTTTTGGAAATAATGGGTCTTCACTGGATAAAAAGCCATAGGATTCATAATGGACTGAAATAGTGGCCGGTAGAGAGAGGTGGGAGGGGGGTTGCACTCACTGCTCTCGTGCAGGGGTGGACTGGCCTATAGGGAACTCTGGAGATTTCCTGGTAGGCCTCAGCACCCTGGGCCTCTTTTGTGTGGTAACCTATTTTATTGCTAAATGGTCTCATAGAAAAATGCTTGGCCTTGCTGAAAATGTGTAAAATGGGGCCAGTTTGAAAATGATTTCCAGGGTCTCTTTTGGTTCTGAGTCCACCCCAGCTCTCGGGGCCAACTGCCCATCCTCCATCTTGTTGAAACTTCACCAGCCACAGTGGAATCAAGAGGTTGTCTTCCACCCGCTCTATTGTCCTACCCCTGCTGCATTATAGACCTGACCCCACCACAGAGGCGTAGCCAAGATTGTCTAACGAGTGGGCCCTGAAGCTAATTTAGTGGGGCCCACTGCAGTGACATTAACATCTGTAAATGCCCGTGCTGCTGAGTGGGCATTTATAGATTTTGGGTGGGCCTTGCCCACTCAGGCTCTACCCTGTCTACGCCTCTGCTCCACCATATCTATCAAAGAAACTAGTCAGAACAGGCTACTCCAGGCCCACTAGAGCGCACTACTCCAACAAACTCGACACACCCATGGTTAAATGCGCAAAGAATGGCGGTGTCAGCTTCCCATTCATCGCCTCTAGTCAATGGAAAGCCCTGCCACCCACACTCAGGGATCAACCCTCTCATACTGCCTGCCGCAAAGCTTTGAAAACGTGGCTGTTTATCTAAACCACACACTCACACCTAGCACCGCTCTCCCAGCACCTACCAGTGGTAGCCGGTTCACCTGTAATCCCTCAAACCACCTACACTGCTATGTTTTTGCTTCCTCCTCTGCAATCAGTAACTTATGTACTTGCTCCTTCAGGTTCCATGTTACCTTACGAACCTCGGCCTGCATATTCGTCATTTGTGTAGCTAAGTAAGCTACCTTGCAACAGTGCTGCAGTGCCTAAGGGCTGATTTGTGCGCTTTAGAAATGTAAACAATAACATTAAAAAATAAATAGACATCTCATATTGTTGCCATCCTACCAACTCAACAGTGCAGGATTAAACCCTGTGGAGGCTCCTAGGCAGTCAAAATGTGGCCCCGCCTCGCAATTTATCTCCTAGTAGGTTTTTAATTGTCTGCACTGCTTTATTTTGATCCATTGTCGCGGGGCTCCTAAAAGGAGTGGGGCCCATAGGCCGGTGCCTACTTGGCCTAATGGATAATCCGGCACTGCAACTCAAAGAAGGTTTTGGGTAAAGGGGTGGGATTCTTTTGCTACAGGCGACCACAAAGGAGCATTAGACGCTCTGAGAGTGGATGCATTTTTCAGCCAAATGCACCTCTGCTGGGTTCCCAACTTCCCTGTGCAAATGTGCAGCAGTAACCTGAGGCTATATGAATGGCGCCCTTTTGAACGGTTCATCTGTGTGACATGGTACAGTGCCTTTTGTCTTTTTATTTTTTTACCAGACAGCACCCAAGTTATGGCACCCAATGGCGCAGAACCCAGTGTTCCTTATGCTGTTCCCCCAATATCTGTAGGGCCAGTAGCCACAGTGCTGCTCTGGGATTGCATTATCAGTTGCAGATGCAAATAGATTGAAAGCAGTGCACACACGCAGGTGAATTTAAAGCTACATATGTAGCTGTATTCAAAGTCACACACAAAAACATAAACGCGTTCCCTTATCTTAGCTTTCCCTAGTGATTTAATGCTGTAACCTCACTGGTAATCTCTATAGTAGATTACTCAGAACGTATCTGGGACCCTTGCAATACCTCTTGAAAAGCCTGCAGAGGGTGCAGAACTCAGCGGCCCACCTGCAGAACGATTTGAGATCATTTGATCATGTTTCCCTGGTATCAGGTTTAAGGTGATTTGCTTTGCCCATGAAGCTGTGTGTACTGTCCAGTCTCCATTCAGTCAATCACATTTTTGTCACCATGGTCCCACCTAGAGTCCTGTGCTCTACTGGGAAAGGCTTAACGACGGTTCCAGGCATGAGAAGATCCCACGCAATGCAAATCTTTATGATACCCCACAAGTTCTAATGTCTTTCTGTTACACCTCTCGTTCTTTACGGTCGGGAGGATACCCACAGCACGTATGACGAATCATCGTAACCATTTCGGCAACCAGCTATTGTTGGCGATCGCTGTAGTCTACTGCTTGCACCTCCTGTAGTCTGCCTTGGAGCCCATGTGACTGGGCCAGTCCAGCCGAGTTTCCATTAAAGGTACTGATGCCTGTAGCTTTTGCTACTCTCCATTTCTGGATTGTGATCAACATCAAACACTTTTTATTTACAGGTTCAGACTTAAAAGATGATTAAATGAAAAGATCAGAGGCTCTTCATTGAGGTCAACAATCATGCGATATCACTTCATATGATGTCATTGTGTGGAATGACAGTCCTGCGATGTCACTTCAATCACAGAAAGTGAGAGAAATTGGCAAAGCTCCATTACTCTCCCCCTTTACACACCTGACTGCAGGGCTTGGTCATGAGAGAACGGGGGAGGGGTCGGAGAGAAGTAAAGGGGTGCCTACCCGAGCAAGGTGTGTCCTAAGATGCCGGTAAGTTACTGTATGATCTGCAGGTCGCAGGTTTGAATCCCAGCAAGGTCTACTGAGCCTTTCATCATTCCAAGGTCAATAAAATGAGTACCAATTTTGATTTGGTAATAATAATTGTGTATAAAAAAATTCTATGTCAAGTGCTTTTATCCAAAGCGCTATATAAAAGACAAGTCATTATTTTATAAGAGTATGGAACCCAGAAACGACAAAAAATTCACACATGAAAGACCCGGGCGTCGCCTTCCTTACCTGCTTTGTCTGCTAACACAGACAGCGCAAGCAGCAGCGGCAGGAAACTAGCACTAGTCACACTGAGAACAAGACAGAATAAGCTAGGGAGTAAGGGGCGCAGCAAATGAGCGGTGCGCTCTTCCTCTCCCTTGACATGTGTGCAAAGGGCATCCCAGTGCTTTCTCACCAAGAACAAAACGTCTGTGTTGTCACTTGCCAGACTCTTCCCCAAAGCCTCTGCAGCACTGCGCCTGTGCTGTAGCGGATGCTAGACACTGTGGCCGTTGTCAGTTTCTTCTGCCTCACGTGCACCAACTGTTATATCCTACAGCAACATTGCAGTCTCGGGCACAGCATTTCACTTCTCAATGGCCTGCCCTGATGCCTGCATGCCAGATCCACCCTCCCCATCAGTCCCACCTCCCAACATGCAGCGGGAAGTGGAGGGGCGCAAGCCACAGCATGATAAGAGCCACCATTGAGCACCTCCCATCAGCCGACACATCACGAGTTCCATATGCACTACTGTCGGTTCTACTAAACAATTTCCCCTGGATGTTTTTACAATGCACTGCAATGATACTCAATGGCCAAACACGTAAGGAATGTGGTTATCTCCAAATAATGGAATTTGGCACAATTATCTGTGGTAAATTTCACTTTATCTGAAAACTTGGATGGCTTAAGTAGCTGTTTCTTCAGTCATACGTGACACCTCTTTCAATTTAGAACAATTATCAACCAAAGCTAACAGGTACTTTTTGGTGGGATTACAAATGTTGGAAAGCCCAATAATGATGATACTAGTTTTTGTATAGCACTAACTCACCCAAGGGCATCAAAGCGCTGTAATAAGATTTTATATCATTACCAGGGCTGGACTGCCTCACCGGTACACCGGAACACTGGGACATCCCCTGGTAGGCCTCTGGGCATAGGGCCTCTTTGGCGGAAGGATACAAAATTAGCGATGTCGCGTGCATCACGTGAATCTGCATGAGTATATTGCTTTAAATTGGCAACCTCCCCCTGCCACCACCGGCTGAGGCATGCTGGCGCTGGCAGCGCATTTTGTTTCTTCCCAGCAGGGCTGGGCATGGGCAGCTGGGCTGACCTGACTGATGACGCTGCCTCGTGCCTGCGCATGAGGGCCTGGACAGTGCAGCGGGGAACCACACGTGTCCTGCCTGCACAGCACCTGGAGCCAGGACGGAAGTATCAGACAGGAGGGTGTCCTACGGAAAGCTGCCGAAAATGTCCCACAAACCACCCGCACAGAACTGAGATGTGAAGTCAGACAGGTACTGAATGAGCTTAAGAGCGTCCTTAACATTTTTATATGAGGCGACAGCTGGGTAAAAAGAAGGCGTGTGCGACCGCACATTCATTTCATGAAGCAAAACTATTTCTATGGCAAGTTATTTTCTGATCATTTGGGCACCTGGGTGATTTGAGTCAGTGATATTGTGTCTCTGTGAGGTGATACTGGGATGTCATTTGGCTTTCAACTTCGCAGCTACTCATTTACTCTAAGATGAAGCTTGCCGTGTCATCTACAGCAGTTGTCAAGCGTTTTGCTATGGCAGCCCCGTTTCTTGGCCCGGGCAGAGCTAAATAGTTCAGGAGGGGGCGCAGTAAGGGGCCCACCCAGAAAGCTGAGTCTGATTTTGCCAGTGAGTGCTCCTCTGCGAGGTGCGGCTGGCTGTGCTCTGCTGACTTTTGAATGACTGCGATGCATTTGGAATATGCCAAAAATGGAATGCATATTCCAAACACAGTGTGTGAGATGGTCTGGGGTCACACACCCTGTACCCCTCATTCTTTGTGCTGAAAGCCTTTCAAGCGGGGCAATTTATAAGTGATGGCTCACTTAACAAGCCGTTGTTTTTAAGCAGTATGTGCTTAACATTTCAGTGTTAAGAACTGAACATGGGTCATAATTATTCACCAGGCCAGCACAAGTATCATTTAGCTGACCAAACCTATGCATTCTTCAAAGAGAGTTAAAATGCCAACCACTGCCTAGCGCGCACACCAGATGGCTCCTTAATGTGACGTTGTACCTTGATTAAGTGATATGTGTGCAGCAATGTTTTCTGTGCTGCACACGCCACCACCCTGTTGGTTAATGGTGTTTATGTAGTGCTTCCATATGTAACAGAACATATGCCGGTTTTTGTCTGATGTGTGCAATGTCCATACAATAGCACACTGGAACGTTGTGTGTATGTGGCTCCGAAGAGCATACCATACTGTGCCCACACTAAACGCAGGAAGCAATCAAAGAAGTTGCCTCAAATTGTACATCCACTAGGCCAAACTCCCTTTCTACACTGCCACACCATGACGTTCACTAGCTGCAGGCCAGCACTAATAAGAGATGCTAGTGCCAGCTCTGTTAGATAAAGCATGGGGCTGCTAGTGTTAGCAGAAATAACCCCAGAGGCTTGTGTAATAGTGAGGAGGAAGCGGATGTGGAACTGTGGATGCTTTACCATGCGTTAGAAGCCGGTTTTGTTTAAAACGCTTCATCGTCTTATTAATGGTAAGGCTAAAGTTTGTAAGAGGTACAATCCTTTCTGTGTAGCCTTTCGGTGCATTTTTTATTGGGTCGCTCTTGTGCGGTATCCTGTCCGGTCTGTAGATATAATGCCCAAAAGATGTTTCTGTATTGGGGGCTGGGCATGCTCACACTGAGACCTAGCCCTTCATCATCTAAAATTCTTCAGAAACAAGAAGAAAAGAGCCCTTGTGCCCCTTTGTATGTCTGCTGTTGCAGCCATTGTATACTTGCATCCAACATATGTATGTTAGGGTGAGTGTTGTGAACAGCGATGCAAGCACCAAGGAATGCATCTGTTATGACTTTAGAGATTCACACATACAATCCTTTTTTATCACAGACTTGTTTATCCAATATAGAGATCTCTGATCACTGTTCTAGTCCTGAAATGCTCTGTGATGAACCATCATTGGTGCCATTTGTCCCCTTTCCCACTGTCAGAGGTATTTTGAACGAGTGCAATAAGAGTGTACCAGACTGTCCATCTTGGAATGATAACCTTCCATCAGAAAATAATTCATATTGTTAGTCCTGTATGGCCCCTTGTGAAATACAAATGAGGTGGTGCGAACAGAACTCCTGCAACACAGTGCCAGTGGTCAGTGGGCCCTCATACCCCGGCAGGCTGGTCACACCGCAGTGTGTCAGTACAGACAGTTTGAAACTGGATTCAGGCAAGGCCTTTCCTAAGAGCAGGTGCCAGCAAAACCATTTACTTGGGCAGCAACAGCTGTGTTTTCACATTAGAAATCTTCCATGAAGTACTTGCATTACAATGTAAAAAAAACAGCTTAATTTATATAGCAATTATTTATTCATATTGAGGAGGGGTTTTGTCGCTTGTCACAGAGGTGTAGTTTGGGAGTGACGTGTGCCAGTCTGCGGGGTGGGGGCCGTATTCTGGTGTTTCTCCATGGGCACCAAGTTGGCTCGAAACTGCCCTGTACTATGGTTAAAAACACATTTTAAGCCCTACATGTAAAACAGCCTAGAATCCTATCCTTCGGTGGTGAGTAGCTCACAAATTGCATGTCCGCCTTAACTATGAGACCAGTTTGCATTTAGCAAGCTGAATCCTGCTTCAAGAACAATTCAGTCGATTGCACTTCCAAGGCGGAAAGGGGTAGTACATGAAAGTGGGTTACCATCTGTAATTACAGCGCTTAGAAGTGCGAATACGAAGTACTTTATAAACACGCATCATTATTTCTCTTAGTCTTGGCTTTAACTAATCACAATTAATCAGCTTCACATAAAAGGCAACAAAAAAAAGTCCCAAATGTTTTCCTTAGATGAGTGTAATGAATAAACTGTTGGAAATTCTGAGGAAATAGTTCTTCATACCTCAATATAGTTGACAACATGAAAAACACATTATGATTGGTATGAGGAAATGAAAATATGCTGTTCATGATTAGAATCACGAATAGAGAGTCAGTAGAGACAATGGTTTTAAAAATGGGTTGATCAGACATGAATTTACTTCAGTAACCCAAGTTGAAGAATGTTGTGATATCAATATTGCAATAAGTAGTTTATTACTAAAAACTTTAGTAGCAAATCATATTGTATGGGCTGTTAATCAAGCAAGGGATTGCTTTTAAAACACTGGATGTATTTTATATTTATCTATTGTAAACTAGTACAAAGTAGCAGTATTCTGCACTGGTTCTGTAGACAGACATGCTAACACTCTCATCAATTGTTGAGAATCAGTGATCCTGCAGGTTGCTGTTCTGAATCGCCTATCGCTGTATGTGCTTTGCACTCTGAAGTTAACTGCACTGAGAATGGGCACGTGTGGCTGGCTGACAGGCCCCAGAGCAGACGTGATGGGGAGGCAAGAGTTGGCATGCTGCGGCATACTGGGACCTTCTGTGTGCTCTCCCCACATGTCGCATCACCCTGGCGTGGTGCAGTGTGTTGCAGTGCAATGCAAATATCTCGGAAATGGTGCATCCTAGGGATTTGACACATGATTTTTGAAGCTTATGAGACGCTTAAAAGGAGCTTTGAACGTCCACATTAATGTTTTGCCAATTTCTGGCAACCATCTCTCACGTGAAGGGGCTGAAAGGCAGGGAAAGGAGTGGGGTATCCAAATGTCATGTAGCCAGTAATGTCTGGAGCGTCCTAACAGGTAACTATGCATAATCTGGTGCAGATTGGTGGAATGGTGTGGAATTGAATAGGGGACACGCAAACAGATGTTCTTCTTTATATATAGACAGATTAAGCCATTTCAGTAAGTCACACACAGTACAGCGCCACCTAGTAGCCATTGCTGGAAGTTCCCCTCCAGTTCAAAGCCTAATGGGCAAGTGAAAATTGCTTTATTGTGAAGCATTTTATGAAGGAAGTATTGATGTCTGACTCAGACCCCTTGCTGGGTGATTTGCTAACATTTACAAAGCCATCATGTAGTAGTATATATAAATACATGAAACCAACTGGTGGTGGGAAAGGAGCTGGAAATGAAACAGTAAAGGGGAGAGCAAAAGACAGACTTCAAATACATTTTCAGTAATAAAAATACTCTTTGGGTAGAGGCCAGAGATGATAGCATTCGACCTTAAGCCTCTCTCGTGGGGGAGAGGTGGTTCATAAGGGCAATCTTGAAGCAAGTCACTGCCGGAATGTCTTAGAGATCAGGGATATAGAGTGCCATTGAGGTGTAGCCGGGAGGCGAAGAGAATAAGCAGGTGACAGAACAGGGTGCAGGGGTAACGGTTAGGTTGAGTAGAGCTTGAGAATGTAAAGTCCAGGTGGGAGGGGGAGTATCTGTAGATAGAGTCAGCTAGGTTGGGCAAGTGTCAGCCCATGGATGGATTTAAACACAAGAATGATATTCTATTTTATTTATTTGTGCATTATATACATTTGACTAGGAAACGATTTATCTTGGATACCCACCCCACATCATGATGCTGCACAGAGGTGAGTAGTGATGGTGGGAGGTTTAGAGTTTGTGTTGTAAGGTTCAGGGACTTGGTGGAGCAAAGCGAGTGAGGGGGCGTCCTAGGTGGAGACTGGTGAAGTAATCCTGCCTGCTCTGGACCGGAGTAGCGATAAGTTTTCTGGGTGAGTAAAAGGTTGGAGGTTTACAGATTTTCGAGATGTCTTGGAGATTAAGACTGGCATCAATGCCAGTGCAGGTGATGAAGAGCTCAGGCTTCAGTTAGTGGTGAAAAACAGCCCCAGTGTCATGCTTTAGGGAATGGGCTAAGTGGGAACGGGGGAAACGATCAAGGAGACCGGATAAGGGGCATGAGACTGAGAACTGGCAGCAGAGGTGGACTGGTCTATAAGGAACTCTGGAGATTTCCCAGGATGCGTCTGCACTCTGTGTCTTTTCTGTGTTGTATTTACAAATGTACCCATAGGAAAAGGATGGGGCCTTGTACCAATGTGTGATATGGGGTCACTTTGAAAATTATTTCCAGGGCCTCTTTTGGTTCCCAGTTCAGCCCGGATCATTACCCACCATGTAGTACACAATTTATCGACCTTGGAAGGATAAACGGCTGAGTTTTCCCTGCCAGGATTCGAATCTGCATCAGCAGGCTGCGCACAGATGTCACAAACAAACGCTCAGCTCGCTGTGCTTTCTGACCGGCCGAACAATGTTGAGTGCCAGCTTATCTCACAAGGAAGCTTAACTGGTGCATGGCATGGTGTAGTGATACACAAAATTGCAACCTTGCCAATCAGGGCTTTAGATGACAGCATTAGCCGCTGAAAACCAATAGTGTATTCAAAGTATGTGCTAAAAATGCTGACAGTAGTCTGTTGTAGCACTTCCATTATGCAGTAGTGAGCTACAAGGAATATGCAGGCCTAGTATGAGTGATAGGTCACATTATGCATTGTTGATAGACAGGCAGGGAGAGGGCCCTAGCTCTGTAGCTAATAGACATTTTTGGAGTGTTTGGAACATTATGGCACCTATATAGCGCTTAGATAGCCAGTCTTAAGCGCTATGAACACTAAGCTATGAGTGCATGCCTTTTAGAGCTTGCAGATGGGGTTAATACATCCCTGCTTCCCTTAGAATATTCTGCCTCACTAACGGTAGCCCTGCATGGCCCCAAGCTAATCTTCCTTTTCTCTGGGAAGGCACTGATAAGACATTCCTGAGCTTTCGCGCAGATGGGCCAGGGAGGGGCTCAGAAGAAGCACAGTGGAAATTAACAGAGTTGGGTTTTTTCCATGAGTCAGCCTATATTTTGCACAGGGAAAGTTCTGGAACTGTGCATCATGGACGGGCAGCACGAGATTATAAAATATGCATGCTCACATGACTCGGGTGGGAGATCGTCCTGTGGACTTGGTTCGAGCAAGATCAAGTGCCCGGAATTGGAGCTCTGACGGCACCCAGCAGCGCTGTCCTCTGAGCGGGGCTTGTTACAGCTAGCTTATGAGGGCCAGGGTCTCCCAGTGCTGATTGAAGGGGCGTAAGACTGTGTTTCTCTATGTTTATCTATGTTTATCTAAGTTCTATGTTTCTCTATATTTTGCATTTCTCTAAGTTTTGTGCTTTGTAATCTTCTCTAACTTGAATCCCAAATGTATATGAAATTCACTGTTTAGAATAAATACTAAAACTTATTGAAAGTGTCATTTGTCACTAGCATGAGATCACTGCTCAGCACAATAGAACCTGTATTTTGGGCTGAATTGGGTAATTATTGCTCCCGAGGACGATTTGGCCCATATCAAGACATTTGGTGGCAGCTTGGGGATTTGTGAAGAGCAGTGCCTTGCTGTGAAATGACAAATTGTGTGAGAGAACACAGTGCAGAGTGAGGAGCAGGCTGTCGCATTTCCTTGGGGGTCTCACTGCAGCTCTGAGACTTCAAAAGACAGCAGCATTGTGTCGGCTTGCCGTGGCCGATAGCTTGTGTGGTTAAGACTCCCTTCAGTAAATCAGTCGTGACTGACTTATTGCTTGGGAATGGAGCCAGGGAGTACATGGCGATAAACAAGCGGGAAATGGCTTTGTTTAAAGCGCTCCGATGAATGGTCAAGAAAGATGTATGTTCAATTAGGAAAGAATTTTATCATGCGGTTTCCCCAGTTTAAAGTTGTAATTTGAAATGCAAAGTGAGACGGAGTTCTCATCTCTATTCTGTCATTAGGGCAGGGAAAAATAGTTGCGAGGATTTGACATGCAAATTGTGAATAGTAATCTAACCATTGACTCAGCCCCAGTGTGCTAGCGAGTGGGGGGCTGTAATGTACGGAGGCGAAGGTTCGCTTTTTTAATGTATGCTTTTGAAGTGTTGACATTCCTGCAGATAACGTGGGGAATGAGCCGTGCTTAGGAGAAAGAGTAACATCTGTGCTGAGAGCCTAAAGGGTTTGTTTTTCTTTTGGCAACTGTAAATTCCATGTGCTGGTGGCGAATTCTGTTTAAAGGAAACACACTAAAATGGTTATATTGCATTTTAAGCTGTGCCATGCTTATAATGGGTGAGAGACTCACTTAAAAAAGAAAGTGAGTGATGTTATTTGGATTTTCGATTTTTGTGTATTGATTTGAAATTGCAGAATCAGTTTGCAATGGTTTGGGGGGAAAAGACAATTTATATTTTTCTAAATTGCCTCTAAATTGCCCCTGGAGTATTTTTGACTGTTCCCACGCTATGCCATGGATTTGTACTGTTGCCTTATAAGTGATGCATGTTTGGAAATAGTGACCTGTTAACTGTGATACATGGTGAAAAATGTTGTTGACACATTTAACAGCCCACAAGCAATATATAGTGTGGGTTGCTCTTGCAGAAAAAAAAATGTGTAGGGAGCTGCACTAAACATGGCATTTTTTAAATGCACTGAAATAAGTGGTTATATTCTGGCAATGGTACAACAGAATGAAAAATCTGTGTGTGATAAGATAGCACAAAGATTTAGTGGGTTGCGGCTTCTTTTGAAAGATCGCACATTGCATTGGAGTGAGCTTGTGAAGCCAAACTACAAGGTTACGAGGAAGAAGGAAAAAAAAACGTATGCCTTTTAAATGGGACATTAATCAGTTCAAAACAGGCTAAAAGACGCTTCGACATTTTGCTAAATTACATGGAGTAGAATCTGATGACAAGAAAAGTGCCTCTTTTGAAAATAAGAGTCTTGCTGTGTGTGCAGAGCTTGTGCCTTGAAGATAACTTGCACTGTCTTGGGCGAGGTGCCGAAGAGAAAAAAAACTGTTGGAGGAAGGCAGACAAAAGCAGAATACTGCGCTCCTGTTTAGTAAAATGGTGTTTCAGATATGGGAGCTTTTCTGAGTTGCTGGAGAAAAGCAGTGCAAGAAAGGGTTAATCTGGATGAACTGTCTGAAACGAGTGCCTTCCATTGAAGCCGCCACAGTTTAAGAGTTATAGGCAAAGAGATAAGCTTGCTGCACGAAAGATAAACATTGACATTCCTGCATTCCATCCCCTGTGAGAGACACCGTCAGTGTGAGCAAAAAACTGAGGAGAGGGGGTGCAAAGACAGAAATGCTGATCAGAAGTAAAGAATTTGCCCAGTAACACTGGAAGAAAAACAAAGGCTGCACGCAGAATGGCAGATGGGCACATCACATCTGAACATTTGGGGAACCTGTGCATCTGTGAATGGGCTAAGAAAAGACAGCTGCCCATTTCAAGAGACTCCGTGCAAGCTGCATTCCCAGGCACCATGTGATGTGATGTGAAGTGACATTGCTCTGCATGCTGCATTCCAGTGCTCCATGTGATGTGAACTGAAGTAAAGCGCTGTGCACTGGAGAAGAAACCTCTAGGCGCTTTGAAAAGTGAAAATACACAGCTGGTTTAAAAATGCAAGCTACATTGCCAGGGCTGGAGTAACTGACAAAGACATTATGGCATTCCAGATGGAAGCAAAACTGACAAAAGCGCTTAGCCGTTTTGCAAGAGACAACATGCAGAGCGGGGCTTTGGAGTACAACATGAACACTGCACATTAGCCATGATCCAGAAGCCTCACGGCTTAGTGCAAGAATGAATGATTTGTTGAAGCAACAAAAGAAACTGACTTAGACTATCGCGCTCAAAGGGGTGGGCCAAGAAATCAGCAAACACCCTTTGAGAAAATGATAAGTGAAAAAACCAGAGGCTTGAAAGACACTAGCTGTATGGAGAAAAATAAACAAAGCTGCTTGTACAACTGCAGGCGGTATTGGACTGAAAGACTTTACCTTTGAAAAATGGAGTGATGCCAGCAGGGCAAACTAAATCAAGATCATGAGACACTGGAAGCAAGTTGGCGCCTGGCATTCGTGATCGCTTTGGTGAAAAAGAAAAGCATTGTGCGACATGGGTACTTATTATATGGCTTTTGTAAAAGCACAGATCAGTCTGAGGTACCATTGACCAACTATGATCGCATTGCACAAATGAGTTTGTGATTAGGCAGTTACACCCCGTATGGTTGAGTGTAAATAAGCCCCCAATAACATGCAGAAGAGTGACAAATAATTGTGGTAGCAATGATAAAGTGTGTACTTACCTGAAGAGACTTCTGAAGATGGGGGTGGTGTTCAGGGAAGGGGTGGATAACGCTGATATTGAAGTTTTGATGACATCCTAATGTGAAGAATAACGACATTGTACTTTTGATGGCATCCTAACATTTCTGTTTGTATTTTGCCTAGGCAAAAAAAAAGCAAGACAATAACAGAAGTAGATGTGTGCAATTTGTGGGTGACACTGATCTCAGAGAATATGCGAGTCACTGCGAGATGCTATTTCAACTTTAAACGTGTCCTGCCCCGCACTCAATGCTGCTAACATGCATGACGTATGAGGACATTTGTTCTGCAACCTGCGAAAGGTGTCCAACAGAGTAATAACTTTTGCTGAACTGGCACGGTGCAGACTTGGCTAACTATCATATATTTGATGCTACACATTCAAATGATTCAGTTGCTGGAAATAACTTAATTGACATGTCTTGCCTTTCTTGTTTAAAGGACTATGGACAATGAGTTGTGGACTGTAAGATCATGCACCACAAACAGCTGTGTGACACAGCACTTGAATGCTAACACATTGAAAAATGGTTTTTAAATGCACTTTTTGAGATGAATCTGAAAAAACGAAATGGTTTTGCTCTTCCAACTGAATTGCTTTAACCAGAGATGTTTTGCTTTTTGAAAAAAAAAAAAAAAACTTCTACGTTGCACGTAGGCAGGAAAATGATTTATGAATTGTTGGGGCAGCAGGATTATGCAAGCAGGAGCGTAATTTATTTTGAGATAAAATGAGTGCGCACATCAAAGTCACCTGCGCGTTGGTTAAGATCCTTAATTGAAGTAATGCTGCCAAGTGTGTGAGCTCTAATTTGAGATGGTAACCTTTGAAACACTGGATACTTTTACAGCCAGCTTAAGGCGGGTAAATGAAACCATGACTGACTAGTTATTTGATTTTACGACACAGAGTGTGACACGGTTTTTTGTTAAACCAACCAGTTTCATGTTTTTGTGGGGACAGCTGTCTCCAGCACACTAATGCAAAGAGTCTCCTTTTTGATTGTAGACATTTGGAATAATTCTTTGGAAAAGCGCTACAAATGAGTATCCACATGGAATTGCTAGCGTACTGGCCTGGCACATTGTCAGACATCTTTTGTCACTGACTCATATGACTGGTGTCTATGAAGTCATAGGCCCAAATGTTTCAGTGAATGGATACAACGATTTGTTTAATTTGTTTAATGTGATGTTTTTCTGACCAAGAACTGCAGTGAGTGTTCTCGCCAAGATTTTATGGACTATAACTTGACTATTTGCATTTCACACAATGGTGTGATGAAACAGCCACTGCCGGATGGTAGTATGGTGTTTGTGGCAAAAACTAATATTGTATATGGTAGATATCCCACTTGAAGAAGGGTATTCTCCAAGTCAGAATAGGTAGACACTGTGAACATGTTAGATTTTCCAGTAGTAAGGCAACATGTAAATTGTAGGCTGGTAATGCACACCTCTATTATTACAGTGATACACTTAGACATAGATTTATCACGAGGCAATGTTTCCTTAGTACTACCAAGCTGCTACAAAGGGAGTCCATTTCTATGGCCCATCACTAGAGTGCGCGTAGCTAGGGAGCTAGATTCATTAATTGCAGGAGCTTTATATGCTTGTGACATAGAAACTGTGCACAATAAGCTAGCCACTATGGGTTCTGATGCCAGCTCTGCTATAGAACTTCTAGCCTAGTGGGGCCCATTGATGCGCCCAACACTGCTACAAGTATTGGCAACCACTGGAGGTGACAGAATTTTAGGTATGAAGACATTTTTTCTGCCATAGGGCAGGTCAACAAGACTGCTAAATACACACGATGCATTTTATGGCAAACATTGTTAAATCAGCAGGTGTTGGCTTTTTACTGAGTGGGGGCGACCATCCTCCACACACTGGCACACAGAGCTACAGTTACCAGCATACATATGGATCAAATTGCTTGCTTTTGATTGCATGAATAACACATGCCATGCTTGATGTAAATTAATAGAATTGTTTTTATTTAGATAACCTGGTGCCCATGGGTTCACCTTGTTCACGAAATTAGATGGTTTCTGGTTGGGTTCCACATACATGGGGGAAGTGTCTAGTCACACAGCCCATAGTCACGTTTGAATGCCCTGGGATCAGGGGGAGGGTAGGCCCTTAGAGTGAAAGGCTGCCAGGTTTAGAGTTGGTAACCATACATAAATGCAATAGTGCATTGTAGATTAGACTACACCGGATTGCCTTGACATTCTAACTGCATGTTGCTTTTTAACTGACAATCAGTTATACAATAATTATTTAGGTATTGTTGTGTAGGCCAGGTTTTGGCTAGAGTAAATGCCCATGTTCACTTTGTGTAGGTATTTTTGTGTAGGCCAGGTTTTGGCAAGGGTATATGTCACTGTTCACTTTGTGTACATTTTTGTTTAGGTAGTGTTTTTACTAACCTTGCATGCCACGCTAACTGACCACTAGAAGATAGTTTGCTTAAACCTCTTGCAAAGCCCCAAGGTCTTTATCACTGCACTAAATACTATATTGATGTGTATTAGTCAGCATTGTCGCACACACTTTGAATAGGGGTGGAATGTAGTGATACACAAAATTGCAACCTTGCCAATCAGGGCTTTAGATGACAGCATTAGCCGCTGAAAGCCAATAGTGTATTCAAAGTATGTGCTAAAAATGCTGACAGTAGTCTGTTGTAGCACTTCCATTATGCAGTAGTGAGCTACAAGGAATATGCAGGCCTAGTATGAGTGATAGGTCACATTATGCATTGTTGATAGACAGGCAGGGAGAGGGCCCTAGCTCTGTAGCTAATAGACATTTTTGGAGTGTTTGGAACATTATGGCACCTATATAGCGCTTAGATAGCCAGTCTTAAGCGCTATGAACACTAAGCTATGAGTGCATGCCTTTTAGAGCTTGCAGATGGGGTTAATACATCCCTGCTTCCCTTAGAATATTCTGCCTCACTAACGGTAGCCCTGCATGGCCCCAAGCTAATCTTCCTTTTCTCTGGGAAGGCACTGATAAGACATTCCTGAGCTTTCGCGCAGATGGGCCAGGGAGGGGCTCAGAAGAAGCACAGTGGAAATTAACAGAGTTGGGTTTTTTCCATGAGCCAGCCTATATTTTGCACAGGGAAAGTTCTGGAACTGTGCGTCATGGACGGGCAGCACGAGATTATAAAATATGCATGCTCACATGACTCGGGTGGGAGATCGTCCTGTGGACTTGGTTCGAGCAAGATCAAGTGCCCGGAATTGGAGCTCTGACGGCACCCAGCAGCGCTGTCCTCTGAGCGGGGCTTGTTACAGCTAGCTTATGAGGGCCAGGGTCTCCCAGTGCTGATTGAAGGGGCGTAAGGCTGTGTTTCTCTATGTTTATCTATGTTTATCTAAGTTCTATGTTTCTCTATATTTTGCATTTCTCTAAGTTTTGTGCTTTGTAATCTTCTCTAACTTGAATCCCAAATGTATATGAAATTCACTGTTTAGAATAAATACTAAAACTTATTGAAAGTGTCATTTGTCACTAGCATGAGATCACTGCTCAGCACAATAGAACCTGTATTTTGGGCTGAATTGGGTAATTATTGCTCCCGAGGGCTGGTCCCGAGGACGATTTGGCCCATATCAAGACACATGGGTAGCTAGAGAACTCTGCCTACGTGAACTACAGTATGTCCCCAATGGAACAGGGCAGGTTGTTATGTTATGTTCATTGGTTAGCATATTTTAAACCAATAAAGGGCAGCCAGGCCTTTGTCTGCAATAGGAAAATGAGCAGGGGAAAGCTAAGAAGATGCCACAGACAAAGGGATGGAGGGATAGAGAGGGAGGAGAGTGCTTTGCAATAGCATGGGTGCATGTGTCACTACTCGAGGATATTACACTTGGAATCTGATCCACACAAAAATCAGGGTCGTTGTAGAAACCTTCTTCCCCCTCCTCCTCCTCACCTGTTTCAGTAATGGAGTCCAGGATCTTCATCCCACTTTTCTTCTTCCTCTTGTGATTTCTTTCGAAGAGGTAGGGCCTCCTTCGAGTTGAAGCCACTCTGCTGACTGTCAAGTGATGGCAAGGAAGAGGGACCCCTTACCTCTGGAGTCCAAACAGAGGAAAAAGCCCAAAGGTGGAAAAAACCTCTGGATGTTAAGCAGGCCGGTGGAGTAATCCGGTGGAAGGTGTTTCCAGCAGGCAACAGTCGCAATGGAAGACTTTAGAGGCTGGCGTGCCTCGGGCAGAATGGCAGCAAACAACAATGGGAAGAGTTCCACAAAAATCCAACAGAAGCACCGGAGGTGCGCCGAGAGACAAGAATGGCCCCTTTTTACTCCACGGTATAACACAAGACCAGTAATCCGGAATGCTCAGGTAAGAGGAAAGGAGGGAGATAAACCCAGAGCGCAGAACGCAGGAAGCGTAAGAGAAAGACAGGTAAGTGTAAAGGGGAAAAGATGAGGAGGCGGAACCCACAGCAGGTAGAAGGACCGGAATAGAAGAGGACCAGTACAGCCGGAGGAAAAAAAAAACAGAGCAGAGGAAACGGAGTAAGACGAGAAGGCTACGGTAGGAGAACTGCGGGAAAGAAATGAGCGACAGAAAAATAAAAGGTCAGACGGTAAGCAAGTGAAAGAAAGTGTATTCATACGCTGGAAAACAGAACTAGCAATAACCTCACGAAACAGAGAGAAAACACATTGAGTTGCAAGGCAACGCTAGCGCGGAAGGGGAGGAGTTAAAAAGGCGGAAGAAAGAACGTAGTTAGAAAGACTAGACCGGTAAACCCGGAAGGAAGGAAAAATGAAAGGGAAACTCTACCGGCGATACACTCGCCTGGCCGGCCATAAGCGCCAGGAGAATCGGTGCATGACAGCATGTCACTCCTGTTAGATGGACCATAGCATGTATGCTGTAGAAAAGACAGGTTTATTGTAATGTGTGTGGGATTAATAGAAATGCATTAAAATGCAGATTTTGAGAATAGGAAAATAAATGCATGCAGGCTTTAAAATGTGCAGGGGCAATCCTAAGAGATTTTGGGCTTGATTTACAAAGTGTTTTTCATTGGGACCCTCCAGTTAAAAGAACTTTTTTAAAATCAGGCCTCTGGTAGCTTTTTTGCCCACGCCTACTTTTAATTTATACCACCGCTCCAACTCCACAATCTTAATTCTAGGACTGCCCACCAAAAGAGCCATCATTTACAATTAATTAGACTGGTTAGGACACTGAATGTTTGTGGACAGAGAGAGGGAAGAGGAAGTACGTGCCACCTGACAAATTCCAGCAGACGTGTAAAAGAAATGATGAGATGCTGAGTTTGCCCCTTTACCCAAACTGGCTGAGGGTGTTCTTCAAGTGTAAGGTCATTTAGCATGTCCAGTCTCTATCGGTTTTTAGAGAAACAGCTGACGTCATCTCTAGTGCCCGTCCCTTACCACCAGCATACTGGAAGAATAGCAGGAGGACTCAGTGCATGAAACCAATTATTATCCCAATACTGTATCGAAGATGCGAGTGATGCTATGCACTGAGACAACTGTATCAAATGTACCTTCGCATTGATGTGGTGGAAGGATGTCGGCATACACCATTGGACATGGTGTTAAACCATATTCGCAAAAATACTTGCTGATTATAAACATTGGCCTAAGCCATTTCGCATTTGTATTAAAAACCTATGCTTAACTAGATCTAGACAGAATTGATTTGGCCACCATTTTGGAAAACATCTGCCATTTTGATTCTGACTCTTACTCTCTGTTCAGAAATGATTAACCATATTTTCTGTTGCCAGAGCAGACTGACCTTTGAGCCTATGCCAACACTAGAGCTGCCAAGAACAGACTATTTGTTCTGTGCAAAAAGACCTTGTAGTCAGAATGAACTCTCATTCAAAGTGTTCTCTATGTCTACAGACTCATCCTCCCTCAAACAGTGACATACAATGCAAAGTAACTAATGCTGTGAGTTTTGGAAGAAATCCTTTTTGCATCGCTTGGAACAGGACTTATCCTAAAGCTCAAGAAACAAGGAAAGATCTACACAGCTGAATACAACAAAGTTTGCCAGTATGTTTAAGGGACCTTGGAGCCACAGTGACTTCAATGCAAAGTGTTGTCTACATCAATAGCATCAGTCATATACAAACATCAGAACAGAATGGTAAACAAACTAAAACTATGTGCCTTAGCATGAAGCTATTGAATTTGTTTCATGAAACTAGGATCAACCTAAGCTGAAGAACCAACATCACCATTGAATCTTCAAGGATAGGAAAACACGTCAAAAGTGTATACTAATATTGTTATATTTTTTATGTGAACTGGGGACTAACCCAAATTTGTAACTTATTAGTTTGGAGAAGGGCTGGGCCATGACCAGGACTGTGTATAAATACTGCATGCTTTGTGATGACCAGTACTCACTCCCCTCACAGTGTCTGCTGGTACACACTGGGAGGCACTTGGGAGCCAGATAGCTATCTGTTTTGATATTTTAATCTGTACAGAATAAAGTTATAGTCCTCCTCCCATTGTAATTCCTGTTCCTTCCATTGTTCCTCCTCCTCCAGTTGTTGTTCCTCTTCCTGTTGTCGTTCCGCCTTTTGCATTTCTACCCTTACCGCCAGTCACTGTTCCTGTAATTCCATCTTTACCGCCAGCGGTAGTGTCTCCACTACCTATTGAACATGATTTGCCAGAATTTCCTTTTACAAGTGGTTCTGCTCCACTTGCAGTGATTGAAGGAGTGGGTGCTGATTCAAGAATAGTGACTCGTAGCGCAGTATCCAAAGCTAGAAAAAGAGAATTCAATGCACGGGCTAAGAAATATATAGAAGAAGGTGAAGAATCAGCTGTTTTAGTTGCGATTTCTGTTCAAGAAAGTATTCCCGGACTGGCTATTTTGATAGAGGGGATGGGAATGTATTTAGCTGATATTTGGAGTGATTTGACAGACATGAATGTCCCACAGGGGTTGCAGGATTTGAATGTCCTTGCCCACTCAAGAGACACTGTGGAGAAAGTACATGAGCATGTTGAGAAGGTATTTGAGTTTAAAAGGGAGCTAGATTGATATACAGAAAGATGAATTGGATAGTAATAGATTGGAAGCCTCATATGTGCAGAAGCAGTTTCTTCCTTCATTAAAACCATTGAATGAAGAAATGTGCATTTGCACAAGAGACGCTCTTAGATGGATTTCGATTTTTTCAATTTCTCCCATTGAAGTGCATGACACGTTTAGTCAGTATGCTTCGGCTATGCAACTGGGTCCTGTACACATGAACCAATGTGCATATTGTAGACAGGAAGGTCATTGGCAAGCACAATGCCCGATCCTTCAGCAGAGGTCAAATAACACATATGGTGCCATGGGTAGACGATCCAGGGGCCGTCCTGGGATAGGGGGTCCTGACAGAAGTCAGTTCACTCAGAATCAACAGTCATCTTCACAGGATATTCAGCAACATGGTGTCAATAGTGGGAACAGTTTTGATAATCCTTTGACTGTTTATTTCTCTGAGGAGCTCGCATTTGATGACATACTGTTCCGTTAGGACAGCTCGAAGCAGAGTCTGGAACCAGTACCTATTCCCATTGATCAGAAAGGGCCCTACGTAGAAATGAAGGTGGGTAATAGGAAGCATCTATTTTTGATAGATACAGGAGCATAGAAGTGTTCCGTTGATCATTCACGAATTCCAGATATTCCACTGTCAGGGCAGAACAACATTTCTGTAGGGTTTTCTGGTACACCAGTGGTTAGTCTGGTCTCTCAGCCGGTACCCATTTCACTGGGGCCATTCACCAATTCATGTCCATTTCTTTTGACGATGAATTGTGGTGAAAATTGGTTGGGGTTGAATCTGTTGAAAGAATTAAATGCGGTAATTCATTGTTCTCCGGGTGGAGTACATTTGACGATTTCACCTCAGCCAACATCCGCTTCACAATTTCTGACTAGGCCTTTACCGACTGAATTGGATAAAGTTCTGGCATGTTTATGGGCAGTTGATGATAATGATGTTGGTATTTTACAAATTGAACCTGTTAAAATTGTCTTGAAAACAAGAGTGAAATTGCCATGTATTCCACAGTATAAGATTTCAGTTGATGGTGAGGAAGGCTTAAAGAGTACAGTTTCTGATTTTGTACATCGAGGAGTGATTGAGAAAATTGCAGGAAGTTTGTGTAACAGCCCGATTTTGCCTGTGTATAAGAAAGGCGATAATGTGATTCCTTTTCGTTTTATTATTGACTTGTATGCCATCAACAAGGTTGTAGTCCCACAGTTTCTGATTGTACCTGATGTGACTACAAAAGTGACAATGATTCCAGCTACTCATTTTAGTGTTGTAGATTTAAAGAATGCTTTTTTCAGCATTCCTGTACATGTTGACAGTAGATATTTGTTTGCGTTCACCTCAGGAGGACGCTCGTTTACATTTACTCATGTGCCACAAGGGTACACTGAGAGTCCAATAATCTATAGAGAGCATTGAAGGAACAGCTTGATACAATTGAGTTACCTTCTACTAACAAGGTGTTACAGTATGTGGACGGTCTACTTTTAGCAGCGGATTCTGAAGTTGCTTGCAAGGAGGGCACCGTGTTGTTGCTTACTCATCTAGCAGAACATGGGCATAAGGCTTCACTAAAAAAGTTTCAATATAGTCAACAGGAGGTCGCCTATTTAGGCGACCTCCTGTCGAAGGAGGGAAGAAGACTGACACCTGAACGGATACATAGCACTCTAGCATGTCTGTCCCAAATAAACAGAAGTCAGATTTTTGATAGTCATGGCTTCATACTGTAGACAGTGGATCCCTAATTTTTCATTAATGATAAAACCAATGTTGGCATTGACAAAGAAGGGCATTTCTTTGTCTTTACCGTGGAACTTGGATTACCAGAAAGCTTTTGATCTGCTCAAGGCTGCATTGTGTTCAGCACCGGTGTTGGGCACTGTTAGGCAGAATTATATGCAGAACCCTTTGGGAACACCACACACAATTAAGACTACAAGTGACAGTACAAATTCACCTTTGGTACAAGCCTGTACTACACAGTAAAGTGGTAGCGATGGCTGAGCAGCCAGACTTATCTCAAGAGTAAGTGAGCAGTATCAAATAGTTACACAAAAGACAGCAATTACTATGATCCAGGCAAACACTGAATCAAGGTTTTCAAGTATAAGAATATACATTTATTTCACTCTTCAGTTGTATAACATTACACTATTATAAGCAGTTTAAAAATCACACTCTTAATACACCACACCACTTCCCTTAAATTCCAGACAAGTTAAGCTCACAAAATGAAATGGGAGCAAAATGGCACTCCAGCAATTTAAAAGGGAGGGAAAGACAACGTTAATAGAAATTGAACCACACCAACAGGTAAGTACTCAGGGCAATAGAGCAAGAGGAACTACAGTTATAGAATCAGGTAGAAAAGGCTTAGGGCCAAAGTCAATAGGAATTTTGCTCAAGATCACACGGTTCAGGGTAGCTGGCGGTAAAGCTCGTGCCACAGATTTCGGATGAGGTTGGGTGGTAGAAAAGTTAGTTCAAAGAGAAGAGAAGGACAAGCCCTCGAATTGGAGAAAGATTTCACACACTTTCCCCGTGCTGAACAAAACGAGCAACCGGGTTTGCACAGTACCTTAAAAAGGAGAGAAAGCTGTAGCTGAGACAGGCATTCCTGGTAGTTCCAGCAGGCTCATGGTTCCTGAAGTGACTGTCGGACTGACACGAAGTAGGAAGACTGGAGAGTCCTGCACTACCCAGGGAAGAAACCAGCAGCAGAGCCAAGCAACAAATAAAAGGTGCGCTCCTTAAAACCCAAGCAGGGTCTAACCTTCCTGGCTATCCGGCCCACTGTAGCTCTGTACAGCGAATTCAACCAGAGGAGGGGTCCTGGTTTGCAGTTTGGGCGAACTGGTTGGTCCCACCAGCTCAAGGGAAGAAGTTTCCTGGAGGATCTTCTCTGTCGGCGGATTCTGAAGATTCGGACCTGCAGCAGGGCTTCACCGGGCGGTTCAGTCGTTGAAGGAATCCTCTTCCATCAGCTCCTCGTTTGTTCTTTTGTTCCAGTGGCGACTCTGCCTTTCCAGTCCCAGAGACCTGCTTTTTATGCAGTTTCCCCCCATTCATTCAGCCTGGCTGTCAATCACACAGCAGAATGGCTGTCCTGGCAAGGACAGTCACCCAGCCAATCAAACAGGAGTACGACTTGGTTTACCAAGGGAACCCATGGCAGGGGTCCTAAGACCCCTCCCTCACATCCTGCCTACCCAGACTTTCAGGCGCCTTAAGGAGGGCTTCTGTGCAGAAGCTCGCAAAAAGATGGCGAACAAAGGAATCAACCCCGGTTTGGCCCGCAGAGAAGAAAACGAGAAAGACTTTAACAAAAAGAAATGGAAAATAAATCCAGCCAGAGCCAAAATAAAGTGTATTTGGTCAAGCAGGTTTATTTTCGAGGCTAGTATGATAGCTAACAATACCATGGTTATATAAGATAACCGCAATACAAAAGTTAGGGTAGTTAACACTGCCACCAGCCAAGTCTTGATGTAAAGGGAGCAAAACAGTGCTCCAAGAGGAACAGGCAAAAAGGGATAGGAATTAACCCTTTCCAATACACCATGTAAGATGAGGTGTACTGGGTCTGTAGTTTAAAGAGACTACATAAAGTTAATGGCAACTTTACATGTTTCTGGAGACAGTAGTCAGTCCTAGAAAAATGGAGTCAGTGGAAAGTCTAAAAGCCAACCCTGTGTCACTGAACTGAAGGTGCTGTGTTACACACACAAAAATGGTGCTCATGGAGTACGTGAGGCTCCAGAGCCCAAGATCACACAAACGGTAAAAACACAAAAAAAAAATATCCTGGAAATCCAGCAAAGCTGCTAAGGGACTCATTATGTAAGGGAAATTAGCCATTTATGAGAATTCTCCCTAACAGGCACACCAAATTATGAAAAGGCCCTTGTGTTGTATGTGCATGAATGTGATGGATGTGCTTTGGCTGTGTTGACGCAGGAGCATGGAGGGAAGAATAGACCATGCAGTTCTTTTTCCCCCATGCTTGACCCTGTTGCATGCGTTTTGCCGAGATGTTTGAGAGCTGTTGCTGTAGCCGCTGCATCTGTAAAACAAAGTGAGCGTATGGTTCTGGGTCACCCGCTAACCGTGATGATACCTCACTCTGTAGACGTTCTATTAAACAGAACGCAAACACAACATCTCACATCCGCATGATTAACAAGATACAAGCTGATTCTATTTGCACTGCATATCCAAATTAAGAGATGTTGCGCATTAAATCTGCCTGAACTATTGCCTCTTCCGCAAGAAATTGCATGCAGTGACAAGATGTCACATGACTGCCTCTATACCACAGAACAAGTGACTAAAGGCAGAATTGATTTAAATGATAAACCATTAAAAGATCCACAAGGGGAGCTGTTTTGCGATGGCCCCCCGCTTCAAACTTCCAGATGGTACATCCACTGCTGCTTATGCCATCACTACATTAAGCACTATTGTGGAAACCAAAAGAATTCTGCATAACTCTGCGCAGGCCGCAGAGATTATTGCATTGACTCGAGCTTGTGAACTTTCCGAAGGGCTTAGTGTGAATATATTTACAGACAGTCAGTATGCCTTTGTGGTGGTTCACAACTTCGGTAGATTATGGGCAGAAAGAGGTTTCTTGACCTCACATCGAACTAAGTTACAACATGGCACTTTGATAGTTTGGCTACTCTCAGCACTTGCACTTCCTACTCAACTAGCAATAATGAAGTGAGCAGCACACCAGAAAGTGACAGATGATGTGGGGAGAGGAAACGCTTTTGCTGACAGGATAACCAAACAAACTGCCATTGATTTACATTCTAAAATGTATGTTCTGGACCCTACAAAAAGGGGTCACTAACACTTGTGTGATAGATGAAGGGATTGGTTGAATAAAAGAAGTTCAGGCTGATGCTACTCCAGATGAAATTAAACAGTGGGCTGAGGGTCCACAAGTTTAGATGATGAGGGTTGTTTGGTAGACACTGAACAAAATAAATGGATGTTGTCCAATGCTTAAGTTACCACTATGGTGACAATGGCTCATGGTCCAACTGATATATGTGTCAACATTTTTTTTGTAAATTGTTAGAACCTGTCTGGGTTAATGTATTAACCCACACAGGGTTAATACATTGGGTTAATATTCCAAAGACTGCTAAGCATCTTGTTCAAAGTTGCATAGTATGCCTACAGCACAATAGTGGCAGAGGAATACCAACACCAAGGGATCGTTTAGGCCTTCCTTCAATGCCTTTTTAGGATATTGAAAAGGTACTTCTTTCTGAGTACTGTGACCAGTTAACTCAAAACTTGTATTTGATTTACCAACGGGTGCGAGAAGTCCTCCTAGTAAAATACGAGGGGCCAGATCACTGACTTCGACCCGGCACCTGGGTGCTTGTGAAGGCCTTTGAAAGAGCATCCTGTCTCGCACTGCGCTGGAAAGGACCGTTTCAAGTCCTATTGGCCACACAGACCACTGTACGAGTAGACAGAAAGAGTCCACATCAAGACGATACCTTTTCCTCTGCCTCACGACAAAGGGGAAGAGAAGGAAATTGTTCACTCTGTTCCGCATCACAAATCTGTTCTGACCGACACTGAGGGTGTCCTGGAAATCCTTCCTGCCGATTTGCCTTCAAGTTCTTCTTCAGATCTTTCTGCACCGGTAAGCAATATTTCTTCTGCTCCATCACTTCCATAAGGAAGCGATGACACAGATCACGGCATACCTGGAGTTTTGAGGTACGATCTGCGTCCGAGGCACCAGACTTACAGCACAGCATCGGCTGTGCCCACAATGAATCATCGTTGAGCCAGTCCCTTGTCACTCTTCCTCTGAAACATAAATAAGAGGCGGGGACCGGCAAAGCTACCTTCAAACAAGATAGGCCACGTGGTCAGGGGCCACTGACGGATGAACTAAAAGAGCCTGATAGAGAGGCTTCTAAACGGACTCTGAGAAATAATCTCCTTTCCTAAATCTACTCATGCGGAACAAGCTACCGGTCTTGTGGCTGACAGAGAATCTGTTCATCAGAGATCATGGCCCCTGCGGACACATTGGCCCTCATTCCGAGATCGGAGGTAAGTACCGGTATTTTCCAGCATGGTGTAAAGTACAACACCGCCCTGGCGTCAGACCGCTAATTGCGGCCCATTCCGACCTCGCGGACACGCGCTTTTCGCCATGCCGGAAAAGTACCGAGCGGCCTGCCGCTAAAAGACCCGCAAACCCCCTACCGGCATGCTGCGACACGTAAATAGCAACACCGCCTTGGAAGACTAGCGGCAGTACATAACTGTGACCGTAAATTACGGATACCGTAAATTACGGTCACCGAAAAAAGGAACCGGAAATTACGTCATCGCACAGGAACGGGAAGGAGAGAGGCGGCCATCTTTAAAAACACAATCCTTTGCCATCCTCATCCGCCAGCACCCTTTGGAGCAAATCAGACATTGGAAAAGGACCAGACGACTACCAACATGCCAAAAGCACCAAAGAAGGCAGCGGACCGCATCCGCAAGAGGAGATTCAGCCCAGAGGAACTCGAGGCCATGGTAGACTGCCTGGCTGAGCATGCAGATGTCGTTTTCAGCAGCAACATGCGGAGGGAGTCTATCCTCCGCAAAAAGAAGATCTGGGCTGAACTCGCACAGAGGGTGAGCGCCATAGGAAACACCCCCTGCACCTCCAGGGACTGCCGCAAGCAGTGGGATGACCTGCGGGTGCGGGGCCTCCTCTCCAGCAACCGGAGCCAGGCCATGCAGACGGGAGGCGGACCAAGTACCCCTGTGGAACTAGAGCCGTGGGAGGAGACGTGTGCGGCTCTGATTGGCACAGAATCGATAGAGGGCGTGGGGAACATGGAGTGCAGGGCAACGACTTCTGCCGAAGGAGGTGAGTATTCACAGTGTACACTGCCAATGTCCATTGCATGATTCAAACTGCCCCAAGGGCCATTGAAGGCACCTTCTCGTGTTGCCCTCCCCCCATCCAACCCATCCCCCCATCCAACTAATGCAGAGGCAAGTGCCACGCAATCAAGGGCCAAGTGCAAGTACATAACGCACATCAACCATAGTGCATTAACTTGCACATCCCATCATGCACACTGTGCAGCCGGCTCGGCATTGTGCCAGCCAAACTGCACATAACCAGGCCACGATGAGTCACTCCCAAACATGCGTACATGACATACTCATGCACATGTACCACGGCCGTAGCTACACCCAAAAGTCCACAAACTGCGATCGACTGAAATGTGAATGCAGCCATGTATGCAAATAGGACATCTTACAATCACTCATGTTGTCCCTCTCTTCTACCCCCACAGGCACTGACCATGACAGCGCTGACCCACAATCAAGCCAGCCAAACACCTCCAGGGGCAGTCGCAGGGTCAGTCGAATCCCTGCACCAAAAACAACAGCCCCCCCCGGCTCCGGAAAGGCCACTGCATGCTGCCCCACCACAACCCATTCAAGCATTGTCGCCTGACACAATGCCAACCACAACATCGGCGTAGTCGAGCATCTCTGGGGAGGCTGCTGCCACTGGCCCTGACGAGTATGCAGACAGCCCGTCACCCATCTGTGGGGCATCCGAGGAGGAGGACCAACACACAGTCCACACCCCGGAGCCCTGCATCGTACCTCTGGCCTCATGTAGTGACTGTGGAGATGTACCAACACCTGTCTGTAGTCCTCCAATCGACCCGCAGGTGTATAATGATGATGTCCCAAGTCCACCGGTGCAGTACTCAGCCGAGCATGCAGGGGCAAGTGGTTTCACCGATTGGTGTCCCATCATTCGGCACATGTCGGGTGAAACAGCTCTCAGACCTCATAACGGAGTTTATGGAGAACAACCGGCAGGCCCGCGTTGAATGGCATGATGGACTGAGGGAAATTCCATCCGACACTCACCGACTGCACCAACCGGTTGTGTGACACTCTAACTGACAGCACAACCTGTCTGTGCCACATCCTTGGCCGCATAGCCAATGCCCTTGAGGCAGGCCATTCGAATACCCAGCCAGAGCAGGCGGACACGGCCGCATCCAGTGAGGCCACACAAGGCAGCCCAGCAAGGCGCACTCGGCGTTCAATGCAGCGCAGGGACATGCCCCCCCAAGGAACAATAGTCATTGCTGCCACATGTGGCCTTTAAGTCCTACATGGGACCAGTGCTGTGAAGTTGGGGGGGAGGGGGATGGGGGTTGAGGGTTCGTTGTGCAGTTGGGGGGAGGGGGTGGAGGGTTCGTTATGCAGTTAGGGGGAGGGGGATGGGGTTGAGGGTTCGTTGTGCAGTTGGGGGGAGGGGGGTGATGGTTTGTTGTGCAGTTGGGGGCGGGGGGGCTGCAGTTGATGTTCACAATATTTCCTTCTTCACAATACACTATTGATGTTGCAAAGTTGAACAGTTGTGGACATTCATCATTGAGCATGTGTATGATGACGACTGACAGTGCATGGTGTACAAGTATACACACATCCAGTGCCCTGTGTGCCCATGTCATGCCACCCTCTGTTGACTTGTGTCCTGGACATCTTGTCCGCTCTTTGTATGGCCCATTACACCAGTCCAGCTTCGCCAACTCATATGTGCCTTACGCAAGCCAGGTGGCCGCCTCATCTACACGCATGCACGGGTATGGCCAGTGATTTGGTGTACCCTGGGCCTGTTCTGTGGGTTACTGACAGGGGTCATGTACCATGGTGTCAAGGGACAGCCACCAACACCTGCATGTCTAGCCAATTGAGGTGAGTGTTTGAACTGTCATGCTGGAGAACTGAACTTGGCTGACATGGCAGGGTTTCACTGATGGCCACACGCACATGTCCATGGATGCATTTCGCCCATTGATGGCCCCAATATGTGTCCAATTCAATGGAATGCTGTGTGTGGGGGGGGAGGGGTGTGTCTACAAGATGGTCGACGTACAATGAATGGCATGGTCATCTCGTGGTGCAGGCTTCGTTGATGCATGCAGCAGTCCTGATTTTCGAACCATGTGGTGCTGTGGACTGTGTGGATTCGTATTTGGGTGTGATGGATGTAGTCAGTGGCTCATGGTCATCATCCTGCTCTGATCCATACTATGGTGAATTCCAGCACTCTTATGGGTGTGCCGTGCCAGTGACGTGGTGGGGTATCCCTGCTGCCCTCAGTTCAAACCACTCCCAGGGATGTGTCTCCCATGTGGTGCCATGCTGGGGGCAGCCACATTGTGCATATGCAGTGTGTCGACCTATATGCGCGTACGGTTGTGGTGGCTGCCAGTGGTTGGTGCATGTGTAGTGGGATTTGGCCTTGTCAGATGGTGGAAATGTAGTGTATTGTGAGTGCCTTACTACATCGATGTGGGACTCTGTACTCATGTGCCGTTGCAGTGGTTCTCTGGCGGGTTGGTTGGTGGGGTGAATATCGTACAATGGCTTCATCATTTCGGCCCAGTTGGTTCATGCAGTCACCCACCTCATGCCACCAATGCACTGGCTTGACACAGTCAGACAACTCACCAGGCAGCCGGGCACGTCATCCTCCATGTCGCCCCATGTGGCACGGTAGCGTGGTAATCAGCTGGGCCATTGAGTCATGAGTTGTTCTTTGATGTGGTGTTCTTGGTTGCGTTGAATTCCATCTGCACGTAGGGGGAGTGGTATTGTTTGCAGTTGCTATCCGCCACCTGCATGCCATGCTGGTCCACCTACGACATGTGGGTGCTGTCAGGGGCACCAATGTAATTTGGCATGCCTGCAGATGCATGTGGGCCAACTTTACTGTTGTGTGTCTCCTGGGTGGTCCATGTTGGGGATTGGTGGGCCCTTGTGTGCTTGGGTTGGTGATACAGCCTTTTTTTGGTGTCCGTGTAATGGACGGTTGTGACATGCCATGCATGGGCACCACTGTGACCTGGTAGGTGCCTGTGGCATGGGTGTGGGGCACAGGCTACACCGTCTCTTGTGCCAGGATAGCAGTGTGTATTTGTATGCTGCTCGCTTATCTCAGTATGTCTCGGGCAAATTATGGTGGTGACGGTGTCACAGGCAAGGTGGTCAGGGGTGTCTATCTGCTATGGGGTTTCCTTGAGTGACCGGACATGCTGTGTGGGAATGGGGGCTGCTGGGCTGGTGACAGTGACTGCACTGGTGCTGCATGCAGGGCCTGTCTCCCCCTCCTTCTCCCACTGTGTCTCCTCAATGGGGGGGGCCTGGTATTGTTGGTGGGGTTTTTGTGGTTGTGCCCTTGCTGGTTCTATTGGTGTCATCTTGGTGTGGGAGGGGGTGTGGTGTGTGGCTGAGTTCCTTTTCTGCTTTGGCAGACTCCATTGCCTCCACCTGTGCTGATTGTGTGCACCTGTGGCTCTGGAACCCACTGCTCAGGGTTCTTTACTCCTTCTCTGAGATGCCTGTATGTACTCCATGCTGGTAAGGTACTTTACGGGCTTGAGGAGGCTGTAATTTACGTGTGCTCCTTACTTGTGATCAGCTCCGGTTTATGCCATGCCGCTATTTTCGGCATGGTGGGGCGCGCGCACGACCCAAGGCCGATAATTACGGCATCGTACTTTACGGTGCCGTAAAAAGCGGTCTGGTTCGTCGGAATAGCCCGTAGCAGTCAGCGATGCCGGTAATCCTTTACCGGCATCGTTTTTCCCTTACCTCCAACCTCTGAATGACCCCCATTGTTTTTTGATCACAGTACTAGTCCTTTTTGTAATTATAATTGTGCTTGGGTTTTGGTATATCGAAGGGGTGCGTCCACTTGAGTCTTGTTACTTACTGAAATTATCTCCACTGTGTCCCCACTTTCGGTGCATCTGCGCACTCTTCCTCCTACAGACTCCCAATATAGACAGGGTTATCATAATAATACTTTTTTATTGATTATGAATGCGACCCATGCGATTCTAAACAAAACTAATTGCTGGGTGTGTTCACATTTGCCACAACACAGGGAAAAGGGGTTGGGCTGGTATATTCATCCTCTTCCTTTAACTACTGCTTGGTACATCTCACTAAGGGCACTATTCTTTGGTCATTGGAATGACAGTATTTCTGGAAAATTTGATGGGACTAATCTGAATGAGTTTGAGAAACGAGCCCTAACACCATTGGGATGTTCCCTCTTTGCAAATAGGAGCAAACTCAATGTTGCTTCTATTAGGCCTTCTGATAGACTCTCTAGACCTTTTCAATTACTGATTTCTTTCAAGATGGCTCCCGTAGGCAACTGGGATGCCATGCCTCCTTCCTATACTATTAATCATAGCCCCAACTTGGTTTCCCTCTGCATACAAAGGGATGGTTTTCAGCCAATGGGTACATTCGAGGGTTGTTCCAACATCGCAAATCTAACCAATGAGGACAGACCTTTGTACTTAGGAGACCCCATTTACATTGTCTGTGGTGATGAAGCTTATCCTTGGTTACCTAGAGATTGGCAGGGTACTTGTTATTTGGGTATCTTGTTACCAGGGGTATATTTGGCTAGCACCTCTGAAGTCTCTAGAGCTCGTCCAAGGTGGGATGAGAATGGAGATACTCCTTCACAAGTCTTGGGTAATGTAGCAAAACCCTTTGTCCCATTTTGGGGTCAAATAATGAATTCTGAGGATATCAGAAGACTAGCAAGAGTACTGGAAAAGACCATCTATAGGACCAACGATATTTTGCACAAGATGACGCTAGAGCAAAAGGCGATTAGGTTAGTAGCCCTTCAAAAGAAAATGGTGTTAGATGTGATTCTAGCTGAGCGGGGTGGGGTATGCAAAATGGTAGGATCCGCATGCTGTGTTTTTGTATCTAACTCCTCCCCTACCATATTCAAGGTAATTCAAAATCTACATACTTTGGGTGCTAAAGTACATGCCCCAGAGGGAAAGTGGAATCTTAGTACTTGGTTCTGGGACTTGTTATGATCATGGGGCTGGAAGATCTTTGCAGTCTTAATGGTGATTCTTGGTATTCTCCTGTTCAGTTGTTGTTGTGTACAGTTCCTCCCTGTCATATGTTCCATGATAGGAGGATGTTGGAGACCAGCAGTAGGTACACTCTGACCTAAGATACAAATGCCTGAAAAAGCAACCAATGCCTTAGTAATGCAGGAAATAACTATTAAAAAGTTAATGGCAATTGTTGTTTTTGAATCCAGCAACGCAGAGTGTTCTGATTATGATACATGGTCATAGTATGGTCAGAATGTTTGAATTATGTTCTTGGCAAACCATATTCTCATAAATATTGCCTGATCATAAACCTTGACCTAAGCCATTTTGCATTTGTATTAAAACCTATGCTTAACTAGATCTAGACAGAATTGACTTTGCCGCCATTTTGGAAAACATCTGCCATTTTGATTTTGACTCTTGCTCTCTGTTCAGAAATGATTAACCATGTTTCCAGCTGCCAGAGCAGACTGACCTTTGAGCCTATGTCAGCACTAGAGCTGCCAAGAGCAGACTATTTGTTCTGTGCAAAGAGACCCTGTAGTCAGAATGAACCCTCATTCAAAGTGTTATCTATGTCTACAGACTCATCCTCCCTCAAACAGTGACATAAAATGCAAAGTAACTAATGCTGTGAGTTTTGGAAGAAATCCTGTGTGCATCTCTTAGAACATGACTTATCCTAAAGCTCAAGAAACAAGGAAAGATCTACACGGCTGAATACAGCAAAGTTTGCCAGTATGTTTAAGGAACCTTGGAGCCAAAGTGAACTTCAATTCAAAGTGTTATCTGCATCAATAGTATCAGCCATATACAAACATCAGAACTGAATGGTAGGCAAACAAACACTATGTGCCTTGGCAATAAGCTATTGAATTCGTTTCTTGAAACTAGGATCAACCTAAGCTGGAGAACCAACATCATAGATAACGTACATCGAAGTATAAAGCCTTTGTGTAATCAAAAGCTAGATGAGAGTGTGTGAGCTGCATTCCGTGGGATCACCAGATATCACTCCTTTATTTGAGCTGACAATAAAGTAGTACTTTGCCATATTCCTTGAGTCTGTTTGGTTATTTGGGTCCGAGGTCATTTATTGTGGTGATTCTATTCTGTGCATGAGATACGCTCCAAGGTGCTAATGCACAGTTTCATGGATGGGGCTAATGCATGTGAATGCTTTGAAAGGCTAATCTGGTTCTGTGGGGTGCGGGTGTTGCCTTTGGGTCCAGAGGCATAGGCAGGACAGGGCCTGAGCAGGCAAGGCCAACCCACAATCTGTAAATTCCCACTCAGCAGCACTCTGTGAGCATTTACAGATGTTAATGTCACTACGTTGGGCCCAACTACATTAGCTTCATTCCCCAGTTGTTAGACAATTCTGGCTCCGCCTCTGTTTGGACCTCAAATTGTCAGCAGCAATGGAAGGATCACAATGCAGTCTACCACTCTGCAGCGGTAGAGGAAGGTTTGCAATGCAGATTGCCACTCGGCAGCAGTAGTTGAAGGATTACAATGCAGGCTACTAATTGGCAGCGTCTGTGGAATGATTGCAATGCAAACTAAGCTCGACAGCTGAAGTGGAAGGATTCCAATGTGGGATACCACTCTGCCGTGGTAGTGCAGGCTACCACTTGGCAACAGTAGTGGAAGGATTTCAATACAGGCTACCACTGGATAGAAGGATTGCAATGCAGGGTACCACTTAGCAGCAGTAGAGAAAGGATTGCAATGCAGGCTACTACTGGGCAGCAGTAGTGGAAGGAATGCAATGCAGGTTACCACTCGGCAGCAGTAATGGAAGGATTGCAATGCAGGCTACCACTCAGCAGCAGTAGAGCAAGGATTGCAATGCAGGCTACTACTGGGCAGCAGTAGTGGAAGGATTGCAATGCAGGTTACCACTCAGCAGCAGTACTGGAAGGATTGCAATGCAGGTTACCACTCAGCAGCAGTAGAGCAAGGATTGCAATGCAGGCTACTACTGGGCAGCAGTAGTGGAAGGATTGCAATGCATATTACAACTCAGCAGCAGTAGAGGATGTATTGCAATGCAGGCTACCTCCTGGCAGCAGTACAGGAAGGATTGCAATGCAGGCTACTATTGGGCAGCAGCAGTGGAAGGATTGCAATGCAGGTTACCACTCAGCAGCAGTACTGGAAGGATTGCAATGCAGGCTACCACTCGGCAGCAGTACAGGAAGGATTGCAATGCAGGCTACTACTGGGCAGCAGTAGAGGAAGGATTGCAATGCAGGCTATCACTCAGCGGCAGTAGAGGAAGGATTGCAATGCAGGTTACCATTCAGCAGCAGTAGAGGAAGGATTGCAATGCATGATACCACTCAGCAGCAGTAGAGCAAGGATTGCAATGCATAATACCACTCAGCAGCAGTAGAGGAAGGATGGCAATGCAGGCTACCACTCTGCAGCAGCAGTGGGAGGATTGCAATACCGGCTACAGCATCAGCAGTAGAGGAAGGAATGCAGTGCAGGCTACTACTGGGCAGCAGCAGTGGAAGGATTGCAATGCAGGATACCACTCAGCAGCAGTAAAGGAAGGATTGCAATGCAGGATATCACTCAGCAGAGGTAGTTGAAGCCTTGCTATGCAGGCTACCACTCAGCAGCAGCAGAGGATCAATGGCAATCCAGGCTACCACTGAGCAGCAGTAGTGGAAGGATTGTATAGCAGGCTGCCACTTATCCAGCAGTAGTGTAAGGATTGCAATGCAGGCTACTACTCAGCAGTAGTAGAGGAAGAACTATAATATAGACTACCACTTGGCAGCAGAGCAGTAGTGGAAGGATTGCAATGCAGGTTACCATTCAGCAGCAGTAGAGGAATAATTGCAATGCAGCCTACCACTTAGCAGCAGTAGAGGAAGGATTGAAAAGCAGGCTACCACTCAGCAGCAGTAGAGAAACAATTGTGATGCAGGCTACCACTGTGATAGTGGAAATGCATTGGATCTGATATGATATGATATGGCATTTATAACACGCCTATACACAAGTGTTTCAAGGTGCGAATGTGACAGGGCTTCCATGGCCTTGTCCTGTACTCCCTTATCATGTGTGTTCTATGTTGTTTTCTGCACAGGAGTCCGTGTGGGACTCCTGGCAGTGCAGCCCTTCCTCTTTGTGGTCATGATGAACTGAGATTCATGGGCTACCCTTATGGCAGCCATGGGTGGGGGTACAACACTATACCCCCTAGTGTATGTTTTGGGCATGTGTGTGGCCCACAGAAGAGGTTATGGGCTGGTGGCAGCTCCATGCTGAATTTGACAGGTGCTTTGAGTATCCTCCATTTCGGGATACCCAGGCCCTGCCATAGGATTCAATGGATTCCTGATAGAAGGCTAGATGGCCCCTGTGACCTCTTGGTTTCTATTAACTGTTACCTTGTTTTCCCAAAGTCCTGGGAAGCGCTGACTGGCTGTTGGCTGGAAGAACTATGTATGGTATTGTGGGGAAGGCCAGGCCAGACTGGCTGGAACCTTCCCAGCGACTGTATTTTGTGGGTATACCCTTGGGTTGGGACCTGTGTGAATAGAGTGTGTGACCAATATGCATTCTATGTTATGGGTTTCTGGTTTCTGTGGGGATAACACAATGAATGAGAGAGCCCTGCCTGCAATTGAATGCAGTGTGGTGTGCTGAAAGGCTGGGTGTTTGCCCCAATCCACATTCCTTTTTATGGGTGTCTGGTTGGAAGCGAATAGCCTGAATGCCTGTGAGCGTGATTAGCTGCCTGCCTGTATGAATGCCCTCCTGTCTGATTGCCTGACTGAGCTGGGCTCAGCAGAGTGAATGAGGAACATATGTGTATATCTGGAGACCTATCATTTCCCAATTTGTTCAGAACCTGAAGTTAAAACTTGAAGCTGCTTATGCTTGAAGCCCAGCTGGGAAAATTAGAATTGCTGCTGCTTTCCTTAGACCCGATCTGAAAGCTGTCGAGTCTATCAAGGTCTGATCCAAAAGAGGACCTGGCTAAGAGACCTCTGCCCGAGCTACGAGGGAACATCATGCAGAAACTGATCTTCATCGAGGCACCCTGGAAGTCAGTCCCGAAAGGCTGTTGACAGAAGACGGGGTATGCCGAGAAATCTTGAAGTAAAGCAACAGAACATCGAGGCCGTCAAAGTCTATCGCTGTCGACCAGGGTTTGGAAGATTTCTGTGACCGCTAGAAGCCCGTTGAGTCGTGTTGCTCAAAAGCGGGGACAGCTTGATGCCGTGCTGCTCGATGACCGAACCCGCAGCGCTCCACCTTTTGCCTAAGAACATTTTGAACGAAGGGCTCCCTTGTCATCAACGTTGACTGTTTTTGTCCCGCCGGAGAATGTCGAGATCGTCGACAACCGAGGAGAATCCGCCACTGGGTTTCCTGCCCCCCGAAGTCCACAAAGACGCCAAGTGAAGATCAGAAATCCAGCCTTTGTCGAGTCTCGATAGTGACGCTGATTCTGACACCCACTGCCAGGCCTGCGTTCTTCACCAAGTCTTCTTTGTGGCACCAAAAACCTTGTATCGAGATGCACCGCACGCCTCATCTTCCCAGGACGTCCTTGAACGATCATCAAGGAGCACCAGGAAGATCAAAGCTACAGTCTTGATCCCAGTGCTCACATTTCTTCTAGGAATCTCGATGCCCTGTGGCTCCTGCTTTAAAGGGAGTTCACTCTCGAGGGATTCATCGATGAACCATCAAAGAAACTCTTATAACTCAGGTAGATTGGGGTAGTGGAACTTTTTATCCAGGAAACAAGACTATTTAAACATTAATGGACTGGGCTTGTTGATACTCTTTATTAAAGGTTGCCCAGGTGGGGGGATCATCAGACAGAACTAAGTCTTAGTTGCTAAAGTACCATTCTGCCATTGTTTAACCCAACTTGTCTTCCTTCCCATGATCTATGCTGATACGCATTGTTATAGGATTTGTATGCCATTATAGCTGTCAGCATTTGATGCATTTTAATGGAGTCAATAGTTAAGTGTGGCACCACAAAGACATTGTATATATTTGCCTTATTAGAATTGCCAGAGTACAAA
Organism: Ambystoma mexicanum; assembly: GCF_040938575.1. Classification (NCBI taxonomy): domain Eukaryota; kingdom Metazoa; phylum Chordata; class Amphibia; order Caudata; family Ambystomatidae; genus Ambystoma; species Ambystoma mexicanum. Next base: position 524,088,451 of record NC_090941.1, on the reverse strand, counting down.
GTGTGTTATTAATTGATGTATATATCTTGAACCTTATTTTGATACAAAGAACTGTGTTTGCGCATGTGTTTGAGCATTCCTTTACTTAAGAACCAGCCCAGATTACCTCCTGATTGCTTAAGCCTTAGTTGCTCATCCATTGCTACCACAATATAGAACCTTGTCTGTGGTTCTCTGTGTTTATATTCTGCCATATAGAGAGGGCAGGAGTACAGATAACCCCTCGCCAGTCTTTACAACCACACAGCAGCAGTAGTGGAAGGATTGCAATGCAGGCTGCCACTCGGCAGCAGTAGTGGAAGGATTGCAATGCAGGCTACCACTTAGCTGCAGTACAAGAAGGATTGCAATGCAGGCCACCACTCAGCAGCAGTACAGGAAGGATTGCAATGCAGGCTACCACTTGGCAGCAGTAGTGGAAGGATTGCAATGCAGGCTACCCCTCAGCTGCAGTACAGGAAGGATTGCAATGAAGGCTACCACTTTTGATCTTTATCAAACACGAGTTTGTGCAATCTAAATTAATACATTACCTAACCTACTTCCTAACCACATATAATCAACATGTCCCATATTGAAATTATCTATATTGTGAATAACATTCCGTACTGCTCCCTCTCCTCTTTATTATTCGAATGGTTTTTTATAGTGCTAACCTAGCTGGGGAATGACAAAGCGCTGATAAAAGGTAAAAGAGCAACACATTGGTAGTCATTGGCTTTCTCCTCGGTTCTGATGTATAGAATAAAGCTTTAACTTATACTCCAACCTTTCTCCCAACGTCGTTGCAAATTCATTGAACCCAACACATTGCTTCTCCATCTTGGCAGCTCAACTTCCACAACAAGACTGTGCAAAGCCGAGGCCAGGTGCACCCCAGCCGACGAAATCCGGTTCATAATGAACCCTAACCTATGGTAAGAAACAGAGCATGCGCATGCTTCATAGAACAATGGCCCATCAAGTAACCTCGAGTCCTGGGGGACTGAAACCAGAGCACAGGCTCATCATTGAGTTCAGATGTGCCATGATCCAGAAAACAGCGGGTGCCCATTATAAAACATTTGGGGGCAGATTCAAAATCGGGCATTCAGCAACTGTCCTGGAAAGCGCTGAGGGCTCCCGGAGATGTCACCCACAATAGCATCGGCCATGAGAATACAACCTCCGCCTCCCTGCCCTCAGCTTGTGCCATTGAAAGCAATGGCAATTTTCAAAGCATACTCAGTCCAAGTTTGTGAAGAGTGGGGACTAAACTGTCAGTTCATGCACTGTGTTTTTACTGCCACTTATCCCAGCATCTCTTAGCCACCCCTCAACTCTTGGTCGGAGTGAGGCACCGTCAAAACTTAGCGATCACGGCGCACACCCCTATTTGACTCAATGAAACGTAATCACAAGACACAAAGTGAAAAATAGCTCGGGCCCACTGACCCCTTTCATTTACCACCTGAGACAAGTGGCTACTGCTGCACCAGCATATCCACACACACACACTATGTTGCAGCTTTGTACAGAAAGGAAAACCACAATGAACCTCTGAAGATTACTTTTGGTTTTTGAATATGACCAAGACTCCAGGAAATCCCTAGAAGTACCTAACCTAGACACTGAGAAGGTCCTTGATTCCCTGAGCTGGGATGTTATGTTTCAGAAGTTACAGCAGCTAGATTTCGAGCTATACCTGGGCCCCAGCCCACTGGTGAGGACACCCAATGCCTACTCATTACAGTGTGAACAGCAGAGGGGAGGCAGGCTTGGGATAATCTCCACTGTGTCCAGTGGCAGTGTAAACGAGCCACGTTTGTGGACCAGGGAATTCCCATGGGAAGATTGATCCAGGAGCGGTCACTGGGATCTATGTAAAAATAACAACAAACTGAGTCCCAAAACAGCACGTTTTTTTTGTGAATTTCGATAATGTTTTTTCGTTTTTTTGCACTTTTCTTTCTTTTGTAATGCGGGGGAAGACCCCGAAGCGCCGCCTACATCGCTACCGTTTTTTTTATTCTCCAACTCAACCTCCATCTATGTAATTCAACAAAATGTGCAAAAATACCAAAACATTACATTACAAAAAATTGGTGTTTTTCGGCATATTTTCGCCATTCGTTTTTTGCACGTGATATCGGGTCACTGTATGCAGTTGACATTCTCCCCAACATGTGAAATGCAGAGGGGATTTCACCTACGAAACTGAATAAAAGTGAAAACATTGTATTAACTTCAGGCATAGCTATTAGTCCTGTTTATTAGAGCCCGGGGGACACTAGGTCACGGGACCAGATTATAGAAACGTTGGACTGGTGCGCGTGCAGATATTGCACAGTATTAGTACTAGGGCAACTTTTGCCCTATTATTGAAAATACTGGAACATATCAGAAAACTATTACACCATGACAAGTGCAGTTTGGGATGGTATAAGCACGAGGGCAAAAATTGCCACAGTACAATAAAGATACATTTCCAATGAGTTTTTTCACCAGGGCAAAGTTTGCCCAAGTGCTAATATGTTTCCGTATTAGCACTAGGGCAAACATTGCCCTGTTGCAAGAAAGCAGTGAAAATTTATCTTTTTTGCCCAAGAGCAATTTTCACCCTGGTGCTTATACCATGTCAAACTGTACTTGTCATAGTGCAATAGTTTTCTAATATGTCCCATTGTTTTAAAAAACAAACTTTGCCCTAGTGTTAATACCGTGCAACTTTGCCCTTGCACTGGTGCAAAGTTTCCCCATCCAAATGCATTGCACTCTACCTAGTTTCAGATACTCAGGACTACAAAGATATAATGATAATGCAGACCTATCACATCAGAACCAGTTTGATAAAAATTCACCCTTTGTCAAGATGGGCTGAATTTTGGAATAAGTTACCATTAGCCGTGATGAACAGACTACCATAAAGTATGGTTTTCCTTCCTCACCTTTTATTTGTCTTCCAATGCCTCCTGGCACTGACCACCTAACAGCTTGAGGGATTTCGAGAAAATGTTATCCAACCTTTTATGTCCCAGAAAATCTGTGAGCATATATTTACCAACCATATATTGTACCTGTTGTTATATTGTAAAGCGCTTTGGCTTAAAGTGCTATATAAACTCAATAAACATAACCATAAACATATAAATTGCCATATCAGAAAGGCGGCCTTGGCGCCTCGTCTTTGAGCATTGCTAAACAGAAGCACAACTGTAATAGATACAGGATGGGCATCCTCAGGAGATGCAAAACATGTGCAAGAACGAGCTGCTAAAATACCACTGAAATTCTTACTAGATGGCGACACAAAACACACAGAAGTGATACCTGCATTAATACCAATACACACCTCGATTTACCAATATCATCCATCAAAGACAACCACCATCTCAAGGCTTGCCATGCTCTACCTTGATATCAAGCACATACCTCACACTAAATTGAACAAAGATGGAATTTCTGGTCCCCACCAGCAACAACGAACACCCAGAAATCCAGACTTTGTTGTCCACCATGATCCTGGAGGGCTTCACTGCACAGCTGACAGCCTGTGTCAAGTCTCTCTGCATTCCACATAGTCACCTTTCACAGAATGAAAAAACCTAGGCAGCAAGGTACCAGCTATCTCTAGTAAGAGCACCAGTGGAAGGAGGAACAATTTAGTACTTCCACTACCCTGCTCAGAAACAATACACAAATAAAATGTTTATTTTTTCAGGGGTGTCCAGTAATTAACTGAGCATCCCACTTTGTCTACGGTCAACCGGTTTCAGTATAGACACACTAAATCAATTCGCTATGGCCGCCACCCCCTGACTAAGGCGAGCATAGCCAATTCATTTGGTGAGTTGATACTAATGAGTATTACTTACACAGATTTAATGACGCCGAACACACAAAAGGAACTATGATGGGCACCTGATATATTTAAATTTCCAATTTGCATTTGTTGTTCTGTGTCTCCTAACAGAGAGCCAGCGTCTTTTCATCCTGGGGAATTTGCAGCGAGTTGCAGTGGCCCAGGCCTATGAAGCAGTGACCAATTGGGTTGTATGAATAATTTTATTCCAATCAAATGTTGGGTCCTGAAGAAAGTGGGATGAAAGTGATAAGACAACCCACCGAAACTGGTTGACCGTAGACAAAGTTGGATGCTCATTCTCTATGCCCCCTTACCTTAGAAAATAAATCAAGACCTTACTCTTTAAGGAATACTTTTATCATAACCCATAAAATACTCCCTGCTAAATGCACCAATCCCAGTGTCTATTGTCAGGACCACAGTTTACATCCCACCCCAAAATAATTGTTAAGAAATTATAGCCGGACTTCTTGGCAAAGGCTACGGTATCTAAGTTATCCAGGAGCATGGTCGATTTAGAGGAGGAGGAATAAGCTAACTAGAATTTTTCCAACTGTGGTTTCACTAGTTTTGTGTATTTATTTATTTATTTAATCTGTTGATAGCACCCAAGTCCCAGAGGAATCACAGCGCTAGAGGTTACAGAGTAAACGGTACATTGATAGAAATATTTTACAGGCATAGAATCATGGGTGCTTAAGCAAACATGGGATACTATGGGGGTAAAAATTGTAGTCAATCATACTGGTTCCGTCGTACTTGTTGAACAGAAATGTTTTGATCTTTTTGTGGAAGCACATGTAGGAGGGGTCTTCTTTGATGTTGGGGGAGGGTGTTCCAGAGGGTGGAAGCGATGACTGTAAAGCTGGATCCTCCTGCTTTTTTCCTGGAGAACCATGAGGTGTTTCATGAGGTAGAGGAGGAGGAGCGCAGGCTATGCGCAATGGTTTTTTTTGTGATTCAATGGGTGGGGCAGTGTTATGTAAGCAACGATGGGTGATGGATAAGATTTTAAACTCTATGAAAGCCTGGACTGACAGACAATGGGCTTTGCGTCTCACCTTGGAGATGTGGTCAGAGCATGTCATCCCCCATACTGCTCTGAGGACGTTATTTTGGATTAGCATTTTTTTAGGTTTTTTGAGGAGGTGCCTACAAGGATGGCGTTGCAGTAGTCGAGTTTTCTCCCTATGATGGCTCTGGATAGTGTGAGGCAGTTGCCGCTGATGAGGAATTTCCTGGATAGATTCATGAGTTCTGTTGAATAGGCCACAGATGAGGCGACAGCCTTGACGTGTTTGTGCATGTTGAGTTTGGTGTCGAGGTATACCCCTATAGTTTTGACATGGGCGTAAACACGGGTGGTGTTGCTGTTGATGCAGAAGGAGGAGAAGGCGGTGTCAAGGTGTTTGAGGCGATGAGGAGAGCCAACAATGAGGAGTTCTGTCTTATCATCATTGAGGCATAGGTGGTGGTTTGCCATCCACGCCTGGATGATGCTGAAGATTTGGTTGATATTGTCAGAGTCAAGTTCGTAGTTGTCCGTGAGTTTGAGGAGGATCTGTGTGTCATCTGCGAAGTTGGTGTAGGGGATGCTTAACTTATCCAGTTTGTCAGAGAGTGGCTTGGTGTACATGTTTTAGAGTGTGGGTGAAAGGCAAGATTATTGGGGGACGCCAAGGGAGACAGTGGTGGGATCTGCAGATTCGGACCCAGCAAAGACTCTGGAGGTGCGTTCGCTGAGGAAGGACTTTATCCAGTCAGCTGCTTCGACAGAGAGGTTGAACAGGTCTGTGAGGTGGTGGCAGAGGATGTTGTGATCAACGAGGTCGAAAGCAGCCGAAAAAGGTCGAGTAAGAGGAGGATGGCAAGGTATATAGTATCACGGATGTGATCCAGTTGCATTTTTAGATGAAGGAGGGCAGATTCATTGCTGTGACTGGTGCCAAGTAGGTTGTTTGTTTCTAGGTGAGTTTGGAGTTGAGAGTAAATGGTGCAATCGAGGATTTTCAGGAGATAGAGAACAGCAGTGATGGAGTGGTAGTTGGTGGGGAGGATGGGGTTCTAAAGTGGGTTTTCTCAGGAGTGGTGTAACCTAGGTGCCTTTGATTGATTTGGTGATTGTGCGGGTGTTGAAGTATTCATTGATAAATTTAGTGATGGTGGGAGCGAGGGGTTGTGCGCATAATTTGATGAGGTTAGCCGGGCGGATTCACCTACACAGTTGGAGGCTTTGATGCATTGTATAGTGTTGAGCAGACGGAGGAGAAATTAAAAATGGAGGTGTTAGGGATGAGTGAGTTGTTGGAAGGGGGGTCCTTGGCAGGGGCGAGTATGGATTTTTTGGTGATAGCTTTCTTTCTGAGACGGTGAGTTTTATTCAGAAGGGCTGATTGGACCAGGGAGTGCCAGGCTTTGTCTTTGGGAAAGCTGGTAAATGGGGGACTGAGGTTTCAAGCTCTTCGAGAATCTTGAAGAGTACTCCGCTGTTGGAGCTGGCTTCGCTGATGCTGGTTTTTTAGATGCTTGCTTTGGTGGATATAATGGCTTTTTTATATGAGAAGACTGAAATGGAAAAGGCTTCCTTGTTGTGCCAGGGGTCTTTTCTCCATAGGTGTTCATTGGCTCATTTCAGTTAACGGAAGTGTGATGAGTTCTTCAGTGAACCAGTTGTGGTGACTTTTTTTATGACATGAGGTTTTGAGGGGGGCGTGTATGTCTAGGGCAGTGAGGAGTGCCGAATCGTAAGCATTGAGGATAATTTCGGGGTCGCTACTATCTGGCTCTAGCTCGAGGGAGGCGAGAATGGTGGGTTCCAATATTTCTTTGGTGAGTTTAAGGGTGTGTCTGGCAGTGATGAGAGGTGGTTCATCAGTTATTTTGATGGTATTGGGCATGGGGGTGATGGAGAACTGAATCACAGAGTGGTCTGTCCACGGTACAGGGATAGTGACGATGACTAGGGTGGGTATGTTGGTAGACAGGATCCAGTTAAGGGTTCTGCCTTTGGAATGGGTTGGAGTGGAGACTTTTTGGGTAAGATTCATCTCAGCCAAAGCTGTAGCGAGCGCAGTAGGTTTTTGGTATGTGGGGTCATTGTAATCTAGGTTGAAGTCACACAGGAGTACAAGTTTGGTTTTGGGTTTAAGTAGTGGGGCGATAAGTGTGGGTATGTCAATATCAGGGGAGCTGATGTTGTTAGGTTGTTAGTAGAGGAGTAGGGGGTTAATAGTTGTCTGGGGGTGGGGTTCTATTTTGGCTAGGAGAAGTTCATAGCCTGGAAGGTCAGGGGGAGGGGAAGCTCGGACGGCGAGGGTGGTTTTGGTTATAATGGCACCTCTGCCGCCTGCTGAGCCAACTCAGTCGGTTCTAAGGATGGGGCCTTCTGCATCATGCAGCCAGGTTTCTGTGACTGCGAGCAGGTCGAGGTTGAGGTCCTGTATGAGGTTGTCTACATCGAGTGCATGTGCACAGATAGAATATGCATTGATCAGGGTGCAAGCAAGGTGTTTGGGTTTGATGGTGGGTTGGGGTGGTTTGTGGGGTGGTGGTCTTCGTTGTATGAGTAGTATGAGGGAGGGGCTGCAGGGGAGTGGTGGGGTTTAGAGGGTTTTGAGGTTTGGGATGCTATGGGGGTTAGTGTTTGGGATTGAAGGTGTAGTAGTTTGGAGGGGCCTGTGTGGGTGAGAGTGGGGGGGTTATGCCGGGGGGAGGTTGTGTAATGGGGACTGTGGCGGTGGGGTTTTTGGTAAGTCTATATGCGAAACTGTAGTGGTGTGTGGTGCCCAAACAAGGAGTCAAATTTCTAGCAGCGAGTGGTGGTAGGGTGAGATGAAGTTCGGGGTGGGCTGGTGAAGGTAGTTGTTATGAGTTGGTGAGTTTTGGTGGGGGGTTTGGGTGGGGCTCACAGCATAGTAAGTCTATTTGTGAGATTGGTGTGGTGCTCCGGGATGCCAATCCATTTAAGGGTAGGTAGGAGGTGTGAAGGGAGTGCGTGGTGGCGTGGCTCAGAGCGTGGGATAGTGGGGAGGTTTGAGAGTAGGTAAGTAGGTCAGTGTAAGCACCGGATTTCGTGTCTAGTGAGTGTCAGAAACTTGAGACTTAGCTCTCGCATCCTAAATCGTAAGACATCTACCAGGCCGGACATACAGCTCCAGCCCACTGAACTCAATCCTCCCAAGCCAAATACCTGCCCAGCAAAGACAACAGAAGCTCTTGAAATATCCAGACCCTCACCTCCCACTTCTCAACCCCTGGCGGATCCTCATCCTTATCGCCCTACCATCAAAGGAGCACTCATTAATGCTCGGTCCATAGTCGCCCACGCTCTCGACATCACTGTCCTGATTTCCTCCAATGATCTGTATTTCTTTGCCATTACTGAAACTTGGTTATATCAGGCAGCAGGCTCAGCACTATCTTTAGCCATCCCAGAGGGCTATACAATCATAAGGACAGACAGAGAATCCGGCAAAGGAGGCGGAGTAGCATTCATAGCTAAAATGCTCCTGTGCCTTAGAGCCTCCCCCCATGCCAGCTTCACATCGGCTGAACTATTGTCAGTTAAGCTCCCCATTTCACCTACCCAAATGATCCTCATGCATCTCATTTACCAACCTCCAGGTCACATCTACTCCTTTGAGGAACATATTACAGACTTGCTAATTAACAACACTAAACAAGTGTCACAGATCATCCTGCTTGGGGATTTCAACTTAGGTCTCCACGATCCCAATGACCCCAATGCCACTGCACTGGAAAACGCCATTTACCAGCTGGGTCTTAACCACCCTACACGGCACCCACATACAACAAAGGTTGAACATTGGACTGGCTAGCAGAACTCAACTGTTCAATAGCCAACCTCCAGAATGAGCCACTGCATGGTCCGACCATCATTGTATCTCATTTGGCATTCAGGAGAATGCACTCTCTAACCCTCATCTGAACATCACCACCCAAATTCTCTCTAGAAACAACCACAACATAACGCTCCAAAACCTACACCCCTTGATCCAGGACATCTTGAACCCATCTATCTACAAAGACCTAGACTCAAACAAACTAGTCGATCTCTACAACGACACACTTGCATCTGCCATAAATATCATCACCCCTATCAAGCAAAAAAAGCCAAACCTAGAGCCCACCTCAACAAATGGTTCACGCCTGAACTAAAGATCCTCCGGAATGCCAAAAAAGCGGCTGAATCTACTTGGAGAAAATCGGCCACCTCTACCAACAAAGAGCTTTTCACCTTGGCTGCCGCCACTTACAAATCTGCCATTCATGACACAAAACAGAAAGATTTAACAACAGAATCCTAAATATCAAATCTTGGACCAAGTAGCTCTTTAGCATTCTGAGGGAATTAGAGTCTCCGGCCCCTCCTACCGAAGCTTGTGTGAAAGACGCAGACTGGAGCACCAAAATACAGAAAGCTCTCATCGACAAAATTACACTGCTATAAACTAAAATTGAGTTAATAAAGAACAGCTTGGTCAAGAGCTCAAACACTACTTCCTCACCAAACCACCTCAACCCCACTGCCCACCTTTCTCCTTCTCACCAGTGTCTCCTAAAGAAATCGAAAACATCATCAGAGGCCTAAAACCATCAAGATGCCAAGGTGATCTCTGTCCTGCCACAATCATTCAGGAAGGCGCCAAGGACTTAGCCCCCTTCATTGCTACCCTGATCAAATCCTCGTTCAAGTCTAGCTCAGTCCCCCAATAACCTCAAGGAGGCCTGGGTCATGCCTCTTTTAAAAAAACAAATCTAGACCTGAATATTCCAACCAACTATAGGCCTATCACCACTGTCCCCTACCTCTTAAAGATCCTAGATAAGAGTGGCCTATCTACAAATTCAGAAACATTTAGGCCGAGGCACGGCACAGAGACAGCCCTCTTGGACCTCAAAATCCAAATGGATGAGGCCAAGGATAACAGTAAGCACACTATGCTCCTGCTGTTAGACCTATCGGCAGATTGTGATCTTGTCGATCATCAGATCCTCACTGACCACCTGACTACAGCAGCTGCCTTCTCCAGCAACGCCTGTAACTGGATACAGTAATTTCTATCTAATCGAACCACTAGGGTCTTCGCTCCATCAGCCTCAGCCGACCCAATCCCCATCTACTGCGGCGTCCCGCAAGGCTCATGCGTCTCGCTGACGCTTTACAACATCTTAACAAAGCTCCTCTTTGACCGTCTTGACAACTTGGGTGTCACATACACGAATTATGTTGGTGACACCCAAGTTCTCATTACGTTGTCTGGATGCTATGAAGATGATTCTAAACTGATTAATGGAATCTATTTGGAGATCCAGGCTTGGATGGCAGACCACAGTCTATGTCTTAATGATGAGAAGACTGAGCTCCTGATCATCGGATCCCAAATACGCCTGAACAAACTAGACCCGCGATACTCGTCCTTCAACATCGACGGAAATACGATTAAAGTTGCCAAGGAAATCAAAACCTTGGGAGTCTACCTAGACTCCACCCTCTCAATCAAGAAGCAAGTGAGTGCCACTGCCTCCTCTACTGCCTACACCAACAAGCTGATTAATGCTTGCAAATCATTTCTGTCACCCAACAGCTGCATTGCGCTAGCCAGGGCCCTAGAACTCTCCTAATTCGATTACTGCAACACCCACTTTTTAGGCTCTTCTGAACAGAACCTCAGCAGACTCCAGGTCCTACAAAACAACGCCCTGCACTGAATATCCCCAGATCCAATCATATCACTAGCTTCAGACAGGATGCCCATTGGCTCCCGGTGCGTGATAGAATTTCCATCAAGCACACTAGTCATTACCCACAAATGTCTGACAAATTCCACCCCTAAGTACCTCTCAGACAAATTCTCCAAACACCAATCAGCCATACCTACTAGATCTCTGTACTCGGACTGCCTTACTATCCCGAGATTCAAAATAAAAAGAGCTGGAGAAGGGAGTTTCCCTGTACTGGCTGCCAAATCTTGGAATGCCCTCTCTCTCACCATCAGAATGGAAGCCTCTTTCTGGACCTTCAGAGCTAAAGTATAAAATTGGCTCTTCAACAAGAAACACTAATGGACAGCCATCTTGCACAGCAAAAATCTTGTGCGCCTTGTGCAACTCTCTGTCTGTATTTGTATATGGTACTATGTCAGCCTGGCACTGTCGCCTAAACTGTAACCCCCAGTGACTCTTCTACAGGCCTACTTGTATTTTTCTCTGCCTCATATGAGACCATACTGTAACCACTGGTCGACCGCACTCTGTTGTTTGCTGTAGATCTTTGTATTCCTGTAACATTCTCTTAAGTTCTTGCACCCAGTTACCCCAGGGTTCAGTGCGCGTTACAAATAAATAAACTAAACTAAACTAAACCGGGCAATTTAGGCAGCATGGGCACAACATATCTACTACCATAGATGTCAGCATTAGCACAGGGCAACTTAGAAGCAACATTACTAATACCAATGGGGTCAGCGTTAGCACAGGGCAACTTAGGCAGAATAGCTACACAAATGTTTGTGATATTGGGGTCAGCGCTAGCATAGGGCAGCTTAGGCAGCATAGGTACAACATATCTACTACCATAGAGGTCACCTTTAGCACAGGGCAACTTAGAAGCAGCATTACTAATACCAATGGGGTCAGCGTTAGCATAGGGCAATTTAGGCAATAAAACGGCAGCCTTATAGTCACATGGAGGAACACAGTGAACTTTGGTAGGATTGGCTGGATCCACACGGTGGTGGACCGCATGTTGTGGCAAGTGGTTGTTTGTAAGAGTGGTGCACAGATCAATTGTGGAGCAGTGAAGTACGAAGAAAGTCGTTGTAGTCTGAGTTTTGCGGTTTCGTGGTTCGGTGATCCTTATATTGCTGGACAGGAGGTTTGTGGGCCGGGGTGTGCACGTGGGCGGGGGTGCAGAGGCCGGAATCACATAGGCTTGCTGAGTAATCATATCTGTGGGGTGAATGCATGTGATAGTGTTGATGTTAAGTGGGCGTAAGACGTGGAGAAAGAATTCACTGAGCCAGAATTGAATTTTTAAGGATTTTTTCAGGATTTTTCAGGAATGCTAAATCGGTTTCTTCTAATGCCTTCCTTAAACTCACACACTTTGGGGTACTCCCAAAGACCACTTTGGAGGGTGCTTGGGTTTCTTTTGGAGCACCCTCTCTGTTGTACCAGATGGGAGGAGAGTGGGGTGCGTTGTCTGCAAATTATGTGATGCACCCAAATGTTCCCGAGGTGTGGAAATGTGTTGCAGATTTCGTCTCAGACTATGTGGGATGGAAGAGGTTATGTGCTTTTAAGAGATGCATATTAGGACTAATGCAGATTAGGAAGCATTGTAAAATGACAGGAACCTTAATTGCACTTGGTTTGATGCTATTTAAACGTTCCAATACACAACATCGGATAGGACAGACCCACAGCATGCTGTTTGTGGAGTGATATATAGACATAAATTGATTGGTTGTGGTTGAGGGAACATTGATGATGGAGAGAGCAACAAGGGATACAGGCGTTTTTTTGTGTGCAGATTTCACACTAAGTATCTTTTTAGGGTACATTTGGGGAATGATCAAGTGACGCAAAAGGGGGTCATCTTCCTATTCACCGGAGACGTACAACAAGTATTTTAACAAATGTGTAAAAGGTGGATACGAGGTGGGAGGCATTTTCACTTATTTGCACTAGGAAGTGCAAACAATGCATGTGAACCCAGGTCCACCCAGATTTGTGTCACTTCGTAGAGAGAATCACGACAATTACACAGAGGGAACAGAAGGGAAAAGGAGTGTGTGCAAGTGCATAGGTTGCTGCTCCACCCTGTGCAATTGACGCACAATTGAAAATGAGCACCACAATCAGTGGGCGCTACAAACGTACCCTTGGGCGTACAGCAAGCACCTGGGCATAGACCCGGAAGCCTCTTTGTATCCTGGCCGTTTAGCTTCTTAGGATGTTGAGACACTGCTTATTGGACAATCTCTCAAGCCCCTGTGATATTGCCTGCTTATGTAATGTCTGGCTGTGCTAATATATCACTACAAATGTTCATTAAAAAACCTTGCACATTAGAAAAGACATGGACATGGATGCCTTATGTGGGCGTCCACAATCAATAGCTTGCTCTCTAGTTAAAAGCTCTGGTCTTGATACGGGAGAGTCCTGAGTGCCGAGCATTGCTTGATATGGGAGTGAGTTGCATTCATTGGTGTAGGCCTGGTGGCAAAGCACGTGACGCAAACCACGTTTACATTTCACTCTTGACAAATGTCTCTAATATTTTTAGGCGTTTTTATTGCGGATGCACAAAGAAAAAAAACCAATAGAGGAATTTGGAGCTCTTTTGGATATAATAATAATGTAGAATTTATATAGCGCTACTAGTGCTTATTATTACCCACGGCGTGTGGTGCTCATTTATCGACCTCGGAAGGATGAAAGGCTGAGTTTGGCCCTGCCGGGATTCGAACCTGCGTCAGCAGGCTCTGTCTGCACAGATGTCAAAGCGACATGTGCCATGAAAAGAGGGAGCAGCACACCGAACAGTGCCATATATTTGAAAAGCGCTCCAACGGACCTTACATTTAGAGACTTTGAGAGGGCGCCCCTAAAACACCACCCTTAAGAAAGCAACGCACTGCTATTACCCGAACGGCAACAACAATCTCAAAAAGCACTCCAGGACCCAGCAAGGAAATCGCTCTTTTCGAGAGAAAATGTTCTACCTTAGATTTTCCAACTTCTGTTTGATGTAACCGCTTCCTAAACTGTCTTTTAAGGCAATTACTACTTACGTTGTCCTTAAATGCTCCAAACATGGTTAACTCTATTGTTAAAAGTTCTTCCCAGCAGGCCGCGTCCTCAGCAGTTCTCGGCTGCCCACGGTTTCTAATAGCTGTGCATTAATGCCGGTAGGAACCGGAGGGGCAGAAGTGGTCATCAGCAGAGCTGTGAAAGGTTGGGGCCGGGGCCACCCACGAAATGGCTTTTTCTGTCCTCGCTGAGGGTTCGCTTCCCAAAGCTCTCAGGCAAGTTCAGGGCCAAGTTCTAAAGTGGAGGTGAAGGCGAATTTACCTGTAGCCTTTTCTTGTTAAAACGGCGCACGCGAGAGGCACCAAGAGACCAGCAGGTGGCAACAGTGTGCAGTACGAGAACCTTTAACATAATATTACATAACATAGAGGCGTAGAAATAGGCGTAGGAGTAAATGCCCACTCAACAGCACTGTGTGGGCATTTACAGGCGTTAATGTCACTGCAGTGGGCCCCACTACCTAAGCTTCAGGCCCCACTTGTTAGACAATCCTGGCTACGCCTCTGACATAATATAACTCTTGTTCCATACCCCACTGCAGCATTACCCTTAATTAATGACCAGAAAGGGCGTTTGTAAGCACACAAGCCCATGTGTGCTGGGTAGGATCAACAATGATCTGGTAATCAATGATAACCCAGTGGTTACCACTGGTTACCAACGGTAACTTAATTTTTGGGAGTGTCTTATACAGCTGTGGAATGAGTCACATCCGAGTAAATAACTATAGCAAGAAAATAACATGGGCAGATGCACAAAGTGTTGTCAGTAGGCAATAAGGTGCAAAGCTGTTTGTGAATGTGCAAAGAAAATGTGCAATGTGCAAAGGGCAAAAAGAGAAAAAATAAATCGCTCAGTTTGCATTGCGCTGTAAAAAATTAGGAATTTGCAGTGCAGAGGAAATACAACAGGGCTCATATGTAGCTGGGCGTACAGGAAATGAAAGACGTAATAGCCTTACTTCTTCCATTAGCGGTGCGCCCATTTTCATTCATTTGTATGGTTGAGAGGAGGGACTGAACGCAATTTGCATTTCAGCCACCACCCTTCCTCTCTGTGAGACAAATCCCCCAGCATTTGCACTAGTATGCATTTTCATACCGGTGCAAATGCTGGGGATCCCCATGAAGGACTTTAAAAAGGCAGACTCCGTAGGGATATTGTAAATGCTGCTTGCCACGTGGCAGGTGGCGTTTACTCTAGCTGCAGGATGGAGTGCAAAAGAGTAGGACAAAAGGTGGTGTGCAGGCTTTTACACTGCCCTTTGCCCTCCCCTTTTGCACCCCCGCTATCCAAATGATGAAAATTCGCCAGTGAGGAACCGTTTACGCTGCAGTGTTAAAGTAACAGCTCCCTGCCACCAAATTACAGGCCCGAAGAAAATGAACTCCAATTAGTGTTTCGCAAAGCATGCCAAGGGAGGATAGCTCAGGGGCAACGTGCTCGCCTTGGAAACAAGACACGGAGCAACACACGTTCGATCCCTGGGTCCGCGCTTAGAAACCTCTGGGTATTAAGCGCGTTATAAATAACCTATCATATAATATCACACTTTGCAAAAAGGTTCAGTGTTACCATCACCTGAAACCTGGCAGTAGGTATGTATGTAGGTATGGCTTAAATGCACCCAAAAAAGCTTTCAGTGCACTCGTGATATATTTCAGGAGGTCTCAGTGTACCTATAAGCATAGTTCATGAATAGCTTATGTGAACTTTTAAAAGATAAATTGTGTTTTTAAACATTGGTTCCCTAATTCCTTAGCTGCAGCTTATGTTTTCATCTGTTATTCAAGTGAGGCCCATTTATTACTGCACACATCTGGCCTCTGCCCCACTTGTGCAAATGAGTTTAAGCTGAAATCTTGATCTGCCATGTCTCAGGATGTTGGTGAGGAAAGAGATCAAGGGCACCTTTTGATGAATGTCAATGGCAATGTATTTTAAAACAAACTTTTGTTAAAAAAAAACGTACAATTTCTGTATGCGTTAGTATGAGTCATGAATCGTGGCCATTCATTCTGCAATGCACTGCACATTGCGCTACATTTGACATCTCTGTTTGTAAAGGCAGGAAGGGTGAGGAGGAGGTCATTAGAGTAGGACGGCTGCGGATTTTCAGTTTGCGATTCATTTCTCACTCTCAATTGCAATTCCGTAAGCGTGCACTGCCAATTTGCACAATTGGGCATGGGATTTATGAAATGCCAATGTAGCGCAAAAGGAGGGGACTTATCCATGGGGTTACAAGTAGGATGTAGGGTAGCAGATGAGGTGGCATCGGTAGAGGGAACAGCAGAGAGGCAGAATTTCACAGAGGGGGAAGTGGGCTTGAGTGGAGTGATTGATGAGATGATTAATGTTAATGGTATTTGTACCACGCACCGTCACCAACGGAATTGGTCCCCAGGCGCTCAGGTGGATCTGCAATCAAGAAGGTGGAGGGGGTTAGTCGGGTGGAGAGGGAGTAGGGAAGTGAGAGGGTGGTGTCCTGTTGGCAGCTCCAGTTCGGTTTTCACCGTGAGCCGAGCATGAGTGCGAATATTGGATCGATGCAAGACCTTGTGTGCTGTTGGTGTGGCTTATGTGTTGATTGTTTGTTGTAGTGCGATGTGGTGAAGGGTGTGCAGTTTGCTGTACAAGAGGGTGGTTGTGTGGATTTTTGGGTCAGATAAGTAGGCAGAAGTTTGAGTTATTGGGTTAGTGTGTTATTTACAAACCCTAGTTCCCTCCCTCTCCATTCCTAGTTGGTGATCCATTGCTGCCTGTGTTTACTTTGCATGCCAAGATATTATTGACATATCCTTCCCCTTCCATCCTGATCTTTCCCTGCTCGTTCTGTGGTAAGATTCTAGCTTTCTATCTTTCAATTCACTGTGTTTACTTTGCAGGCTACGATATTATTGGTTTTTGGGTGAGATAAGTATGCAGAGGTGTTGGCTATTGGGTTAGTGGGTTATTTACAGTTCCCGGTTCCCATCCCGTCTATTCCTTGTCAGTGATCCATTGCTGTCTGTGTTTACTTTGCAGGCCATGATATTGTTGACATGTCATCCTTCCCCTTCCATCCTGATCTTTCCCTGCTCGTTCTGTGGTAAGATTCTAG
Organism: Ambystoma mexicanum; assembly: GCF_040938575.1. NCBI lineage: Eukaryota > Metazoa > Chordata > Amphibia > Caudata > Ambystomatidae > Ambystoma > Ambystoma mexicanum. The sequence continues at coordinate 524,071,667 of NC_090941.1, read as the reverse complement.
CGTTCTATCTTTCAATTGGCTGTGTTTACTTTGTAAGCCAAGATATTATTGACATGTCATCCTTCCCCTTCCATCCCGATCTGTCCCTGATCGTTCTTTGATACAATGCTATCTTTCTATCTTTCAGTTGCTAGGATATGCTGTACATTGTTCTTTCCTTACTTCAGTAGATGGGCGGTTGCTTAGCGAGATGGGGGATTGGCATCCTCTCTCAGCTTTGTTTAGCTGTGTTAGTGCCCCCTAGGCAATCTTTCTAGATACGGGGTAAAGAGAAAAGATTTTGATTACTGTTATGTTGATGTCTTTTCTATTATATGTTAATGTGTTATCTGATTTCCATTCCTTGTTCTACTGATGGAATCCTAGCTATTGATGACATCAGAGCAATCCTGAGCTTTGTGTTAGAATGTTATTCTTTGAGGAGCAGTCTACTTGTGCATATGGTTGGGGGCCTCTACTACCCAGCTTATCCCAACAAGCAATAAACCATTTGTTCAACTTGTTGTGCCCAGTTTATTGCTTACATTGGCGACGAGGATGGGATGTGCTGCAAGAGGAAAGCAGCAGCTGGAGTGGGAGTAGTTATCCGGAGCTGAGGAGCTGGAGCCGGACTGAGACCTCCAACCGCCAGGCCTACGGGTGAGGAGCTGCCCCCCGACCTGGCCTACGACATTGGACTGAAGGGAAAGTGCGCTGAACCTTCTCTGAGCTTACCTTCTGGAGACCTGCAAGCAATATTGCGCATGTTTGGTTTTGATATCACATGGTGGCATTGTTAAGAGGAGAGCAGTGTTTTTACAGGAGGTGAGCGCTTATATTTTGAAACATTGGCTGCAGGTGGCAAGTGAGTGACATTCTGTTTTTCGCTTTTGGTGGAATGGTATCTGATTTTGGAGAGCACTACAGACTTGGATTGGCACAATGGCTGTATCCGGAATCCCGGGTCCCCAGATGTTTTTACCGACCCCGGGCCCCCCGAGAATTAAATGGGGGCCCTGGAAAAAAGGTTTTCTCCATTATGTGAAAGCCACATGTGGCAATGGCATGTCAGTAGAAAGAAAGTTGGCTATGCTTATGCATCTTCTGGGGTATGAGGGGCAGCGAATTTTTGAAACTTTTTCCTGAATTGAGCGAACTGGATGTTGAGGAAGGTATGAATGACTTTGATGCAGCATTGGCAAAACTGGATAAACATTTTGAACTAAAGATAAGTACGGTGTTGGAACGCTATCACTTTGGTATGAGATCTCAGCATGAGGGTGAAACTGTAGAGGAATACATCACTGCGCTTAGGCATTTATCGCTGAACTGCAAATTTGGTGTAAGTCTGGATGAACATATTAGAGATCAGTTCATGTTATATTGTGCCAATGACAGGATCAGAGAGGAAGTGGGGCTAAAAGATGACCCTTGCTTAGATGAAGTAATTGGGATTGCAAAAAGAATTGAGCATACTTTGAAATGTGTGGCAAAACTTGCTGTGAAAGAATCCAAAGCTGTCCAACAGGTTGAGGTCTTGAAAGTAGGTGACAAGAGGATAGAAACCACAAAAGACCAAAAGAAAAAGAAGGGCAAAACGGCCAAATCGACTGACATGTATCAAAGCAAGGTTGGTAATGGTAACCAAATAGCAAATAATTCTGTGCAAGAAGAAAATGTACAAGTGGGAAAATGGAGAGAGGGGTGCCTGTGTTTTAGGTGTGGGAGTGCCCGCCACCTATCTAATTCTCCGATCTGCCCTGGAAGAAGAGCTATATGTAACATCTGTAAAAGATGGGGACATTTTGCAAATTGTTGTGCCAATTACAGTGTCGGTGCTGGGAGGAGCGTTATGTTGATTGAGGAGCCAGATGGGCCATCCTCAGATGAATATGAAGGTTCAGAAAATGAAATTGTTACTGTGAATATGCTTCAATGTTCCGGAATGGATGAATGCGAGCATCCTTCAGCTTGGGTGGAAGTGAATGGTTGCCAAGTTAAAATGCTAGCGGACTCATGTTCCAAAATCACTGTGATGTCAAAGGCGGTGTATGAAAATGTGCTGGGAGGTAGGATGGACGATTTAAGCCCGTCAGACAAAACACCTGGGGGCTATAGTGGCAGTAGGATCGATGTGGTAGGATGTTGTCCTGCAACTTTTAAATTTAAAGACAGGGTTACGCGCAGAAAAATATATATCACCAAGAAGGGTGAGACGCTGTTGGGATGGAGAGAACAAAGGGGACTATGTATTAAATTAGATCCCAATAGTAAAGAACAAGTGTTAAATGTAGAAAAACTATCCATGGACTGTAGTTTGGATGATGGTTCTAAAAGTTTCATTGCCAAGTATCCAGATGTGTTTAATAATAGCGTTGGGTGTTTGAAAGGGATGATTCACAAAATTGTGCTGAAGGAGGGTTCCAGGCCCGTGGCGGCAAAACTTGGACGGTTACCGATGTCATTGCGTGATGCTGTGAGAGTGGAGTTGGAGAAACTGGAGAAAGCTGGCATTATTGAACCAGCGAAGGCGGTTGAATGGATTTCCCCCGTGGTTGTGAAAAAGTCCGGTGGGGATTTGAGAGTATGCATAGATCTAAGAGAATTGAATCGATGTGTGGTTGCTGACCGCCATCCCCTTCCAAATATGGGAGAACTTCTGTCTAGGATAGGAAATGCCAAATACTTTGCCAAATTGGATATGGCAAGCGCTCATCATCAGATTAACCTTGATGCCGAGTCACGAAAACTGACGGCTTTTATCACATACAAAGGCATTTACCAGTTTCGGCGCATGCCTTTCGGATTAATATCACCTTCATCAGTTTTACAAAAAGTCATGGATGGATTATTCAAAGGTATTAACAATGTTTGGTGCTTCCAGGATGATGTGTTGGTTTGTGGCAGTAATGAAGAAGATTTAAAAAGGAAACTCAATAATGTTTTAGAAATTTTCAGAACACGAGGTATTACCTTACGAAGTGAGAAATGTGTCTTTTCTACTCAAGTAGTAGAGTATTTAGGACACGAAATATTGGAGGAAGGTTTAAGGCCCAAAAAAGTGTTGGTAGATGGAATTAAAAGAATGGAGTCTCCAAAGAATAAGGCAGAGTTAGGTTCATTTTTGGGAACAATAGAGTTTTACCATCGTTTCATTGAAAAATATGCGGATAAGGTTACCTTGCTGAGAGCATTCTTGAGAAAAGGAGTGGAATTTGTTTGGAATGCAGAGTGTGAAAAGGAATTTGTTGAGATTAAGTCTGAGATTGATATGGCAAAACCCTTAGCCATGTATGATACTAAAAAAAAGGACAATCTTGTCTGTTGATGCGAGTGAAACTGGTATTGGAGTGGTTATGTCGCAAGTGGGAATGGATGGTGCAGAATCTGTGGTGTTACATGCCTCGCGCATGTTGACAGGTCCTGAATTGAACTACTCGGTTTTGGAAAAAGAGGCTTTGGCATGCCATTGGGGTATAGAAAAACTGAAAAACTTTGTGTGGGGTCAGGAATTTGTGTTAAGAACAGACCACAAGCCACTGAAGGCTATATTTGAAAGCAAAGGGTTGGAGAAAGTTTCAAGGAGAGTTGCCTGTTGGGTGACAAGATTGCAATGTCACAAGTTTAACATTGAAGTGGTAGCCGGTAAGGACAATGTGCAGGCCGATCATGCATCTAGAGTAAGGATTAGTGATGAGGAAGATGAGAAGGAGTCTGTTGAAGTTGAAAGTATGGTATTTGCTACGGTGGAAGGTGTACTTCACAAAGAAGAATGGGTTGAAGCATTGTTGTCTGATGAAATGTGGAGGCGGATAACCAATTTTATCAAGGATGGTTGGCCAGAGAAAAGATTGTTATCTGGAGAAGAGCGGGCTTTGTGGGAGGTGAGAGAGGAATGATCTGTGAAGAATGGTCTAATATATCGATGGGATAAGCTTGTTGTTCCAGTATGTTTTAGAAAAAAACTAATTGCTATTGCGCATCAAGCCCATATTGGTATGTATAAAACCAAGGGAGTAATTAAGGCCGATTATTGGTGGCCGGCTATGGACCGCGAGATTGAGAAAACAGTGGGAGGATGTGTAGACTGCATAAAGTCAGGGAAGAGCATATCTGCTGTAGTGCAACCTGTGAAAGGAGTTGAAGGTCCTAAGGGTGTGTGGCAAGACCTTGCCATGGATATCTTAGGCCCAGTGGATATGGGCAGAGGTCGTGGTAGGTTTGTGTTGGCCATAGTAGATATGTTTTCAAGGTGGACGGAGTTCAAAATATTGAGAGAAGTCACGGGTCAATCTATTGTAGTATTCCTGGAAGAGATATTTGAGAGAGAGGGCATGCCAAGGAGTGTGTTGACGGACAACGGTCCACAGTTTACTGGAGGTTTCTTTCAAGAGTACATGTACAGATGTGGAATTAAGCATAAAAAGACTGCATTGTATTACCCTCAAGCCAATGGTATGATCGAGAGGGTCAACCGCTGTATAATGGAAGGTATTAGGAATGCCAATGCGTGTGGGTTGGACAGGAAAGTTGCGGTAAAGGAACGAATGTATGCGTTGCGGATGGCTCCTAATGCCGAAACAAGAGTGAGTCCATTTGAATCAATGAGAGGACAGAGGAGTAACACAATGTTACCCCCAGCTTGGTTAGGCCGGGCCAGAGAAACGAATGAGGTGGTGGATGAAGTGAAGAGGAATATGGATGAACGAAAGAGGAAGTGTGCTGAGAAAGTTAATGAAAAATTTCCAAGAAAGAAGACTATAGTTGAAGTGGGCGATCTAGTTAGAATAAGGAAAGCTATTATAAAGAAAAAGGGTGATCCGTTGTATTCGGATCCGGTTAAGGTTGTACACGTTTTTTACCGTTCTGTGAAATTGGAGAGTGGACCGGTCTGGAGCCTGTCAAGGGTTGCGAAGGTGAGGAGGTAAAATTGCTGAGCAAACAGACGCCTTTTTCTCTATATAATGTCATCGTTCGAATTACATGTATTATAAATTTTGTGTAAATAGAAATTTGGTGTTCAGATAAGGGAGGGGGGTGTGTTATGTTGATGTCTTTTCTATTATATGTTAATGTGTTATCTGATTTCCATTCCTTGTTCTACTGATGGAATCCTAGCTATTGATGACATCAGAGCAATCCTGAGCTTTGTGTTAGAATGTTATTCTTTGAGGAGTCAGTCTACTTGTGCAGATGGTTGGGGGTCTCTACTACCCAGCTTATCCCTACAAGCAATAAACCATTTGTTCAACTTGTTGTGTCCAGTTTATTGCTTTACAATTACCACTGAGGCACAATGCATCAATGACTTATTTTTGTACATGTCACCCAAGACACCACTATTTGTAAGATGAAAAGATTCACAAAGTTTGCACTACATGGTGGCTTCATCTGGCCCAGATTTGTATTTATCGACTGGATAAATACGTATTTGTGGGTGTGCACGGGAAGACACATGCTCATAGTCACTGTGAAAATTAAAATTCAAGTCAGAGTTAGCTCTATGTGAACACCTATGTAACCTGTTCTATGGGATGTTTCCTACTTAGGAGGGACCATAACCACATTTTAGCTCACTGTTCCTTTACAGAGGAGAAATGCCAAGTTATTTATTTTATTTATATTATATTCATTTGTGAATTGGGTATCCAAGTAACCTTATACAAATCATTCAAACACCATCATATAACAAACAAATGCCCATTCGACTTAATTACAGCAGAAGAATACAAGATCAAGTATCATAAAACAAGAATTAAATACACAAGTCCATTAAGTAATATCCACACCATTCCGTCAGTAAAAGCAATTAAATCAGTCAATAAAAACAATTGAATATATAATGCAATTATAAGAACAAAGCAGTTAAATAGACATGGATGTCCCCTCACCTGCCACAGGTTGACATGCTGCAAGGGACTGCAGACATTCTGCAGTGTACTGGCAGTTGTTATGGTGTTGCTGTATGTACCATGTCCGGCCATTGGTGTAATTTTGCAGCTCGCTCTTGGGTTTTTTGACTCAAGGCACAGTCTTTTACTGCACCCCCATTATTGACGTCGACCATGCTCCATCTTGAATGGCAGGTGCAGGTTTCCCTTTCCTGGAGCCATTTGCTGAAGTTGCCTCTTGCTAAATTTGATGCATGGAGAATGCAAAATGTAGATGACTTTCTGGGTGCTGTACGTTTTACACCTCCTTCATGCACAGTCACAGTCCAGCGCATATCCGTAGTGGGAAACTCCTATGCCTTGGGCATGCCACCAATCAAGGCAGACAATTCCACATGGTGAATGCCTTCCCCTGGGAGAAGGGTGTGTATGTCTACCAAAGGCTAAGCAAGTTACATTTTATTTGTGGCTCACAGATGGCACTTAGGGGCTACAGATGTATGGGTATGAAGTGAAGAGAGAAATATGATATTCGATGTGTGCACTCGACTTTCCTACTGGCATCATCTGTTGCTAGCTGTGTGTATGGCAGGGTTTGTTCTGGCTGCTTTTGTTCTCACTGTGTCGAAAGTACAGAGATGTGTAGACGATAGAATTCATGTTCTCTTTGTTTTGGGTTGCTATCTTTGATGATATCTTCTGTCGTTTTTATTGTAAATATTTGTAAATATATAATACATTTAAAATAGTACAGGGATGTGTAGTGGATACAACTCATACTCAGCCCCACAATACTACAAAAGCAGCAGTGATCCTAATCTGTAAGTAGAGACATGCACCATCCAACAGCCTGGTATACCTGCTTTGCAATTTGTGGTAACTGGGGACGGGGTAAGCTGTACTCTTCTTGAGGGCATGAGCTACCACAGAAACATTGAAACAACAATAGTACTGTAGTACCAACATGAAATAATGTCCAACCAAGATTCTATAAAAATAGAAGCCTTCAATTAAACTATAAAAACAAATAAATAATTAAAATGCAAACAACTATGTAAAATGAAAGCCACAGAATATGCAGACTTTTTAATGAAACACAGCATTTTGTGCCTGAAGACAACAGTAGCCAATGTGACAAGGACAGTACACTGAACATGTCAAGAAGATACAGGGACCATCTCAGCCTGAGATGGGAGGCCCCCTGGGAGGAAGCCAGAGCCAGATGGGGATAGTGACAGGAAGGAGGGCTCCAGTTCCTGCCCTCTCCCTAAGTGCCTGAATGTGCTTGGGCTATACCATTGTTAATCACTTTGTACCTCTTTATGCAGATGCTGGCCCGTTTTTTTCTTTTCAATGCAGGTCACAACATCCATGAATGGACTGGGCAGAACACCCACGACATGACAACCTACCAGAGCCTCCAAATGGACAGCTCCAGTGACCAGATCTTCTCCGACAGCAGGGGGAGAGACAACTGCCACGGGAGCAGCAGAGATCATACGCAGCCGTAAGAAATGCTGACCCTTACCATTGGATATGGACCGGTTCCCATTTCCTTAGGTTGAGCGATCTGTAAGGGGTTAGTGGTTTGGTTCTACAAATCAACTCCTATTTGGTTGGGTCAAGTTTCAAACAGTTTGCTGTCATCCATGAATGTACATGCATGGCATATCTCTGTGCCTTGTCCCTCTATGTCTTCTCTGTTAAGACCCTGGATAAACTCTGTCTGCCCAGCTAATGTAACCTGAGAATCAAATCCCTTCATCAATGTTACAACAGAGTGTAGATGGGGTGACCCCAGGGGAAAAGGGGTAGCACAGCAACACCAATTCCAGAACTGCAACAAAAGAAGCAGAGTTCTTTATGGCTGCTGATTTCTTTGTGCTAACCCTACGTCCACCCTTTTCATATATCTCTCTATCCACCTTAAGGGTTGCCTCGTTGAACCTCACTGCATTTTGATGACTCTGGCTATGGAGAGGCACTGACATGGTGACCTGCGATGAGTAGTGAGGAGTCTGCTGAACTGCATGTGAATCCTAGGAAAACCTCTTCCCTTATTTCGAGAACGGATTGTGGACAATTGCCATGCATACACTTGGGGTTCAGGTGCCTCAGTAGCGTAGCCTCTGTTCTTTTGTTTTTTTGAGTTCCTTGTGCTGTAAATGTCCACACATCCCTTCCTTGCCAGTGCACTGACCATTTATCTGTGGCTTCCCTACATATATCTAATGTCCATTAGTTCTCACTTGCACCTGTATGCACCCTAGTAAAAATACTTTCTCTTGTATTTCCCTTGTATGGGCTCTTAATTAACTTAAAGTCTTCTACAGCAAACCTGAAGAGAAATATAAAACACACAAGAAACACTATAACTAGACTTAGTGGAAAGATTTGTCTGTTGCAAGTATTGGAACTCTATATAAGACCAGTCAATAATGAAAATGTTTTTTTTCCTCATCCAAGTCGTTTTTTGTCATTTATCTGCAGGCTGGATGCTGCAGACTTGCCCTTTGAAATTCCAAAATTGATCTGAAATGGAGACATGACCGGGCATTGCTTAAATAGCCTGCCAGTTGAGAAGATGGTCACCACCAGATGGCATGATGTGAAATCTAGTCCTGGGATACATTTGGATGTTTCTGACCCTGTTGGTCATTCTTGTAATCCTGCTAAAAGATTCTTCCGTGGAGTAGGGTTCACCAAAAGCATCCGACCCTGAACCCTAGAGTTAGACCCTGACAAACCCTCGAACCCTATTGGTCCTTATGACCCCAGGGGTGTGTGCTGGCCCATACCCTTTGACTCAGTGGTCACCTGATCTGAACCTCAGGGCCTGCTCCGTTTAACCACTGATCTAATCTCAAGCCCTTCCTTCTAATAACTCTGACAACCACTGCAGCAATCCTGATAGTAACTTCCCCACCTCTGCCAGGTTTATCTGGTTGTCATCAGAGGAACGCAGTCACTAGCTCAGGAGCATGCGCAACGCTAGCTGGTTCTGCATCAGGAGCGCACCCCTCCCAATCGACAAGATACTATAGTTTCCCTCCATCGTTCCCGGAATCATGAATTGCCTTATCCTGGTACTGTAATTTCCCTGGATAACTTCTTCTATCATGGGTAACAGGTTTCAAACGGAATACCTAGCCCACAGAGAGAATATTTAAGAATGTTGGCAGGGCTAGGTGCATAGCAACTTGGTATATAACTTAGAAAACCCTAACAGGACTAATGCAGTATGACTTTAACTTCCAACACTCCTGAAACATGTTATGCTTTATCCAAATCCACACTGAATCCCTGATGTTATAATCAGGGGGATAGGCATGTATTTGTCCACCTTCTCTTGTAAATAGCCTTGGCTCCTCTTAATGCCCTACGGTCCTCGTGAGTGTGTATTGCACAAAGGTGAGCCAATTGATCATGAAAGGCTGTTGTTCATGGAAACCTGATCTGGGTGGATTTTAGGGAGGCTGCCATAGTTGCAGATTCAAGGGGAGACCAACAAAAAATTTGCTCTGAGAATTATTGTAGCATAAATTGGCCAATCAAAGATATTCCACCAGTGTTCTTACCCGTTAAGGAACATCTAAGATAGTATTCTAGACCCTGTTAACTCGTTCTGTGTGGCCATTCATATGTTGTGAACAAAAAGGCAGTGCTATAGATGCAGGATAGTACAAAAGGAAGTTCAGAAATGACAAATGAACTGCAGTCATCGATCAGACACTACTGTGGTTGGGCGCCTGTACAATCAAAATACAAGTTGAAGAAATTGGATGAAAGACTCAAACAATGTGGCATCCTGTGAATGATGCGAAATGACTAATTTTGATTAACATGTCACGCACCATTAGGACTGGTTCATAGCCCCCGCATTTTGGTATATTTGTGATTAGATCCATGGACGTGGTATCCAACGGTTCTGATGGTATGGGTAGAATCCTGAGTAGCCCAGCTACATTTTATGTTGTGCGTTTTTGTAAAAAAAACTAGTGTCACATGTAGCAACATGCTTCCTTATATCAGATATTTAATGTTCCCACCAGAAGTAACTTTGGGCCAGTTCTGCTGTTTATTGGAAGCCTTTACGACCTGCATAATCGAGGCTGTGATTTTCAAATAGGACCTCTTTTTTCAGAGCTCTTTAGGAACAAATAAGCAGCCATCATGATATGGCAAACCCTTCTCTTGAATTCTGGAGATTGCACCTCCTAACAATAGTGGCCTGTCCAGGACATTACTTTACTTCGGATGTGGGAATGGGGCGATCCCCTTGAGGGGTACCCCCTATCAGATACCTGTTGATTCCTTGATGAAGCAACTGTCTTGCCATACTGCAGGATGAAAGGTTATGACAAGATTATAATCTGTGAAAAACAAGGACCAACAAAGATGGTATTCTGACAGAGCCTTGGCAGATTTCAGGAATGCTACATTTCTGTGATCAATATAAACTGTTACCGTGTGGCATGCACCCGGAAGAAAGTGATGCAACGCCTCAAAGGCAGCCTTTGCTGCCAGGTTATTTAAAGGTTTTCGTTAGATGATAGCTAAAGAGCTGAATTGTCCGATCTGCTTATCCACTGTGACATTATGGATCCCTCAGTGCCATTGGGAGTGTTGGCCTTAATGAAGTAAGGTTGCCTGCCATCTGGGTGTAACAGGATGGGCACTGTTGTAAGCAGGGTTTTAAGGGTAAGGACGGTTACCTTGCCTTCCACAAAACAGACAAACTTGCCCTTTTTTGACACTAGGATGTAATATGGGGCCCCAGATGAGAGGCAAAGAAATGCTGAGCTTCATGTATGAAGGTTGTTGACTAATTGTGATGCGCCCAAGTCAGTACCATTCAGCAGGGGTCTGCAGGGCTCATCCTGACCCCCATGCGTCTATGCATCAAACCCATTTGGCTCTGGGGCCTTTTCCGTGCCTGGTGCACCAGCTCTGATGCACTGGGAATGATTTCTCTCTCTCTTTCTCTCTCTCTCTCTCTCCTTTTCCCTCTTTCTTTCTGTTCCACTCTCTTTCCCTCTCTCCCAGAGACCAGTACAAGATTTTCACACTGGATGAGAGAGGCCGGCACTGACAGGCTGAATAAAATTAGATGAATTACTATATGGCGATCAGGGCCCAAAGCAAATCGGTTGTGGAGCAGCTCTTCCCGGTATTGTACAAAAATGTCGTCCTCATTTGTGCGCGCCCGCAGTCACTGTAACTTTGGAGGCGCACAAAAGGAGAGTGACATTTACTGCGCCCAAGCAGAGCGGAGGTTTTGGGGGTGTCCCCCGCTCTTCCTGGGCGCAGTAATGGGGGTCATGGGTTGCAGGGGTGTCCCACGCTTACCCTTTGGGAAAGCGGGGGACCCGTAAGAAAAAAAAAGAAAAAAAAAAGAAAAAAAGAAAAGCACCCTGTGGCATCAGCTCCAACTTACGTTAGTGGGAGGAGCTGACACTGCAGGGATCGCAGAGTACGGGCAACACACTTCTGCGTGTGCTGCTCCTAAAGTAAGTGGAGTGGGGGGGGTTGAGAGGGGTAATGCAGACCAAGAGAAGTGGGCACAGTGATCCATATGATCACTGCGCAACTCTGTAACTGGCGTCGGCATTTTGGCTGTTGCAGTTACAGGTGGCGCAGTGATCACATAGATCCGCTCTTCCCCAGCCTTAAAATATAGACTTCATCTACACTTTATGGGGCCGATTCATGGAATTAATTTGCGCCTCGCAATCGTGCAAAAGCGTGCGAATCGCAGTATAAGCGCGAAAATCGCAGCGCAAGCAGGCGAAAACCGCACACATCGATTCATGGAAGTCCGTGCGCGTGTAAATCCTGGGATGTGCGCTAAAATCCTGTGTGGCGCACACGTCATCAAACGGCGTGTGCTACGCGCACAGCGAAAGCGCACATAGCGCGGCGCACACAACAAAAGTGGACAGAACATGGGGCGTGACACGCGGAATGGGGAACAACGTGTGAAAAAGAAGGCGTAACTGGGGAAGTACTGCAGGGAACTACACGGAACGCCCACGCGCACGCGAACAACCCATATTCATGGATTCGAATACGGGAAATGCGCGCACGGCAAAAGACGCGCACAGGCGTCAATGCGTCTGCCACACGAAGGCAGGCGGAAGCGTCCCCGCGCACAGTATAAAAGTGCGCGCAAACAACAAACACGTATATACAGCTACGATGAATGCCCCATTTGTCTCAGCACTGATCGTGGGACACCTCACGAGGAGGAGAAAAGCCAGGGCCTGCATTTTTTCACCCCGGACAAGCCTTTTTGGGATGCCTGACGACCAGGTCTACGGCGGGTATAGGTTTCCACCTCGTATCATCCTAGACCTGGTCAGGGAGTGGGAAGATGACGTTACATCCCCCACCCTCTGCTCCCAAGCATTGAGCCTCTTGGAGAAGGTGCTCAATGTCCTGCATTTTTTGGCCACTGGGTCATTTCAGCAGCCTACTGCCATAGTGAGGGGGTCAGGTCACGCAGTCACGCTGCCTACACCAGGTCTTGGCAATCATGACAGCGCGCCCCTCAGTCCGCAGGCACATATACATGCCCAGAACACCCGCAGAAAGGCAGGCCATTGTCCAAGACTTTTACAGGGTGGCATACTTCCCAAAAGTGCTTGGTGCCATAGATTGCACCCATGTGGCCCTACGTCCACCTAGGGCCACTGAGCACATCTACCGAAACCGCAAGCACTGGCATTCCATCAACGTGCAGGTGGTATGCGATGCAAAGGGAATCATCACCTCTGTCTATGCAAACTACCCTGGCTCCACCCATGACAGTTTCATATACAGAATGTCCGCCCTGAGCCGGGCCCTGGAAGCTGGGCAGCATGGTGACACATGCCCGTGCACATGCATGCATGTCACACACACACAAATACACAAACCCCAATAATCACAACCATCATCACCTCTCCAGGGGACAGTGCCTACCCTCTGAGCAACCACATGATGACGCCAATCCGGAACCCCACCACACCACCCCAGGTAAGATACAACGCGGCCCATATTGCATCCAGGGCCATAGTGGAGTGCACATTCGGAGTGCTCAAGTCACGCTTCCGCTCCCTTGACCGCTCTGGCGGGCAGCTACTCTATGCACCCCCAGTAGTGTGCAGGATCATTGTGGCAGCATGTGTCCTGCACATTGTTGCAACACGGCAGGGCGTACCGGTGGACATGGTGTGCCCCCACATCCCCAACCACAGACACAGGCGCTGCCCATGGGAGGGGATAGGGCACGTGGCGAGGAAGCACAGACCCAGCTTGTGGCCACATTTTTCACCTAAACTCCCACCCCTGCGGAGTGCACACAGGCCTGGCACATACCAGGTGACAATCGATGATGACAAAGAGACAGTCAACTGTCACAACCTTTCCACCCTGAGAATGTTGCCATGGAAGTGCCACATTGTGTGAATCCCTAGCTACTTAAACATAAGCAACCCTGTGTGACCAAAAGAGGCACAAATGCAAGGTGTGAATCACACAGACCTGCAAAACAGGCCATGACTATCACTGGTATGTCACCCAAACCCTCCCAAACCACAACATGACATGGCAAGCAATAGCTATACACCAACACAGTACCAATAAGGTACACATTGACATGTGAAAAATGTAAAGTGGCATCAGACAATGATGCCTGACATGGAATCAGATGAAATGACTGACCAACAACCCCCCACCCAAAATAAGTCATACCCAAATGCATTCCAACAGTTGTAGTTGTAACATAACAATGAATGCCTGTCTACATGCACATTGTGCATTGCAAAATCAACACTGCAGCTTCTGTGTGCCGTGTCCACCTCCTGCAACACACTGCTCAGCGCACAGCATAGTGAACAGCCATTGTGTGTGATGCACACCCTGAGCATCACATCTAAGTGACAAACTACATCAAAAAGCAAATTACGCATGTACAGGATCCACAATTGGTCATAGATCATGTGCTGCAGGGACACAGTGGGCACCAGAAGGCAAACAGAGTGTACAAGTGGACATGGAAGGGTGGTTGTACATGTAGTGGATCATAGTGTGAGTGTGTGGGCCAGTAGGGACATGCACTCAATATATGCATGTTCAATCAAGTGACCATCAGTGTCCTCTACACATCACATGTGAATATTGACCATGTGTACACCCCAGCATGTCAAGCCACAACTATTCCCTCACACCTGAAAGGTAAACACAACACATGAACAGGCATTGATCAGCAGAATACATCATGTACATAGGATACCACAATTACAATGTCAGGGTGCGCATCACACTGTAGGGCAAGGCAATTGTCAAAAACAAAACACCCCCCCTCACAAATCACCATGACCCACTGAACAACTGCACCTGGGTTATGTAGCCTTGATCCTTGAAGTTCACCTGGCCACAGGATCACCCTTCCTCTTTGTCACCATCTTCCACCTTGTGTGTAAAAAGTGTCCATCATCCTCAGAGGCCACCTTGATTTGCAAAAACACCAAATCAAAGAGAACTCAAAGCAGGCCAACACAGAAGCCAAGCAAAAAATCCTGCAGGCATCAAAACAAACCAGAAGAGCCTCCAGTAGATGACTTAAAGTAGCAGTACATCACAAAGCCCAAGGGCTACCACAATGATGTAACAACCAAGGTAGCACAGTAAAACAATGTCACAATAGGATGTGTACCATGTGTGGTACATAACACAGAATGATGCACCACGAACTGATGTGTACTGTCACAGCTCCCGTGTACAGGCACAGGAGTGGCACGAACCAACCACCCCCACCGTGGTCTGGGTGCCTGCAAGGTCAAACTCACACAGGCCTCTGAGACCCTGGTGGGGAAGGAGGGTCAGGGATATGCAGTCGGGACAGGCATTGCTCTACTGGATAACCGAAATGAGGGGCCGGAGAGGGGAGTAGGATTGACACGGGAAAGTAGGAAATGTACAAAACTGTACTACTCACATTAACACATACACAATTACACCAAATGTGATCATCATGCACAAAGTAACAAATTACTCAAATGGAAGACAAAGAGAAACTTATCTCTGGGGTGAGTGCTGGCCTCCTGCCTGCGCACTCTCAGGTCCGGTAACAGGAGCAGTTCAATAATGCAAAGAGAGCCACAGTTACTAATCTGTGCATGCCCATAGCACACAAACACACCACCATATATGCCCCAACGTAAAAAACTACTCTACAAACAAACAATCTGGTGTGGATGCTTCGTACCCATATGTAACAGTACCCCTGTGATGGTTCATACACAGTCAATGCAGTAAGTCAGGCGCCGGTGGGTGCGTGGAAAATGGAAGACCAATGTGTCACGATTCACACAACATGCAATGTTCCCTGGGTAAGCAGCCAGACGCATATAGCAAGGTATGACTTCAGAAGGTCGTGTTCCACCATGACCAAAATAAAGTAGGTAGTGCATGTGTCAAATTCTACATGGGAATGAAATGCACTGCACACAAGTCTGTCCCTTGCTGTCTGTCCCTTTGAGCTGCTTCTTTCCATGTCTTGGAATGCTACATGGCTAATACAAGTGCCTCAATAGACCATGATGGACCGGAGGGTATGTGCCACTGCCCCTGCAGGTGCCCCAGACAACCTTCCCATCAACTAGCCATTAGTCCACCAACGCATCTCAGCTGTATTGTGCGCTTCAACACCAATATTTGTCCAAGCTCACCGTCAGAGCTGCTACTAAGCATGCATGTGCAACTGGCCTGGTGAAAGGTTTGCTGCGTTGTGGCCCCCTGTGCTGCTCACCTTGCCTGGAGTCCCTTGAAACACGTCAGCTGTTTTTGGATGTATGAGCGCAATCCCTGTGCCTCTGCTTGCGCACACATGCACATGTCGGCACCACCAAACGTGTCCAGCTTGCAGACGTCCAATGGGCCATATCTGCTGGCAAAGGTGGTCTAGAGGCTCATCCCCCTGCAGAAAGGGCATGAAACACATGATTAATGCTTTAAAATCATTTGTGTGTGTCTCTTCAGGCATTTCATGACTGGACCATGTCAGAGACGTACATTAGAAATCACACCATCAGTGCGTCTTTCACAGGCAAAGTGTGGTACACACTATCTACAGCATGAATTGCAACAAGCACATGTACAGTAAAGATAAGAAACATACTACACAATGCATAGCAATTAATGTACACATGAATCATGAAACCCCCCCATCTAGCGAAAGAAGAACAGTGGTCAATAACACCCCTATCATCCCCACTAGGGGTGTTAACACAAGTTGGACAGCAGCAGACATGCCACAGATATGACAGTCCAAAGCCCTTGTGTAATAGGCTGTTACACCGAACCATCCTTGCGAGCCCATGGATAAGGGAAGCAGGAGTGGCATATGTGAGTCAGGACCGCCAGCTGCAAACACATACACAAGACAAGCTTGAAGGGCCCAGCTGGAACAGACAGTGGATGCTTTCAAAAGCCACAAAGCACCACACTGTCACATGAAAGCGCAATAGACAAGCAATTTTAAACTATATTAACTAATTACACTAACTATGAAAAACCTACATCACCTAATTAAACTATCAAATTGAAACTAAACTAACTAAACTAAAAGAAAAATCAAAAATGGCCACATACGACCCGGGGGGAGGAGGTACTCAGGAGGGGGGAGATACAGGGTGCTGCTCAACACCCACATGCGATGATGTTGAGGAAAAAAAAACCTCCATCGGCTCAACGCCTGCACAGCCCGACCTATGTGGGAGATACATTGTCATCCGAGTCTGGCTCTTCCTGGAAAGGAGGACGTGACACAGGAGCCTGACCACGCCTAGCTGCAGCTTGCCCCTCGTCGGCAGCAAGTCTGTCGGATGGGTGAGCCTGGTTCTGTGTGGCGATGACACGTAGGTCTGCATGCAGAACTTCCCGTGATACACGTGCTCCCTCTTGCAAGGTAGCAAGTGTAACACAGAGTTCCTCCTGCAAGGCCTGTCTGGACAACTGCTGCACCTCCCGGCAAGCATATAGCTCAGCCGAGATGGTACGCTCAAGCTGCGCAAAACTCTTCTCTGCTCGCTCCCTCTGGACATCATAAGGACACCCAGAGTGGATCTGAGAGAAGCATACTCCTGCCTCAGGGCCTCCATGTGAGCCTCTGCGTGAGCAGCAATTGCTTTACGCAGAGACAACATTTCAGCCTGGCGTGCCCTGTCTGAGGCCGCCATGCCCAGCCTGAGCGAGCGGGCCATGGACCGTGCCGCCTGCTGCTGGAGAAGCACCTGCATAGCAGGGGGAGCATGAATTGGGCTACATGCTCCATGCTCTCAGCGACGTTCTCCATTGCTGCCCCTTCCATTCAGAATTGGCAGTCATGTCTTGCTCCCACTCAGTATACTGCGGTTGCGCGTGGCGATCACGTTACTGTGCTTGACCCCTGCGGGACCCAAGGACCGGGTGTCCTCATTGTGTTGGCACCGCCTGCGGCTGCACGACTACATGCCCCCATCAACATGATGTCCCAGGCACATCAGTGACTGGTGTGGAGGGTGACCCTGTGTCCCGATCCACCACAGGCGGAGGTTCCAACACTGTCTGACCCCTCAGTGTAGGTGTCGCGGACAGAGGAGTGCCCACATCAGAATCACTCACCCCTGACGTATGGACCTGATGCACATCCAACTCGACATGGACGTCAGAGTGTTCATCAGGGCTGGACTCATTGCCAGCCTGAGACAAGATGGACTGCAGCACATGTGGGTTTTTGTGCCCTACCACCCCACTATCCCCACTTGTGCCTGGTTGCTGTAGTGATAACAACCCTGTGCCTGGCATGACAACACCACCCTCTGGCTCCATTGTGTCATCATCTGAAAAGTAGAGAGAAAAAAGGTCACTACACATCTTAGAAGCACACAACACACACGCACACACAGACATCACACAGACACCAAACACATCAAGCAGTCATGTCACACACAAAATAGAAACTACCATACATGCTGGGTCAACCTGACAATGCTTCTGTGATTAGGCATGTAGAATGGTGTCAGTTTGCACAGAAGTAGGTCGATGCAGTGCAGCAAATTTGTACGTCACTCACTATCTACATGTAGAAGTACTTCATGATGTGTGTCAGAAAATGTGAAGGCAGTGCAAGGTCAACTTCAGGCATCACGTGCAATGTGCATTCAATGGGTAGCATGGCTACAAGCAAACCACCCCTCCCCCCAAGTGCAAATGCAGGGATGCCTAGCATGGTATCAAAAGGCTGACCATAGACCTGTGTATTGACAGACAGTGTTGACTAGCATCAACTGCATCATGTGTGTCAAGTGACAACACAGCAAATGATGATGGGACAGTAAGCAGGACACATGATGAAACCTCTGGAGTACACCCACGTGTGAAGAAGACACTGCACCAGTTGGACATAGTCATTGGCCATTGAACAGGCTGAGGCCTGTGACCCACACAGACTGTCACACCCTAAACATGTGTGCGACGCAGGACTGAGCCACAGTGGACATGGGAAGGCTTATGAAATGCCATGCAATATAGGTCACCCTGGACTCGTACTACAATGATCATCCAGTCAAGGACACATAGGGGCATGCGTGGAATACACATGGAGCATGAATGGGCACTCATGTCCCTGCGGGGCATCTGACCTCTGCACAGTCCAAGTGAGACACCCTGCATCAAGTACAAAGGATTTACCACACCGCATATTTCTGGCAGATTGGCCGCTGGAAGTTAGCATGTACACAGGACGCATGAACAGGGAAGTACTCAATGGCAAAATTGAAGCAGACCAGTGTAAAGGTGGAATTGGGGTGCAGAGCGGGGGGTGGAGGGGCAAGGGAGCATGCCTACATGGAGTACCTGCATGCAGGCAGAGGACACATGCATGTCAGTCATGCTACGACATAGTCCCTGGGCTGAGAGGAAGGTCACCCCACGCTACATGTGGAAGGGCCAGTGAGCTAGAACATGGATTGTAGGGGCATCCTGGTGACCAGCATGCGAGTAGGGTGCAATAGTGGTGATGCGGACAGTCCCCGTCCACTCCACATGTCCACCATGCAGCAGAGCAGCCATGCATCAGGGAAGCATTGCATTACTTGCACATCAGAACCATGTACAAGTGACATGTAGTGGCAGTCATGCACAACACATCACACAAGGAAAACAAACATGTCCTCAACAAACACGCAGCAACACTCACTGGACTGGGCATCAAAGTCTGGCATCTCTCCCACTCCTTCGACCAATTGAGATGGTATGAACTCCGTAACGAGTGACTCATGCGGAGTGAAGTCTTCCTCCTCAGGTGCAGGCCCACTGCCAGTCACCAGAGTCAAGTTGTAATTTGAGGCACGTTTAGCCTTAGCACTGCGTTTGAGGTCATTCCAACACTTTTTGCACTCTTGCGCTGTGCGCACCTCATGGCCGAATGCACTCACATGTTCCGCAACTTGCTTCCAGTGGGTATCACGGTGGGCAGCCGTAGTCTGACAATTAGGACCCACTGGCATGTCAGGGCTGTGGTCCCACACGTAGTCCATGAGGAAGTCCAGTTCCTGGTTGCAGAAAGGCTTCTTCCTCGACATGGAGGAGGTCGTGGCTGTGTGTGGGGTCCCTGCCTGTGCTGCAGGTGCAACCTTCCTCCTCTTGGATTGTGGCACAGACCCTGGCTGGCAAATGCCACCCTGATCAGTATGGCCAGTGGCACCGGTGGATTGAGCCAAGGGAGATGCAGGTGGAGGGAGGACCAAAGTCCTAACTTGCGACAGTGGCAGCTGGGTGCCATCTAATGGACCCTGCACAGCAACATCCGCTGTGGCAGGGTCATTGACCGCGACTGTCCTGGTTGGCAGACTCACAACCGGGGTGTTGTTGGCTGCATCTGCCCCTGCACTTGCCAACACCCGGCTGTTCGGGGCAGCAGATGACATTACTGCCCCAGGGACATGTGTCTTGGTCAGGGCAGCCCTATGTACACCTACGGTTTCCCTCCTGGCCTGGCCTGTTGGAAATCTTCCAAGGACTCTTCAAGTGCCAACGCAGCCTGCGCTGGCAGACCCTGAGCCTGGGTGGTGGTGTCCATAGCTGCACCTGCAGCTACCATTACCCTTGGGCCCGTGGCAGTCGATGAAATGGACTGCCGGGTCACACGGGCGCCAGTGCCAGATGCAGAAGCTGGATCTCCCGGAACCACAGGGGGTGGTGGCATGACTACACCGACACATGGCACAACATTGTGCTCAAGTGGTGCTCCCCTGCCTCTTCCCCCTCTGCGGCCACCCTGGACACCCTGGAGTCTCCCTACTCCCTGGTCACCCCGGCCACGTCCCTGACCATGCCCGCTACGAGGAGGACACCCAGCTGAGGCACCCCTCACCTTTGGTGGCCTCCCAACCATGGCACAGATGGAGTAGTGCCGGCACAGATCGAGGAGTGCCAATGGGAGGTGTACACCACAATTGTCCTGGGCAATTGGGGTGAAGGAGTTTGGATGCAAGATGTTAACAGCCCCCCTGCACCTGCAAGGCTGTATGTGACCCCGGTGATGTAGTGACGGGTCACGCAACGCTCAGGCACCCCAAAACTGCAGTAAAACCGTGCACGCAACCCTGCAGCCTACGTGCGTGGATTTAACCTCCCGCAGTACGCAGTGGCACCCAGTAACACGTAAAACGCGTACGTGTGGGACACGCAGGCTACTATGACCTCGAAAACGGGTGCGATACACAGGGGCACACGCAGTGGGAAAAATAGCATGCGCGACTCACTGTATGACTAGCGTGGTAATGAAAAACACGCGTAGCGAATACCTCCGCCAAAAGAAGAGATACGTCCTTGATCCGCTGTGAAGTTGTGATGGCGCGCGAAACAACACGAAGTAGCAACACATGTCGATCTCCACAAAAGGCACGTACAGCGAACTGCTGGCCCCGCTCACCTTTAGCCCGTGCTGAGGGAAAAGCCTGCGTGCGTCGCATCACTTACGCCCGTAGCCCCTTTCCTCGGATTACACGCATTCACATGCGGACGTGCATTTTTTTCAGGCGCGCACTGAACCACTATGCCCACGTCACGAGGGAAACGCCTGTGTGCGCTACGTCACAGATGCACTTACGTGCTAAGGGTCTTTCCTCGAATTACACACTGACGTGCAATTTTTTCACGTGCCGAATCACTCCATATCAAGCTGGCCACGCGAAAACACACAGAAGACCACGCTGCTGCCCAGAAGGACATTTTCCTGCCCCCCAAGAGCCCCGAGCATGCTCCCACCAGCCATATGCTGCTGCCTACCTGCTGCCCACGTGCCCTGCTATTTGGTGCCTGCACGTCAGCCATCTGCAGGAGTCCAGTTGCTGTGTCCACCCCTGCTGGAACAGAAGACTCCCGACTGGGATACGATCTCTCCACAGCCCAGCCCCAGGACCCAGTTGCCCACCCAAGCCTGCCTCAGGGGTCGCCATGTCGGGGCAAACACCATCTGAGACCACTGGTGACCCCCAGCCAGAGAGGCAGAGGGCCACAAGCTTCAGTGAGAAGGAAGTTGGTGTCCTGGTGGAGCATATCCTGGGGCATTATGATGCCCTCTTCAGAACATCACGCGCCAACAAGGAAGGACGGGAGAGGATCTGGGAGGACGTAGTGGTTGCCATCAACACGGAGGGGGTGGCAACCCGCGACATCAAGCACGTCCGGAAGCGCTGGGAGGACTTCAGGTCCAGGACCCTCTACAAGGCCCGGCGCCTTGCGGGGGGGGGCCGGGTCAGCATGAGCAACATCCAGATGAGGGTCCTGGAACGCGTAGGCCCAGCGCTCCACGCCCAGATCCTTTGGAGGCAGACCTGTCTGGAGTTGAGCGGTAAGTGGCCAAGCATTGGTGTGTGAGACAGGGCATGTTGCAGTGTGCTGGTAGTCTGATACTTGCCTGTATGTGTGACGTAGGCCATGTATGGATGTGTGTGTGCAGGGACATCATGGTCATGCATGTGAGACCAGTAATGTGTGAACCACATGGATGGTGCATGTGTTCCAATGCAACATGGGGAGCTGTATGCGGAATGCACACATGAATGCATGCCAGTCTCTGTTCTTGGACATGGAGGGGGGGAGAGGGATGGGTACTGCTCTCATGTACATGTATGGTGCACATGTGTGTGTGTCTGAGAAGTGTGTGTGTGTGTGACTTTGAAACGCCATGGATGCATGACACATGTCCGTGATGATGTGTAGATTCACTCATGCAGTGCGGTCACCGTTGTATCCACTGTGTCTATCCACTGTGTCTGTGGTGTGCAAGCCATGATGCATGACCCTCCGGTGATGTGTGTGCATGGGATCAGTGTGAGCCATGATGCATGTGAGTCTGAAGGCAACATTTTGGTTAAAAGAGGCCCTTGTACATGGATGTTGATATTGATTGCAGGCGCCGTGCCTGTTTCTGCATGTGTGTTGCGTGCATTCACCCATGTATTGTGGATGGACAGGATGGACGTGACATTTGACAGAGCCACTCATGTGTTATTGCTTCCTGTCTAGGGGAATATTTTACTGTACCCTGATGTGTGTTTTCTATGTCTCCCTCTACGCAGCGTCAAGTGAAAAAGAGGGTGGAGACGGCGCTGTGGAGCCAAGCGGCGGGGATGCCTCCACCGGGCAGCGACACAAGGCCTAGCCACCCTCTCAGAAATTGCCATCATCCAGGAGCGAGGGGACTGGTGCCGCGTCTGCCACTACGGCTGTAGCGGAAGGGCCGGGTGAGCCCCCACAGGGGCTTGCAATGGCAGAAGACGGTGTGGAGACATCCAGGTAGGTGGTCTCCACAGAGGAGGAGGAGCCCGCTACTGAGCGGCACATGGGGCCTGGTGGGGGTAGTACCACTGGTGCAAGTGGTGCAGTCCAGGGCCAGGGTCAGGAGGCAGAACAGGTCACCGCGGAGGGGCCTGTGCATGTCGCTGTCCTTGACCTTGTGACTGCACCACCATGCACCAGCAGGGATGCCCCGTCCCAGGCCCGTCCGCAGGTAGGGGGGAGTGCCACGTCATCTGCCTCTCCACTACCTGCAGACGAGGGGTCCCACGACCATATGGGCTCCGTTCTGGTTGGTGTCGCATTGCGTACTTGTGACATTCGTGATGACGTGTGTGCTTCCTGGGTGGAGCACGCACGCCAGCATGAAGAGCAGCGTCGCAATGTGGCACTGTTGGGAGGGGCCCTGGTCGGTGGGTTCCTACATGTGTCACGCACTCTGGCGGACCTCTCCTCCTCTGTGGAGACTATGCACCAGTCGTTCTCCTTGCCGTCTTCCAGCCCAGATTCCACCAGGGCCCCCTGTGGACCTGGCCTGACCAACACAGCCAGCTTGGTGGAGATCCCATCCCTGCCACAGTCGGGAGTCGGCGGTCCAGCAGGGGTGGACACCACAACAACTGGAGACCAGCTGATGGAGGATGTGGAGGCATCATCGGACAGGGCACATGGACAGCAGCAGCAGCAGCAGGCTCTAGGTGGGAGCAATGATGGCTTGGGGCCATCGACATCAGAGGGGCAGGCATCAGCCAGAGGGCAGGAGAACCCTGGAATGGGTGTGTCTTCCGTGTGGCTGCGGTTGGGCCAGCGTATAGATGTGGAGCGGCAGTGGGTAGAAAAGGCACGGCTCACGATTGTCAGGGCAGAGAACTCCATGCGGAGGGCACTGAGGCGGGCCGAGTGCCCAGATGCCATTCGAAGGGAGTTGGAGTCCTCGGGGCTATGGAAGAGGACCGCCTCCAGGACATCGAGCAGGAGTTCGATGATGCCCTGGCCCGGGAAATCAGGAAGTGAGCCGTTGGACTAGCCTCGGGGCTATGGAAGAGGACCGCCTCCAGGACATCGAGCAGGAGTTCGATGATGCCCTGGCCCGGGAAATCAGGAAGTGAGCCGTTGGACTAGCCCGCCGCCATTGTATATAGTTTGTAGTTTTAGGTTTCCTTTATCTTTTTCATTCATTTGGGGCACTTGGACTATGCCCTGCCTTTTTGTATATAGTTCTTTATTAGGTCGTTTTTTTGCTAGGTTTCATTTCATTCGTTGGGCTCATGAACCCTGGATTACTTCTTTGTACATAGTTGAACAGTGGATTTATCTATTATTATTTTTCTCACCATGGAGCAATGGATTTTACTGTTTCCATTTCCTTTGGATTTAATTTGGTGGCCGGAGACTTTGGACACGTTTTCATTTCGATTTATTTGGATTCAGACTTCATGTTTTTCTTTATGTGTTTTGGACATGCTGCATTTCATCTTTTTTTCAAACATTTTTTTCATGTTTTCATTTGATTACATTCTTTTTGTGTTCAATACATTTTGGTTTATTACTTTGATTGTGGTATTCTCTCATTGATTTCATGCATGTAGGTTTTCACAATCACCAGCACCCATTGTGTGTGTGTGACAGACATGTGTTGATGCACATTCTTGCCATTTGGGTTGTATCATGTAATGGGCATTTCAATGTGGGGTGGATGGGATACTTGGTTGGGTCTTTGCACAGGGGTGGCGTGCGGTGGGATTTGGGTGGCCATGAGGCCCATGATTGTGGATCATGATGACGTATTGGGGGGACATGAGTCAGGGCCTGCTGGCAGGTGCCCGTTAATGCTGGGTGGGTGGGGGTGCTGGGGGACATGAGTCAGGGCCTGAGCCTCACTGCGAGGGGTGGGGGTGCTGGGGAACATGAGCCGGGGCGTGCTGGCAGGTGCCTGTCAATGCTGGGTGGGTGGGGGTACTGGGGACATGAGTCGGGGCCTGAGCCTCACTGCTGGGGGTGGGGGTGCTGGGGGAAATGAGTCGGGGCCTGCTGGCAGGTGCCCGTCAATGCTGGGTGGGTGGGGGTGCTGGGGGACATGAGTCAGGGCCTGAGCCTCACTGCTGGGGGGTGGGGGTGCTGGGGGACATGAGTCGTGGCCTGCTTGCAGGTGCCCCTTACTGCTGGGTGGGTGGGGGTGCTGGGTGACATGAGTCGGGGCCTGCTGGCAGGTGCCCGTCAATGTTGGGTGGGTGGGGTACTGGGGGACATGAGTCGGGGCCTGAGCCTCACTGGTGGAGGGTGGGGGTGCTGGGGGACATGAGTCAAGGCCTGCTGGCAGGTGCCCGTCAATGCTGGGTGGGTGGGGGTGCTGGAGGACATGAGTCGGGGCCTGAGCCTCACTGCTGGGGGGGGGGTGGGGGTGCTGGGGGACATGAGTCGGGGCCTGCTGGCAGGTGCCCATCAATGCTGGGTGGGTGGGGTGCTGGGGGACATGAGTCGGGGCCTGAGCCTCACTGCTGGGGGTGGGGGTGCTGGGGGACATGAGTCAGGGCCTGAGCCTCACTGCTGGGGGGTGGGGGTGCTGGGGGACATGAGTCATGGCCTGAGCCTCACTGCTGGGGGGTAGGGGTGCTGGGGGACATGAGTCGGGGCCTGCTTGCAGGTGCCTTTCACTACTGGGTGGGTGGGGGTGCTGGGGGAACATGAGTCGGGGCCTGCTGGCAGGTGCCCGTCAATGCTGGGTGGGTGGGGGTGCTGGGGGACATGAGTCGGGGCCTGAGCCTCACTGCTGGGGGGTGGGTGTGCTGGGGGACATGAGTCGGGCCTGAGCCTAACTGCTGGGAGGAGGGGGTGCTGGGGGACATGAGTCGGGGCCTGAGCCTCACTGCTGGGGGCTGGGGGTGCTGGGGGACATGAGTCAGGGCCTGAGCCTCACTGCTGGGGGGTGTGGGTGCTGGGGGACGTGAGTCATGGCCTGAGCCTCACTGCTGGGGGGTGGGGGTGCTGGGGGGCATGAGTCGGGGCCTGCTTGCAGGTGCCCCTCACTGCTGGGTGGGTGGGGGTGCTGGGGGACATGAGTCGGGGCTGCTGGCAGGTGCCCGTCAATGCTGGGTGGGTGGGGGTGCTGAGGGACATGAGTCGGGGCCTGAGCCTCACTGCTGGGGGTTTGGGTTGCTGGGGGACATGAGTCGGGGCCTGCTGGCAGGTGCCCATCAATGCTGGGTGGGTGGGGGTGCTGGGGGACATGAGTCAGGGCCTTCTGGCAGCTGCCCTCACTGCTGGGGGGTGGGTGTGCTGGGGGACATGAGTTGGTGATCACTAGTGCAAGGTGACATGTGAGCTGGCTGGGGGGCATGCCCATGGTGGATGGGCTGCGTGCGGGACATGACCAGGGGTGCTGGATAGTCCCTTGTGGTGTGGGCTGCCTGCAGGGGCCATGGAGGCGGTAGAGGGCACACCTGGGAGGACCCACACTGCCAATTGCCAATTCACGTGTGGGACTCCCCACGCACCCCACTGGATACACGTACCCCGCTCTGACAGCGAAATCGCGTGTGAAACTCCCCGTGAACCCCCGAAATACATGTACCGCCTTCGCACAGGGCCATTTGCGTGTGAAACTTCCCGCGAACCCTCGTAATACACGTACCCCGCTTGCACAGGGCCATTTGCGTATGAAACACCCCGCGAACCCCAGTAATACACGTACCCCACTCGCACAGGGCCAATCGCGTGTGAAACTTCCCACGCAACCCCGAAATACACGTACCCCACTCGCACAGGGCCATTCGCGTGTGACACTTCCCGCGCACCCCCGAAATACACGTACCCCGCTTGCACAGGGCCAATCGCGTGTGAAACTTCAAGCGCACCCCCAAAATACACGTACCCCGCACGCACAGGGCCAATCGCGTGTGAAACTTCGTGTGCACCCCCGAAATACACGTACCCCGCTCGCACAGGGCCAATCGCGTGTGAAACTCCCCGCAAACCCCAGTAATACACGTACCCCACTCGCACAGGGCCAATTGCGTGTGAAACTCCCCGCGAACCCCAGTAATACACGTACCCCGCTCGCACAGGGCCAATTGCGTGTGAAACTCCACGCGAACCCCAGTAATACATGTACCCCGCTCACACAGGGCCAATTGCGTGTGAAACTCCCCGCGAACCTCAGTAATACACGTACCCCGCTTGCACAGGGCCATTCGCGTGTGAAACTTCCCACGAACCCCCGTAATACACGTACCCCGCTTGCACAGGGCCATTCGCGTGTGAAACTTCCCACGAACCCCCGTAATACACGTATGTTACGCTCACCTGGCTCCCACAGGGGCGAACTCCTCCAACGTGAAGCGTAGTGCAGAGATGACAGACTGGACTGGACCGCCTAATCTCGTCTGCTTGACCCATAAAAATATTCTCCTACAAGTGGAGAAAGGGATTCAGCCACCCGTGGATTTTAGTAATGGCACCCCACTGTTCTCCCCACTAATCACCACCGATATTCACTTTCTGTAAGCTCACCTTATGTTTGTAAATGATGAGCTCTCCATCCTGTGTGGAATGCAGGGGTGCATAGATACCAGTTACTTCACTGGTTTGAGGGCGTTGGAAGAGTTCTGGATGAATATTGACTCTGAGGTTCCAGGCGAGAACCCGTAAGTATAAAGTTCAAAGAGTTCAATATGTCCGATGTACACTCTTGCACATTCCTTTCTTGTGTTGCAGCTGGGTCCAAGGGAAGATTGTCTTGTGGCAGCTGATGGTGTTGAGGTAAGAGTCTGTATTACCCAACACTGTCCGGCAAAAGATGCGTGTGTTTAAATTGCTGGTTTCTCTCTCCTTACAGGTGCAGCGTAAGAAGTTGCGGTTTGTTACAGAATAATGCCTCCGGTTGTTAATCAGGTAAATCTATGGTGGAGAGGTTGTATTTGTTGGCTCTCTCGGCTCACCTTATGTTTCTTTTGTCCCCTAGATGGTGGAATTCGGCGGAGAAAATGATGGAGGCTGCGCCGGATCGAAAAATGCTGTGAGGACTGGTGAGTATGGCTCAGCGCTGGAGCTGGCGATGCAACGTGTGTATAATAATGTCCTTTTCAAGTTCGAAGACGTGATGGATCCGGAATTCAGGTAAGGATTGAAATAATATCTGTTTTCTAACCTTTCCTTCTTCTTTCTTCTATTGCTAGGAGCTCTGGATTCGAGACAGGCGTGGCTGAAGACTGGATGCTAACTGCAGGCACGGTGAGTGTTACGCTGCTGGATGCAGAATAACACGAAGCATGTGCTGCTGTTCGGGTGTGGTTTAAATAGCCTCCAAAGTAGTTCCAGGTAAGAAGTCCCTAGAACCACACCCGAGTAAAAAATAGTCCCTGTAGAAAAATAGTTCCATCCAGGCCTCACGTTGGCTAGGATTAATTTGCAGCATGGTCTGCATGAGGTAAGTAAAGTCTATGAGCCTGCCGCCTATGGCGCCAGGACTGATTTTTATTATGAGCCTGGTGCCTAAGGTGCCAGGGCTGAACCCAGACAGCCCCCAGCCGGGGCTGCTGGGGTTTTATTAAATACCTGGATGCCTGCTCCCGGGGCTGATGGGCTTGATCTGGATGCCCGGGGGTAGGCATCATGACAGCACTCCCCCCCAAGGCCCCTCCTAAAGTTGCTCTTCCCCTTGGTCCTGGTTTGTCTGGGAAGTTCCGATGGAATTTCTGGTTGCCAGACATTTGGTCGAAAAAATTTGGTCGACTGGACAAATGGTCGAACCAATTTGGTCGAAAGCCAAATGGTCGAATTTTTTATTTTGACCCCTTTTTTTTGGGGGGGGGTTCCCCCCAAACCCCCTTTTTTTTCTAAAAAACCCTTTTTTTCCCTAAACGAAAACCAAAAAAATACATATATAAATAAAATAAAAAATTCGACCATTTGGTTTTCGACCAAATTACGTCGACCATTTGTCTTTCGACCAATTTACAGTCGACCACTTATCTGGACAGCGGAATTTCTTCACCAACCGAGGTGCATGAACGTGGTCACTAGGTTCCCATGACCTTTCTTGTGGTCCGTAAACCTTCCAGTCGATTAAATAAAAAAGTCTTGATTTAACCATTTTAGAGTCCAGGATATTCTTTACCTCGAATTCAGGTTCTCCATCTATTAGGATGGGGTCAGGTGGTTTGGTTAATCTTGTCCCAGGTTGAACTGGTTTTAGAAGTGAAACATGAAAGACAGGATGAATCCGCAAATTAGAGGGTAATTCCAATTTGATGGCCACCGGGTTGATAATGGCCTTAATGGTGTAAGGTCCCAAATATCTAGGATTGAAAGTTCGAGTTCCCTTTAGAGGTATGTGTTTTGTAGCTAGCCAAACTTGATCTCCAATCTGGTATTGTGTAGTTTCACTTCTATGTCGATCAGCATTTTTCTTGTATTTCTCCTTTGCTTGTTTCAAGTGTTCTATTGCTTCCTTAAAGGCTTGTGTAATAGTAGAGTGCAGATGAGTCACTGCAGGCATTTCTAAGTGTTGAGGCGAATCGAGTTCTGAGGTTCGAGGATGATGTCCATATATGGCATAAAAGGGGCTTTGTCCGGTTCCTGAATGTACAGAGTTATTGTATGCATATTCAGAAATCCATAAAATATCTTTCCAATTGCTTTCAGTTTGGTGTAGCATACAAAGTAGGTATTGTTCAAGAGTCTGGTTGGTCCTCTCCGTCTGACCATCAGTTTGGGGGTGGTGACTGGTTGATAGCCTTACGTCGATTTGCGCCAATTGACAGCATTTCTTCCAAAATTGCGAAATGAATTGACTACCTCGGTCAGAGACCAATATGGAAGGAAATCCATGGATTCGAACAATGTCGAGAAATGCCTTGGCCAAAATCGAAGCAGAAGGTAATCCTTTTAAAGGAATAAAGTGGGCCATTTTGGAAAAAAGATCCACAATAACTAGAATGGTGTTAAATCCATTACACGGAGGTAGATCTGTAATGAAGTCTAAAGACAAGGTGTGCCATGGTGTAGGTGGAATATCCAAAGGTTGTAAAAGGCCTGCTGTTTTTTTCTTCTGACTTTTGTTTTGGGCGCAGATACCACAAGACATCACAAATGACTTTACGTCCTTTCGCCAGGTGGGCCACCAGAATTGTCTTTTAATTTTAGCTTCAGTTTTTGCGATACCTGGGTGTCCTTCCATAAGGGCGTCATGATAATTGGAGATGACTAGTTCTTGTAGTTCCTTGTGTGGTAGAAATAGACGTCCTTGATAGTAAGGCAGGTCATTGATGACTGAATAATCTTGGCCTTTCTTTACCCAGTCCTGCAGGGCTGCTGGATCAAAAAGTTGTTGGATTTTTAAATTAATGTCTTCTAGAGTCTGTAGAGTAGTTATGCCAAGAATTCTTTGTTCTGAAATTATAGGCACCGGTTCCGGGTTCGAATATACTTCTCCCATCCCTATTCGGGATAGGGCATCTGCCTTGTGTTTTTTATAACCTGGTCGATAAGTGATCACGAAAATCGAATTCGGCAAAGAATAATGCCCACCGAAGTTGACGCGATGGTTGGGCCTTGGCTGTTTTCAAATACTGCAGATTCCTGTGATCTGTGATTACAGTGATGGTATGCCTGGCACCGAGTAGATAATGCCGCCAAGCCTTGAAGGCGGACTTTATGGCTAATAACTCCTTATCAGTAACCGCATAGTTTAATTCGGGTGCTGAGAACTTTCTTGACCAGAATGCTACTGGATGAAGTTGACCGGTTTCGGGATCCTTCTGGGACAGGACAGCTCCCATGGCTAAACTGGATGCATCGGTTTCAACTATGTATGGAAGCTCAGGGTGTGGATGCTTTAAGACAGGTGCAGACGTGAATTTTGATTTTAGCTCTTGGAAGGCTCTTTCAGCCTCTTCAGTCCACAAAAAACGTTTGTTCTTTCGCAAAAGTGCTGTGATGGGGTGTACAATATGTGAGAATTCAGGAATAAATCTGCGATAGAAATTAGAAAATCCAAGCTTGCTTTGTACCCCTTTAACAGAACTGGGTGATGGCCACTTGAGGATTAGGTCCACCTTTCGAGAGTCCATTCAAACTCCTTTTGGAGTCAGGATAAATCCCAGGAATTCAACTTCTGTAGAATGAAAAACACATTTCTCCAATTTTGCGTATAATTTGTGCTGGCATAGTTTCTCTAGGACTGCACGAACGTGCTTCACATGGTCTGATTCTGAGGAGGAGTACACTAGAATATCGTCTATGTATATGACAACACAGACGTCAATGAGTTCACGAAGGACATCGTTCATAAAATACTGGAAGGCTGCTGGTGCATTGCACAACCCGAAGGGCATCACCTGGTATTCGAATAACCCGTACTTGGTGCGAAAGGCAGTCTTCCATTCATCACCTTTCTTTACACGTACCAGATGATATGCCCCTCGGAGGTCTAACTTAGTGTAGATACAAGCATCCTTTACTTGGTCTAGTAATTCGGGGATCAGAGGCAATGGGTATCGGTTTTTTACTGTAATCTGATTTAATGCGCGGTAGTCTATGCACATTCTAAGGTCACCTTCCTTTTTAGGCACGAAGAATAGAGCTGAGGATGCAGGAGATTTGGATGGACGAATGAAGCCATTAGCAAGGTATTGGTCCGGATATTGTCGTAGGTCGAGGATTTTCGGGTTCCGTAAGGGCGTAGATTCTACTGCATTGAGGTTGTGCACCGGGTACTAGGTCAATTTGACAATCGTATGATCTGTGAGGTGGTAAGGTATTTGCCTGTTCTTTTTGAAAAACATCCTGAAATTCTTGATATTCCTGAAGTAACTGCACAACTGGATTAGTAACGGTGGCCAGGCTTTTGTTCAAGGTTTTTTCCAGGTAACAGGTGTGTGCACAATCTGGGAAGGTCACTCTCTTCTCTCGCAAATCAATACAAGGATTATGTGTTTCCAACCATGGCATTCCCAGAATTATTTGGAATTGCGGGGCCTTGATTAAATCAAACACAATAGTTTCTCGATGCCCATCTTGACCCAACAGTGTCAGCTCAGTAGTGGAATGAGTTACAGGCCCAGAGGCAATTTCAGTTCCATCGACTGTGGTGATGACATCCGAAGCGGTCTTTTTGCAAAGGGGTAGATTCATCCTTGAGGCCAATTCGTGGTCCATGTAGTTTCCTACGGCCCCGCTATAAATGTATACCCTTACTGAGTTCATATGTGATGGCTGCCTTGGATCAATTAGGACCATTTGTATAATTAGGTGGGAGGTCTGAGTGTCCTTCTTTAAGCTCGGCAAGCGGACCTCTACGCTTGTCGGGCCTGCTCGTTTCCCGAATCAGGCTCTATTTGACTTTTGTCAGCAACTCCTACTACTTTCTTGGGTGGTTTTATAGGGCAATCCCGTAGAAAATGTCCTGCGGTTCCACAGTACAGACACAATTGCATCTGTCGTCTCTTTTATCTTTCCTTTTGAGTTAAGGGTCCTTTAAGCCCCCCGATCTGCATAGGTTCTGATGCATCTGTTACTTTGGGGGTGACATTGTGTTTAACCCATACCCGACTCTCGAACTTAGCTTGCTCAGCCTTTCTATTCTGAAGTCGCTGGTCTAACTGGACCACTAAGTCTATATATTCTGCGCAATCCTGAGGTGGGTTCACAACTTGAGCCAAAACATCTTTGAGTTCTCCCCGAAGCCCACGATGAAATAATGTAATTTGTTTCAACCTCAGGCCATCCGGTTTCCACCACCAACCTATTGAAGGTTGCGATATAGGTTAGCAGATCCTGATTACCCTGTCGAAGGGATAAAAGTTCGTTATCCAGGGCCTGTGCCTGTGAATGTCTGGCGAATAGTCTTTCCATGCTTCTTTGAAAACCCTGAAAATCCCGAAGAAGAGGATCATCCTGGTTGACTAGTGGAATTGACCAGTCAGCTGCACTGCCACTAAGATATGATAGTACAAAGGCTACTTTGGCTTGGTCATTTGGAAAAGCTCCAGGTCTGCATAAAAAGTGCAAGCGGCATTGATTCATAAACACTGCAAACCTTTTTGGGTCCCCAGCAAAGCGTTCAGGTGGAGCTAAAGGAATAGCCCCTGGTAGAATTACTTGCACAGGATTGCTCGATGAAACAGGAGCTGGGTTTCCCCCGAGTCTAGGTAGGGGTGTTTGCCCAGCTTGATTTTGCAGCAGTTGTCTAGCAAGATAATCTGTGCGTTCCTTTGACAAAATCAGTTCTCTCCTGAGGGCATTAGTCTCTTGGCGCGCAGAGTGCTCTTCCGCCCTAAGTTCCCCTAATAATTGGGCTAGTTGGTCTGTTTCGGAGGTTTCCATAACGCCCGGGTGGGAATTTGTAGATAGGCTTCATGTTTTGTTATGCTCACCTGGCTCCCACAGGGGCATCGATTGGACCCGGACAGCTACGACCTCCTCCAACGTGAAGCGTAGTGCAGAGATGACAGACTGGACTGGACCGCCTAATCTCGTCTGCTTGACCCATAGAAATATTCTCCTACAAGTGGAGAAAGGGATTCAGCCACCCATGGATTTTAGTAATGGCACCCCACTGTTCTCCCCACTAATCACCACCGATATTCACTTTCTGTAAGCTCACCTTATGTTTGTAAATGATGAGCTCTCCATCCTGCGTGGAATGCAGGGGCGTGTAGATACCAGTTACTTCACTGGTTTGAGGGCGTTGGAAGAGTTCCGGATGAATGTTGACTCCGAGGTTCCAGGCGAGAACCCGTAAGTGTAAAGTTCAAAGAGTTCAATATGTCCGATGTTCACTCTTGTACATTCCTTTCTTGTGTTGCAGCTGGGTCCAAGGGAAGATTGTCTTGTGGCAGCTGATGGTGTTGAGGTAAGAGTCTGTATTACCCAACACTGTCCGGCAAAAGATGCATGTGTTTAAATTGCTTTTTTCTCTCTCCTTACAGGTGCGGCGTAAGAAGTTGCGGTTTGTTACAGAATAATGCCTCCGGTTGTTAATCAGGTAAGTCTATGGTGGAGAGGTTGTATTTGTTGGCTCTCTCGGCTCACCTTATGTTTCTTTTGTCCCCTAGATCGTGGAATTTGGCGGAGAAAATCATGGAGGCTGCGCCGGATCGAAAAATGATGTGAGGACTGGTGAGTATGGCGCGGCGCTGCAGCTGGCGATGCGACGCATGTAGAATAATCTCCTTTTCAAGTTCGAAGACGTGATGGATCCGGAATTCAGGTAAGGGTTGAAATAATATCTGTTTTCTAACCTTTCCTTCTTCTTTCTTCTATTGCTAGGAGCTCTGGATTCGAGACGGGCGTGGCTAAGACTGGATGCTGACTGCAGGCATGGTGAGCGTTACGCTGCTGAATGCAGGATAACACGAAGCATGTGCTGCTGTTCGGGCGTGGTGAAATAGCCTCCAAAGTAGTTCCAGGTAAGAAGTCCCTAGAACCACACCCGAGTAAAAAATAGTCCTTGTAGAAAAATAGTCCCATCCAGGCATCACGTTGGCTTGGATTCATTTGCAGCATGGTCTGCATGAGGTAAGTAAAGTCTATGAGCCTGGCGCCTATGGTGCCAGGACTGATTTCTATTATGAGCCAGGCGCCTAAGGTGCCAGGACTGAACCCAGACAGCCCCCAGCCGGGGCTGCTGGGGTTTTATTAAATACCTGGATGCCTGCCCCGGGGGCTGATGGGCTTGATCATGATGCCAGGGGGTAGGCATCATGACAACGTACCCTGCTCACACAGGGCCAATCGCGTATGAAACTCCCCGCGAACCCCAGTAATGCACGTACCCCGCTCGCACAGGGCCAATCACGTGTGAAACTTTCCGTGCACCCCCGAAATACACGTACCCCGCTCGCACAGGGCCAATCGCGTGTGAAACTTCCTGCGCACCCCCGAAATACACATACCCCACCTGCACAGGGCCAATCGCGTGTGAAACTCCTGGCGAATCCCAGTAATACACGTACCCCGCTCGCACAGGGCCAATCGCGTGTGAAACTCCCCGCGAACCCCAGTAATACACGTATCCCACTCGCACAGGGCCAATCGCATGTGAAATTCCCCATGAACCCCAGTAACACACGTACCCCGCTCGCACAGGGCCAATCGCGTGTGAAACTTCCTGCGCACCCCGAAATACACATACCCCGCTCGCACAGGGCCAATCGCGCGTGAAACTCCCCACGAACCCCTGAAATACACGTACCCCACTCGCACAGGGCCAATCGCGTGTGAAACTCCCCACGAACCCCAGTAATACACGTACCCCGCTCGCACAGGGCCAATCGCGTGTGAAACTCCCCCCAAACCCCAGTAATACACGTACCCCGCTCGCACAGGCCCAATCGCGTGTGAAACTCCCCACACACCCACAAAATACACGTACCCCGCTCGCACAGGCCCAATCGCATGTGATTCTCCCCGCACAGTGGGGTACGTGTATTTGGAGGGGTGCGCGGGGAGTATTACAGGCATTTTCGTGGTTGGGGGCCCTGTATGCTGGTCCACTGGCCTGTGCGCCATGTACGGGATTTGTGCGCTGTACATGGCGCACGTGGAGGGGTTGGAGGCGTAACTGGCGCTGCTGCAGGGTCGCTGCACCACTCTGGGCCACGGCTGGTAATGGATGTTAAAATCCATGAATACGCTGTGCGCGGAAATGGATTTTGGCGTACGCGGCTGGCGCAGACTGTCGCGCGCGCACACTGTGCACCAGCTGCATGCGCCACTCGTGCGCTGGATTCTATTAATTAACCCCTATATCTTCTTCCATGTTCACCAGGAGTGGCGTCTTCCTGCCACCCTCTGATTGGGCTCTTCACCAACTAAAATTGTGTTTTTCATGATTGTAGCCAATCCTTGTGTAAGTAACATCATCGTATTCATGGGCATGTCCTTTACTACCGGTCTCTGCTGAGCAGGCTAGCAAGACACATTGTAAATATTTGTAAAAGATATATTTCATAAGGCTACAAAGTTCTTAATGTCCCACATTCTGGGTTCATAGCCAATGAGCTTGCTGGGTGATTTGACATATAACTGCCGCCATTCCTGTTTTGGAACTCATCCATTCCGAGAAGCTGTGCAAGGTCAGCATAACACACTTGTTAGCTTCTCCATGTGCCTCCCTATCCTCATGTTATGTCAAAAAAACAGCATCCTCCAATTCCACAGTTATCACATGACTTGTCTGCCATGACACTCTAGGTACGTCCATTTAGCTTTTGTGTTTTCTAACATATTGTAGTTTCTGTGCCTGCTGTTGTCATATGGAAAAAGCATTGCATTTTGTGTGTTGTGCCTGATATCATTGTGAAGTCCTCAAGTCCAAACAGTGTTGCCCATTCTGGGACTGGAACATTTGAAAAGAATCACTGTGGTGATATAGAACTTTGATTCCTCTGTTTTAGCAAATAAGTGATGTCGACAAAGTTTCCTCAGAACCTTGCAAACATATATTAGTGATGGTATCCAGGCATTGTATCGAATACATAGTATCGAATGCAAAAGCATCAGAAAAAAATGCATCGGAAAAATTCATTTTTTGTAGATAAAGGGTTACTTTTCTACTATAATGGTTTTTAAGGGGTAAAAAAACAGAGGTTGGGGGGACTGCCCCCATTAATTTTATTTTTTTTAATGCATTTTTTCAATGCATTTTTTTTCAATGGTTTTGCATTCGATGCTTTTGCATTTGATGCAATCACTAGGAACCATGGGGTCAGAAATAGATAAGAATAACATCAGCATAGACCATGACGAAGGTATCAAGATTTTCCCTCAGCGTCACATTAATAAAATGCTGAAAGGTGGCATGAGCGGTTACCAGTCAATTGGTCGAAAACATTTGGTCGACAGGACAATTGGTCGACACCATTTGGTCGAATGCCAAAGGGTCGAATGCCAAAGGGTCGAATTTTTTTTTTTTTTACCCCTTTTTTTTTTGGGGGGGGGGGTCCCCCCCCCAACCCCCTTTTTTTCCTTTTTTTTTCTTTCCCCACACGAAAACCCACAAAAAATATATATAAATTAAAAAAAAAAAATTCGACCATTTGGCATTCGACCAAATGGTGTCGACCAAATTGCAGTCGACCAAAGTGCAGTCGACCAATTGACAGGACACCGGCATGAGCATTACAAAACTGAATGGCATGCCTACCAGTGGAACATCGAACTGATTGAAAATAAAATATCATATCATATCATAAGGCAGCCATCTGCTCATCCCCTTCCTGCACGTGGACCAGATGGTAGGCCCCCACATAGGTAAATATTGTTGCCATCCAGTTCTGATCCAAATGGCACATACCAGAGGCAACAGTGTTCTGCGTTGTATGCTACGTGATTCAGAGCTTTGTAATCGACACATATCCACAACTCATCTTCTTTCTTTGACATGAAAAAGATGGACAAAGCGATAGAGGAGGTGCAGTGACAGATACATTTGTTGGTCTGATGTTATTTCAGCTACCTTTGGAGGTTTTTTGGTTAAGGCATACACCCGGCTACAGGCTAGTCAGGCTCCAGATATAAGATCAATGCAACAATCAAATTCGATGTGCGGTTTATGATGATTCACTGATATTCATTTGGGACTTCTGTGAACTTTGCTTATGTTGGCAGAAATGCCCAGCATCACTGCACTTATCTGATGGACTGGTTAAGATAACATATCAACTACAGAAATACTCCCTTTTTGCATTCTTTCACTGAAAAAATATACACTTGGCAAAGGTCTGAGTCCAATCAAAGGCCTTAGTGGTCCATTTTATAAACAGATTATGTTCCATAAACCAGGGCTAAGCTAGTAATCAATTCTTCCTCATGAGGTTCGTTTGGGGGTATAACGTGTGCATAGGAAATGTGTGATGGGTACCATAAATGAGTGCCATCTCTAGGTTGAACTTGCTTACTATGGTCTTCATTTTATATGTCAATGTTCAGATATGTTGAGGGCCCAATTCAAGAAATTACCTGTAGCCCAAAGAGTCCATCATAATAGAGACATCACAAAACAAAAAGGGTGCATCCAAGGCCTGGTGTGACACTGTGGCCTTAATGCAGTTGACAATGTCATCAGTCATGCGAGAACTTTGGTATGTGTAGAGGCTCTACTTCTGGTCTCCCCTCGGTGTCAAGATGTGGAGTTTCTTGTTGTTTTCTTTTACATACTAATTAATTAAGTGACAATCAGGCATGTAATATAAGCACTAGTCCTTGGCATGTCTTTGATCCCTCTCTTGCTTTCTAAGCATAAGACTAAAGCTCCCTGTTCACATGGACTCAGATGATGGTCTGATAGTTGTCTGGTGCTAATAGTTTCCAGTACAAATTCACTAATACTGGGCTAAGACAGAGTTTGCCCTCAGACACTCATCTCTTACACTCCCTGTTTCCCTCATTTAAGTAATGGTCCAACTGAAGAACCAGGTCCATCAGCTTCTCTGAGGAATTGTCATGCCAGCCCGCCCCCTAGGTTGACATGCCTTCCAGTCCTTCCCTAAGATCCTGTTAATAGAATGAGGACTTCTTTGCCTCCCACCAGTTTGATAATACCACTACTGAATAAAGCTGCATCATGTATACTAATACATCATTGCTACTGCTTTGACACTAGCAACTCACTGTCAACCAACTGGGTAAGTGTCCTGTCAAATATCTGCTGTAATTCAACTGGAAAAGTATCTAGGTCATACATCAGTGTGCTATCTTTAGCCACTAAGGTGAGTGGTCAGGGTGCGGTTTCACAGGACAAAATGGAAATAGGCCATATGAACCCTACTTTAGATTCTGGGGGACAATGATGCTAGGTGACACTAAAAGAGTAACTTACATTGTGCAAGGAATATTTCCAAGTTCAGCAGGTCTCTGTTGGATCTTTACGGCCAGGTATGGTTGGGAAATGGACACCAGCCTGGTATGAGCCAAATGAGTCATAGAGGCATGTACGTGATCAGTTCTCTGAGTCATGGCAGTAACATCCTATATGAAGTGCCTGCTTTCAAGTCTGGACTTGGCAAGCTACCTTTAGATTTCATACAAGGTCTGATAGAATTTGGTCAAAAAAGACAGATCCATGCTTCTAAGGGACCAAAACCGTGGGCTTGCCAATTTGTCCAATGAACTCTTTCTCTGCCTACGTTTGCAGGAGAAGCACGCACCCCCAATCCCGCAATACCTTTGATGTCCTGAATGTAACCATGGGTCAGGCTAGGGTGAGCCCAAAGAAAAGGTGTGGCGACCAGAGACAGCAACACCAGTGCTAGGCCTGCAAACAAAACACAGAGTTAGATATGTGTGTAGGCTTTTTGTGCTAGCTGTACTTCTCCCGTGTCCCCTTTTCCATCCTACTCACCTTAATGGTGGACATTTTGCAGCCTTTGATTTTAGAGAGAAACAGACTTGGCGGTCTGCGACGAGCCTCTGCTGATCCTGCTTAGTATTGAGGATAACCCGTGGTCTATATACATTTTTCTTGTTGATCACTAAATAAAGAATATTACAATACTCTACTTTTGCTCAAAACATTGCACATGCTATAGTACACAGTTGTTTTTAGATAGAAAGTGACGTACCTGCCTAAGCAGCATCAGGTATATGAAGAGGATTTAATTAACCTGAGGGTTCATAGATAAGGTGGCATCGAGCAGCATTCAATGGGCCTCATTACGACCCAGGCGGTAAGTTACCGCCTGGGTCGTACCTTTACCACCATGGCGTAAACTATGTTTACGCCATGGTGGTTGGCGGACTTACCGCCCCATTCCGAGGTTGGCGGGGCGGTAGGTCCCCAATCCCCATTTACCCTTCCCCATTCCCATTTTTGCCCCATAGGGCATAATGGGAGTGGGGAAGGCGTTAATTACGCCACCGTAAATTACGGTGGCGTAATTAACAACAAGGTCCCTTAGCGCCATGGATTTTAACACCTGCTAACAGCAGGTGTTAAATCCTCCATGGCACTAAGGGACCTCGGAATCAGGCGGTAAGGGTCGGCGCTGTTTACGCTGCCGTAAACCCCTTACCGCCTGGGTCGTAATGAGGCCCAATGAGACTTTGCATTATCTGTGGTTTTGATACATATAGAGGAATGACTCTGTAGGGTGCTATTATATCCATCTTTAAATGACCAGTGTATAAAATGAGGCATTCTGTTTCAGATTGATTTAAGTTGAGAAAGTTTGTTATCATCCACTTTTTGATGTTGTCAAATACAGCCCTTGCTGATGAAAGATTTTCTTCCAGAGTGCCTGGGAGTTTCAGTTCAGTATACCATGTGTGTCATTGGCGTTGTTTGGATATTCTGCCCCCAAACTCAGCAGCAAGTCACGCAATGATGTCATATACAGATTAATCAAGATTAGGGACAGGTGTGAGCCCTGAGGGTCACCGTACTCCAATGTGGAGGAAAAAGACTCAGGTCAGCCAGTTGACTCTAGAAATAGTGTTCAGCTTTAATGTCCGGATACGTCTATGCAGCAATAACAGGAGGTCAACTGTGTCTAATAGTGCTGGCAAATCTATAAGCATGAGAAGGCACAATATGTCGGAGTCTAATAGCTTTAGAAGGTTCTCTTTCACAATCAGGAGAGCTGTTTCAGTGATTCTTATTGGTTGAAAACCCAATTGACAATTTCCTGGCAGATTTCCATCCTCTGGATAGTCTCTCAGTTGAAGAGAGACACCTTTGTCCAACATTTATAAAAGGAAGGAACAGTAAGAAATAGAACTGTAAATAGAACAGACAGTTTGATCCAATTGGGGCGTCTTGGGGGCGGGGTTATCCGAGATTGTTTAAGGCAGTCCGGAATAGTGCCCTTAGGGGAAGTAGAATTTACTTCGTTTGTTATGAGATAGGGCAAGTCTCTGTGAGCTTTAGTGATGGAGGAGGAACAGGGATCATCAGGGCCTGTTGTCAGATTTAAGGAATGTACTATTGACCCAATATCCCTCAGCGTTGTTAATTGAAGCCTGAAAACTCTGAAACCCATTAGGGCACATTTGAATACATTCTGTAATACCAGGATGCTCGTTTCAGAGTCCATTTGCGAATATCTTTTATTTTGCTAGTAAATTGATGTTGTAACTTGTCGCAGCGTGTTTGCTCATGTTGAGTTGGCAGCTTTCTCTATCTGTAAATTAAAGTAACTTTTTTTGTGGCTAGAACCCCTTCTCTATAATGCTTATAGTGAGCTTTTAAGATTAGTGTCTGGGTCAATGATATTTTATTTTTCGCTTTCTGCTTTCTTCTGCTCAAACATTGCTCTTCAGAAATGTTAAATACGCAGTGGTTTCATTAAGCAAATCGAAGATTTGAATGCAGTGAATTTTGTGGACAAATATGTTACTTGCGCATAACTCCGTAGGATGCAGGTTATCAACTCCTAGGAATCATGCATGCCCAGAGCGATTGGGGTTTAAGGGGGATTTCCTATTCTTGTAGACATATCATAGCGATATGGAAATCATGTATGGCTTGCACTGTCATTAATCCTGCCAAATATATGTTGTGCCAGCATGTGGGTTGCTTGACGTTTTTCATTCATTTATTTATTTTAGATGATTCCAGCCATAACTGGTCAGATGAGTTAACTGTCAAAACCAGAGCAATGTATTCATGGACCGGACAGCAACATTATCTCATGAAGATGAATTTGCATATGTATATTTTTACAAAATGTATGGTGTTAAGAATAATGTATTGTTTTATATGTTTTACTTTGTATGCTTGCTTTTATAAACTATGTATCTGTGCCGTAAGGCTAACATTGAATAAAGGCATTTGAATGAACGAACAAGAAATGTTAAATCCTTGGAGAACCAGAAATGTTTTATTTTCTGGCTGTTGCCAGACTTAGTGATCTTAGATGCAACCAGGTCTAGAGTAGAAGTATGGGAGAGTTATATGCACAGACCAAATCCTGTCATATTGTTTAGATGAGATTTGGTTAACCGTGGTAGTTAATTCCGATGCTGTCTTCGCCAAGAACATGTCAATATGTTTACGATAAATTGTGCGCAACATGGCTTTGGTACGTTTTTCTTGCTAAACGTGATTCATCAAGTCAAATAATATAGAAAAATGATCAGACTAATCTAAATGAGTCCATTCTATGTTACTAACGTAAACCTTTCTAGATAGAATCCAATCTAATGTTCGACCATTGATGTTTGTGGAAAACAGAACATTT
Organism: Ambystoma mexicanum; assembly: GCF_040938575.1. Classification (NCBI taxonomy): domain Eukaryota; kingdom Metazoa; phylum Chordata; class Amphibia; order Caudata; family Ambystomatidae; genus Ambystoma; species Ambystoma mexicanum. Next base: position 524,029,792 of record NC_090941.1, on the reverse strand, counting down.
TGTTTGAAACTTACATTTTGGACAGATGGCCAAAGATCTTGAGATTTTCATCTCTTGTGGCATTAGCATGTTGCCCCCAGAGCTGAGTCACATAGCCCACCCCTCAACGGTAATATGAAGTATGACAGGTTTGACATACAGCTGGGTAATGACATCAAGAGGGTCGACATATCATACAGAGTGCACATGACTTACCTCTTCGAGTGGCCCAGACGTCCCCAAATACCCTCTGGGTTTCATTAAGGTTGTTATGTTTTGTTATTTTTTATGTTTTTTGGCATTGATATAGTGCTATATTTATCATTGGTATGGCCTCAAAGTGCTGGTATGTTCAACACCCGTGGGAACCATAGTCCAGGTCAGTTGTCATAGGGTGCTTGTGTGCACCAATTATATGCGCAAACCACAATTGTGTTCACCATGCACTCCTATTAATGATGCTTGTGTATTTGGATAAATGGTAAATAGCACAATAGTGCTTTTAGGACAATTTAAGGTGCAGGGGAGATAACAGTCAACCCTGGCATATGGGTTGTAAAATATACGAAAACAAAGTAAGTTCCTAATAGAGGAACTCCCGTCCCCTGCACACTTTCACTAGCTCAAATAGAGCCCAATTATTAATATGACTTAGATACACAAAATATGTGTGTACATACTTTGCAATACTTATTATTTAGTTTAAAGCACAAAAAAACATTATTTTAGTATTCAATGAAGAACCTCCACACATAAATTGTAGGTATTTCCAGTTTCTTTAATTTTCAATAATTCATAGTTGGCCCAACGCGTTTTGAGAAGTTCATCTCTTCTTCAGGGGCATATTGAACAAAATGTATCACATCTAAAGGGAAATTTCAACAAAACATGTGATTATCTATATGATAATATATATTTAAAGTCAATCATAATTCAATATATTGTATTCACATGCATTCTCATCAGGAAAGAACCCAATGTACTGCTGGCTTAGGTAAATATCATTAAAGTAAACATATTCACTCAGTTATTCAACTATAAAGTTGTTCGGTCTATTCTATCCTAGACAATCAGGTGTGTCCAACAATCAATATACCAAATTCAAAGTTTCAAGTAGTAGATATTCTATATATTTTTTTTAAAAAGGCATTCAAGGCTCTGACCGCCAAATGGCGGTGTAATAGGGGCATTCAAGTAGGAGATATCATTGTCATTGTTGGTAGTTGACAAGAGAAAGAGTGGTACATTCATAAATGGAGAGCTATTAATCAATGATTATTCATGTTGAGAGATATGAGACGGGCTGTATCTTTAGAAAAGAATATTAGTCTCCAAAGGTTTTTGTGCTTACCCTTATGGTAAGGAAAGTAGTCACCGTGAAGGTAGAATGGCAACAATCTCAACCCGGAGATCACTCTAGGTTGTGGGCAATGTTGAGAGATTGGAGCTGTCCTGAACCTTTGGTTAAAATCTTGGAATGGCTCAATAATAATATCCAACTAAAAGTTAGGCTGGATCAGCGTGGTTCATTCTCTGGTTGGATTTTCATCAAGCAGGATCTACGGCAGGGATGTGTGCTGGCACCGTTCTTATTTAATCTTTACATTTTGGGTATTGGGCTTCCGTGGTTGGCATCATGGCAAATCCCCCCAGATTGGGTGTCCTGAAGTTGCAATATCTCTTACACGCAGATGACCTTGTCGTTATGGATTGTACCCCAATTGGTCTTCAAAGGTCTCTAAAAACTGTGGCTGATTATTTTGGGGACCTGGGCTTGGATATAAATGTGCCCAAGTCAAAGATCCTTGTTATTAATTGGCACAGGAGTCCTGGAGGCAGGCTTCATTTTGTTTGGAACATAAATGATTCCAGATTGGAGGAGGTCACTGAATTTAAATATCTCATTGTTGTCCTAAGAGTCAAGGGATCCTTGGGTGTGACGAATCAGGTTATCAAATTAGAAGCTATTGCTGCTGTTTCCAAACTGCGATTACTAGATAGGAAATGTGGGTGTTTCTCCCTCCAACCAGTATCAAAAATGTATACTCAAGTCTTGGTTCCCAAATTGATCTACAGGGCGTAGTTTCTAGAAGATGGCCTACTCTGGTCAAAGCTCGATTCTTTCATTTGGAAACAAGTACTGGCACACTTCCTAGGTGTCCTAGCTACCCTGGAAGTAAATGGTATACCGCTGGAGGATTTGGAGTATAGACCGTCCAGGGCTAAGAAGAAACTATTTGAAAAGGCATGGATTGAAAACAGACGCTGTCTCGAGACGTATACAATCTCTTCTCATTTTTATTGGAATATAAAGCCATTTAATCAAACTTAGAAATGTAGATATCTGTCAAAGTGATGTATACTCGACATGGGAGGTAAAAGTCTTAACCTTTCTTTATTTCAGTTATATATCATTAGCCGGTGCCCCGCACTGCCGCCCTCCTCGTCCACTCGACATCCACTCCAACCGTCATTCGAACTCTCATCACGCTCTCCTCAACATTCTCTCTCACGCGCAGGCAGGGAGCCGCGGCACTTCCATAAAGACAAGTCATAAGAATACTACATCACCCCCCATTAATATTAAACAGGAGAAGAAGAAACTTATTTTACACACAAAAAAAACATTTGTGCACAATCACATAAAGTTACAATCAATATTGGAAATACAATGAATGAAATTACCGTTACATACATTTGTTATACAGTTACAATCAGAATTGAAAACAAACTGAATAAAATTACCTTTGCATAAATTTGTTAAATTAACTTTGCATGTCATAATCTCTGGACCAGAACGGTAACCTTCTTTCTCTTGAACTACGTATAATCCTACTTTCAAACACCTCATCTCCCTGTTGTCGTTGTATGTTTGCTTCACTAACTCGTCTCACAAAGTCACCATTCACATTCTCAATTCTATTTAGAATATGGTCATCACCAAATAAATCACTTGCTCGTCTCTCCAATTTGACTTGCATATTTCCTTCATTCTTACCTTTCCACATCCATTTACTAACCGTATCCAAATTCCATACTGATCCTCCCGCAACTCTAACCGCTCTCCTGAACACTTGTATCACCTTGACAGGACTGCTGTATTTAGAGTCACCCTTCTTAACATTTCGTCCAAACTTGATTCGCACGAAATCTCCTGGTAATATTCTCAACTTAGATTTTTCTGAAGACATGCCATGCCTTTCTTGATGTTTGTCAGAACTTTGTAATCCTGTAGTAAAACTTTCCTACGATTAACCCATTCAGGATTTAGTAAAGTATTGGGAGCTCTCCCCCTCATTAATTCAAAAGGAGAGACCTCCATCCCTCTTTTAACAGACATCCTAGTGCTCCATACCCTCTCCTTAAGAACTTTGTCTACCGGTATGTTGTTACTCAAAGCCGGTGTCCAGACATTTGGTCGAATGAAAACTGGTCGAAAGACATTTGGTCGACGCAATTTGGTCAAAAACCAAATGGTCGAATTTATTTTTAATTTATATATATATTTTTCGGGTTTTCGTTTTTAAAAAAAAGGGGCTTTTAGAAGAAAAAAGGGGGTTTGAGGGGGACCCCCCCAAAAAAAGGGGTGAAAATAAAAAAATAAAAAAATTCGACCATTTGGTTTTCAACCAAATTGGTTCGACCATTTGTCTGGTCGACCAATTTTTTTCGACCAAATGTCTGGTAACCCTCAAAGCCAACTCCACTGCCTCTACAATTACACGGTTATATCTCTCCACTAACCCATTGGTTTGTGGATGGTATAACAACGAAAATCTCCATTCAATTCCTGATCTCTTAGCAAATTCTCTCATTTCTCTACTTCTGAACTGAACTCCATTATCACTCATTATTATTTTGGGAAATCCTTCCCTTCTGCAGACCTGCATGATGCATTTTATTATCTCATCTGTATCAATTTTACTCACCGCCTCGACTTCCACCCACCCTGAGTAGTAATCAACCAATACTATCAGGACTTTCTTCTCCCCACCCAACCTCACATATGGTCCAATAATATCAATTCCTACCATCTCCCATGGTGCATCACCTTTGCCAATGCTAATTGGCTTAGACTTGACAATCCTGCAACTCTTGCCACTGTTCTGACATGGCCAACAATTCCTAATAAACCTCTCGATCATAGGATCCATACCTGGCCACCAGTATTTCAAACGCACATTGTTCTTTGTGCCAGTGATACCAGGATGGCCCTGGTGTGCCTTCTCAATAAGCTCACTCCAAAACTTGTGTCGGGGAATCAATTTGTCTCCCCTCACTAAAAATCCATCCTCCATGGACAATTCATCTTTAACTTCCCAAAATCTCCTAGAACCTTCGCTGATTGCCCTTTTCTCAGGCCAACCTGATTCAGTGTATATCCTTATCTCTTTCAATTCATCATCTTTAGCCAATTCCTCAATCCACTTCTCTTTGGATGTAACCTCAAAAAGGACCGCCACCATTTCTTCATCTAAATCCACACTTGTCTCACCACTCTTTAATGGTAATTTAAATAAATAATCAACAACAATATTCCTTTTCCCTGGCACATATTTCACAGAAAGATTGTAGTCCTGTAGTTTTAGACTAAGTCTGGCTAATCTCGGTAAAACTTTACACATTCCTCTCACCGTAAGAACTTCAATTAAAGGTTTGTGGTCCGTTTGAATTGTAAATTTGTTTCCCCACAAATATTTCCTTAAGTAATTCACCGCCCATGAACAAGCCAACAATTCTTTTTCAATCACAGAATACCTGCTCTCTGTTTCTGAAATAGCTCTAGAAGCATGACTGATTATCTTCTCATTAGCATCCTCATTTATCTGTGTTAAAACTGCCCCTAAACCACTCCCACTAGTATCCACTGTGATCTTAGTCAACCTCCCAAACTCAAATCCTCCCAATTCCAAAGAGTTACAAATTCCTCCTTTTATGCATTCAACTGCCTCACTGCATTTGAATCCTTTTTTAACAACCTTCTCTACGGTTCTGTTACACTCGCAACATTTTTTACAAACCTGTTGTAATATTCACATAACCCCAAAAACGATCTTAATTCGTCTTTGTTGTTCGGGTTAGGCGACTCCTTGATTGCTCTCATGGCATCTCTTTTGGGTTTATAACCCTTACCATTCACGGTATGCCCTAAATACTCCACCTCTTCTACTCCAAATTTATATTTGCTTTTTTCAATTTTTAACCCAACTTCTTCCAACCTCCTCAACACTTCCTTCAATCTCCCATCATGTTCTTCAGATCCCTTACCAAATACAATTATATCATCCTGATATACAAGCGTTCCACTTAAACCCTTCAGCACATGCATCATAACTCTCTGAAATACTGCTGCCGCAGACGCTAGGCCAAACGTCATACGTTTATACCTATACAGCCCATGTGGCATAATAAATACCATAATGTCTCTACAATCCTCTCTCAAAGAAATCTGATGATAAGCGCTCGAAAGATCTAAAGTAGAAAACATATCAGCATTATCAATACGATTCAACATTTCAGATATAATAGGAAGCAGGAAAATGTCAGTTATGGTGTTTTTGTTGACGTCTCTCAGGTCCACGCAAATTCTAAGTTTGCCATTTTTCTTCAATGTAACCACAATGGGGCTCACCCATTCAGATGATTCAATTTTCTCTATAACTCCTTCAGACTCCAATAATGTAAGTTCTTGCTCAACCTTGTCAGCAATGGCAAAAGGAATTGGTCTGGATTTTGTGTGTTTAACAGGCATCGCTCCCTTCTTGAGACGGATCCTGTGCGCAAAATTTTTAAGCATACCTAATTTCAATTTGCCTTCTTTCTTTTCTTTAACGTCCTTACTTTCATGCGCTTGACTCCTGTTTACGAACAGAATTTTATCTTCATTACATGGATCCAACCTGATTCTCAGTCCAGCTTGATCTCTCCAACCCAGTACATTCACACCTTTTTCTGCTACATACACTTTCACCTGAGACCGTCTGTCTTTGAACTGAACAATACACGAAAACCATCCAAGCATCTTGATCTTAGATCCTTCAAACCCACCAGGATTTAGTATATCTGACGCTTCCATCTTACTCTTGAGGCCACGTGCTACTAAATTCTTCCATGTTCTCTTAGTAATAATTGTCCATGGCGAACAACTGTCCACCTTCACCTTCAGTTTCCAGTTATCAAGGAATACTTCACAGCTCGGGCATTTAAATTCTCCATCTGGTGGCTCATGTATCAGGAACACCCTTTCTTCCTCCAATTCTTCCTCTTCTTCCATAATGGCAGAGACTTTCTTTCTCCTTCTACACGTGACCGCGAAATGACCTCTTATACCACAATTTTTGCCCCAATGCTGGGCACTGTTTTGCATAGGCATAATGACCAGTTCTGCCACAATTATAACATCTGTCTCCTTCTCTCTGTTAGGTATTCTGAAATCTCTGATCATTTTGAACCCTTGGTTCATTCTTCACCCAATTCTTTCCTCTATATGAGCTCCCTCTTTGTTCAAAGCTCTTCATTTTGTTACTTCTTCCTGCATTGACTTCAACCTTATCTTTGTTTCTAACATTTGTTCCACCTCTGTCTTTAGGTCGTAGTACGTTAACCTGAGCTTGTTCTTCTGTTTCTTTTTTCTGTATCTCCTTGCTATTTTGCTTCTGCATACTGTGTACAACCTCTTCTTTCTTGCTCTTCATCTCCTTCCAGCACAATTGACTGTGTTCTACACGTTTAGCAATCGCTATAGTTTCCGGTAGGGATGGATTGCCAACCATCCACAATCTGTCTTGTACTAAGTTGTCCTTCGAGTGGATAATGATCTGGTCTCTGATCAACTCATTAAGGGTGATGCCATTGCCAAATTGGCAAGTTCGTGATAATACTCTTAATGCAGAAACATATTCCTCAATGCTTTCATGTTCCCTTTGTACTTGTGTATAGAATTTGTATCTGTTTATGGCTACATTAGTTTCTGGAGCATAATACTTATCTAATTGTCTTATGGCCTTATCGTGCTCATCATTGTCACCAGCTTCATCTACAGTCAATTCTGGTAATTCTCTGAACTTCCTCTGCCCTTCCAACCCCAATGCGTGTAACAGTAGTAACTTCTTTTTGCGGGATGTGAGTTCTTCTTGTTCTACAGCTTGAATATAATTCAGCCAGAATTCTTTCCATTCTGACCACAAAACCACAGGTTGACCTGGAGTAGGAAGGAAACTTGCCGGCGGTTGGATGCTAATACCTTGCATGTTCCTGTGGTATTATTGTTCTCTTATATTCTTCAATTGTGAATGTCTCCTAGTACACACCTTTAGTTATATCAGAGTATAATCCCCTTGTTAAATAATACTACTTGCAGGACGTGGAGTACTTATATTCTCAAGAACTGTGAAGAAGATGAAGGGATTACTGTCTACTCTTCATTCTGCCTGGTTCCAGGTCAGGCAGATCATGTGACTAAGGCTCATTGCGAGTCCTTTCCTTAGACCTTCCAGTTACGCTGCGTTTACAAACAGGTTATAATGTGATTTCCACTTCCTGGACCGGCAGAGGGCGGAGCACAACGCAGCACAAACCAAGGCGGTATACGCGTCAGTTCGGAGCACATGCTCTTCTTTCCGGTCCAGCTGCGGACCAAAAATGCCTGCACAAGCCAACGCGAAGTGTGCGTTAGCTCGGAGCGTCCGCTCTCCGTTTCCTTATTTTGCTGGGTAACACCAGCACAAGCGTGTGCAACGTAGCGCTGCGACTCGGAGCGTCCGCTCTCCGCTTCTTCCTTAATTATGCTGGGTAACACCAGCACAAGCTTGCGCAACGTAGCACTGCGGCTCGGGGTGGCCGCTCTCACTTCTCTTCGCCCCGTGGGTCCTCAGGACGCCGGCATCCTCGTCGCCATTTGATGTATACTCGACACGGGAGGTAAAAGTCTTAACCTTTCTTTATTTAAGTTATATATCATTAGCTGGCGCCCCGCACTGCCGCCCTCCTCGTCCACTCGACATCCACTCCAACTGTCATTCGAACTCTCATCACGCTCTCCTCAACGTTCTCTCTCACGCGCAGGCGGGGAGCCGCAGCACTTCCATAAAGACAAGTCATTAGAATACTACACAAAGCCCTCAAGAGAATACTGTTTTTATATGAATTAATTGGATTGTATGTTCTCTTTTCTTGTTTTATTTTGTTTTATATGTGTAAAGTTTCACTTGCTGAAGCTAGGTCACACAATAAATAAATAAATAAATACATATTTTAAAAATACCATTTCCTGATTCTTGAAACCTTCATGGTCTAGTGGCTAAACAAAAACAGTTGAATGAGTATTTTATTTGTTAGCAATAAATTACAAATGAAAAGGTGTTCATTACAAAAGACTGATCAAGAGCCCAGCTTGCCCCATTTTATAAAAAAGGGATTGGCATGGGGCAAGCTCATGCTACATTAGATACATGCTTTGAGAAGGAAAAGAACAATTGATCACTTACTCAATTTCTCTCTTTTTTGATAAATGGAATACACAAAGTTTTTGTTAGACACTGTTATTGACATTTGAATAGTGTTCTCGCCAAGACATTTTGTACCCTTTGTTGGCCATTTTGCATACACTTTGGAAGACCGAGGTAACTTGAGTTGTTGCAGTCCAGTCTGGAAGACACATAGGCATGCACTAACTGGACTGATAATTTAAGTTTAAGCATTTCCAAGGTTTATATTTGCTGGAGTTGGCTAAAAGCAGAACCTCCATCTTTGTTTATCTGGGTTATCCTTGTCAATTGAGTCTTGATTATAACTTTTTCAATGGTTAGTGGACAGGGATTGTGAGCATATGGACAGAGAGAGTGAGTCCATGTAATGCAAGGTGGCCCACAGGGAGCAATCGAAATTGTTAATTGCACTGAACTTCAACCCGTTTCTATCCTTCCACACACTGATTCTCCACATGGATTGGGATTATGTATCTGCAGAACACATTTCAGCAAACAAGACCCTGCACACCCTGTTTATGCCCCGGCCCTCTACCTTCCTGCTACTGACATCCTACTGTCTCTGCCCTCGCTGCCTTATCTTCCTCCTCCATCTCTGCCGCCGCCGCCCAATCCCTTTTTTCTTCTGCCTGTGCAAGCCGTTCTTTCGGATTGTAGGTGAATGTCTATTTTGCACTCTGGTGTGGGGGCTGGGTGGACTTCCTTTCAGCAGGGACACCCCTGTGACCACTGTGCTGTCAATATAAACATTTTAATAGCCAATGCTTTGGTAATAAGAAGATAGGGATTGTTGAGCCTTATCTATCTAAAGCCCCCTCCCCACAAATACGCCTGGCTATTCTAAGACTGAGACTTTATTTGTGGCTCACGCGTGATGTCTTAGCCCAATGTAGGAAAATCAGTGATGCAAGGAATTTCTGTAGATTTTGTAAGAACTCTGTAATAAAAGAACCTCTAGAACACATCATTACAGAATGTTCAGCACTTGTCAGCTCGAGAAACACGTTTTTTGAGAAGCATATGTTTTCAACTGCAAATATGATGCCTAAACTTAGATGGGCTTTCATCATTAACTCACCTAATATGAGTTTAAGAATAGCTACGGTGAATTTTCTTTAATCCCTAAATCTGAATGAAAATGATAATGATTTACCGACATGCTGAAAACATCTGCTGTATGAATTAATATATTCAGAAACCCATCATTCTGTTAACACAAGATGGATATAAGATTATAACAATAGTATCGTTTTAAATAGTTTCTGTTTTATATCGATTTTACATTGACAATTAATTTTTTGATTCTTTATTAATGTAAATAATGTAACCCTTTTTTTCTTCTGTAAAATGTAAATGTTGAATGAAATATGTATTGTTCGTATTTGTGAATTGAAGAAAGTTGATTAAATTCAGCTAAAATTCAATAAAAAAAGACCACTGTCCTGTTTTATCCTTATGGGGACATCCCTCTAACTCCCATTTGTTTAATTTCATTTTGGTTTGCAGTAACGCGGTTTGTGAAATTTCAGCTGCAAAAAAAAGACCTGCTCCTACCCACATTCTCAACGAAAAATTAAAGTGGGAGATGCCATTTCCATCCAGATGTAATAGCATTTAGGTATCGTCGCCACAGGTGTAGAACTTAATTCCATTGTCATGAAGTTATTGAGTGAGTGGATGGAGGTACAGTTCGAGTAGCAATGATGAGACTGGTGCATCCTCAGGAAATGTGTAAGTACATTTCATAAGAGGAGTCTCAAAGGCCTCCATGATCATAAAGTGGGTTCTGGGGCTCCTTAAAACTCAATAGAGTGGGCACACGTGGACCTGAGAGCATTCCACTGACATTTTGTCACTTTCCCTAAATGGCTTCTCCTTCTCCACACCGGATAGGGATGTGGTTGCCACACAACACCACCATTGCAGCAACTGGCATTACGGAATGCATCATAGTCCAGCTACATCCTGGCAACAATGCCAAACCCTCTCCGACAGCAACCTCCTTAGAGGCTCCCGCACACCATTCTCTGGAGCGTTGCCAGCACTGATGCCCCTTCTCTGCAGTTTGGGCAATGCGGTGGTCCTCCAATGGGCAGCACATGAACTTTTCAAAGCACCAGCCAAGCTGTGGTTCCCAGCTGCTGCTGGACACAGCAACATGATAGGCCTCAGCAAGAGGCACCAGACTCCTGAAGGATCTCAACACACACTGCCGTTTTCCCCATCTCTTCTCTGCCCCCCAGAGCCCCTTGCCAGAGAGCCTGATTATCTCTTGTCTCAGTACAGTAGTGTTCTATAGAACAGGAGCCAATGACTCCACCATCAATGCAGTGGTAGTGACAGCACCCAGCATGACCTCACCAGCAATGAACTGTGACGGAGCAAAACTGAGCCTGCAAACTTCCAACTCTATAAAATGGAGGTAACCTGCTACCCTCCTTGGTGGAATCTTGGAACCTGTGCTCCTCTTAGAACCAACGCTGGTAATGTCCCGCGGGCTCCAAACTTCCTTTATGACTGGCAGCGGAAGGCAAAGGTCAGCTAGTGGTTTCATCACTTGGATGATTGAGAAGTCTTTTTGGATGGTGGCTGCCTGCCTATGAGCTGCCCTCCCTAAAAGCATGTTCATTTGTTCGTCACTCGCGCTCATTGAAATATCTGCGTAACAGGAAGGAGCAGGAGCCAGGTGGTAATCCAAGTATGTATAAAAGAACATCTGCATTCTTCTTGGGTGGTTGGAGATAAGCAGAGCTACGTGACTGTTCATGTGAAACACCCCAGGCCATCCTTCATCTCTGGCTGGCGGCCATTTCACAAACCCTGACGTGCAAAGTAAGGCATAGAAGCAAGGTGCCTGCCATTTACGCCTTACTTTTACACTCCCGGGCATTTTGTAGCCATTTGAATGTGGAGAATGACCACAAAATTGAAATTCGGTTTCTGGCGTACACGCATCCTCCGACTTCAAAGGGCAGATGCGTTTACACCTGCATGAGATTTAAAGCATGCACAAAAGGAATGAATTCTCACAGAATCTGCCTGTTTTTTACACCTAATAAAAGTAAGCAGACTCCATATGACGTTTTTGTAAATAAAGTTTGCAAAGTGTTATTTGAAGGTAGCATTTACGTATTTTACAACACGAACATAACATAAAGAGTAAAGTCAAATTTGAAATTGCCTGTAGGGGGCCGCACCGCATGCAAGACCCCTCGCCCACTGACGGCTTGCATGACGCATACACACTATTTAGATTTCATCAGCTGGCCGCATATAACAGAGAGCAAGCCACACAAAGGGGCCGATTCATGGAACAAACGTGCGCCGAAAATCTACGCGCAAGTAGGCGCAAGCAGGCGCAAGCGGAAAAAAACAGGCGCACGCGCACGCGTGCGATTCATGGAAGTCCCTGCGCGTGTTCACCGCGCGATGTGCGCCAAACCCGTGCATGGCGCACAAGTCACTGCAACATCGCGAAAGGCGTGCGCGACGGTGCGCGACGCGCACAGTGAAAGCGCACAACCTCAGCGCACACAGCAGAAAGTGGGCGGGACATGGGGCGTAACGCGCGGAATGGGGAACAACACGCGAAAATAAGGGCGTAACTGGGGATGCACTGCACGGAAGCAGAGGTAACGCCCACACGCACACGAACCACACGTATCCATGGAATGGAATAGGGCAAACCCACGCACAGCCAAAGCCGCGCACAAGCTGAAACACGTCCGCCACACGAAGGCAGGCGGTAGAGTCCCAGCGCATCAAAAAAGTGGCGCCGTGGGAAGTAAAATACGCGATTGAGCGGGGTACTTGTATTCCGGGGGTGCGCGGGAAGTTACACACGCGAATGAGCGGGCTACGTGTATTCCGGGGGTGCGCGGGAAGTGACACACGCGATTGAGCGGGGTACGTGCATTCTGGGGGTGCGCGGGAAGTTACACACGCGAATGAGCGGGGTACGTGTATTCCGGGGGTGCGCGGGAAGTTCCACACGCGATTTGGCCGGGTACGTGGATATCAGGGGTGCGCGGGAAGTTCCACACGCGATTGAGCGGGGTACGTGTATTTCGGGGGTGCGCGGGAAGTTCCACACGCGATTCGGCCTGGTACGTGGATATCAGGGGTGCGCGGGAAGTTCCACACGCGAATGAGCGGGGTACGTGTATTCCGGGGGTGCGCGGGAAGTTCCACACGCGATTTGGCCGGGTACGTGGATATCAGGGGTGCGCGGGAAGTTCCACACGCGATTGAGCGGGGTACGTGTATTTCGGGGGTGCGCGGGAAGTTCCACACGCGATTCGGCCTGGTACGTGGATATCAGGGGTGCGCGGGAAGTTCCACACGCGATTGAGCGGGGTACGTGTATTTCGGGGGTGCGCGGGAAGTTCCACACGCGATTCGGCCTGGTACGTGGATATCAGGGGTGCGCGGGAAGTTCCACACGCGATTGAGCGGGGTACGTGTATTTCGGGGGTGCGCGGGAAGTTCCACACGCGATTCGGCCTGGTACGTGGATATCAGGGGTGCGCGGGAAGTTCCACACGCGATTTGGCCGGGTACGTGGATATCAGGGGTGCGCGGGAAGTTCCACACGCGATTGAGCGGGGTACGTGTATTTCGGGGGTGCGCGGGAAGTTCCACACGCGATTCGGCCTGGTACGTGGATATCAGGGGTGCGCGGGAAGTTCCACACGCGATTTGGCCGGGTAGTGGATTTCAGGGGTGCGCGGGAAGTTCCACACGCGATTGAGCGGGGTACGTGTATTCCGGGGGTGCGCGGGAAGTTCCACACGCGATTTGGCCGGGTACGTGGATATCAGGGGTGCGCGGGAAGTTCCACACGCGATTGAGCGGGGTACGTGTATTTCGGGGGTGCGCGGGAAGTTCCACACGCGATTTGGCCGGGTACGTGGATTTCAGGGGTGCGCGGGAAGTTCCACACGCGATTGAGCGGGGTACGTGTATTTCGGGGGTGCGCGGGGAGCAGCACACGTGAATTGCACGTGTGGGTCCTCCCAGGTGTACCCTCTACACCCTCCACGGCCCCTGCAGGTGGCTCACACCACAGGGGCCTACCCAGCACATGTCCTGCAGGCACCCCATCCACCATGGCCATGCCCACCAGCCAACCCACATATCAACTAGCACTACTGCCCACCAACGCATGTCCCCCTGCACCCCCACCCCCCAGCAGTGCAGGGGCAGCCTCAAACAGGCCCCCACTCATGTCCCCCTGCACCCCCACCCCCTAGCATCCAGGGGCACCCTCCACCAGGCCACCACTCATGTCTCCCACCCCCCAGCACTGTGGGGCACCTGCCAGCAGGCCCCCACCCATGTCTCCCACCACCCCCACCCCCCCAGCATCCAGGGGCACCCTCCACCAGGCCCCCACACATGTCTCCCAGCACCCCCACCCCCTAGCATCCAGGGGCACCCTCCACCAGGCCCCCACTCATGTCTCCCACCACCCCCACCCCCCAGCCACCAGGGGCACCCTCCACCAGGCCCCCACTCATGTCTCCCACCACCCCCACCCCCCCAGCATCCAGGGGCACCCTCCACCAGGCCCCCACACATGTCTCCCAGCACCCCCACCCCCTAGCATCCAGGGGCACCCTCCACCAGGCCCCCACTCATGTCCCCCTGCACCCCCACCCCCTAGCATCCAGGGGCACCCTCCACCAGGCCCCCACTCATGTCTCCCACCCCCCAGCACTGTGGGGCACCTGCCAGCAGGCCCCCACCCATGTCTCCCACCACCCCCACCCCCCCAGCATCCAGGGGCACCCTCCACCAGGCCCCCACACATGTCTCCCAGCACCCCCACCCCCCAGCATCCAGGGGCACCCTCCACCAGGCCCCCACTCATGTCTCCCATCCCCCCCACTCCCCAGCAGTGCAGGGCACCCTCCACCAGGCCCCCACTCATGTCTCCCACCACCCCCACCCCCCCAGCATCCAGGGGCACCCTCCACCAGGCCCCCACACATGTCTCCCACCACCCCCACCCCCCAGCATCCAGGGGCACCCTCCACCAGGCCCCCACCCATGTCTCCCATCCCCCCCACTCCCCAGCAGTGCAGGGCACCCTCCACCAGGCCCCCACTCATGTCTCCCACCACCCCCACCCCCCAGCATCCAGGTGCTCCCTCCACCAGGCCCCCACATATGTCTCCCAGCACCCCCAGCATCCAGGGGCACCCTCCACCAGGCCCCCACACATGTCTCCCAGCACCCCCACCCCAGCATCCAGGGGCACCCTCCACCAGGCCCCCACACATGTCTCCCATCCCCCCCACTCCCCAGCAGTGCAGGGCACCCTCCACCAGGCCCCACTCATGTCTCCCAACACCCCCACCCCCCCAGCATCCAGGGGCACCCTCCACCAGGCCCCCACACATGTCTCCCAGCACCCCCACCCCCAGCATCCAGGGGCACCCTCCACCAGGCCCCCACACATGTCTCCCAGCACCCCCACCCCCAGCATCCAGGGGCACCCTCCACCAGGCCCCCACACATGTCTCCCATCCCCCCCACTCCCCAGCAGTGCAGGGCACCCTCCACCAGGCCCCATTCATGTCTCCCAACACCCCCACCCCCCCAGCATCCAGGGGCACCCTCCACCAGGCCCCCACACATGTCTCCCAGCACCCCCACCCCCAGCATCCAGGGGCACCCTCCACCAGGCCCCCACACATGTCTCCCATCCCCCCCACTCCCCAGCAGTGCAGGGCACCCTCCACCAGGCCCCACTCATGTCTCCCACCACCCCCACCCCCCCAGCATCCAGGGGCACCCTCCACCAGGCCCCCACACATGTCTCCCACCACCCCCACCCCCCAGCATCCAGGGGCACCCTCCACCAGGCCCCCACCCATGTCTCCCATCCCCCCCACTCCCCAGCAGTGCAGGGCACCCTCCACCAGGCCCCCACTCATGTCTCCCACCACCCCCACCCCCCAGCATCCAGGGGCACCCTCCACCAGGCCCCCACACATGTCTCCCAGCACCCCCACCCCCAGCATCCAGGGGCACCCTCCACCAGGCCCCCACACATGTCTCCCAGCACCCCCACCCCCAGCATCCAGGGGCACCCTCCACCAGGCCCCCACACATGTCTCCCATCCCCCCCACTCCCCAGCAGTGCAGGGCACCCTCCACCAGGCCCCACTCATGTCTCCCAACACCCCCACCCCCCCAGCATCCAGGGGCACCCTCCACCAGGCCCCCACACATGTCTCCCAGCACCCCCACCCCCAGCATCCAGGGGCACCCTCCACCAGGCCCCCACACATGTCTCCCATCCCCCCCACTCCCCAGCAGTGCAGGGCACCCTCCACCAGGCCCCACTCATGTCTCCCAACACCCCCACCCCCCCAGCATCCAGGTGCACCCTCCACCAGGCCCCCACTCATGTCTCCCACCCCCCAGCACTGTGGGGCACCTGCCAGCAGGCCCCCACCCATGTCCAACTCATGTTCCCCACCCAACATGTCATCACAGTCCAGATCCCTGGTCTCTATGGTCAGCCCCCAAATGCAAAACACCCACCTGAGTATTGCATCCACCCACTCATATTCTGCAATTACATCACAGAACACCAATTGCAAGTTCCAAAACAAACACATGTCCCTCACATACACCCAATGGGTGTCAGTGAATCTCAAAACACATAACATGAAATGCATGAAAACAATGAGACACCACACATTGAAGTGCAACAAATAAATAATGTATTAAAGGAAAGATGAATAGAAACAAAAATGAAGAAACTGAAATGTGAATGGAAAAAATGAAAAGAAGCATGTCCGTCCAAAAAAAAGAAAAAATCAAAGAATATAGAAATCCAAAGTAATGTACTACAAAGTCAATGTCCACCAAACAAAATCCAATGTGAAAAAAAAACATAAGCCATTGATCCATGGATAATTTTAAAAAATAAAGTATGTACAAGTCCACAACTATGTACAAAGCAAGAAGCCAGGGTCCATCATCCCAACAAAATAAAGGAAACCTAACTAACTACACTAACCAATAAAAAAAACTATATACAAAAATGTGGCCAATGTCCAAAAGGTCCAAATGAAATAAAAACAAAAATGAAACTTAACACTACCTACATAACTATGTACAAGGGCAGCGGACTAGTTCCACGGCTCACTTCTGGATGTGCCGGGCCAGGGCATCATCGAACTCCTCCTCTATGTCCCGGAGGCGGTCCTCCTCCATGGCCCCGAGGGTCCGCAGGGCCGTCGACGTGTCCACCTCCAAAGCCCTGCGGATTGCCTCGAGGCACTCGACCCGCCTCAGGGCCCTCTGCATGGAGTTCTCCGCCCTGACCATTGAGAGCCGTGCCTCTTCCGCCCGCTGCCGCTCCGCATCTATGGCGTGACCCAACCGCTGCCACACGGAAGACACTTTTTGTCCTGGGTCCTCCTGCCCTCCGGCCGATGCCTGCCCCTCCGATGTCGAAGGCCCCGAGCCTTCATGGCTCCCACCATGGAGCTGCTGCTGCTGTGCCTCTGCCCCTGCACTGCCTCCTGCTGCCTGCACATCCTCCGCCGGCTGGGGTGCAGTCGTTGACGTGGCCACCCCTGCTGGACGTCCGACTCCCGACTGTGGCAGGGATGCCTCCTCCACCAGCCTGGCCGCACCGTCAGAGGCAGCTCCACAGGGCACCCAGGTGACTGATGGGTGGGAAGATGGCACAGAGGACGACTGGCGCGTAGGGGGTCCAGCTGAGGAGGGGGTCGTGGCAAGCCCCATCAGACGGAGGAATCCGGCCTGGGTGACCTGTCCCAGCAGGCTGACGTGGTCAACGAGCCATTCGAGATGACCTGCAGTCTCTTCATGAAAAGACTGCAGGTCGCCTCGCATGGCCCGTTGACGCAACGCCACTCCAGCCAGGACAGGCTCAACCCGGGCCTGGATAGCCACGTCCGCAGGCAGGGGAAGGCCAGTTGACGTCAGCTCATCCCCTGCCTGAAAACTGGTCTGGACATGGGCATCCCTGCTGGTGCAAGATGATGCAGGGACAGGATCAGGGACAGGATTGCACACAGGCACCTCCGCGGCGGCCTGTGCTGCCTCCTGTCCCTGGTCCTGCACTGCACCACTAGCACCAGTGGGATCCCCACCCCCAGACCCCGTCTCCGGTGCTTGCACGGCCTCCTCCTCCACCAAACCCCCCACCAACCTGGATGACTCTGTGCCATCTTCCCCCGTTGGGCCCTGTGGGGTCCCAGCTGCCCCTTCTGCTGCCGAGGAGTCCAACTGCAACCTCCGCCTCTTGGACCTCCCCCCGGCAGCTGCGGCCTGGGACGCGGCACCGGACTCCTCACTCCCCGACGAGATGACAACCTGGGAGGGGAGCCGGGCCTTGCGTCTCCGGCTGGCGGTGGGATCCCCGCCGCTGTGCTCCACAGCACCTTCTCCGCCCTCTTCATCAGTTGACGCTGCAGACAGGGAGAAACAAAACACAGGCATCAGGGCACTGTACAATGTACACATACACACATGACAGTTGTACATGAGTGGCATTGGCAAACCTCTGACATGTCATCACAATCCCCAACACACATGTCATTACAACTTGCACACACGAGCCATACCACAGCCATGTTGCAACTGCCAACACCATCCATACACATACAACAGCATCAGCAGGCAAAGGTGAGCCAGACATCACATGCAACACAGGAAGTGCACCACACATGTACACACACCACCACACTTGCATGCATGTGTACACCTCTGCTAAGTGTCGCAGTGTTCAGACGGGCATCCATGTCACATCTGCCAATCAGGCTTCCACATACCGCTGTCACATGCATCCATGTTGCATCACTGTTGCACCCTTGTCAAATACACACACATGCACATGTACACAGCGCTGATACAATCAGCTGAAAACAACATACATGCGTGACATCACGGACATGTCTACTCACATACACATTCATACAGACTTGTGTGCCCACACAACTGCATTTGGCATGCAAGCCCACACACACAGGCACCATCCATGTCTCACACATTACAGCCCTCGCATGTGTCAGCCCCACGGCCCTGTACACCCGCACCCATACTCGACCCCATACAAACAGATGTGCAACCTGCACACTACTGAACAATCACCACACGCACTGCTCACAATCAGGATGCATGTACACTCACCGCTCGACTCCAGACGGGTCTGCCTCTCAAGGACCTGGACGTGGAGCGCTGGGGATATGTGTTCCAGGACCCTCATCTGTTCTTCCGACAAGTGGCCCCGGCGCCCCTTGGCATCCGCTGCCTTCAAGAGGCGCCGGGCCTTGGTCAGGGTCCTGGACCTGAAGTCCTCCCAGCGCTTCTTGACATGTTGGAAGTCGCGGACTGCCACCCCCTCCGCGTTGATGGCAGTCACGATGTCAGTCCAGATCCGAGTCCGTCCTTCCTTGTCGGCGCGGCAACTTCCGAAGAGGGCATCATACTGGCCCAGGACTTGCTCCACCAGGACACCAACTTCGGTGGCACTGAAGCTGGTGCCCCTCTGCCTCTCTGGCCGGGGGTTGTCAGTGGTCACAGATGGAGTTGGCCCCGACATGACAACCCCAGGGGCAGGAGTGGGTGGGCAACTGGGTCCTGGGGCTGGGCTGTGGAGCGATGGAATCCCAGTCGGGAGTCTTTGGTTCCAGCAGGGGTGGTCACACCAACAGCACCCCTGGCTGATGTGCAGGCAGCAAATGGCAGGGCACGTGGGCAGCAGGCAGTCAGGCAGCAGCAGATGGCAGGTGGGAGCGTGCTCGGGGCTCTGGGGGGCAGTAGTTCGGCCTTCTGGGCAGGAGCGTGGTCTTCCGTGTGCTTACGCGTGGCCAGCTTGATACGGAGTGATTAGGCACGTGAAAATTCTGCACGTCAGCGTGTAATTCGAGGAAAGGCCCTTAGCGCGTAAGCGCGTCTGCACGCATACGCATTTTCATTGGACCAAAGGCCCTCAGCGCGTGAGCGCGTCTGTGACGTGACGTGCGAGGGAGTATCCCTCATTGCACGTGATGACAGTACACACGTGGATCCCAACCAATCGCGTGTGAAAGTTCACGGGACCCCGAAACACACGTACCCCGGCCAATCGCGTGTGGAACTTCCCGCGCACCCCGAAACACACGTACCCAGGCCAATCGCGTGTGGAACTACCCGCGCACCCCGAAACACACGTACCCCGGCCAATCGCGTGTGGAACTTCCCGCGCACCCCGAAACACACGTACCCAGGCCAATCGCGTGTGGAACTACCCGCGCACCCCGAAACACACGTACCCAGGCCAATCGCGTGTGGAACTTCCCGCGCACCCCGAAACACACGTACCCAGGCCAATCGCGTGTGGAACTACCCGCGCACCCCGAAACACACGTACCCAGGCCAATCGCGTGTGGAACTTCCCGCGCACCCCGAAACACACGTACCCAGGCCAATCGCATGTACGCTCGCTGCCCTCCGATCACACGCGATGACACCAGAATACGGGAAACCAACGAGTCCGCCCACACGGAGGCGTCCCGCGCCCGCGCCCAGCATAAAAGTGCGCGCAAACAACAAACGCGTATATACAGCGACGATGAATGCCCCATTTGTTGCTGCAGTGATTGTGGGACACCGCAGGAGGAGGAGAATAGCCAGGGCACGCATTTTTGCACCACGGACAGGCCTTTTTGGGATGCCTGACGACCAGGTCTACGGCAGGTATAGGTTTCCACCCCATATCATCCTAGACCTGGTCAGGGAGTGGGAAGATGACCTCACATCCCCCACCCTTTGCTCCCAAGCATTGAGCCCCTTGGAGAAGCTGCTCAATGTCTTGCATTTCTTGGCCACTGGGTCGTTTCAGCGGACCACTGCCGTAGTGGGGGGGGTCTCACAGGCCACGCAGTCACGCTGCCTACACCAGGTACTGGCAATCATGACAGCGCGCCCCTCAGTCCGCAGGCACATATACATGCCCAGAACACCCGCAGAAAGGCAGGCCGTTGTCCTGGATTTTTTCAGGGTGGCACACTTCCCCAAAGTGCTCGGTGCCATAGATTGCACCCATGTGGCCCTACGTCCACCTAGGGCCACTGAGCACATCTACCGAAACCGCAAGCACTGGCATTCCATCAATGTACAGGTGGTATGCGATGCAAAGGGAATCATCACCTCTGTGTATGCAAACTACCCTGGCTCCACCCATGACAGTTTCATATACAGAATGTCCGCCCTGAGCCGGGCCCTGGAAGCTGGGCAGCATGGTGACACATGGCTCCTAGGTGAGTACAAATGCCCTTGCACATGCATGCAAGTCACACACAGACAAATATACCAACCCCATTAATCTGAACAATTATCACCTCCCCAGGGGACAGTGCCTACCCTCTGAGCAACCACATGATGACGCCAATCCGGAACCCCACCACACCACCCCAGGTAAGATACAACGCTGCCCATATTGCAACCAGGGGCATAGTGGAGCGCACATTCGGAGTGCTCAAGTCACGTTTCCGCTCCCTTGACCGCTCTGGTGGGCAACTACTCTATGCACCAGCAGTTGTGTGCAGGATCATTGTGGCAGCATGTGTCCTGCACAATGTTGCAACACGGCAGGGCGTCCCGGTGGACATGGTGGTGCCCCCACATCCCCAACCACAGGCACAGGCGCTGCCCATGGGAGGGGACAGGGCACGTGGCGAGGTAGCCCGGACCCAGCTTGTGGCCACATTTTTCACCTAAACTCCCACCCCTGCGGAGTGCACACAGGCCTGGCACATACCAGGTGACAATCGATGATGACAAAGTGACAGTCAACTGTCACAACCCTACCACCCTGAGATAGTTGCCATGGAAGTGCCACATTGTCTGCATCCCTAGCTACTTAAACACAAGCTATCCTGTGCAACCAAAATGCACACATATGACATGTGACATGACATGAGCCATACACAAGTATTACAAGGCACAATGAGGCAGGGGGGGGGAACAAGGGAACACAGAGAATGGCACTACTAGGCCAGGTGTCATTGTGATTGTGCAAGTGCAGGGGTAGGGGGAAGGGAAAAGTGCAAGGGGGGGGGGAGTCCAGTACAGGGGAAGTAGGCCAAACAATTATACATAGGTCGCCTGGTGGCAACTGCTAAGGTAAGTGCAGACGAGTGCTCGGAAGGGAGGGCTGTAGGGATAGAGAGACAGTACTGCAGTGCAGGGGTTGCCAGGGTGGCAGTGCAAGTGGACAGTGGCTGGGCCAGGGACCGAGGTTGGTGAGAGTGGCCCAGTTGCAGCTCCTGTGCAGTTCCAGTGAAGAATTCTGCAAGGGAGAGGCAGAGAGTAAGCAGAAGCAAAGAGGAAGGTCTTGAGGTGCTTCCTGAACTGGAGATGGTTCCCCTCAAGGTCAAGTCAGGAAGTCGGTTTGAGGGGGAGGGCCCTGCTGCGGAGAGAAACCTACCCCCAGCTAGTTGCTCTGAGAAGCGGATGACCTGGACATGCAAGGTGTGCATCACACACACCTGCAAAACAGGCCATGGCCATCACTGTCATGACAGTCAAACCCTCCCAAACATCAACATGACATGGCAAGCAATACCCATACACCGACCCAGTAACGATAAGGTACACATTTCCATGTCCTAAATGTACAGTGGCATCGGACAATGATGCCTGACCCGGAATCCGATGAAATGACAGACCAACAAAATGTCCCACCAAAAATAAGTCGATTCCTAATGCATTACAACTGTCGTAGACGTAACATCACAATGAATGCCTGGCTATATGCACATGATGCATTGCAAAATGAACACTGCAGCTCATGTGTGCAATGTCCTACTCCTGCATCACACTGCTCAGCGCACAGCACAGTGAACAGCCATTGCGTGTGATGCACACCCTGAGCATCACATCTAAGTGACAGACTACATCAAACATCAAATTAGGCATGTACTCGAACCATAATCGGTCACAGAACATGTGCTGGCGGGACACAGTGGCCACCAGAAGGCAAACAGTGTACACGTGGATATGCAAGGGTGGGAGTACATGGAGTGCATCCGAGTGCAAGTGTGTGGTTCTGCAAGGACATGCACTCCACATATGCATGTGCACTCAAGTGACCATCAGTGTTCCCTACACATCACATGTGAACATCCACCATGTGTACACCCCAGCATGTCAAACCACTACTATCCCCTCGCACCTGAAAGGAAAACACAACACATGAACAGGCATTGATCAGCAGAACACAACATGTACATAGGACAACAACATTACAATGTCAGAGTTCCCATCACACTGCAGGGCAACGCAACTATCAACAACAACCCCTCCCCCCCTCGCAAATGACCATGACCCACTGAACAACTGCACCTGGGTCATGGAGCCTCCAACCCTCATTCCCACCTGGCCACAGGATCACCTTTACCCTTCGTGTCCATCTCCCACCTTGTGTGTAAAGAGATGCCTGAACCCTCAGAATCCACACTCATTTCCAAAATCACATAATCCAAGGCATGAAAAGGAACCCAAACACCCTCCAGTAGATGACTTGACATAGCAGTACGTCTCAAAGGCCAAGTACTACCACAATGATGCAACAACCAAGGTAGCACAGCAAAACAATGTCACGACTGGATGTGAGACATGTGTGGTACATGACATAGGATGATGCACCATGAATGGATGTGTACTGTCACAGATCCCCTGTACAGGCGCTGGAGTCTCATGAAACAACCACCCACACCATGTCCCGGATGCCTGCAAGGTCAAACTCACACAGGCCCCTGAGATCCTGGTGGGGAAAGAGGTTCAGGGATATGCAGTCTGGACAGGTGTAGACACACTGGATGACTGGAATGCGTGGCAGGTGAGGGGAGCAGGAATGACACATGAAACCAGGGAATGCACGAAAATGTACAACCTGCATGAACACATGCACAATCCAAACAAACTTGGACATCATTGTCATGGCCTTCTGTAGTCCAGGCTCAGGAGTGGTACGAACCAACCACCCCCTCTAGGGTTTTGGCGCCTGCAAGTTCGGGGCTTACACAGGCATCCGCAACCCCAGTGGGGAAAGAGGGTCAGGGAACATTGCTTGGATAGGCATGGGAAGCAGGAACACCGGGTAGAGGGTACAGGTTTCGAAATTGCATAGGATCAAGGGTGATTAGGGTAAAAAACATACCAAATAGGACCACACATACATCCATGCATCAGTACACTCCCCAGCAAGCCTATGCAGGGCAGTTTGTAAGAAAATACAACAAGACACTTAGCTCTGGTTTTGAGTGCTGGCCTCCTGCCTGCGCACTCTCAGGTCCGGTTACAGGAGCACTGCAATGCTGCAAAGAGAGACACAGTCAGCAACCAGTACATGCCAATTACACAAAAACACAACACAAAACATGCCCCATAACAACATACACCTCTACAAACAGAAAATCTGTGCTCCATGCTTCGTACCCATATATAACATCAACCCTGTGACGGGTCATTCACAGTCAATGCAGTAAGTCAGCCGCTGGTGGGTGCGTGGCAAATGGAACACCAATGTGTCACAATTCACACAACATGCAATGTTCCCTGGGTAAGCAGACAGACCCATATGGCAAGCCATGACTACAGATCAAGTTGCGTACCACCATGACCAAAACAAAGTTGCCAGTGCATTTATCATGAAGTACGTGGAATAGACATGCACTGCACCCGAGTATGTCCCTTGCTGTATGTCCCTGTGAGCTGCCCCTTTCCATGTCTTGGAAGGCTACATGGTTGATACAAGTGCCTCAATGAACCTTGGTGTACCGCAGGGTATGTGCCATTGCCCCAGCATGTGTCCCAGACAACCCTACTATCAACAGCCATCAGTCCACAAACACATCTGAGCTGCATTCTGTGCTTCAACACCAATATTTGTCTAAGCTCACCCTCAGTGCTGTGACTAAGCCTGCACGTGCAACTCGCCTGGTGCAAGCTTTGCTGTCTCGTGGCCCCCCTGTGATGCTCACCTTGCCTGGAGTTGCTTGGAACATGTCAGCAGTTCTAGGATGTGGGTCTGCAATCACTGTGGCTCTGCTTGTGCACACATGTGCATGTGGGCACCAACAAACGGGTCAGGAATTAGGTCGTCCAATGGACCATGTCTGCTGGCAAAGGTGCTCTGATGCCTCATCCCCCTGCAGAAAGTGCATGAAACACATGATTAATGCATCAAAGTGATCTGTGTGTGTCTCATCAGGCATCTCATTACTTGACCATGTCAGAGAGTCACATCACAAATCACACCATCAGTCCGTCTTTCACCTCCAAAGTGTGGAACACTATCTACAGCATGATTTGCAACAAGCACGTGTACAGGAAAGATATGAAACATAATACACAATGCATAGCAATCAATGTCCACATTAATCATGACACGCCCCATCTAGCAAAAGCTGAACAGTGGACAATTACACCTAAATCATCCCCACTAGGGGTGTCAACACAAGTCAAAAAGCACCAGACATGCCACAGATATGACAGTCCAAAGCCCTTGTGTAAAATTCTGTTACACCGAACCATCCTTGCGAGCCCATGGATAAGGGAGGCAGGAGTGGCATATGTGAGTCAAGGAACCCAAGCAGCAAACACATACACAAGACAACCATGAAGGGCCCAGCTGGAACAGACAGTGGATGCCTTCAAAAACCACAAGGCACCGCACTGTCACATGTAAGCACAATAGACTACAAATTTTAAACTAACTCAACTATTAACTAATTACACTAACTAAGGAAAACCTACATTACCTATTTAAACTAACTATCAAACAGAAACTTAACTAACTAAACTAAAAGAAAAATCAAAAATGGCCACATACGACCCGGGGGGGAGGGGAGGCACCCAGGAGGGGGGAGGTACAGGGTGCTGCTCAACATCCACATGCGATGATGCTGAGCCAAAAAAAAATACCTCCATGGGCTCAACGCCTTCACAGCACGACCTATGTGGGAGATAGATGGTCGTCCGAGTCTGGCTCATCCTGGAAAGGAGGACGTGGCACAGTAGCCTGGCCACGCCTAGCCGCAGCTTGCCCCTCGTCGGCAGCAAGTCTGCCGGACAGGTGAGCCTGGTTCTGTGTGGCGATGTTACATAGGTCTGCATGCAGGACCTCACGTGATACACGTGCTTCCTCTTGCAAGGTAGCACGTGTAACACGGAGTTCCTCCTGCAAGGCCTGGCTGGACAACCGCTGCACCTCCCGGCAAGCCTGTAGCTCAGCCGAGATGGTGCGCTCAAGCTGTGCAAACCTCTCCTCTGCCTGCTGCCTCTGGGACATCATAAGGACACCCAGAGTGGATCTGAGGGAGGCATACTCCTCCCTCAGGGCATCCATGTGCGCCTCTGCGTGAGCAGCAATTGCTTGACGCAGAGACGACATTTCAGCCTGGCGTGCCCTGTCTGAGGCCGCCATGCCCAGCCTGAGTGAGCGGGCCGTGGACCGTGCCGCCTGCTGCTGGAGTAGCACCTGCCTAGCAGGGGGGAGCACAGATCGGGCCACACGCTCCATGCTGTCAGCGATGTTCTCCATTGCTGCCCCCTGCCGTTCTGAATTGGCAGTCATGTCTTGCTCCCACTCAGTATACAGCGGTTGCGCGCGGCGACCGCGTTGCCGGGCTTGACCCCTGCGGGACCCAAGGACCGGGGGTCCTCGCTGTGTTGGCACCGCCTGCGGCTGCACGACTACATGCCCCCGTCGACGTGATGTCCCAGGCACATCAGTGACTGGTGTGGAGGGTGACCCTGCGTCCCGATCCACCACGGGCGGAGGAACCAAGACTGTCTGATCCCTCAGTGCAGGGGTCGCAGACAGAGGAGTGTCCACATCAGAATCACTCACCCCTGACACATGGACTTGATGGTCATCCAACTCAACATGGACGTCAGAGTCGTCATCAAGGCTGGACTCATAGACAGCCAGAGACAGGATGGACTGCAGCACTTGGGGGTTTTCGTGGCCTACCACCCCACGACCCCCACTAGTGCCGGGTTGATGTGGTCTTACCAACCCTGTGTCTGGCATGACAACACCATCCTCTGCATCCATTGCGTCATCACCTGAAAAATAGAGAGGAAAGGGTCAGTACACATGTCAGAAGCACACAACACACACACACACACCGACAGCAAAGGCATCTGGCAGACATGTGACACACAACATATGACCTTGCATGCATGCTGGGTCTACTTAGAATAGCTTCTGTGATCAGACCTGTTGAAAGGTGGCAGTTTGCATGGAAGTGGGTCTATGCAGTGCAGAAAATGTGTACGCCACTCACTACCTACATGTACAAGCACTCCATGGTGTGTGCCAGGAAATGTGAAGGCAGTGCAATGTCAAAATCAGACATCACGTGCATTGTGTATTCAATGTGTACCATGTCTAGAAGGCAAGCACCCCTCCACCCCAGTACCAAAGCAGGGATGCCTAGCATGGTATCAAAAGGCTGACCATACACCTGTGTATTGACAAGCAGTGTTGACTGGCATCAACAGCTTAATGTGATTTCAATTACAACACTGCAAATGATGCTGGGACAGTGGGCAGGAAACATGATGGAAGATCCGGAGGCCGGCCACGTGTGTAGAAGACACGACAGGAGTTGGACAGAGTCATTGGCCATTGAACAGGCTGAGGCCTGTGAGCCACACAGATTGTCAGAGCCTAAACATGTGTGCAACGCAGGACTGAGCCACAGTTGACATGGGGAGGCCGATAATATGGCAGGCAATGTATGTAACCAAGGACTCATATTACAGTGATCATCCAGTCAAGGACACATAGGGGCATGTGTGCAATGCACATGGAGCATGAATGGGCACTCATGTCCCTGCGGGACATCTGACCCATGCACAGTACAAGTGGGATGCCCTGCATCGAGTACTAAGGCTGTACCACACGGCATATGTCTGGCAGTTTCTAAGCTGGAAGTTAGCATCTACACAGGACACATGAACATGAAACTACACATTGGCAAGAATGTAGCAGACCAGTGCAAAGGTGGAACTGGGGTGCAGAGTGGCGGAGGAGGGGCAAGGGAGCATGGCCACATGGAGTCCCGCATGCAGGCAGAGGAGACATGCATGACGGTGGCATTGCATTACTTACACATCAGAACCATGTACAGGTCACATGTAGCAGCAATCATGCACAACACATCCCACATGTGAAACACACACGTCCTCAACAACTACGCATCAACACTCACTGGACTGGGCATCAAAGTCCAGCATCTCTCCCACACCTTCGACCAATTCTGGTGGTATGAACTCCGCAACGAGAGCCTCATGCGGAGTGAGTTCTTCCTCCTCTGGTGCAGGCCCACCGCCAGTCACCAGAGTCAAGTTGTAATTTGAGGCACGCTTGGCCTTAGTGCTGCGCTTGATGTCATTCCAGCGCTTTTTGCACTCCTGCGCCGTGCGCACCTCATGGCCGAATGAACTGACATGTTCCGCCACATGCTTCCAGTGGGTGTCACGTTGGGCAGCCGTAGTCTGACTATTGGCACCCACTAGCATGTCACGGCTGTGTCCCCGCACGTAGTCCACGAGGAAGTCCAGTTCCTGCTTACAGAAAGGCTTCTTCCTCGACGTGCAGGAGGTCGTGGCTGTGTGTGGGGTCCCAGCCTGTGCTGCAGATGCAACCTTCCTCCTCTTGGACTGTGGCGCAGACCCTGGCTGGCTAATGCCGCCCTGACCAGTATGGCCAGTGGGTTGGGTGGATTGAGCCGAGGGAGTGGCAGGTGGAGGGATGACCAAAGGCCTGACTTGTGTCAGTGGCAGCTGGGTGCCCACTAATGGACCCTGCGCAGCAACATCAGCTGTGGCAGGGTCATTGACCGCAACGGTCCTGGTTGGCAGACTCACAACCGGGGTGCTGTTGGGTGCATCTGCCCCTGCACTTGCCAACACCCGGCTGTTCGGGGCAGCAGATGACATGACTGCCCCAGGGACACGTGTCTTGGTCTGAGCAGCCCGGCCTGCCCCAATGGTTTCCCCCCTGGCCTGTTGGAGATCTACCAAGGGCTCTTCAAGTGCCAACGCAGCCTGCGCTGGCAGACCCTGAGCCTGGGTGGCGGTGTCCACAACTGCACCTGCAGCTACCGCTACCCTTGGGCCCGTGGCAGTCGATGGAACGGACTGCCGGGTCATACGGGTGCCAGTGCCAGATGCAGGAGCTGCATCCCCCTGAACCACAGGGGGTGGTGGCATGGCTGCACCGACACATGGCACAACATTGTGCTCAAGTGGCGCACCCCTGCCTCTTCCCCCTCTGTGGCTGCCCTGGACACCCTGGAGTCCCCCTACTCCCTGGTCACCACGGCCACGTCCCCGACCACGCCCGCCACGAGGAGGACGCCCAGCTGAGGCGCCCCTCACCTTTGGTAGCCTCCCTACCATGGCACAGATGTTATAGTGCTGGCACAGATGGAGTGGTGCCAATGGGAGGTGTACAGCACAATTGACCTGGGCAATTGGGGTGAAGGGGGTGGGAAGCAAGATGTTAACAGCCCCCCTGCACCTGCAAGGCTGTATGTGACCCCGGTGATGTGTTGACGGGTCACGCAACGCTCAGGCACCCCAAAACTGCAGTAAAACCGTGCACGCAACCCTGCAGCCTACGTGCGTGGATTAAACCTCCCGCAGTACGCGGTGGCACCCAGTAACACGTATAACGCGTACGCGTGGGACACGCAGGCTACGATGACATCGAAAATGGGTGCGATACACAGGGGCACCCGCAGTGGGAAAAGGAGCGTTTGCGACTCACCGTCTGACTAGCGCGATGCAGAAAAACACGCGTAGCCAATACCCCCGCCAAAAGAAGAGATACGTCCTTGAGAGCTGTGAAGTAGATGGCGCGCGAAACAACTGGAAGCAGCAACACACGTCGGTCTCCACGAAAGGCACGTACAGCGAACTGCTGGGCCCGCTCACCTTTAACCCGTGCTGAGGGAAAATGCACGCGCGCGTCAAGTCACATGCGGACGTGCACTTTTTCACGTTTGATTACGCGCATTACACGCGGACGTGCAGTTTTTCACGCGCGCACGCTTATGCATGGGCCCTTTCCTCCTATTACACGCGGACGTGCAGTTTTTCACGCGCGCTTACGCGCATTACACGCAGCGTGCAGATTTTTCACGTGCCTAATCACTCCGTATGAAGCTGGCCACGCGAAAACGCACGGAAGACCGCGCTCCTGCCCAGAAGGACACTTCACTGGCCCCCAGTGCCCCAAGCAGCCTCCCACATGCCATCTGCTGCTGCCTGCCTGCCTGCCTGCTGCCACCGTGCCCTGCCATTTGGTGCCTGCACATCAGCCATCTGCAGGGGTCCAGTTGCTGTGTCCACCCCTGCTGGTACAGAAGAGTCCCGACTCAAATGACATCGCTCCACAGCCCAGCCCCAGGACCCAGTTGGTCAGCCACTCCTGCCCCTGGGGTTGCCATGTGGAGCACATCCACATCTGACACCAGTTGCAACCCCCGGCCAGAGGGGCAGAGGGGCAGAGGGGCACCAGCTTCACTGCCACCGAAGTTGGTGTCCTGGTGGAGCAAGTCCTGGGGCAGTATGATGCCCTCTTCGGATCGTCCCGCGCCAAGAGGGAAGGACGGGAGAGGACGCGGAGGGGGTGGCAACCCGCAACATCCAGAAGGTCAAGAAGCGCTGGGAGGACTTGAGGTCAAGGACCCTCATGAAGGCCCGGCGCCTTGTGGAGGGGGGCCGGGGCCGCATGAGTTCCATCCAGTTGAGGGTCCTGGAACGCATACACCCAGCGCTCCACGCCCAGGTCCTTGAGAGGGAGACCCGTCTGGAGTTGAGCGGTAAGTGGCCAAGCATTGCTGTGTGAGACAGGGCATGTTGCAGTGTGCTGGTTGTCTGATACCTGCCTGTATGTGTGACATAGGCCATGTACGCATGTATGTGTGCAGGGACATCATGGTAATGCATGTGCGACCTGTAATGTGTGAACCGCATGGTTGTTGCATGTGTTTGAATGTGACATGGGGAGCCCTGTGCAGATTGCACACATGACAGCATGGAAGTCTCTGTTCCTGGACATGGGTGGGGGCCTGGTGGAGGCTGCCCCTGGTGGCTGGGGGGTGGGGGTGGTGGGAGACATGTGTGGGTGCCAGGTGGAGGGTGCCCCTGGATGCTAGGGGGTGGGGGTGCAGGGGGACATATGTGTGGGGGCCTGGTGGAGGGTGCCCCTGGTGGCTGGGGGGGTGGGGGTGCTTGGAGACATGGGTGGGGGCCTGGTGGAGGCTGCCCCTGGTGGCTGGGGGGGTGGGGGTGCTTGGAGACATGGGTGGGGGCCTGGTGGAGGCTGCCCCTGGTGGCTGGGGGGTGGGGGTGGTGGGAGACATGTGTGGGTGCCAGGTGGAGGGTGCCCCTGGATGCTAGGGGGTGGGGGTGCAGGGGGACATATGTGTGGGGGCCTGGTGGAGGGTGCCCCTGGTGGCTGGGGGGGTGGGGGTGCTTGGAGACATGGGTGGGGGCCTGGTGGAGGCTGCCCCTGGTGGCTGGGGGGTGGGGGTGGTGGGAGACATGGGTGGGGGCCTGGTGGAGGCTGCCCCTGGTGGCTGGGGGGGTGGGGGTGCTGGGAGACATGAGTCGGACATGTGTGGGGGCCTGGTGGAGGCTGCCCCTGGTGGCTGGGGGGTGGTGGTGCTGGGAGACATGTGTGGGGGCCTGGTGGAGGCTGCCCCTGGTGGCTGGGGGGTGGTGGTGCTGGGAGACATGGGCGGGGGCCTGGTGGAGGCTGCCCCTGGTGGCTGGGGGGTGGGGGTGCAGGGGGACATATGGGTGGGGGCCTGGTGGAGGCTGCCCCTGGTGGCTGGGGGGGTGGGGGTGCTGGGAGACATGGGTGGGGGCCTGGTGGAGGCTGCCCCTGGTGGCTGGGGGGGTGGGGGTGCTTGGAGACATGGGTGGGGGCCTGGTGGAGGCTGCCCCTGGTGGCTGGGGGGTGGGGGTGGTGGGAGACATGTGTGGGTGCCAGGTGGAGGGTGCCCCTGGATGCTAGGGGGTGGGGGTGCAGGGGGACATATGTGTGGGGGCCTGGTGGAGGGTGCCCCTGGTGGCTGGGGGGGTGGGGGTGCTTGGAGACATGGGTGGGGGCCTGGTGGAGGCTGCCCCTGGTGGCTGGGGGGTGGTGGTGCTGGGAGACATGGGTGGGTGCCTGGTGGAGGCTGCCCCTGGTGGCTGGGGGGTGGGGGTGCTGGGAGACATGGGTGGGGGCCTGGTGGAGGCTGCCCCTGGTGGCTGGGGGGGTGGGGGTGCTGGGAGACATGAGTCGGACATGGGTGGGGGCCTGGTGGAGGCTGCCCCTGGTGGCTGGGGGGTGGGTGTGCTGGGAGACATGGGTGGGGGCCTGGTGGAGGGTGCCCCTGGTGGCTGGGGGGGTGGGGGTGGTGGGAGACATGAGTCAGACATGGGTGGGGGCCTGGTGGAGGCTGCCCCTGGTGGCTGGGGGGTGGTGGTGCTGTGAGATGTGTGGGGGCCTGGTGGAGGCTGGCCCTGGTGGCTGGGGGGTGGGGGTGCTGGGAGACATGAGTCGGACATGGGTGGGGGCCTGGTGGAGGCTGCCCCTGGTGGCTGGTGACTGGGGGTGGTGGGAGACATGGGTGGGGGCCTGGTGGAGGCTGCCCCTGCACTGCTGGGGGGTGGGGGTGCAGGGGGACATGAGTGGGGGCCTGCTGGGGGGTGGGGGTGCAAGGGGACATGTGGCTTGGCTGGGGGGCATGCCCATGGTGGATGGGCTGCCTGCGGGACATGACCAGGGGTGCAGGGTAGTCCCCTGTGGTGTGGGCTGCCTGCAGAGGTCGTGGAGGGGGTAGAGGGGAGACCTGGGAGGACCCACACTGGCAATTCACCTCTTCAACTTCCCGCACACCTACGTAATACACTGCCCCACTCGCACAGGCCCAATCGCGTGTAGGATTTCTCGCGCACCCCTGAAATCCACGTACCCAGGCCAATCGCGTGTAGAATTTCTCGCGCACCCCTGAAATCCACGTACCCAGCCCAATCGCGTGTAGATTTTCTCGCGCACCCCTGAAATCCACGTACCCAGGCCAATCGCGTGTAGAATTTCTCGCGCACCCCTGAAATCCACGTACCCAGCACAATCGCGTGTAGAATTTCTCGCGCACCCCTGAAATCCACGTACCCAGGCCAATCGCGTGTAGAATTTCTCGCGCACCCCTGAAATCCACGTACCCAGGCCAATCGCGTGTAGATTTTCTCACGCACCCCTGAAATCCACGTACCCAGGCCAATCGCGTGTAGAATTTCTCGCGAACCCCTGAAATCCACGTACCCAGGCCAATCGCGTGTAGAATTTCTCGCGCACCCCTGAAATCCACGTACCCAGGCCAATCGCGTGTAGAATTTCTCGCGCACCCCTGAAATCCACGTACCCAGGCCAATCGCGTGTAGAATTTCTCGCGCACCCCTGAAATCCACGTACCCAGGCCAATCGCGTGTAGAATTTCTCGCGCACCCCTGAAATCCACGTACCCAGCACAATCGCGTGTAGAATTTCTCGCGCACCCCTGAAATCCACGTACCCAGCCCAATCGCGTGTAGATTTTCTCGCGCACCCCTGAAATCCACGTACCCAGGCCAATCGCGTGTAGAATTTCTCGCGCACCCCTGAAATCCACGTACCCAGCACAATCGCATGTAGAATTTCTCGCGCACCCCTGAAATCCACGTACCCAGGCCAATTCCACGTACCCAGGCCAATCGTGTGTAGAATTTCTCGCGCACCCCTGAAATCCACGTACCCAGGCCAATCGCGTGTAGAATTTCTCGCGCACCCCTGAAATCCACGTACCCAGCCCAATCGCGTGTAGATTTTCTCGCGCACCCCTGAAATCCACGTACCCAGGCCAATCGCGTGTAGAATTTCTCGCGCACCCCTGAAATCCACGTACCCAGCACAATCGCGTGTAGAATTTCTCTCGCACCCCTGAAATCCACGTACCCAGGCCAATCGCGTGTAGAATTTCTCGCGCACCCCTGAAATCCACGTACCCAGGCCAATCGCGTGTAGATTTTCTCACGCACCCCTGAAATCCACGTACCCAGGCCAATCGCGTGTAGAATTTCTCGTGAACCCCTGAAATCCACGTACCCAGGCCAATCGCGTGTAGAATTTCTCGCGCACCCCTGAAATCCACGTACCCAGGCCAATCGCGTGTAGAATTTCTCGCGCACCCCTGAAATCCACGTACCCAGCCCAATCGCGTGTAGAATTTCTCGCGCACCCCTGAAATCCACGTACCCAGGCCAATCGCGTGTAGAATTTCTCGCGCACCCCTGTAATACACGTACCCAGGCTAATCGCGTGTAGAATTTCTCGCGCACCCCTGAAATCCACGTACCCAGGCCAATCGCGTGTAGATTTTCTCGCGCACCCCTGTAATACACGTACCCAGGCCTATCGCGTGTGGGGACACCCGCACACCCCTGAAATACACGCTCCCCGCACTGCGTTTGCTGCTGCCCTTTGCGCTGGATTGGGGATTTTGATGGCTTTTCCCTGCGCAAGGGGCGTTCTTGGGGGCGTAACTGACGCTGCTGCAGGGTCGCTGCGCCACTCTGCGCCACGGCTGGTTGTGGATGTTGGAATCCATGAATACGCTGTGCGCCTGAATGTGTTTCGGCGCACGCGGCTGGCGCAGCCTACCGCACGCGCACACTGTGCGCCAGCCGCGTGCGCCACTTGTGCGCCGAATTCTATGAATTGGCCCCAAAATGTTCACATGGAGCTTGCTCTCACCCGCAACCTCTAGTTTCAAGTCTGATTTTGGTAAAATTTCAAAGACCTGAAAAGTGTATTTAGTATCTGCCCTACGTTACCGGAGCAAACTCTAATTCTTGCACCGTTTCTCCCAGTCCTTCGTTTTCCTGTGAACGCACTCGGAATCGGTAAAAAAAAAATAGCATGTAGACTATATTAACAAATAAATAAATATTAAACGAAATAACTTTAGTCGTCATTAGGGTGCTAATAATAGTTTTCTCTGTAGCACGCCTCAAAGTGACTCCCAGACCGGTTTCCCAGAAATCACCTCTAATGCTTGCTAGATGTGAGCAGCCACAGGACTCTTTCATTATCTGCTAATGCCGCGTGCCAACCCCCCTTCCCATGAGTTACTGGGCACGTGCTAACGAAGCCCTCCTGGGGAACGAGGGAACGGGGACACAGGCCCTCAATTGATGAGCTTGGCATTCTGGCGATCGTTCCCATCCCTCTTCACAACAGAGACCAATCAAACTAATAGTCAGCGATGCTGCCTAAGCGGGTAGCATGATACATTCCCACCCAGCTGTTGCAAATAAGAGTGACTGAACTATTATTTAAAGCAATGTCCATGTTACTCGATTTTCGGTCGATTAGCCTGGCCCTTTTCGAATGCAAGGATCTAAGCGTAAGATTTATTCGAGTTCATTCTGTGAGCAGGTCTCTTTCTCGAGTTCCTTCTTCTTATTTTATAATGTCGTTTTCACTCCAGTTTTCCATCCTTTTTCTTAAGTAGTCTTGTTTTTTGATAGAGTTGACTAGACATGTCAGCAGGAACCCTTGTGTGTATTTACATCTTAACTGAATTGTTCGTAGTGATGGCTTGCGCCAAGACAGGGGTAGACCAGTAAACTCACAGCTTCCTGAGTCGTAATGCCAATGGGGCTCATTACATATTCGACGGTGCAGTGCATTTTTGGTGGTAATTCGGTTACATACACTTTTGGGGAGGGGATATTAACCGAATTACTGCCAATTTGACTGCACCTCTGAATTCTGCGATGGGAGGTGGAGTGGGGGCCTTAGGTAAATCCTCCTCCCGATCTCCAAAAATCATGGGCTTTACCATGTCAGAATTACCAATCATGTTAAATCCACTGAGATCCCGAGGGAGTCCTACGGACTCTGAAAAAGAGGATTAACACTGTTTTACCACCCCTTGTAATCGCATGTTCAATCCACAGCACCAAATGGCGGTAACAGTAAAGGAGTTTGGCAGTATCTCAAAGGAATTACCGCCAAACTCATAATGAGGCCCATCAATGTTTCTTTTTCTTTTGACTTACAGTGAGGAGGTTGATGTTTCCATTACTTCATTCCAAGATTCTTGACTTCAGATGTTCGTGATCCACCCTTGAGATCAAAATAGCAACGCTTTAAAATCAAGTTTAAAATAATGACAGCCAAAGAATGAAAGAGCTTTGTCCAAAACTGCTCATTGTACAGTTTGCAAAATAAGCCAATATGAAGGAATGAGAAAAGTACAGTTTATTTGTTAATTTATTTACTTCACTACATACTTTCAGGGTCATCACGAGTTTGGCAGTAGCCCTTAAATGTGGCGGTAACGCTATTGCCGCTGCATTTAAGGGTCCACCAAATCACAGGTTTGGCTGAATTTACCCCCCAGCTCTGAGGTGGGGGTAAATGCGCCGGGAAAATTCCTATTTTTAGGGCACAGTTAGTGCTGCGCTATTAGCGCACGCTAATTGCACCAAAAATTCCCCAATGGACCCAATGGGGAATGGGGAATTACCATTACCGCCAAACCTGTGATCTGGCACTAATAGCTTCACAGGGAGCATTTCTTCCAAGTTAGTTTATACGCTTCACTAAGACTTTGCATCCAGGTTGCAAAAAGCAGGCGTTAAATTCTCCAACCCGCAAAGGGACCTCGTAGTAAGGCGGTAAGGATTTACCGGTACCGGTAAAATACCGGTACCGGTAAACCCTTACCGCCTACCGTGTAATGAGGCCCAAAGTGTGCCATGTCTTCCAACTCTACTTGACACTAGGGCATCTTGAGTCAATATAACGACCTCATCTTCTGCTAAGAGTTTCTCCTAGCAACAGACATTCAAAACGGGCTCTTGTTATTGGGGTCCTTTGAAATTTACTGCTAGTCCATGTCAGGTACTCTTTCATTTCTTGACTGGCGAGAATCATGAATTGTCTGCCAGGTTTTACAATCTCACGCAATTCTCTGTCCTCCATTATCCAACACTTTAGCCTTTTATTTTTATTTCACTGATCATCTTGTTGTCCAATAAACCTGGAGTATCAAACAAGTGAATAGCGTTGATGTTTGCCAACATCCTACGGATGCTGGAGAACCACTTAATAGCCTCCACGCTCCATTTAGCCAGCAGGTCTGACAAGATGCATTGAGTCAGTAAGCATTTGGATTTGCCCAAACTGCAAGCCTGGGCTCTAAGGCCAAATCGTCCTCAATAAATCTTAGACCAATTTATTTTGGGCAGCAACATTTGTTGCTGAACAGGAAAGGGCCAAAAGCTTTTTTAGAAATAGATGTTCTTCTCTTTGGATTCCAGCCTGTTCAGCAAAGCTCCAGATTGCTGCTCCATAGTTAATTGCCGCCAATGTTCGAGCAGGGAACCAGGGTGTGTAACGACCCCTGTTGTCAGATTGAATGCATGCCTCATTATAGTTATGCAGTATCTTCAAAATATTCATCATATTATTTGGGAAATCATAGGACCCAAGCACCTGCCATAGTTTACTACGGTTAAATTTGTCAAAAGCGGTGCTTAGGTCCATGAAAGTTATCTAGGCTCTTTAGCGGGTCTTTACTGGGTCCGCTGCAAGTAGGGAAGTTTGTTGACATTTTGCATGGATTTGTTGAGGGCAGATTGGGTTACAGTCATGAGAGTGAGGCGGTAGGAGAAATAGTGGTGTTGCTGCGTTCTGTGATTGTTTGCATCTTGGTGATGTTAGGAGGTATCAGGGCATGGCCTGTCCTTGTTTGAAATATGATGTTCGAGTACGAGGTTTCTATGCTGAGAGTAAAAATCAAGCTTAGGGTAGGACCTGCTCTGGGTGGATTCACTAATCCGTTTCGTGAAGCCCAAGCAGCAAAGGTTTTGAAGAAACATCCTTCACTCTTGCTGCATTGCTTCTTGACCTAGGGTTGGAATCAATCAGTAGGATAGTTCTTTGTGCCTCAGAGTGAGTGAACATGGCTAGGTCTACGTTTTTACAGGGATTTTATAAAAGAAGGCTGTTTTATCTCGATTTCCTGTGGACTAGGGTGAAGTGGGTGTTTGGATTGGGTAAACAGCACATTATCATGTCTTCTAAAGGGTTACCAGACATTTGGTCGAAAAAAATTGGTCGACCAGACAAATGGTCGAACCAATTTGGTCGAAAACCAAATGGTTGAATTTTTGTATTTTTTTATTTTCACCCCTTTTTTTGGGGGGGGGGGTCCCCCCCAACCCCCTTTTTTTCTAAAAACCCATTTTTGTAAAAAACGAAAACCCGAAAAATAAATATATAATTTTAAAAAAAATTCGACCATTTGGTTTTCGACCAAATTGCGTCGACCAAATGTCATTCGACCAGTTTTAGGTCGACCAAATGTCTGGACACCCTTCTTAAAGATATCTACGTGGAACTAGTGATTTCTGTGGTGGCTAGGCTGGCCATGCGGATTGCTGCATTATCTCCTCTGCTACATGTTCTAAGTTTGCAGAGGATTTTTTGTCTTGCAGGGAGCAGGTTGCAGAGAACCAGGTTTGTGTGTGGCCTAGAAAAATGAATGTCTACATCGCCCAGTTGTGGATTTCTAGGGGCGTGTTCAACAGCTGAGAGGACATTGGCCAGAATTACCTTTATGGCAGAGGTTTCTGATTGTGAGCATTATTTTGGTATAACTTAGGGTCAGAGTGGAGTTTCAGAGCATGTCTGCACAATAGACTGTTCATTGCATGTTCCCTCGCTATACATATTATCCAGAATAAAACAGGATTAAATGGACATTACGATGCTCCTGTTATTTTTGCACGGTCAAGCCAAATTCTATGCTCTGCACCATCTATGGATGAGTGTGATACTTATTACTGTAGAGAACATTTAAACATGATACATTTCAATTTCTTGATTTCAACACAATAATTTCAGTTAATTAAAGGCTATGCACCTGCATTTTACTCTATTGGAGCTTGAACTTACGTAAATGCGAGCAATAGTTCCCTCTTGCCCCAAATCAGGAACAGATTTCATAGATCCAGTTTCAGTCCACGTGTCCAAAGAGTTTCAAATAGTAATATAGTAGTTAAAACCTTTTACAACAAATGATCATTTGTTTCTTACATCCCCCCCGCCAAAGATATTTAAATAAAATGAAAATCGAACAAAAATATCCAAGAACTTGGGAGGTAGGTGACATTTCGAAAAGCCTCCAACCTAGATGTCCCCTATGATGTCATTTTGCATGTCACTGTGGACCCCTTCTGTGATGTCATATATGTGCGGTGGAGTGGGGGGGCTGAGCTAGGATGCTCATCCTTACCCCATTGTGTTATTGCTCCTTTACCCTTTGCGCTGTCCAAAAAAAGTGGCCCACTTTGACAAATCTAAACTGGCCCACACTAGCCTGTTTGTGTTTTCGGTTCGGGCATTGCCGTATCGGCCAGTCCGAGCCTCCTTCTCACCGCCACCTGCTGTGCACCCAGCGGGTGACTCCGCGTTGCAGGAGCCAGGGCATTACTTCATCCTGCCCCACATCTCCGGGCACTGGCTGTCATTTCACACTGCCTCATCCTACCCTGCGCTACCCCCACACTGCTTTTCATTTCCTCCAACTGCTCAGCACTTCTTCATGCTGTTTATTCATCCACACAGCTTCACCAGCCACTGGCATTGCCTGACCCCGTGACGCTGCCTCACATCTTCCAATTCACATCCCCTCATACTACCCCAGCGCCTTATCATCTCACATCCAGTGACACTACCTCTTGCCCCCTGAATCTGCCTCCATTCATAGGAATGCTCCTCACGTTGCATCGTGTTGCCCAATCCCACCGCGTTCACCCTTACAAGGAACCAGCATTGCTTGTTCTTCACCATGGCAATGGCTCACATCCCCTTAAACTGATCAGTACTCTTTCAATACCTCCATCACTCTTTTTTTCTTTTTGTTTTTTACCTCCATCACTCTTAGACTTACTCCCATCACTCACCTTTCCCCAAAACTGCTCAGGCCCTCTCACATACCTTTACACGACGCGACAATGCGTCACATTGTCTTACACTGCTTTGATTCACTCTGATTCACATTCAGTCACAGTCTCTGCTCCCCTGAAGCTAGTTCCCACCCCTCACACTGATTCCCATCTCCTCACAGTGGCTCCCATCACCACACAGCCTCACACCACTTCAACACCGCCTGACACACCTTGAAGTCACTAGTTTCTGCCTCAGTGCTTTCATATTGCCTCCTATCCATGCAAAGAGCCTCACTCCCACTTTGTGATATCCATCACCTCACCATATGCACTTTAATTGTGTCATTCATTAAGCTGTCAAGCACTGCTTGACATCTCTTCAGCGCTTAATCTCACATCACTCTGACAGCGCTTCACAATCCTTTACACTGCATCATACTAATTATGTAGCACTAGTATGTATGCAATAAAGGCTGGATTATTTTTGGCTTACTGCACAAAAACCCAGACTCATTTAAAAGTGGAAAAGGTCGCTTTAATGTGACAGGCCAAAGCTTACAATTAAACGCATACCTGGCTCCATGGCCTTACAAACTAAAGACATATTTCAAACAACCAATTAAATAATTAAACATTCTCATTTTTTACCCAACAATTAAATAATTAAATAAAGTCATTTCCTCCCTAACTATCCCTTGGACCCTACCGTCTCCTTGCCCTTTTCCCAGGCGTCCCGCTTTCTCCCTGGGGCCATGCCCCTCCAGGCTCAATACCTGTTCCCCCGTGGTGGCCCGATTGTGCAAACAGCGCCACCCCATCCTTTCCCGTGTCATTTCCCCATTGTGCTTCCCTCCCCCCACATCAAAAGGGGCCATGCCCCCGGAGCCCAGGACCACTTCAATACCCCTCAGACTCCCCTCTACACCAAACTCCCCCTTCCTATGACCTGCAGCCAGTCTGACCTGCCACATCAGCAACAAAATTTTACATTACACTTCACTGATGCCCCGACCTGTCACACAAAACTACCATATAATAGCTCCTTAACGGACCAAAAAACCCCGTAAGAACTTGACATGGGACGTAAAAAAACCCCGCAGAAACCAAGTACAATGGTCCCCCATCCCCATTTAATAAAACCAGACACCAGACCTAAACCAAAATGAAAGGGTGGGAGGGCGGGACAATCACCAAGTCCAACCGGCGCCTGCCTCCCGAACCTTCCCCGGCCCTTAAATACCCTAGGGAGGCGCTCTGCCCCCCACGGCCACTCGCTGGCCATGTGCAGCGCCAAAAACTTCCCCGGGGGGAAACGCTTCGCGTTCCCCCGCTCCCCCCCTTTTCAAATAAAGTGCAGCTGCTTTAGTGCTCCTTTGCTGAAGTGAAACACAATTACAAACCGACTCTCACAAATATGGGTGTGCATGCAAGAAGAGTGAGTGTCAGAGCACCTTACTAGTACCCTCAGGAAACAGCTATCAAAATGCAAACTCACAAAAATGTAGCATTAGTGTTTTCACCACTGAAATATGCACGGGTAACTGCTGATATCCGTTTATCGAATTCTAATGACCCTTTATTGGCATGAAAAGTGAGGAAAAGTAGGATGGTGTCATTTGACATGCTGTGTATCAAGTTGTAAAATGGTTTGGATATTAAGGAATGGGACGAGTATTTATGGATTTCATGCCTTTGAATGTAAAAGACAATAAAGAACCGAAAACGCCCAAACATTGGCTATGGTAACACTTGTTTTTCTTTTACGTTTGATCTAATTCATGATATTTGATTGAATATTAAATTTGGGTTATTTTTACTTTCTTCATTTTTCGCTTAGTTATTTAAAAGAAAATGTAATGGGGGCGTGGCCTGGAGCGCCTACGATGCGGTAGCTCTCCTGATGGCCTCCGTGGAAGGCCCGCTGCATTTCGAGCATTAACGAGGTTTTGGCGAGCCATCTCGCAAATAAGATGCCTGCGGTGGCTTGAGAAGACCTAGGGCTGCTGCCAGGATACAAATAAGGATCTGAGGTCCTGGGGAGACGGATTCCGAGCCGGGTGTGCTCCGCGGCCCCTCCACCGTGTGATCCAAAATAGCAGGTGGAGCCGTAGAAGCCTGCGGGAGAAAGAATGAAAGTGTGAATCCTCGGCGCTGATGAACTCGACGGAGGCGCGTCGCCTGCTGCGCGCCCTCCAGGCACCATTGACACCACCCCACCCTGAAAGAGCCATCCAGCCTGGAGCCTGAGGACCGTGCACAACGTTCTGCCTGTGGCATACATCTGCCCCTGCCCGCGCCCCGAGCCTGAACACCATGGACCGAGTTGGGGAATTTCAGTGAGGGGCCCGGTGACACAGTGGGGAACAGAACATACGGGATGCGGGGAGCAGAAAAGCTCTCCTGACCTTATAGACCCCTGAAGCCATCGGGCTACAACATCCGGTAGCCCCACGAAGATCGGGCTCCCCAAACTCCCCCCAACAGTCCCCCCATACTCCAACAGCCTCGCACAGTGTGGGCCACCCAGCAGACCTCATCACCCGGCTGGATTACCTTCGTCCCCCCCTCACTGGAGGGAGAGGACCAACTCTTGGCAGCAGAGCGATCGAAGCCCCGCAGACTGTGAAATCATGGAGGAATGCTGATAGGACCTCGCTATACTCAGGTACCTGCAGTGAGTTGAGGAGTCCCTCACAGTGTCACAGATCCTGGGTAGAGGGACAAATAAATCAGGGTCCCTTCTCCTCTCATCTAGTACCTAAACAACCTGTTTACCTCCCCATCTCCTGGGGTGCCCTAGCCCACACAACAACCCCCCCGCCTTAGCCTCGACAAGGCGACAACTGCATTAGTGTATACTGTTTTGGATACAGAGGGACACCTTTCACTCCATTCTCCTGCTGCTGGGGTGTGGTCTCCCGAAGCCTGCATGGTATTGATCGCTGGCGGTTAAGGCTTCGCCTGGACCTATTGAGGAGAACTTGGTGAGGGCGGGGGGGAAGAGTCATCTAAATGGGCCCAGTGACCAGCCCTAGGTGATAACCCAGCGTGGACCTCAATGGTGATATACCATTAACAAGGGGGCCCTCATTAACACCGGCCACACTCACCAACTGTAGCAGAAGGAGCTGACAACCATTCTTTCCAGGAGGAACAGCTAAAAGTGGCTTTCTCCCCTTTCCACCCCTGGAGCTGCACCACCTTCGATCCCTCACTCCTATTCCTGGGGTGCCCCGGCCCACAGAACAGCCTCCCGCTCCTGACTACGAGGATACAATAATCCTGCCCACAGCCGTTGAATTGAGAATA
Organism: Ambystoma mexicanum; assembly: GCF_040938575.1. Classification (NCBI taxonomy): domain Eukaryota; kingdom Metazoa; phylum Chordata; class Amphibia; order Caudata; family Ambystomatidae; genus Ambystoma; species Ambystoma mexicanum. Next base: position 523,986,971 of record NC_090941.1, on the reverse strand, counting down.
AGGGGGCTCCCCCCTCGCCCAGTGCTCCACCCGGGAGACGCAGCTCTGGAGCCTCCCACACCAATAAAGAACCGACAATAGAACCCGTTTAAGCCCTGCACGACTGTGCACAGCGAACTGAGCCAAGACCACAACCTTATCTACCCTTCTCCATCCTGAAAACTACTGAAAACTCCTTGCCCCACCTACGGAAGAGATCATGGCTAAACAGTCAAAATCTGGTACGAACCCCGACATAGCTACTTTGTTGCTGCCAGCTGATAGAGGAAAGAAACAGGACCCCCTAAGCTTACTCCACAGAGGTCCTCAGATGACAAAGGGTCCCTTGCCACCAAAGATGATATCCAAGCATTCATGGCAGATATGAAGGCTGAATTTAGGTCATGCATGACCGAGCTTTCCACAAAGTTGGAACACACCGATCAAAGGGTATCAGAGGCTGAACAAAGACTGGGTGAGGTTGAAGAGCGATCCCAAGACCATGCAGCCGCTCTAGGGGAGATTCCAATGCTCAATCAGGACCCTCCAAGGCAAATGTGAAATCCTAGAATTTAAACAAGAAGACCTTGAAAATAGGGCTCAGCGCAACAACCTTTGAATTTGGGGGGTTCCAGCTTCGATTCCAGACAAAGACCTGGAGGAAATTGTGGGAGACTTCTTCCAATCACTGCTTCCACAGCTCGACAAACCTCAACTCCTTCTGGACCGCACCCATAGGTTGTGCCCACAGTGGAGGGGTGGAAACAGACACCCCCTGATGTAATAAGTAGGGTGCACTTCTTCACCACAAAAGAAGCCATCTCAGCGATAAGCCGCTCTGGAGACGAATTTCCTTTTCAAGGCTTTCCCCTCCAGATTTACCAGGACCTCTCCCTCCTCACACTACAAAAGAGAAAAGCCCTCCGACCTTTAGCCCTCTTCCTCCAGGACCACCAGATCCGATACAGATGGCTGTTCCAGACGGTGCTGCAGTTCTCTTATAAAGGTACTCTTCGGAAAATCAGTCATCTTGAAAACACTGAAAAGATCATGCACCTGGAATCACCTGACGGGCTACTTCTCCAGCTTCGGAAGGGGCGGGGAGAGAGAGGCCTCTTCCCCACCGAAACCTAGATGGGCATCCTGGTACAGGGTGCCAAAGACCGGAAAGAAAAGATGGACCACGATAGGGGCAATGAGCGGGAGGGGGTTATGCTAGACCCTGAGATGCTGAAACCTGGTTGCATGGCCTGGTATCCCTTGCCCAGTATTGACTGGGATGACGAAGCTCTACTCCCTCCCCTCTTCCGACATCATATGCTTCTTGAGCGAGGGTTCGTCGACTCCGAAATTTGAAACAATATTCCACACAACTTGCAGCGGGCCCCCTGCGGCCTATGCTCATTTCCAAGGTACAGTTCATCGATGAGTCCTTGGAATGCAACACTGTTCCTGTTCCTTGCCCCAGGATGAAGGGGCGGCAGTGGTCTTACTACAAGAAACCCATCTATTTCCAGCAAACTTCGGATGACTACGTTCTAGACACTTCCCACTTCAGTTTCTGGCCTCTAGTGGCACCAAAAAAGGGGGAACAGCGATCCTGTTCATGAAGAGGTTGAACCCTCAGATCCTGAAAACAAAACAATGTATTGCGGTCAAATGCCTACTGCTGGGACAATCATATACTTTCATTTCAGTGTATGCCCCCAATGTGGGACAAACCGCCTTCTATGAATCGCTATACTCGGCCCTCGCCTCCTTCTCGGAAGGCCAAATTATGATTGGAGGGGACTTTAATGGGGTGCCAGACCCCACAAAGGACAAATCGCATCCCCCCTGTCCTGGAGACTTCACGCTGGTCTCCTATGCCTCTTCAGGACCCTGGAGGTGGTAGACTCTTGCGGGTGCTTCACCCCTCCGAGAGAGAGTTCTCCTTCTATTCCTATGTACATAGAACCTATTCAAGGTTCAACCTCCTACTGATGTCCCCTCAGGTATTAACCTACGTCAACAACGTTTCTAATGGGTCGAGAATTCTATCTGACCACGCTCCAATCACTTTGGAGATCCGAGCCCAGGAACCATCTCATAACCTGCAACGCAGATGAACCCTATATGACCCGATACTTAACGAAATGCCGCTAAGGGACACAATTGCATCAATGATTAAGATTTGTTTTTAGGGAAAAGCCAAACAAAGATACCTCCCTTGCAAACACTTGGGACAGTATGAAGGCGGTGGCCTGGGGAGAACTAATTTTGCAAGGAGTAGCATTTCACAAGAAAATATGACAAACCCGCCTAGCCCTTGAAGAGGAACTCCGGGAAGCTGAGAAGATTCATAAACAAAAAGGCTGGACCCCAAAAACGCAACGAGCCATCCGCATCACGCGGAAGAAGCTAGAAGCCCACTACACCGAACACACGGCACATCTATTGGCTAAGGCCAAACAATTCTACTATGCGAAGAATAACAAAGCGAATAAGCTGCTTGGGGCTAAATTAGCTAAGGCAAAGGGGAGCAATACAATTGTCGGGGCTATGAGATCAGCGTGGTGTGATACACTACGCCGAGTGAGAAAAGCAATAACTAGCAGCGAGCCACCTGATTCGGTGATGACTGCGTCTCCATGAGATTCAGAAGAGCAGAAAGCATACCTGCAGAGGGCAGCATTCCCCCAGCTGAACAACGCAATCCGAAACAGCCTAGACGCTCCGATCTCAGGTTAGGAGGTCGAAAACACGATAAAATCCATCAAATCCCGAGTTCCTGGCCCTGACGGATACTCCCCCAGATTCTACAAGATCTTTAGGCCACAATTAGTTACCCCCCTGGTCGCCCTTTTTAACTACTTTAGGGAAACTGGTATTGTAACCCCTTCCATGCAAGAATCAATTATTATTCTGTTGCCCAAACCAGGGAAGGACCCGAGGGATCCGGCCTCCTACAGAACGATTGCCCTATTAAATATCAATGCTAATATTTACTCCAGAATTCTTGCTAAACGTCTATAACTCATCTTGCCAGACACAATCCATCCCAGCCAGACTGGCTTTATTAAAAACAGATCTGCAGGAGACAACATTCATAGGGCTCTAGACCTCGTAGATCTTGTCTCCCATGACTCTCAGAGGTTGGTATTGGTGGCCCTAGATGCCACCGAAGTGTTTGACAGAGTTGATTGGGCCTTCATGTGTCACAACCGGGGGGCGTTCGGATTTGGGCCGGTGTTCCAGGCCATGGTCCTGGCTAATTGTAAGTCCCTGAAAACCCTTCTGAGAATTAATGGTTCCCTCTCCAGCCCAATATCCCTAACCAGTGGGACCAGACAGGGATGCCCGCTGTCAACTCTTCTATTTGCACTAATCATGAAACCCTTTGCGCAAACAATTAGACAGAACAATAGCATTAAGGGTTTCCAGGTCGGCCCCTCCCAGCATAAAATTGCCCTATATGCGGACGACGTTCTGCTATCTATTTCTGAAGCTCACTCCAAGCTAAGGCATGCCCTCTCTGAGATAGATAACTTGGAAGAGTCACAGGCTTTTCCATTAACTTCAATAAATCCATTGCCTTGGGAATAGGCTTGTCCCCGGACGAGCGGGAGTCCTTGGTCCCACTATACCCTGTTCAATGGGCGGCAAAGGCGATCCCCTATCTAGGGTTCCAGATCCCGGCAAACCTGAGTGAAACGTACCGCGCAAACTTCCCCCCGCTCATTAAGGAGTTGGAGGACGGCTTGAAGCGATGGGGGGCCCAAGAAATCTCACTAATGGGGCAAATTACGACTTGTAAAATGAATCTCCTCCCTAGATTTCTATACGCTTCTTTGTCCCTACCTGTCGTAATCACATTGCCCACTCTTCTCTTCGCGGTCTACAGAGAAAAATGCTTCGATTTATCTGGAGGGGTAAAAAAGCTACGATACCCCAAAAAACAATGCTAGGTAGTGCAAAGCTAGGTGTCCTAGGTGGCCCTTATCTGTGGAGATATCAAGTGGCGGCACAACTAGAGCATGCCCAAGCATGGCAGGTAACCACCAATCGTCCCAGATGGGCGGAATTGGAACAATCCCGCTTAGCTCTCCCACTGTGCTTTCTTCCACACATCCCACCCCCACTGCAGCGATGATGGGAGGGACTTTTATCAGCTACTAAACACACCATCAGCATCTGGGATTGGGTCCTAAGGCGCAAGGGAATCCCGAGGTGCCTTGGACCCTCTTCCCGTGTTTTATAACCCGACATTCTCACCTGGGGAAAACCCCCAAAATTTCAAGAACTGGATTGCGGGGGCCTTAAAACCCTGGATCAGCTTTTTTGAGGGAGGTCAGCCCGTACCTTTGAACAATGTAAAGGGACCTTCCAGCTTCAGGAAAGGGACAGATTCTCTTACATTTAGCTTCACTACTGGTGCTCTCACCTTGAAACTCTTCAGGCGGTGACACGCACCCTACTTCTCTGGAATTGACCCTCAAAGAACTCCCAGCCTGGGGCAGGGTTTCCACGCTATGCAAACGTTTCTTGGGAGACTTTCTGGCCTCAAAAACTCTATTTATGGTGCAATGGGAAGCAGACATAGGACACCCCACAGAGGACCAATCTTCGGTGGACATCTGGACACGGACGCACTCATCATCCTCCTGCATCACCAACAGAGAGGGTGCTTACAAAATTTTGTTGTGTTGGTATTACCCGCCCCTCAGACTACACCACATGAACCGGGCCTTCGATCCTGCCTGCTGGAGACTCTGTGGCCAGCCAGGCACCTTTTTCCACATGTGGTGGACATGTCCAAAGGCACAACAGTTCTGGAGACAATGCCTTGCGGCCATTGAAGAGATCACCCAGGCAGCACTTCCACTAGACCCTGAGCCCGTACTCCTGGGGGCGCTGGACAAGGGGGTCTATCCCAGATAAGGAAAGAGAGCCAAACCTTTAACTCAGTGCCTCCTGGCGGGGAGAATAGTGGTCACCAGCACTTGGAAATCCCCTGAAGGCCCCTGCATGTCCCGATGGTGGGGAAAGGTATGGGACATATTGATCGCAGAGAAAGTAACGCCAGCCAGAGCGGGGTTGCTCCACCACTTTCAGAATATTTGGGCCCCCCTGCTGGACTATAACCAGAGGTTGCCGGACCTAACCTGCAAGCCCCAAAAGGTCAAGAGAGTCCTGGATGGCGGAGAGTCCCCTCAGGGGAGAGGAGGAATGGAGGGAGAGGCGGTGGACACGGGCTGCTAAAACCTCAGCCCTGGCAAGCGACCTGGGGGAGGTGGGAGGACGGGGCAATGGTAATGCCCTATGTATGAGGGATAACAAGTTATATGAATAATGTATTGCTGCCATCCTGCTTTGGTTTAAAAAGAAACATATTTAAAAAAGAACATATAATTTTGACCTCTTCAATTTCCTTGTTCATCATTTGTCTGAGGTATTTTTATGGTGGTTTTGCCATTACTGGAAAAGCCTATAGACGTATAGACGTAGCTATATCGGCACCAACCAAGAGGGTTCAAGGATGGGGGCTATAATATTGGGTTAAAATGTTGCATTATTCAGCACACTTCCCTTGGAAAAACTGAGTAAAAAGTCGAACAGTTTGCAATTGGTTTGGTAGGGTATCGCCAATCCAAACATGGAACAGATGGAAGCCACCAACAGTGCACAGGAACATTTCACAATGCCCATGATCGCAGTATAAAAATGTGCCAATACATTTCCATGCTGGATGCACCAATATTTTCCAGAATTCTTATATAAGGACAAACTTATTTGCACACAATGCCAATATTGATACTATAAGAAAACATGTCCACACTGGCTCTGCCAATGTATGGCAGTATCCCAACAAAATAACACAATTTTGTTGGCCTTGCCTTTAAAAAATACCATGTCACAGTAGGAAAATATGTCCAAGCTGGCTGTACAATGTATTCCAGTCTAGACACATAATAACACTTACCATGTTTGCTTATTCTTGATGCACAGTAACAAATGTCATGCCATAGTAGGAATGGGCTAAACTGACTGCCCTGGAATGCCAGCCTAGCCAGATTATAGCTCATACCATGCTTGATTCATCATAGAAGCCTAGTAAAAAAGTCATGCCACAGAAAGAAGGGGCTAGACTAGCTACCTCAAAATGCAAGTCTAGCCAAGTAATAACACTTAACATGCTTGCATTATCATCTATATCCAGTTCAATAAATGTCTTTTCACAGTAAGGAATGGCTAGACTAGCTTCCCACAAAATGCCAGTTTAGCCAGGTAATATTTAGCCAGGTAATAACTCTCAAAATGCTTGTATCTTCAGATCCCCAGTACAAAAAAATGTCATGCCACAGTAAGAAATGGCTAGGCTGCATGCCCCAAAATTCCAGTCTAGCCATGTAATAACTCAACATCCTTTCTTTTATCAACTCGGAGTTGATGAAAGAAAGGATGATAATTTTCTTTTGGGAATCTAAGATAGATGGGCAGTAAAAAAATGTGTTGTTAATGCACACCACCTTGGACACCTGCTCCCTGGGCCACACAAACACACATTCGCACACAACATTCACACACAACATTCACACATGGACCCATATGTCATACTCACACTCATTCACATACATAATACATTAAAAAAATTCTTACCAGCATGCAGCCCCAATCCTCACAGACTCCCCTGCCATGCCCCTGGGCTGGTGTGGCTCCTCCATGGGGGCCGAGAGATCTGGTGGGTCAGCAACCCTTCATGCGTATGATTTAAAGTGGCCATTACTGGCATAGATGGGACAATCTAACTATGACATCAATGGTAATTGTAAATCAAATGCATGAAGGCTGAAACATTTCCTGCATTTAATTTAAAGTGACGAGATCAGTTGGAGCGTGGTGCAAAAAATGGCAGCTAATCTAAAAAAGAGAAAGAAAACAGACTGTTTAAAAGGGAACACGTGCTTATTTTTCTGACAAATAGCTGCACCAAGGCTTAAATGAAGATGTGGAATGGCACAATATAAAAATCTAAATTATCAAAGCGTTCCTAACACCACTTACGTAGTTGGTTGATGCCAGAATAATGGGTCTATGTGATTAAAATTCAATTCACATATTACACACTGTATACCGCTTCCATGAAGTTTTTATTACCGAGGCATTGAGCGTATGAAGTTTAATGACACATGAATAGTATCCCTCCCTTCCATTATCCTCCCATCTGTATATTCCAATATGGCCACCGCATTGATCTAGGTGCACGCGTAGGAGGGCCTGACCATATTACAAACACGGCAGTAAGAAATGTGATCACGTGTCATGTATACAAACACCAGCTGGTGGACTGGCACCGGCATTCGGAAGACACGGTACACAAACTAGCACCCAGTGTATCTTAAGATAATGATAGGTGGAGGACTTTCCCACTTAAGGTAATCGTATATGGCCATGTAAGATTTTGACAATATGTTTTTTGCCCGTTCTAAGCAGGGAGGACTACTTTGGAGATGCATCTTGCCCAACGGGCAGAACATAGTGTATTACTCACGCTATACACTTCAGCAGTAAAAGACGGCACCCCACAGGGCGGGGTAAACCAGCCACCTTTTACTTGTAGTGAGAGCTCAGGCTGGTCATTTTAGTCAATTTTGTTTTGGTGTGTTGGTAATCACACAACAACTCTGGTGCTTACCACACATTCTTATGTGGGTTTCTAGGTTTAAGACTTTTTTTCCTACACATCCATACACTTAGCACAGTAAAAAGGGAACATGCAAGCCTACGTTTAAGGTAACTGATTAATTAAGTTCCGGTTTTTTGTCCCTTTCTGTCTGAAATAATTAGATTTCATTGTCAATACAGCATTTAAAGCATATTTTTGCATTTGGTATCCTGCAGATTGGGCTTAGTGAATATGCACAAAGGGGACATAATCTATTGGGACCATAACAAATGGACCACAATATATACAAAACATTGTTTTTCTCCTGATGAATGTTCTGCATTTATGCCAAAAGAACAGAAACATGACATGTTGAGCAACGTGTAATAATCAATATGTACAAAAAGATTGTTGCTAAATGTACTGATGTCACAAAGCATATGTCCAACAAGTGATTGGACTAAATAGTGATGCAATGATTCGGACAGTGGTGCAATGAATCGGTGGTAGAGCAATGTTATGTCACTTTATTTTCTCTTTTGTATGTTAAGGTATCATTACCACATTATTTGGTCAATCAGGTTCTGGAGAGGAACGCAGGGTTGCTTGATGTTCGTGATGGAACGTTTTTCCATTGATTTAAATGAAGTCTGTTATGGAAGGCCAATAGAACATGCTTGGTAATAATGCATGCATTCACAATCAATAATATATTTTTTTCACCAACAGAATGTGCAATTCGATATATATTTTGTAAGCATATACAGGCATTCCAACTGCAAGAGCGCCTGGGTTCACAGCCTATATGTGTAATTATTGAGTTGGAGCCTATGGAGGTCTGGTTTTTCCCAAACCAAAGATTCCTGGGGTTCTCTAAATTGCTTGATATAATTTAAAGTGACGATTTAAATGTTGAAATGCTTTATATATGTGATAGCGGCCATTACTGGCATAGATAGGTTGTGGAAGCTGTTTCATACATGTAATTTTCTTACACTGACCATTACTGGCACAGATAGGTTGTCATCAACTATCTATGTCAGCAATGGTCACAGTAAATCACTACTGCAGCAGTCTCTGCAAGGCATTTACACATGCACAAACACACTGACCCAAAATATATATGCATGCATACATGCATTCACCATTAGACTCACCAAGTCGTTCATGGCATGAACCCATGCAGACAATGCATTACATTCAAACACATTCATACAGGCATGGTATATGTACACACACATACATACTATATATACATATACACACAAACATACTAAATACATAACTACATGCATACATAGAATACATACATAAAAAAGCAATGCTTACCTGTCCTTCAGGATAGGGGCACTGCACACGGTCAGGCAGCAAAGGCGGCAAATGCATGCAAACGATGCGCCCTGGCCTTCCTGAGCACGCCAGCCCTGTGTGTAGCAATGCCAGTGTTGTTGCCACAGCAACCCTGTGGGTGGAGCACTGCACTCGTCGGCAAGTCACTCACAATTTATGTTTATATCATCAGGGCTGATAGTCAGCTCTGTCGATCTGACTGCCAGCCCTGATGATTTTTTTTAAAAAAAAGACCCTGTGAGTGGCGCGCCGACGAGTGCAGCGCATCATTCAGAGGGTTTTTTTTCTTTATATCAGGGCTGGTGCTCAGTCAGTGCCAATCCCGACTGAGCACCAGCCCTGCAAGCAGCATGGAGGGCGTACCGGGCACCTGGGGGGAATCAGAGGGGCAACCCTCCACCCTGAACCTACCCTGGCTCCACCACTGGGTTGAGGGGTGCCGTCCTCAGCATGCGCTGGTTTGTACCTTTGAGAGTGCACTTGAATAAGCAATACTGTAAGGTGTTCTTGCTTATTTCTCTTATTTTGAGTATCAGAACATTTTGAGTGCAGTGGAATCAGCTGGGACATTTGGCGCATTTTCTGTTATTGGGCTGATGACTGTGACCCAAGTATGCAGAGCGCCCTGGTGTATATATAGGGGGCAGGGAAGGTTCGGGAGCAGGTGACAGTTGGGACGAGCGTTTGTCTCTGCCCTCCCACCCCTTTGTTTATTTAATTTTGGGTTCTAAGTTGGCGGGGGGGGGGGGGGGGGTTGGATCTTAATTAGAATTTTTGTTTTACCCCATTTTCGGGAACAGGCTTTTCTGGCAAGGTTTGAATAGGACAGCGGGTCTGGTAGTTTCCGTGTGACAGGCTGGGGCATTAGGAAGGATGATGTAATGTAAGGTTCATTGTTGCTGATGTGGCAGGTCAGCCTGGCTACAGGTCAAGGAAGGAGAAGATTGGAGTAGAGGGGAGTTTGTGGGGGCAAGGAGCTGCTGGATGCCGGGGACATGGCCCTTTGGAGGAGGGGTGGGAGAAGCACAATGGGGTACTAGCGTGGTAAAGGAAGAGGGGGTGCTGTTTGCACGAACGGGCAACCACGGGGGTACAAAGAGGGGGAACAGGTATTGAAGAAGGAGGGGCTTGGCCTCGGGGAGAAAGCAGGAATTAAGGCTGAGAGGATTTTAAGGCGACAGAAGGGAGCAAGGGATAGGAAGGGAGGAATTTGAAACGCTTTCATTATTTAATTGTGGGGGACTGGACATTGGGGGTCATTCCGACTACGGCAGTAGGGGGTTAACAGCACCGGTAAGGATGCCGGTGCCGTTAACCCCCTACCGCTGCACTCCAAGGTCCCTTAGCGGGTCCCACTAGGGCCGGCTGGTTTTACCAGCCCCCCTTAGCAGGACTCGCTAAGGGACCAAGGAGCTAATTATGGGCCCACTATTTGTGGCTCGTTATTAGCTCCTTCCCCATTCCCATTGAGCCCTATGGGGGCTTGAATGGGAATGGGAAATGTCATTCAGAATGGGGACTTACCGGTTCTGCCTAGGTCGGAATGTCCCGGTAAGTCCCCATTCTGACACCACGGACCCGGACAGGGGTTTGGAGGCAGCCATGGTGCTATTAGGACCATGGCTGCCTCCAAACTCGTAATGACCCCCATTGTTTATTTATTTAATTGTTTGGCATGTGTAAAAATGGTTATTTAGTCTATACGGCCAGGGAGCCAAGGTAGCGTTTCTTTGTGAGCTGTGGCATGTCACATTAAAGCAATCTTTTCCACTTTAAAGCGAGTCTGGGTATTTTTGTGCAGTAAGCCCAAAGTAATGCTTGATGTCACCAGAACAGTTAATCAGATTTTTGCCTGAACTTTGAATCAGTCGCAGTCTCACTTGAGCTGCATGCAGTGGTATTTTCTACCCATATGGCCTGGTAAATAGTCAGGTTTTCATGGGTTTATGAAAGGTTAGTGGGTCCTTTTGTATGCAAAGTTGTCAGAGGCTGCGTTCTAGGGTTAGTGGCAAAAACAACATATGGTGGCCCGCATTGGCATTTCCTGGTGTTCCACTAAGGCTGCCACACTGGATTGTAGCATCTTTCCAAGTTCATATGTGTTGAACTTTTCAATAAAAATAAACATTCACAGTGTTTATTTAATACTACAACATGTCCAGCGAACTAGGTCCAGGAAAGAGGAGGAACTCCTCATTGAAAGGATGCCATTCGAACCTTCTTAGGAGATGTAGCACTTAGAAATTCAAAATGTTTTATGTCGGTCCCCCTTTAATCAGTTGGTTTGTGTATGAAAGTTTCAAGTTAACCTCCAGTTAAATAGTAGGAGAAAAATCTAGCTACTTTTAAAGGAAGGTCACCCGACACTGTTTCTCGAATCATCAGTACACACTCTCCACAATTCCTAACACAACCTTAAAACTGTATTGTTTATGGAGCATCACTTATATTTCGATGCCTTTAAAACTGTGATCCCCCACCCCCTTATTCGCCACGGCCATCTTGTAGTAAAGGACATTCAAACACATACAAGTTAAAATATTATTTATTTATTTATTTAATATTTATTCTGTTGTCTCCTCTGTTCCGCACTTTCCAGTCCCGCCCCCTTGCATGCACTTTCCCCCTTTTCCCTTTTCCATGCACTTGCGCTTTCTTAATGTCAGTGGGCCTAGTGAGATCGTGGTTTTCTTTTTTTTTTGTTCTCCCTTTTTCCCCCTCTCTTTTTGGCTGGTCGCGCTCTGAAACACTTGTGTATGAGCGCGATATAAATAAAACATAATTTCATTTCATTTCAACATCGATTGTGGCATAAACTGGAGCATTCTCCTCTGCGGGTGACACCTGCAGCTGCTGAGTAGAAAACAAACTCTCGACGCATTTCCGCAATTACCTGTCATCATTAAAAGATTGATGATGCTCGCGCCTGCAATGCATCTCAACACAGACTTTCTCACTTCTGTATCATTTTTTTAACATATCATTTCTTAAATGAGGAAATAAAAGAATCGATAGTGTCATTTAAGTATGTGTATTAGCATGCCATTATAGGAACAGTCCGCTGCTGTTAAAAAGCTGGCATTTGATATCAGTTACACAGGATGGTTATCAATCTTCGCAGTTAAGAATATATGTGATCCATTATGTATCATTGTTTGCATTTTCTGCTTGCAGCACCTGTACCTCAGCGTTCAGTGCCTGCACAATGTTAACCTGCTCCTGGATCTCCTTCATTCTCTATTGAGTTTGTTGGCATCGCGACCTTTCAGCAACTGGTCTTATCAATTCCTGGATTGTTCGCTGTGTGGCAGTGAGGTATGGACTATCCCTGCCCTCACCACCTTGCCACACAACAGAGCACAATGCATATTGTTTTGTTGTTGGGAGTCGGGTAAAGGAACGCATGAAGGATTAAATACCTCCTGAATGATCATCTGGGGTTGTGCAGCATGCAGCTCACTTGAAGTTGCAGATGCAGTTGAGAGGTCTTCTAGTAGTCTGAGATTCACTGGAGGTCCCAGCTAAGGCAACTAGACTGTGTGGAAGGAATGGTGAGTGGGCAATAGTTCAGGGCTATCTTCAGGAGGCCTCAAGGCAATAGGAGACACAGGGCAAGGATCCAGAGGGAAGCACAGTCAGGTTGAAATCAGGTGTAGCTCTGGAGGGCATCAATGTGTAGGCAGGCTTGGACAGACTGTCGGAGAAACAGGGAACATGGTAGAGGGAAGAGGTAACCAGGGACATTAAAATGCAGAAGCATCAGTGCAACAAGGAACATCATCCCGGAAATTGATTTCATAGCACTCAATCTACGGAATCCCTATTAGTAGCAGAAAGGGAAAGGGGACTAGCTCTGGCCCCATCAGCCTAGAGGCCATCTTGAGATGGGTAAACATTTAATCACATTCTATGTTGGTGTCTGCACCACCTGTTCTACAACCCAAGGCATCTCATGACAGGACTGTGGGTGGTTGAAAAGGGCTGTTTTACCAAGTGAATGAGTGGCTGAGATCTTATCCTTCCTGGCAGATGCCTGGCACAGTCTGCACTATTTTCTTTTGCTTTTGTTCTATTTGATACAGTTTTTTAAAACCCTCACATAAAATGTACAATACATATCATCACAGCTAATATATGCAAAAATCAAAACTATGGGCCTCATTACACGGAAGGCGGTGGACCAAGGTGCTATTAGCACCTTGGTCCATGCCGTTAAAATACTGGCACCGCCTTGGTGGAAAGGGGAATTACCGCCCCATTCCAAGGTTGGTGGGGCGGTAATTCCCCCTTCCCCCATTGCCCTTCCCCATTCCCATTTTTGCCCCATAGGGCTCTATGGGAATGGGGAAGGCGCTAATTACGGTACTGCAAATTGCGGTACCGTAATTAGCTCCCTTGTCCCTTTGCGGGTTGGTTTTTAACGCCTGCAAAAAGCAGGCGTTAAATTCCCCAACCCACAAAGGGACCTCGTAGTAAGGCAGTAAGGGTTTACCGGTACCGCTAAAATACCAGTACCGGTAAACCCCTACCGCCTACCGTGTAATGAGGCCCTATGATTGTAAATTCATTAACAGCCGTGACACAATGTTTCCTATATTAATTCATGTATACCCACGATACAGCTAATGAATGCAATTATTAGCAATAATTGATTTCCATTTGAAGTCTATGCCAAAACTCAGCAGTATTAATAAAACAAGGACAATGAACAAACTTCTCAAATAAGGACATTATAAGATAATAGGTTGATTCACATTTCGTCACCAAATGTTTAAATTTTTCGGAGGGAATGGGCGACAACAAAAGCAGAAGCTTCTGTTTTCTTTGGACAGCCCTCAGCGAGGGCCCAATCTTTCAAAGTGCCAAGCCGGCGTATAAAAAAGTGCATGAAAATATATCTATATTTTGGTTCTATGTTCATTCTTCTCCCCTTTTTTTCACGGCAAAATGTCCCGAAACACATTTCTTTTTTATTTGGGAGGTTCCCCCAATCCATCCTCCCCAATTATTTTTTTCTATACACCACCGTACCCAACCCTTTATATGCCCTTTGCCCACCTCCCCATATTTATGTGTTTTTCGCCCAAAAACGTTTTGGCAAAATGTGCTGTGAAAAAAAGGGGGATGAATGAACTACAACCAATTTCATTTAGTAGGTCATCACATCCTATGAAAATCCATCAGGGATTTTGGACCTACCTTCCTTTAAGATTTGATTGAGATCTTCATATAATGTAATATTTGAAAATACTGGAAGTCACCAGGAAACATGGATGACGCTGTAGGCATATGTGAATAAAAAGTTGGTTTATTATAAGTTACAGGGCAAGTTGGGTGAAGGGAGGCAGGAGCTTAACAGTAAGCATCCTCTCAGATCCTGAATCCCCAACTGACATTATTGGAACTCTGATGACCCATGGAGTTCCAGCTGACATCACAACATTCCACTGCCTGCGATGGTGCACAGAAATCATCTGCTCTCATCATCGTGTCGGGAACTGATACTTCCCTTGCAGCAGTTCTTCCACATACGTAACAGCATTCACCCAGCCTGTGGCGGCCATTCCTCTAATGCTCTGACTTCATCACATGGACAAGGTTCAAAACATTGCTCCGTTACACGACGTGACTCGGAACGCACAGAATTAAACGTTCCGAGCTTCACCAACACAGCATAACGTTCTGAGACATCATCATTTAATCATGATCCAGGACAATGTGCGGATCACCGGCACCATAATATTAGCAATGATGTGGTTGACGTAAGCAGACTGTAGCAGTCACTCTGTGGCCCAAATACACTTCTTTTTGGCAGCAGACGGAGCGGAAAACAGCTTTTGCTATAAAACTAATGCTGCAAAGCGCTATCACGCATGTTTGGATCACACCATGCTGCAACGCCCCAGACATGGCCAAACAGCATACACAATAACTTAGTAGTGGGCAGTCAGCACCTCTCGCAGCTGCTAGCTCTCTTCTGGCTGCCTGCACTTAAATCATGCAGGGTTTATACCATCACGTAGCTCCCTTGCCGTGTAACATATTCATCTCATGGAGCTTGTGGAACATCTTTATGGGCAGCAGGCTGACTCAGGTTTTATTTCTCTTGGCACTTCATGGATCTTGCCACCGTCAAATGTATCCTCTTAATCTGAGGGATCTGCAACATTCTCCAGCCTATCCCTCTCATTACTGGGACCAGCAGGCCTTCATCAATGCATACCCTGGGACCAGCAGGTGCCTTCTGATCCCATCCTCGTAGCCACTTGTAATATTTGAAGATACTGGAAGTCACCAGGGAACATGGATGATGCTGGTGGCATATGTGTACAAAAGTAAGTTGGTCTATTATAAGTTACAGGGCCAGTTGGGTAAAGGGAGGCAGGAGCTAAACAGTAAGCATCCTCTCAGATCAGTTCTCCCATCCTGAATCTCCAACTGACATTATTGGAACAATGATGACCCATGGAGTTCCAGCTGACATCACAACATTCCACTGCCTGCAATGCTGCACACATTGCAGGCAGATACTACATATAACAATGATTTTGAGGCTTCCAAATTGTATGGACCAGTGTTATTTATTGTAAGGAATAATAGAGCGTATAGATTGTAGACCCAGTTCAAGTTCTATATTAGCTATGGGTAAAGAGTAAGTAAAGGTTACGACTTTTTTTCTATAGGAATCCTTCAATGCAATCAATATTTTCCCAATTCAGGAGGTGTACAACCCCTAAATGTCATGTTAAAGAAGGAATCACTTTCCCCATTAACCAATGGAATGATAGTGAAATAGCAGTATTCTACCTTTAACATGATCCTTTGATCCCTAAGAGGGATACGCTTCATATTTAACCTAAAGAATATATCGTTTTTACTAGGCTTATCATGCAGTTGAAATCCTAGGTATATTAGATGTTGGCTTTCACTTAAGTGTTCACCATCAGTGGACTAGTTATATTTACATACTTTCTTATCACTCTTAGAAATGAAGGTAGCTGATTTTTTACTATTCATTTTTAGGTTATTCGCCTTAACATAGTATTGCATCCCAGCCAAGGAACACTGGATGCCAATTTGGCACTATCAAATAACATAATATCATGTGCATAATTTAAAGAGGATAGACAAAGGTGACCAATTTTAGACCGAACATATTTTGTTTTTCCAATTTGCTCAATTATATCACTCAATTTCAGCCTCTACTGGAATGCTTACTCAGGCACTGTTAAGATGGATTTCTAGAATCTGGCCTGATGGACAGATTTTAGGAGGTCACCCTAGTTATAGTGAAATGGGGAGCTCTGAGAGGGTAGCCAAAACCCAATCAAGGTAGCAATGGAGAGCAGTCAAGACTATTCTCAGTAGAGTGTGAGTCAGGTCCAGGTGCCACAAGTGAAGCACACACTAATTCAATTTAGACAGTTAAGTACAAAAATACTGTATTTATTCAAGGCTGAAAACACACGATAAAAAATGAAACAATCACGTGATAATATCGCACAACACTCAGTGATAAACATATATGCAGTCACCATAGGATCATAAAAATGCATTCAATTAGTTAATCAACAAAAGAACGTAAGTAAGTGATGCAGTAAGACATATCTCAAGAAAGTCACAAAGAATATGCCCTAACTTCAGATCCAAACCCTATGAAGAGTGGGGCCTTTTGCCCAAAAATCACAATGCTTCTCTCCAGAAAGTATCTGATGTAGGTAGAGTACTTTTGTTGGCAAATGTTCCATAGAAGATGTGCAACAAAGTTACTGGTCGGTAAAAATGTGTTTCTGTCTTCCACGTGCAACTGCTTTAGACGTGATGATCAAAAAGCAGTGGAATGAATGAATACCTTAGCTTTATTTATTTATTTATTCATTTGTAAAGCAGCCAAACCCCGAGGCACCAGGGCGCTGTTGTGAAACCAGTTACATGAGGCATAATAACTTAAAGCGGCAGTAACTAAAGTGACATACACATGCAGATAAAAACATCAATGCAGGTTAATAGCATATATCATAGCTTTTATGGCATGTGTAAGAGGGAGTCTGTTTAGGCTACCAGCCAGGTTTTCAAGGCCTTGGGGAAGGTCCCGCAGGAGTTCTGTGCTCTTAGTTCTGGGGGGAGGGTATTCCAGTGGTTGGCAGCTACAGTCGGGAAGCTCACCCCCCCACTCCTTCTTTGGCACTTTTCACTTATGGTAGGGTGAGTCGATCAGCATAGCAAGACCTGACTGGTCTGATAGAGTTTGCCCTCTTAATATTCTGGGAGAGGTATTGAGGGGCGGTGTTGCTCAGGCATTTGTGTGTGATGGACAGGGTTTTGAAGATAGCCCTTTCTCGTATGGGGAGCCAATGCACCTATCTTCTGGCCGCTGAGATGTGGTCTCCTTTGGGGATGTTTAGCGTAGCTCAGAGAGAGTTATTTTGGATTTTCTGTAGCTTGTTGAATGTCCCAGCCAAGAGGGCATTACAGTAATCAAATTTTGCGTCAGTGGTGGCTCTCGCAATGGTCAGGCAGCTCTGTGGTGTCAAGAACTGTCTTGCTGCATTAATGAGTTTGGCTGTGTACGCTGCAGAAGACGCTGCTGCACTTACTTGTTTGGAGAGGGAGAGAGCGGCATCCAAGTGGACGCTCAGAGTTTTTACAATGGTTGAAATAGGAATCTGGAACTCGTCTATACTAAAAGAGATATAATGCGGGCTAAGCTTCTGAAGCATGGTGGGTGAGCCTGCCAAGAGGATCTCAGTCTTGTCGTCGTTTGGACATAGTACTTGGTTGCCATTCAGGCTTGGATTGTAGAGTAGATTTTGTTGACCGTGAGGGTGTTTTCTTCATCGTAGGAGCCTGAGAGGGGTTGGAGAATTTAGGTGTCATTGGCATAGTTGGTATAAGATATACCGATGTCAAACAGGAGGTCGAATAGGGCTTTGGTGAATATGTTGTAGAGGGAGGGGTATACACAGGATCCTTGGGGGACGCCACACGGGATGGAGCTATGAGGAGCATTAGCAGTGTCTGAGAAGACTCTTGTGGTTCTCCCTTCTAGGAAGGAGGCTATCTCAGAAGTGGCTTCGGGGGAGAAGTTGGCTGATGTGTATAGATGGTGACAAACGGTCTTGTGGTCTACTAAATCAAAGGCGGCCGACAGAGCCAGTAGGAGTAGGATGGCTGGTTTACCGTAAACTCTGAAAGTGTCCTGTTGGATTTTTAAATCAAGTAGGGCCGATTCAGTGCCATGGCCTGGTCAGAAGCCGATTGGCGCATCCCTACAATGTGGTTAGATTCAAGGTTGGTCTGGATCTGGTTGTATGCAGCTCTGTCCCAGATCCTTAGCAGGAAGGGCACAGTTGTGATAGGGCGATAGTTGTTTGGCGCCACAGGGTCCAGGGAAGGTTTTTTGAGTAGGGGGCGGACCCAGGATTCCTTGAGGCTGGCTGGGATAGAATCTGAGGTGAAGGAGGCGTTGATGAATTTCGTAATGAAGGGATTTCAGAGCATTCTTTAATTATGGACGCTGGGCAGATGTCTCCCTTGCAGTTTGATGGTTTAAGTTTTTTAGGATGTTGACTGTATCTAGTTCTGGAATTTCCTTAAAGTGGAAGGCAGGTGCAGGGAGTACTTTGGCAAGGAGTGTTGGGTTGGTAGGGATGGCTTTGAGCCATTACAACTTAATTTTGTTCTGTCGTGTGTGGATTTTGTCTCACATGACATTCCGGTTGTTAGTGCACCATGTTACCTCTTTGTTTTCTTTGTTTTTTTAAACTCTGTTTATTTGGGTTTCAACAACAAAACATCATAAACATAGGCATTTATCAAGAAAGAAAGTTATGGCAGTATCGATAATGGCAGGTAGCAAATGCATATGGGTACCTTGAGTACGCCTGAGAGTCGGAAAACGGATGGCAGTTCTGGCTATATGAAATGTCCCTGGATGAAGAGGGGGGAGGAGGAAAGAGAGGAGGTGAGGGGAGGGAGGGGAGGCTGGTGTTGGGGAGGGAAGGGTAGGGGGAGGGGGCATCTCTCAGTACACATCTAGCCACTTCCCCCTTATCTTTTCAAATTTTCGGGGGCAGCCCCTCGCGTTGTAGATGCGCGTTCCATAGATGCACACCTGCTTAGTTCATTGATCCAGCGGTTCAAAGATATTGAGTCTGCTGAGCCCCAGGTTACAGCGATTAGTCGTTTCCCTGCTCCCAGTGCCACCGCTAGGAACGACTTTTCATGTTTAGTGAGGTCGACCTCCCCCCAGATTCCCAAGAGTGTCATTTTGGGGTCTTTCGGAATTGGTGCTCCTAGTATGTTGGAAACCGTGTTGATGCATTCATCCCAGAAGGTTTGTAGTACTTTGCAGTCCCAGATCATATGAAAAAGGTACCTGTCTCTCATTTGCATCGGAGACATGTCTCATCTCCAGTCCCTCCCCATCTGGCGAGGGCTGTGCGAGGGTAGTAGGAGCAGTGAAGTATTCTGAGTTGTATCAGTCTAAGTTTGGCTTCGATACCTATCTCTTGGGGGAACATTAGTGCATCTACCCAGTCTTCCGGTTCCAGGTCACCTAGATCCCTTTCCCATCTCTCTTTCAGCTTAGTGAGTTCTTTAGTTCTGAAAGAGTTAAGGGCTTGGTAGAGCGTGGAGGTGACTTTGGAAGGGATACGTTGCAGAAGAGTGTTGGTTTCTAGGGGGGAGCAGTGGGGTATGGTGGATATGTCTGGGAACTGGGTGTGTATGGCGTGAGCCAGCTGTGTGTGTCAGAACCGGCCCATTAGTGTCAGACCGAATTTGTCGTGGAGAGTATCGAACTTTAGTATGCATCCCTCTTGTATCATGTGTGCCAGTGTGGTTATCCCTTGCTTTTCCCATTTCTCGAAATAGCCCATTTTCTGTATTTCTGGGAGGTGTGTGTTGTACCATATGGGTTGGGCTAGTGTTGGTTTTGTTTCCCAGCCAATATGTTTATGCGCTTCTCTTCAGGCATGGCGTATGTGGAGGGACATTCGCAGTATTTTCGAGGTTCGATTGTTGGTGGCGTATAGGGCTTGAAGGGGTGGTACGGGGTGCATAGCCTCGGTTTCAATGCGGATATGTGGTAATGTGGCTTCGGCGTGTAGCCATTCATTTACCACCCCTGTCTGTGTCGCTAGGTAGTACGTACGCATACATGGTAATCCGATGCCTCCCTCCCATACAGAGCGTTAGAGTGTAGTGAGAGCGATTCTGGGTTGTTTCCCTCCCCAAAGCAGTGTGCGTAGGTTACTAGCTATGCTTGTAAAGGTTTCGTAGGGGATGGGGAGTGGAGCGTTTTGTAGAACATATAGGAGTCTCGGGAGTGTCATCATTTTAAACAGTTCAACAAAAAGTCTTGGCTTAAATGGTTTGGTCTAACTTGGCGACATCTTATAGCAATGAAAGAAATTCAAGTAGCTTCATTCAGTACATTGAGTCGCGTCTCACCAAGTGCAGGGTTTAGCCAAGTAAAAGACCTGTAGGATTATTTAGCGTGTTTTGGGAGCATAGCACCAATACACAGAATCAATGTATAGTGTGTTTTTGGAGCGCAGCGCCACTGCATGAGATCAATGTATAGTGTGTTGCTGGAGTGCAGCGCCACTGCATGGGATCAAGGTATTGCTATGATGCAATTGTTTCTAGACATGTGTTGCCAGTGTAACATATGGACATGTAAATGAAGACATGCTACACAGGTCAAAAACAAACCATATTCTCATTTTAAAAGCACATTTTTTCCTTCTCCTCTGTTGCAGGAGACACATTAGATAATTAATGAACTAATACAACTAACAAATACTAATCACTAATAATAATCAAATAACATCATTTGTCAATTTTCATATAGATAACACAGAAAGAACAAGGTAGCTAAAAATCAGACTTGGCAGTGAAATAGCTGTGTGCATGGTTCCACTCAGTGTATATGTGTGTGTGACCTTTGAGTGGGACATAATGGAATAGTCCGCTGGAGGTAAATGAGTTAGCAGAAAGAGAGACTTCTGGATATAGTTCCCTAATATAAATAAATTAGTAATATACCACTGTTTAACTCGCTGGTGTAGATAAATCAGTGGGAACAGCCCAAGGTGGCACTCCATATGAAAATGTGGTGTTTCTGAAATGTAGGCCTGAGGTCTCTCTAGTGATCACACAAACAATCTAAACAAAAGTAAGAGGATCTGGATGTTGGGGCCACAAATAAAACAAAGAAATCATTCCCACGAGTGAAAATACACACCAACTAAATATTTCTGTGTACTGCAATAATGCTCACCACTATACTACCATAATAACAACCCAATCTAAATGTAAGGAGTGATTATTGCTAAATTACTTTTATTTTTGGCGGTAAGAAAATACTGCTAGGCCCCAAATATACACAAAATACCCAACATATTTATGGTGCGTTGCAGGCCGGGAAAGTGATCACAGAGTACCTATTGGGCGTGGCAAGTGTGCCTCACACTGCCATCTGTACATAAAAGGGAATCCATTTCATAATAGCAGTGTGTCACTAAAAACAAATTTCAGAATGTCAAAAAGGGAAACCACATTGTCAGACCTAGTGCAATATTTAGAGGCAAAGTTATTTGCACATGGGACGTGGTCATCGAATAGTACCTCAGAATGGCATGACCGCATTCAGGGTGAGGTGCAGAAAGAAAAACTAGACAATATTTTTGCAGAAGGCAGCATAATTCAGGTCTGCCTTACAAGGTTATTGAATGCAGCCGATAAAAATGCAGAGAAAGATTGTCTAATACGGCTATGCGCCAAGATCTGGTTTATTTTGAATAGGTCCCTGCGAATGCAGGAAAATGATACCCAGCTAATTAACAGGTTAAAGACTGACTTAGATGGGGCAAGTAAGAAAGAGGAAATGTTAAGTTGGATGTATGCCAAAAAGACATGCAGTTAAAATGCAGAGATTTTGATGCTCAATTGTCCAAAAGCAAGAAACAGTTTGAGGACAGTGAGCAAGAATTGGTCCACTTAAAAGCATTAGTGGACCACATTAGACAAGATAAAGATGAGGTGGTTTCAGAGATGCAAGTTTTACAAAAAGAAAATTTTGAAAAAGAAAGTGACCTCCAAAATGTAGAACAACAGGTGATTAAAATGCTTCAAGAAAGAGACAAGCGAAATACGGAATTTAATGAATGCCAAATGCAAATGTGCGACATGCAGGAGGTAATTAATAAAATTAGTGATGAAAACAACTATTTGCAAAACGAAGCAGACAGGCTCCTTAAAAAGTGTAAGGACTTAGAACAGCAAATGTGCATTCCCAGGTCCCAGGAGAGGCAGCAGGGTACTACATTCAATGGAGTGGAGGTGAATTCTATTTCTACCCAAAGAGCTAGTGCTCCAGTGACTGGGCTGGTGACTGAACTTGGTTGCAGCGCCCTTGGGGGATTTGATACTCCCATTGGGTGCCGCCACCAATCCCATACACCTGGAACCAGGGTTGAGTCACCAGGTAGTGCAATTCCATGCATTGCAACCAGTAGCCCCATAAAGATAATGAAATCTATTAAAGCCCTGATCAAACCATTTAAAAAAGGAGGGGAGTGCTGCATTGAGGATCACTTAGAAGCGGTTCATGACATCTTTAAAGCCCTCCAGATCCCTAAGGAACAGTACAGGCAGTATTTTCATTTAACTTTAGATGCTCCGATGGCCAGCATCATAAGGGGATTAAATGAACAGCAGAATATGACATGGGCGGAGTTTGAAAAAGAAATTAGGCGTCATTTTTCTCCTTTCCAGTCATTACAGGAGGCAAAGAAAGTTGCTTACACAATCACTGCTGGGCCTAATACATCCCCTCGCCAGTTTTTACAAGACTTAAAAAGAGCATTTTCTCGCTTTGATGTATCTTTTGACCCCAATTCTAATGAATTTAAAACTGCCTACTTCTATGGGCTACAGATAGACATCATAACTCAATTGGTCCGTGAATTTGATCGTGACAAGTCCCTTGAGTGGATTGTGCATCAAAGCACAAAACTATATGAGGTACTCTATTGTCAGAGTAGAGAAAGTGATAAAATGAAAGATACTAGACCTAAATCTAAAGAACCCTCAGCAACAGTGATGGAAATCAGGTCAGCCAAAATGTCCCTTGAGTCTGCTCAAAGTCCAGGTAAAAATAATTCGGCACCTGAACAAAGGTTTAATCAACAAAGGTCATCACACTCTGCACCAATGTTTCAATCACATGATCCTAGTAATAGGGAGAGCTACATCAGCCCAAGGCATTTAGGAGATAGGCCCCGGGAAGGCTATCGGCCTGATATGTCCAATATGAACAATAACCAGAGACAAAATCAAGATCAAAGAAATGATGGTCCCTACCAGACATTGGGGACACAGAGCAAATTTTATCCCAACACCATGATATATGGTAATCAGGATAGACCCCGATATGTGGATCGATTTGCTGATAATGGGAATCAACATAGGAGCCAGTACCCACAACATGAGAGACAGGACATGAGACAGAACATGAATTACACCCCACAGCAGTACAATGATTCCCCACCAGGGGACTATAACCAAAGGATGGGTGCACCCCGCTTCCCTCCACAAATGAATCAAGAGTTCAGAAACCATCCCAATAGAAATCACTCACCTGAGAGGTATCAGAATAGATCCAATCAGGGAGAAAACAACCAATATCAATCTAGGCCACAGAGAGAGGATTCTAGAGAGATGAAAAGATTCCAGTGTCTCGAGGCCGAAGTGAAGATGTTGGCTGAACAAATAGGAAGGCTCTGTACAGTACAAAAACAGCCATCAAAGGAGGGGGCAGATGGGCATAGCAATAACCGGGGAGCTTCTGAAAAGTGACTAAGTACTCAGGATACATACAGCGCCGAAAAGACAGATTGCTCTGATGTAATTTCGCATAATGACTCTGAGATGTCTAATTATTTAAAAATGAAAATGCCAGTAAGTGAACATGTAACAGAAAGTGCAAATACTTCTGAAAGAGAGGTACGGTTTAACCTAGAGCTAAATCAAACATTGAAGATTTGTACAAATGAAATAAGAAAACCTGAAACTCCAAAAGAACAAAGAGACAGATTTAAGAAAAATGACTCATGCATGGGGAATACCAGTAAACAGGGAGTAAGTGGGGATGCTATAATTTCTTCCGTGGACACTCAGAACAATGACCAAACACAGGCAAAAAAAGAAAATACTCAAAAGGAGGGTACAGATCAATCACCTGAAGAATTCTTTGAGTCACATATTTTTGAAGAGGCTGAAAGGGCTGGTACCACACTAAATGATCACAAATGCACAGAATTAAACAATGACAGATTGCTGAATGATGTTGTTACACATGTTCAGTTGGAAGGTTGTAATGTGGCCCCTGATGATACCTGGATGGATAGGCGAACAGTGGCCACACTCCAAAAAACCTCTGAACATGGAGAAATGAATAAAGTCTATCGCGCAGAAATGGACAAAAAGGAGGGAAAAATGTCTTTCCATTTACCAATGTGTTTAGCCAAAAGTGAAAAAGGCCTGAGAAAGGTGAACCTCGAAATCAGTAAGAATTCACACTTCTTATGTGTGTTAGAGGAAGTTGAAGTATTATGCTCCCATCACTGTAGAAGAAAAATGCCAAACATTTGCAATGATTGACACTGGCGCACAGGCCACAATTATGTCTAATGAGCTGGTAAAGAGTATCAATGAAGGGAGATCCCCACAGAATCAGATCACGGTGAAGGAAAATCAAAGTCCAGTGCATAACATTAAGGGGGAGGAGGTGCCCATTATAGGTATAACTGAGGTTGACATAAAAATAGGAAAACACAGAATGAAACAAGAGGTATTGATCATATCTCTTTGTGAAATTGCATTTCTAATGGGGACAGATTGCCTGAAAAGATTGTCTCCTCTCATAGATGGGGTAAATGGAGTGCTGTGGTCCTTAACCAAAAAACCATTGAGACCTAAGAAACTAAAATCACAAAACAGCAACATAAATGAATGTCACACCGTTGCCAAAATAAATGATGCAGTGGAGGTATATCTCCAGAATAGTTGCATACCTAGTGTCACTGTTATATTAATGTGTCAAGACAAAATGCAGAGCGACAATGAAAAACTACCTGTACAAATATACTTGGACCCAAGGAAAAAATGGCAGACTGCCATAGATGAGCACACCTTACGCTTTTATTTAAAGGAAAAGACATGCAAACAGGATACTGCTCCTAAAGCAGGTTCAGAAAAACACATTACCACTATTGCTGAAATACACATCAAAGATGAGCAACCATGGGTTCATGTTGGTATAAGTGACTGTTTTAAAACAATAAAAGCCACTTTAGCGTTTGAACAGGAAAGGAGCTTCATTAATGAGAAATTGTTGCAAAAAATAATGGAGAGGGAGGAGATCCGAAATTTAGGATTACAAACCAGTATGTTTCTGGGTTGGACAGTCCAGACTTTGAAAACCGAATTGCAGGAAGATGCATGCTGAAAATTAGTATTGGGCAGAAAACAATTTACCATAATGTATGGATAGTGAGTGGAGCACAAAATGACTTTTACATGGGCAATCACATCATGCACAGAATGTGTATGGTGTTAGATTTTCTTAATCAAAAAATATGATCACGCCTAGGTGGGCCGGTACCTGAATTTGAAGACAAAAGAAGGGCTTGTCACTGTGCACAACTGGTCCCTTATGCAATTGAATTACAAATGAGGAAATATACTATTATCCCTGCATTTACCAAACAGTTTGCAATAACACTGAAATGCAAAAATGGACAGCAGATGAAAGATTCTGATGCATTTGTGTGCCTGAATGAATTCATAAAACAGCAAGGCCTGGATTATGAATACATTCCATTGGTAGATATTGGTGAAGGGTCTGTAAAAATTATGATTAATAATAAAATTTGCCAAGATATTCATTTAGAGGAAAATTCCCCATTAGGAATGGCCATACAAAAATCACATTATACTGCAGATCTAAATAACATGGTGATTGGAAATATCCCTGAAAAGTATGTAGATGCCAAGGGTGAGTTGCCAGAATACCTGGACTCTCAGCCCAAAGGAATATTTAAAATTCATTCTGTGTACCCTTATGATTCAAGTGAGACAGTGTGCTGTTATCAAGAGAATTGTATAACATTTGACTTAAGTGAAAATGAAATGGAAAATCAGCCCATTGAAATGGAAGCTGACATGCCAAAACATGTAAAAGTGGCAGCTTTACAAAGAGACACAGCCACACAGCTAGAGGAAAGCGCTGAGATTCCCCTACCAGAACATTTCCAGAATTTTCCAAAATGGTAGAGGAGCAGATCTTATTAGCGGATGCGTGTGACAACGATGAGGATAGAAATGAATTGAGGAAGATATTTATGGAATTTAAAGATGTATTTGCAAAAGACGCTTATGATTGCGGGCTAACTAATTTACATGTGGCCACACTTCCGGAAGGGTGTAGCAGAATTCCAGTATTTGTACGCCAGTATAGACTACCGCTTGCATGTTTAGAATCATTGGCAGAGATTATTAAAAATATTGAATCGCGGGGAATCATCAGGCCTATCCATAGCACATCCAACACACCCATTTTAGGTGTGTTAAAGCCAAATGGTCAATGGCGGCTATGTGCAGATTTGAGGGAGTTAAATAAAAGAGTACCGGTGTCCAGATGGCCACTGCCATTCATTGATCAGGGCCTAGCTCAGGTACATGGTTCAAAAGTGTTTACCACATTAGATCCCACCTCTGGATATTGGTGCGTGCCATTGGCAGAGGAGATACAGAATTTATTTTCCTTTACATTTGACAGGACTCATAGAACTCCGTTCGGGTGCATTAATAGTGGGAGTGAATTTGGAATATTTTTGAAGAAGGCAATGCCTGATGCAGCGGAAAGAGGAACCATAGTTTATGTGGATTATGTCCTGATAAAAAATGAAAGCTTGAAAAACCATTTTGATGAAATAAGACATGTTTTTGGCCAATTGCAGAAAGCAGGCACCAAAGTATCTTTACAAAAAGCACAATGGTGCAAGAAAAAAGTGAATTTTCTAGGCCATGAAGTAACTGAACATGGACTAAATCCACAAAAGAAGAAAATAGAGCCCATACAAAAACTAAAAGACCCTAAAAATGTGAAAGGGGTGAAACGTTTATTAGGAATGACAGGCTACAACAGAAAGTTCATTGAAAATTATGCTGAAATCACTCAACCATTGACTAAACTGCTAAAACTAAATCCACCCTGGAAATGGGAGAAAGAGCAGTCTGAGGCAGT
This sequence comes from Ambystoma mexicanum, assembly GCF_040938575.1. Taxonomy (NCBI): domain Eukaryota; kingdom Metazoa; phylum Chordata; class Amphibia; order Caudata; family Ambystomatidae; genus Ambystoma; species Ambystoma mexicanum. The sequence goes on along the minus strand of NC_090941.1, from coordinate 523,959,681 downwards.
AGCCAAACTGAAGGAATGTCTTGTAAAGGCACCATGTTTAGCATACCCCATAAAGGATAGGGATTTCTTTATAGAAATATGTTTCTCTGAACATTGTATGTCAGCAGTATTATCGCAAAAACATGATACGAATCACAAAACCATTGCCTATGCACGTAAGGCATTTTCCCAAGTTGAAATGAAATTCAATGAATGTGAAAAGGCCCTATTAACCACTGTGTGGGCGTTACAGAATTTCCACCCCATTGTTCAGGGAGAAAAGGTAGTTATTGAAACAAATCATCAAAGTTTGCAATTTTTAGAGAGTAAAAGAATTAGGTCAGGTAATCTAGCGCAGTCCAGAATCACTTAATGGACACTAGCATTACAGGGTTTTCCTGTAGAAGTGAGATATGGACAAAATAAAAAGAGCCCAATTGCTCAAGGTTTAGCAGATTTACATGACTGTGCAGGTGAACAAGTACCAAATGAACTAGAGGTGGAACCTAATTTACAGGAATTTGAACAATCATCACACAAAGCTTTTGATGAAAAGACATGCAAGGAGTTGCCAACTGTATATGTTGATGGTTGTGCTTTTCACATTGAAAATGACAGTAATAAACAATTGGTTTCAGGAATAGGAAATGTCTGTTTGAAATGTGAAGGCATTCCTAGCATAGGGATGAGAATTGGAGCTAGGAGCAGTCAAGTAGCGGAATTGGCAGCCATTTATAAAGCAATTGCTACTGCAGTTGATAATAAATTCAGTGAAATTGTCCTAGTGACTGATTCTGACTATGCACGAAATAGTTTCCTGGAATATTTACCTGGCTGGAAAGAGAGAGGCATGATTACATACAACAAAAAGCCACTTAAACATGGGAAAATGATACAAGCCATAGATAAATTGGTGTCAGAAAATGATTTGACAATATACTGGAGAAAGATTTGTGGGCATTTAAAAACTCCAGGAGAGGATAAGGAGGGAAATGATAAGGCAGATCACCTGGCTGAAATTGGGGCTGTGATGGAAGAATCACTTCCTATTGAACATTTACTGGGTGAAATACAGATTGATGCAGTAACACTTTCTAAAGCACCAAAGGAGACAGAGCAACCAGTGGTACAATGGAGTTACAATACACCAGACCAAGATTTGATTGAGGCACAAAAGAATGATCGAATTTTGGGAATCTATTATAATCATTTGCTTGATCCTGAACAAAATCCTTTAACAGAAAATGATTGTGTCGGAAAAGAAGAATTGAGGGTGCTATTAAAAAATAAAAAACGAATTAGATTACAGGATGGACTCATGGTTAGAGAGTCCATAACAGGACAGATACAATGGGTGGTACCCCTTTCATTCAGAGGGTTAATGCTACACCATGCACATGATGCTATAACTGCAGGCCACAGAGGTTCACAGAAAACATTGGAAATACTAAAAGATTATGCTTATTAGCCACATATGTCCCAAGATGTAGAATTATATACTAGAGGATGTCTAGTATGCGCCCAATATAAACCTGCTTCACCAATGCATAGAGCCCCATTAATGAAAAGAGGCCTAACTCTTCCATGGTCAGATTTGCAAATAGACTATGTAGGGCCTGTGAAGAGATTGAGCAGAGGGAACCGTTACATTTTAAGTGTGGTGTGTTTGATGTCGAAATGGATTGAGTGTATTCCTGCACCAGATTGTAGCGCGCAAACAGCAGCCACATTACTAGTGAATCATGTGTTTTCAAGGTTTGGGTTGCCACAAAGAATTGAATCAGACAGAGGAAGTCATTTCACTAGTGCCCTAATGAGTAAGGTATGGCAATTACTGGGTGTGAAAAGAAAACTACATATTGCATATCGGGCGGCTTCTTCAGGTGGAGTTGAACGGGGCAATAGGTCTGTTATGAACATATTAAAGACATTTGTGGCAGAAGCAGGTTCCAGCTGGGATTTACGTTTACCTTTGGTTTTGATGGCAATCAGATCAACTCCTGCCAAAGCAACAGGTATTAGCCCCCATGAGGTCTTGACAGGTAGGAAAATGGTGTTGCCACAACACCTGCTATACAGAACACATGAGCAGACACTTGTGAGTGCATCCACAGTTCATGAATACATTGATGAACTGAGCAAGCATTTACAACATGCATTTGCTTTTGTACAGAGAAATGTAGAAAGAGCTGCTGACAGTGCCAAATCATATCATGATAAAAAGTCAACAGTAAAGGAATATTGTGTAGGGGATCAGGTGTATAAATTTCATTTTGGAAAAAGTAAACAGAAAAATTCCAAATTCCTAGAAGCCTGGCAGGGGCCATTCCCAATTATAGATACAATCTCTCCTGTAGTTTATAAAATTTTAAAGACTGAAGGTGAAACAGCAACAGAACAGTTTGTGCATGTGAATCAGATTAAGCCATGCCATCCCAGACATGAAGTTAAACGCCTTGAGCGTGTAGAAACAGATAAAGTCCCTTGAACATAAAAAGTGAAATAAGTAGGTCCAGACAGAAGGTAGAGACAGAGAAGTTAAATAAAGATGGTTGATTATTATAATGGCACATAAACACTGTAATATATGTCTATCTGAAAAAAAATAAAAAAATAAGAAGCTGAAGTTTATGGAGTTGGTGTGCAGAATGAAAATGTATTAAATATTGAATGCTGTTTTATGTATGACTGTTTTCTTTTTAACCTGTGCTTAATTTCAGAAGGCGAAAGAAAAAGGGCAAAATGTTTTACAAAGCATGTTTTATTTTTGGCAAAAGGGTGAAATTAGTATTGTGCTATATACTTAATTTGTTTCTTTTCTATTTCATTTAGAATATTAACATAATTTAGTCGGAGGTTCCCGGACCGGAGGCCACGGGAGACAATGGAGTCCTGGAGTCCCCTGGATGAAGATCAAATGATGCCTGCCTCCGGGTGGAGGTGAAGACAAAATAACCGGAATGCCAAAAGAGATGACTCCTATGGAAAAAGGATCCAAGAATGCCAAGATGAAAGAGTACCCGAATGAACCAAATGATGTGACATCGCTGGTCGGGACATATCAGAGGCAGACAAGTGGCCTGGCGTATGGAGTATTTATTATTTTAATTAATTATTTTAATCTGTTATGTTAATTCTTTGTTTTAGTTATTTGTTTTATCTTATTGTTTTTGATTGACTTCAAGTATAAAATTGACGCACTGGACTATGGACACTTCCATTGGAAAGGAACTGATGGACCTAAAGATGAATTTTGATATTATGTTGATTGGACAGTGGTTTTTAAACTTTTTGGTTTTTGCATGTGAATATTCATTTTGTTGGATTGCTACATTTTAAAAGAAGGAAGGGAACAAGTTGATTTTCCTCTAATTATGGCTTGGACTGACAAATTCTCAGAAAAAAGGAGGGGATATGTAGGATTATTTAGCGTGTTTTGGGAGCATATCACCAATACACAGAATCAATGTATAGTGTGTTTTTGGAGTGCAGAGCCACTGCATGAGATCAATGTATAGTGTGTTGCTGGAGTGCAGCACCACTGCATGGGATCAAGGTATTGCTATGATGCAATTGTTTCAAGCCATGTGTTGCCAGTGTAACATATGGACATGTAAATGAAGACAGGCTACACAGGTCAAAAACAAACCATATTCTCATTTTAAAAGCACATTTTTTCCTTCTCCTCTGTTAAAGGAGACACATTAGATAATTAATGAACTAATACAACTAACAAATACTAATCACTAATTATAATCAAATAACATCATAATGTGTTCTCCAGTGTAAAATAAGGCAGAAAAGGCAGGCTCATTTTAAATGTGCATCCCGATTGTTTTTTCTTATGGCTTCTCTCTGTGATCTGTCCACAGTATTTGCAGGAAGCAAAAACTCGAATAAGCAGGAAATCAGTTTTGTTACAGTTGCTTGCTGTAAAAGTAAGCCATTGTTTTAAAAAGGAGGGTAGGACATGATAGAATTTTATTGGTTGAATGTCATCATGTAGGCGGTAACAGAGGTCTTTTGAAGAATCTCGGAGAGAAGGAAAGGGAGAAGACATTTTGCACAGCTCGGAGAAAGACTTGGCTGGTGTGGCTGGGGAGTTTCCTGATTGAGAAGAAGGTCCCAGTGCACTGCTGCACAGGTTGGGAAATTCCAGTCAATAAGCCCTGGCTTGAGTGATGGCAGATGCATGTCCTCGCTGGGGTGATTTAAGAGGGGGCACTGAGCCATTTCCAGAGGGCGACCAGCCTGAGGAATTCGCATGCAGAACAAGCTCGGTAAATATCTTGCAGAGTGCCGGGGCGGTGTGTGTGTGCGAAACCTATTCAGGCAGAATAGAAGAGGAAATTCTGGGTTTTAATCAACATGTCTAATGTTGCAAATTGAGTGTTCTCTTGCTGTATTCCTTTTCATTTTGTTACAGATAAAGTAAAGTGAATATTTCTACTGCTGTGAAACTTCCAGTTATTTCTGTAAAAAGGGTAAGATGGTGTTGAAATGCAATTGTTTATAAGACATTACAATATCTGAAAACAGACGGGTAGTGTGTTTTTCTTTTTTTTTTCTTTTCTTGGTGCATCTATCATTATAGCACTGGTAATATGGGGAAGATTTTAGACAGTGCATTTGTCAATTTTCATGTAGATAAAACAGAAAGAACAAGGTAGCTAAAAATCGGACTTGGCAGTGAAATAGCTATGTGCATGGTTCCACTCAGTGTATATGTGTGTGTGACCTTTGAGTGGGACATAATGGAATAGTCTGCTGGAGGTAAATGAGTCAGCAGAATGATAGTCTTCTGGATATAGTTCACTAATGTAAATAAATTAGTAATATACCACATGTTTAACTCGCTGGTGTTGATAAATCTGTGAGAACAGCCCAAGGTGGCACTCCATATGAAAATGTGGTGTTTCTGAAATGTAGGCCTGAGGTCTCTCTAGTGATCACACGAACAATCTAAACAAAAACAAGGGGATCTGGATGTTGGGGCCACAAATAAGACAAAGAAACCATGCCCACAAGTGAAAATGCACACCAACTAAATATATCTGTGTACTGAAATAATGCTCACCACTATACTACCATAATACCAACCCAATCTAAATGTAAGGAGTGATTATTGCTAAATTACTTTTATTTGTGGCGGTAAGAAAATACCTCTAGGCCCCAAATCTACACAAAATACCCAACAGACCCCTTGAGAACCAATGTGAGGTGTGAAAAACCCGGAAAGAGACTGCGCCAGATATTTGCAAAAAACATTTAATACTCAAAAATGCCCTTAAAAAGATGACACGTGTTTCGGTCCTCCAAGGACCTTTATCAAATCAGGGCTAATGGTCTGTTGTAGCATCATATAGTCATAAAACATATGAAAACATAAAAATATAATCACATTGATAAACATGTGTAAATATCAAAATTAAAGTGACATGAAAAGGTTAATTATGCACCCAAGGTTAAAGTACAAATGCATGAGACGAATATATAGAATAACAATAGAAATAAAAAAACAGACAAAAATCGGGAGGGGAAAGGGAGTGGAGAAAGCAAGGGGTAACATTGGAGAGAGGTAGATACAAAACACTTATTAGTTGAGATACGGTGTACTTTGATTGATCATTTTTGAATTCATTAGTGAAGGCTCATGTCAAGAAGTGTAAAAATTATTTACCTTGAAGTCGTTTAATGCCCCTGTCACACAATGTGAAATTAAACTTCCATATAATGAACGGGTTAGATCCCTGTAAATGTGAGATATTATTCAAAATCAAAATACTGTCATAGATGGTCTGAGAATTCAGATAAAGGGGTTGTGGCATGATCGGAATTAATATAAAAGTACGTCCTTCTCGTTAGAGCGACAATGAGAGCGTTAAAAAGGAATATAATAAGAACTGTAGCAATAGAGCTTGATTAAGCTGCTCAAGCGGTATTTAAATAGTCCTTTCCGATTCCAAAAGGGATAAGCAGTATGTCGGTGCATAAAGAATTCATACACGTGTGGTCTAAGTTGTTACAGAATCAAGTAAGTAAAAGCGCACGTTCGCGTGCTCGAAATTACACAGTATTAGTGAATGTGACGGGCCGTGAAATGCCAGACGGTCTCTTACCTGCTGTTTCCATTTCAAGCATCTGATCACGAGTTGCTAAGAATCCCGAGGGGGCGCCATTAGGCGTCCTCTCTGTGATTGTATATGTTGCTATGGTAATGAGTACCCTGGTCAGTCCTTTTAGCACGCGACTAGACAATGAGGACATTGACATTGACATGAGCCTTCACTAATGAATTCAAAAATGATCAATCAAAGTACACTGTATCTCAGCTAATAATTGTTTTGTATCTACCTCTCTCCAATATTACCCCTTGCTTTCTCCACTCCCTTTCCCCACCCGATTTTTGTCTGGTTTTTTATTTCTATTGTTATTCTATATATTCGTCTCATGCATTTGTACTTTAACCATGGGTGCATAATTAACCTTTTCATGTCACTTTAATTTTGATATTTACACATGTTTATCAATGTGATTATCCTTTTTTGTTTTCATATGTTTTATGACTATATGATGCTACGACAGACCATTAGCCCTGATTTGAAAAAGGTTCTTGGAGGACCGAAATACGTGTCATCTATTTAAGGGCATTTTTGAGTATTAAACGTTTTTTGCAAATATCTGGTGCAGTCTCTTTCCGGTCTATTCACACCTCACAATCATTTTAAACAGAGCTGCTCTGCCCATTAATGATACGGGGAGGAATTGCCAGTGGGAGACATCTTTAGTGAATCTGTCTAATACAGGCTGCAGGTTAAGTGGAAGGTATCTGTCTAGGGTTGGGCCAATGCATATGCCTAGGTATATGAATTCTCAGATGCAGACGTGGTAAAGGCAGGTCTCGGGGATCGCGGTGTCGCCACCCTGGATCGGGAAGTAGATGGTTTTTTGCTCGCTCACCTTCAGACCGGCAAAGTTTTGGTATTCCTTAAGGGTGTGGGACACAATCGGACATGAGGTGAGAGGATTTCTATGGTATATGAGGAGGTCATCTGCGTAGAGCGAGAGACAATCTTCTCCTCCCCCTGGCCAGGTGAATCCGAACCAGTTTTTATCCAATCAGAGTTTAATTTCTAATGGCTCAATAGCTAGCAAAAATAGGAGGGGAGAGAGGGGGCAGCCCTGTCTGGTCCCGCGTCCCAGTGGAAACAGTCTAGAAGTCTTGCCCTTTACCCTTACGGTTGCCTCTGGGGATTCTAACCCAGGAGATAAAGTCTCACCCAAAATTCATCCAGCCATGATTTCCCACAGGGCCTCCCACCCGACTGAGTCAAATGCTTTCTTGAAGTCGACCGTCAGGAGGGCTAGTGGGCTCGGTATCTCCGGGGCCCTGTCAAGGGTGATTTGGACTCTACGTAGGTTCATGCGGGTGGACTTGTTGGGCATGAATCTGCATTGATCTGGGTGGACAAGGGACTTGATCACCTTGAGTAGTCTATTTGCCAGTACCTTGGCGAGGACTTTGGCCTCTCCATTGATCAGCGAGATGGGGCGGTAGGAGGCACATTCTTCTGGAGGCTTCCCGGCTTTAGGTATGACCACTATGCAAGCTGTTCGGAGGTCCTAGGGGAGTGAGCCTTGTTCTTTACTTCGGAGAAACATGCGGTGCATATGTCCAGTTAGTGTGGTGCAGAGACATTTCCAGGTCTCCACTGGGAAACCATTGGGGCCCGGGGTCTTCCAGGTTTGAAGCTGTGCAAGCGCCTCTTGCACTTCATTTTCAGTAATGTCGGCATCTAGGAGGTCAGCTTGTTGCGCTGAGAGTCTCGGGACCTCGATTAGGTCAAGAAATGTAAAAGGAGCGGATGTGGGGTTTCTTATGGGTGGGGCATACAGTTTTTCGTAAAAGATGGCGAATGCTTCTGCTATGTCGGAGTCTGCAGTTAGTAGTTCCCCCTCAGGCGATCGAATAGTACGCACATACCCTTTTGTTTGTTTGCGTCTCTCCAGCCAGGCCAGGGTTTTATTTGCCTTGTCTCCTTTCTCGTAAATTTGGCTTCGAACTAGTCGATGGGGTGTCTGTGCGTTATCCAGGGCTATGTTGCTAAGGGCTTCTTGAGCCGTTATCAGGGCCCCTTTTTATGGTTTGGGTTCCTTGCGTGAGGAATTGTTCCTCACATTCAGATACTCATTTTTCGGCGTCCACGATCTTTTGGGTGTGTCGTTTGCAGTGGGCTGACACTGCAGAGATGGCTTCTCCATGGAGGACTGTTTTGAGATTGGGCATTCCACTGAGCCTTCATTTATTTTGAAGTATTCCGTGGTCTTTTTCTCTAGTTCTTCGGCAATTTCGGGAAGACTCAGGTGGTAAGTGTTCAGGTGCCAGGTGGTGTCTGGGCAGTGACGAGCATTTTTCATGGTTATAAGGAGCGGGGAGTGGTCTGAGATGCCTCTTGCCAGAAACTCGGTGGATACGAGCCTGTGGGACATGTTGCGGGGGATGAAGGTATAATTAATTCTCGAAAATGTTTTGTGTGCACTGGAGTAGAACGAGAATCCGGCATCAGTGTCATGTAGTGATCACCAGGTGTCAGACACTCCCAGTGTCTCAGCAAAAGTATACAGAGTGGTCGGGGCATGTCGGGTTCCAGCTCTTCTGTGAGATCTGTCAGCGGTGACCTCCATCACTTCATTGAAGTCCCCCCCGAGGGCCCACAGGTCCGCCTCTTCTTCTAACAGTACGTTCTGTAGTTCGCCAAGGAGTTCCTTCGTGAGTGTGGGGGGGATATAGGCCGCAATTAGGCCCCATCGTTCTCCCCAGATGTTGGCGAGTAGCACTACAAATCGGCCACGGGGTTCGGTCCGCACCTTTCTGACCTGTAGAGGTACCCATTTGTGGATGAGTATCATCATGCCCCTACCCCCTTTTGTAAACCCTGCTTGGTATGTATGCGGGTAGTTGGACCTTCTGAAGAAGACTTTGCCAGTTCCAATCAAGTGGGTTTCTGTGAGGAGGGCTATATCTGGTGAGTACCGATTGAGGTATTGGAGTACCAGGCGACGTTTCATGCAGGAGCCTAGGCCGTTGACATTCCAGGTGAATAGGGACAGTTTATCGGAGTTTGTCCTGGATGCGTGGGTCTTGTGTTGAGGCATCTAAGAGGATCCCTTGTCTTGGTAGTCTCTTGGTCCATGTGTTGTAATTTCTCGATCTTTGTTTGGTGTTTTCTGTACCTGGGTCTGTGCCTGCCAGCGGGTGCGAAGTATAAGCCTGGAGTAGCCGATTGTATCTCTTGCAGGGGGATGTCTGGAGGCTGCCCTGTAGCTGTATGATTTGAGACTGGGTATTGTGGGCATCTCGGACCCAGCAGGTGTAGTGTTTGTATTTCCAGCGTCAGAAGGGATGGATGTCTTGCCATCTTATTCTGTGATTCTGGTTGCCAACACCCATAGTACTCCCCACTCCCTGTACTTACCCCCAACTCGATGTCAGGCTGAGAGGTCCTGTGTCCGTGGAAGCTGCTGAACCCCCAACGATCCCCCTGAAATGTAATTCCCAGAACTAGATTTCAATTCAGCTCTGTAAACTACACCCCAAAGGGAAAGGGGGAAGTGGATAACAAAACAACACCAGGCAGACTGCGTCAAGGCTAACCAGAGCTGAACCTGCAGAGGATATAAGAAAAGCAGATACAATTCCTTTATTTACTTACTTAACCTTAGGAATGGGAAAGACTTTAAATCCTTAACTAATAATTAAGAATCATACCTGGCTCTTCTCTTGAAATTTCTTAGAGAAGCTTGTAAAGAAGCTGAAAATCTCTCTTACTTGAGACTCTTGAAATTCACAGCAACTTCTTACTTTGGGCAAATCTGGAAAGTTTAGTTCATTGTCTCTTTTCCAAAATGCACTAGATGTCCAGTTAAATTGTCTTTATTTATTCTTTCCTTTTCTTTCAAACTATTTACAATTCCATTGAGTTTGTGAATTCTTGAAGAAACACGTGTTAAACTCACACGCGGGTTATTTCCATACAGATGAAGTTCACGTTGAAAACTTCCTGCGTTGAAGAACACGCGCACGGAAAGCAAAATCCACGCGCAGAAAACACACGCGCAAGCCTAAACACGTAAAGTAGAATTAACGCGCAAACGAGAACACGCACAGAAAAAACACACGCGCTAAAACATTTCCGTGTTGATGAACTTCCGCGCCTATTCACACGCGCCTTATAATCCACGTGCAATGAGTTCACTCGCGATCGAATACACGCGTTTAAAAAGACACGCGCAAGAAACCACACGTGCAATTGAGTTCTAGTGCAGAAGCACACACGCTTGAAATCACACGCGCTATAAAGTTCTCACGCGGCAATTAGATTTTCGCGTCCGGAAGCTCACGCGCTGGAAACACACACGCTTTAAAGTTCTCGCGCGACAAATGAATCTCACGCTAGGAGCACCCGCGCTGGAAAACAAACACGCTCTTAAGTTCTCACGCGACGAACAGATTCTCGCGCTAAGGAGCACCAGCGCTGGAAAACACACACGCTCTTGAATTCTCACGCGACTAACAGATTCTCGCACAAAGGAGCACACGCGCTGGCAAACACACGCGCAGTTGAATACAATCGCACGCGCAAAGGTCCAACGATAATTTCAGATTACAAGTAGTACGCGTATTTTCAAATAGCGTTCAAGCGCACTCAGGAAGTTCAATAGTACAAGTTCAAAGATAACTTTTTACTAATTTTCAAGGAAATGTCATTAAAATGAACATAGCTGCAGTACAAACAAAGTCACTTATCTCCAGAACGAATTCATAAGGATCTTCAGAGTTTCCTGTCTTCAAAAACTAATTCCTGACAACTGATAGCTTCTCCAGGAATCCCCAAGAAAGTAGCCGCTCAACTGCTAACGCCTGAAGGATAAAATCCACCAGGCCCAAGTCTAAAGCAGGAGCAGCCACTAAACACGTCCTCTCAGCTGGGGTTTAGATGATGAAAGGCACAGAGTGACAGTTTAGAATGTTCATTGTTGTTCTGCAGTGTCTTCTAACCAATCAGAGCTGTCACTGTGAGACTCCATTTTGCCTTGGGTCAGAACCAGGATTCTGAATCAGCAAGGTAAGGCCAAACCAACTACAATAGAAAACTTCCCACCCAAATAAGGCTTATCTAAAAAAGGATAATAAAGAGAAATAATGAGAAGGAAACTTGAATAAGGGAAAATAGCCTGAATAGGGGAAGGAAACCTGACAGTACCCCCCTCCTAATGCCCAGTCTCTGGGCCTACCTTATGTGGATTTTTAGCATAAAACTTAGCAACTAAACGGGGGGCATGTACATCAACTGAATCTTCCCATGATCATTCCTCAGGTCCATATCCCTCCCAATCAATTAAATACTGCAACCTTCCCCTCACTTTCCTGGAATCCAAAATTTGTTTAACCACAAATTCCTCAGATGAATCCTCCAAAATCACAGGGGAAGGTGGTGTTCTAAATCTAGTTCCTGAACAAACTGGTTTTAAAAGGCTAACATGGAAAGTAGGATGTACCTTCAATTGCTTGGGTAATTTCAATCGTACTGCCACAGGTTTGATGATTCTCTCTCGAATGGGCCTACAAATCGTGGACTGAATTTATTCTTTCCTTAATTTTTAGGTACCGGGTAGAAAGCCAAACTAAATCTCCCACCTTATATTCAGGACCAGCCTTCCTTCTCAAATCAGCACATCTTTTATATTTCAATTTGTTTTCTCCCAGCACTTTTTTAGCTCTATCCAAGTTATTCTTCATTACCAACAAACGATCTTCCACTCTAGGATTCCCAGAATCCTCCAACACCTCAAAACTCAGAAAGCGAGGATGAAACCCACGACCCAAAAAGAAAGGGGACATAGAAGTAGCATCTTTACCACAATTGTTGTAAGAGAATTCTGCCAACCATACCAAATCCACCCATTCCTCTCTAGCTTGTAAATAACACCTTAAGAACTTCTCCAATTCCTGATTTACTCTCTCCACTTGTCCATTACTCTCCGGATGATACCCAGAAGTCAGACTAACCTCCACTCCAAGTTTCTTACAGAAGGCCCTCCAGAATTTTGAAATAAATTGAGAACCCCTATCAGAGATAACTTGACTTGGGAGTCCATGTAGTCGAACTACACCTTGCAAAAAACTATGAGCCAGTTTTTCCGCGGTAACCTCTCCCTCCATTGGTAAAAAATGTGCTTCTTTAGTAAGAAGATCCACCACAACAAGAATGGTAGTACAACCCTTATCTTGAGGGAGATCAACAATGAAATCCATAGAAATAGTGTGCCAAGGACGAGGAGGAACAGGTAACGGCTCCAATAAACGATGCGGCTTCCCAACTTGACTTTTTGCTTGTGCACAGACTACACAAGTTTTAACAAAGTTCAATGTGTCTTGGCGAATTTTTTCCCACCAAAAATTCCTTCGAACCAATTCCAGAGTTTTTCTGAAACCAGGATGTCCTGATAAAATGGATTCATGACAATTTCTCAAAACCTTTTCTCTTAACTCTTCAGTAGTTACATAAAGCTTGTTATCAAAAAAAGGAAGATCATCTTTCAAACTTCTGGCTGGATCCAGTCTCACCCACTCCTCCATCTTCTGCAAGGACATATTCTGGCGAACTTAATTAAAAAAATCCATTTCTTTAATGGTTCCAGCTAACAAAAAACGTTCTGGAGCAATTATAGGTTCTGGTTCCAGAATCTCTCTCTCCTCACTACCAGGAAATTGGCGGGATAAGGCATCAGCTTTTTTGTTCTGACTTCCGGGTTTAAAAGTCACAATGAAATCATAATCGGCAAAGAATAAAGACCCAGATGGTTATACCAATGTGCCTCCCTACCACTGCAAATCCCACCCCCGGCCATACGAGCACTACAGAAGAAACTAATGGAATTTGTCTGGGGTGGGAAAAGGCCCAGGATCAACAAACGAATCATGACAAAAAGCAAACCCCTAGGTGGAATGGGAGTCCCTGACCTGGCCAGATACTCGCTAGCGGCTCAATTATCCCATGCCTTCGCCTGGGTGCAAGAAGCAGACCCACCATTATGGCGCAAAATCGAAGAATCCTGGTGCCCGGTCCCACTGCGGGATCTCCCACATCTGCCAACACTTAAACCACAACCCAACTCAGGACCATTGTCGGCCACGACCACAACAACCCTGTGCTGGAAAACCGCAGCGCGGAAATGGGGACTTCGCAGCTACCTGGGACCCATGTCTCCCATTTGGAACAACCCAGACTTCTCCCCTGGTAACCCACCTCGAGACTTCCACGCATGGATAGCAGGGGGCCTGGCAAAAACCAGCGACTTCGTGGAAGAGGGCTCCCCCATCACCTTCGAGAGGTGTAAAACGAAATTCGGAGTGGGTGAACGGGAAAGATTCCGATACTCGCAAATCAAGCATTGGTTGTCCCACAGAGGGACTCGGGACAAATGCTCGAGAGAGCCAACAGCCCTGGAACTCACGCTAACATCCCCGACCAACAAAGGTAGAATCTCCACCATATACCGACTCCTCGACAGATCGGACCCAGCAAAGAAAGAAAGATATATGACGGAGTGGGAAAAGGATATTGGCCGGGAAATAACAGTAGAGAGTTGGGAGCAAATTTGGACCAGACTACATAAAAGCTCGCAATGTGTCACGAACAAAGAAGGAGGCTATAAGCTGTGCTTCAGATACTACATCACCCCCACACAAATCAATAAAGCCAACCCGGAGTTTCCCGCTGCATGCTGGCGAGGCTGCCAATCCCCCGGCTCCCTCTACCACTTAGTATGGACATGCCCAAAGGCAGAAATATATTGGAAAGAGGTGCTGAAGCACATAAAGGAAATAACCGGCCTCTCAATCCCATGGGACCCAGGCATCGTCCTTCTGGGCGAATCCGGCGACGGAGCATTCCCAATCACAGGCCATATCGCCCGCCTCTGCAACCATCTACTACTGGCCGCGAAGATCGCAATGGCTCGCTTATGGAAAGACAAAGGGGGCCCCTCAATTGCCCTATGGTGGGCCAAATGCTGGGAGATCGCTGTATCGGAGAAAATCACTGCAATACGCTCCGACTCCTTAAATAGAACCCTAAACATATGGGACCCCTTCCTTGACTATGCGTCCAAATACCCAACCCTCACCAGGAGGCCGCCACTCACCAGATGGCTCCAATGCAGTCCTCTCTACTGATCCCCGTCCAGTCCCCGAACAATCCAGAAATTAGAAGAATAATCACCCAGATCTCGCCCGCCCAACCGCCGCATTCAGGATCCACCCTCTCTCTCCTCCACCATATGACTCGAAATAGACTACAAAAGCACTAATTAACGCTCATATCGACCTGTACTGCGTTGTTGCATGTAATGTACTATCTTGTAAAAATCAATAAATTGTTGTTGAAAAAAAAAAAGAATAAAGACCAGCAAAGTTGTCGTGGAGACAAAGTTCTTGCAGATTTTAAAAACAATAAATTTCGGTGATCAGTAAGGACCATTACCGTATGTCTTGCCCCTTTCAGAAAATGTCTCCATTCTTCAAAAGCGGACTTTATTGCTAATAGTTCACGATCTGCAATTGTGTAGTTCACTTCAGCGGCAGAAAACTTCCTAGAAAAGAATGCAACTGGATGTAGTTGACCAGTATTTTCATTCCTTTGAGAAAGCACCGCCCCCAACGCTAAATTAGAAGCGTCCGCCTCCACAAAAAAAGGTTTAGAGAGATCTGGGTGAATTAGAATTGGACTAGAAGTAAATCTTTGTTTTAACTCTAGAAAAGCTTTTTCTGCTCCAAAGTCCCAATCAAATTTCACTCCTTTTTTCAAACGTCTCGTTATAGGAGCAACCAGCCGAGAAAAACCTTCGATAAATCTCCTATAAAAATTGGCAAACCCTAAGAAACTTTGTATTTCCTTAACCTTAGTAGGAGAGGGCCATTCAAGAACTGCTTGCACTTTTTTAGGATTCATTTCTAAACCCTTAGGTGAAATTATAAAACCTAAAAACTCCACAGAATCTGTATGGAATTGACTTTTTTCCAATTTGGCAAACAAATGGTTTTCTCGCAGCTTTTGTAAGACTAAGCGCACATGTTTCTGATGTTGATCCAGGTCAGAAGAGAAAATCAAAATATCATCGATATACACCACCACAAAAATATCTAGGTATTCTCTAAAAACCTCATCAATGAAAAATTGGAAAGCCGCTGGAGCATTACCTAAGCCGAATGGCATAACTTGATATTCAAACAGCCCAAACCTGGTCTTAAACGCTGTCTTCCATTCGTCCCCTTTCTGCACACGCACAAGATGGTAAGCTCCTCTCAAATCTAACTTAGAGAAAATATTTGCTCCTTGTATTTGATTAAGCATTTCCGAGATGAGAGGAAGAGGATACCGGTTCTTAACCGTGACTTTGTTAACTGCTCGATAATCTATGCAAGTTCGAAGCGTTCCATCCGGTTTTGGTACAAAAAATAAAGGAGAGACCGCAGGTGACTTAGAATGACGAATAAACCCTTTGGCCAAGTTTTCTGACAAATATTCTTTTAAATAATCATTCTCTTTCTCTGTAAGAGCATATACCCTACTACTAGGCAAAATTGTTCCTGGCTCCAGCTCAATTTTACAATCAAAGGGCCTATGGGGTGGTAATTCTCCTGCCACTTTCTCATCAAATACGTCCCAAAAATCTTTGTAACACTGGGGAAGTTGACCCACTACAGCTCCCACATCATGACATCCAATTCCAGTCTCAGCCAGAAAACTAGACATTGAATTACTTTGTTTGACATCTTCCTCTAAGAGACTTCCTGAAAAGCAATTCTCTTTACAAAAATCTGACTGCTTGTCAATTGTCCTAGCACTCCAAACAATCAGAGGATTATGGAGAGTAAGCCAAGGCATACCCAAAATAATCTTCAACAAAGGAGCATCAATTAACTCAAACAAAATTATCTCTCTGTGACCTCCTGATAACTCCAAAGTTAAAGAACCAGTCCTGTGAGTAATAGGACCAGAAGATAGATATGTACCATCAACAGCCCTAGCCTGCTCTACAACCTCCTTCTGAATAATTGGAATTCCCAAAGATTTTGCCAGACCCCAATCCATGAAATTCCCGGTGGCACCAGAGTCAAGCATTACAGGACCATTTCCCTTACACTCCAACTCAAAGAAGAAGGATACATTTACGGTTATATGGGGAACCGCTGCCTGCACCGTATTGGCGATCTGTTGCATCTTGACCGCTGAGGTAGAAGTCTTCTTGGGAGTGTAAGGACAGTTCCCTAAAAAGTGCCCACCTCTTCCACAATATAAACACAGATTGTTATCTCTCCTCCTAGCCTTTTCTTCCACTGTTAAAGGGCCTCGGACCCTGGGAGATGGATTATTCCCTTTGGATCTACTCTCTACCTTAGGTCTATCCACTCTAACTAGAGACTTTACGTCACTCTGACAATGACGCCTCTCTGCCTTCCTTTCACTCAAACGAAAGTCCAATTGAATAACCAAATCAATCAGACCTTCACAAGTAGAAGGGCGTTAAACTACTCCAGACAATGCATCCTTTAACTCATCTCTAAGGCCCCTATAAAACAACGAGGCCTGTTTAACCTCGGGCCACTTGCTTTCTAACACAAGGGACTTAAATTGTGTTATATAAGCAATCAAGTCTCTATTACCTTGTTTTAGTTCTAAAAGTTCACCATCCACTTCCAGAGATAACTGTCTTCTATCAAACATCTTTCGGAATATCTCTAAAAAACTGGTGTAATTTCCTAAAACCGTACTCCTTTGACTCACCAACAACCCAGCCCAAGCAGATGCCTCCCCAGAAAGATAGGACAACATAAAAGTTATCTTAGATGCATCCGAGGGAAATAATTCTGGTCTACTCATAAAATGTAATTCACATTGTGTCAAAAACACCCTAAACCTCTTGGGATCCCCATGATAACATTCTGGAGGCGCCAAAGGAACTGGCATAGTTAAACTCCTTACCCCTTCTGCCACTGGAGGCGCCCGTTGTATTTGTGGTAAATGATCTTCACCTCCCCTTTCTAACTCAGGTGGAGAACCAGCGCCCCCTGAAACCTCATCCTCTCTCCTTTCTCCCCTCTGTTGAATTTGTGTTACTTTAACACTCAAGTCATCCACCTTTTGACTAAGTAAGGCATTTTCATCCCGAGATATTTTCAACTCCTTCCGTAACTCCCTGATCAAAGATCCTAACATCTCCATGGATTCGTCGGGGTTCATGACAGCTCGGGCGGACTAAATTATTGGGCTTTCATTCTGTCAGGCTGAGAGGTCCTGTGTCCGCGGAAGCTGCTGAACCCCCAACGATCCCCCTGAAATGTAATTGCCAGAACTAGATTTCAATTCAGCTCTGTAAACTACACCCCAAAGGGAAAGGGGGAAGTGGATAACAAAACAACACCAGGCAGACTGCGTCAAGGCTAACCAGAGCTGAACCTGCAGAGGATATAAGAAAAGCAGATACAATTCCTTTATTTACTTACTTAACCTTAGGAATGGGAAAGACTTTAAATCCTTAACTAATAATTAAGAATCATACCTGGCTCTTCTCTTGAAATTTCTTAGAGAAGCTTGTAAAGAAGCTGAAAATCTCTCTTACTTGAGACTCTTGAAATTCACAGCAACTTCTTACTTTGGGCAAATCTGGAAAGTTTAGTTCATTGTCTCTTTTCCAAAATGCACTAGATGTCCAGTTAAATTGTCTTTATTTATTCTTTCCTTTTCTTTCAAACTATTTACAATTCCATTGAGTTTGTGAATTCTTGAAGAAACACGTGTTAAACTCACACGCGGGTTATTTCCATACAGATGAAGTTCACGTTGAAAACTTCCTGCGTTGAAGAACACGCGCACGGAAAGCAAAATCCACGCGCAGAAAACACACGCGCAAGCCTAAACACGTAAAGTAGAATTAATGTGCAAACGAGAACACGCGCAGAAAAAACACACGCGCTAAAAAATTTCCGTGTTGATGAACTTCCGCGCCTATTCACACGCGCCTTATAATCCACGCGCAATGAGTTCACTCGCGATCGAATACACGCGTTTAAAAAGACACGCGCAAGAAACCACACGCGCAATTGAGTTCTAGTGCAGAAGCACACGCGCTTGAAATCACACGCGCTATAAAGTTCTCACGCGGCAATTAGATTTTCGCGTCCGGAAGCTCACGCGCTGGAAACACACACGCTTTAAAGTTCTCGCGCGACAAATGAATCTCACGCTAGGAGCACCCGCGCTGGAAAACAAACGCGCTCTTAAGTTCTCACGCGACGAACAGATTCTCGCGCTAAGGAGCACCTGTGCTGGAAAACACACGCGCTCTTGAATTCTCACACGTCGAACAGATTCTCGCGCAAAGGAGCACACGCGCTGGCAAACACACACGCAGTTGAATACACTCGCACGCGCAAAGGTCCAACGATAATTTCAGATTACAAGTAGTACGCGTATTTTCAAATAGTGTTCAAGCGCACTCAGGAAGTTCAATAGTACAAGTTCAAAGATAACTTTTTACGAATTTTCAAGGAAATGTCATTAAAATGAACATAGATGCAGTACAAACAAAGTCACTTATCTCCAGAACGAATTCATAAGGATCTTCAGAGTTTCCTGTCTTCAAAAACGAATTCCTGACAACTGATAGCTTCTCCAGGAACCCCCAAGAAAGTAGCCGCTCAACTGCTAACGCCTGAAGGATAAAATCCACCAGGCCCAAGTCTAAAGCAGGAGCAGCCACTAAACACGTCCTCTCAGCTGGGGTTTAGATGATGAAAGGCACAGAGTGACAGTTTAGAATGTTCATTGTTGTTCTGCAGTGTCTTCTAACCAATCAGAGCTGTCACTGTGAGACTCCATTTTGCCTTTGGTCAGAACCAGGATTCTGAATCAGCAAGTTAAGGCCAAACCAACTACAATAGAAAACTTCCCACCCAAATAAGGCTAATCTAAAAAAGGATAATAAAGAGAAATAATGAGAAGGAAACTTGAATAAGGGAAAATAGCCTGAATAGGGGAAGGAAACCTGACACTCGAAGCACCTGTCACCCAAACATTGAACTTAAACTGTAAAACCTCTTCGGGATAACCCGGACTGGGTTGGTAGGTTCACTACATGGAGAGTGGCGGACGCAGAATTAGACTTCATGTGGAGTTATATTGCGGTCCGGTCATTATGGTGTAGAGGCCTCATCTGTTCTCAGTGGTGCTTTCATTGGGGTGGCATTTCGGCTTCCGAGCCCGTGGGGTTAAGGAGGGTGTGGGTCTGGGTTTCTGTCCCGGTGGTCTGGGAGGTGAGCGTCAGGTATCAGGGCCATTCAGGATTCGTGGTTCGAGCCATTCCCATGCCTTTTTAGGGTTGTAGAACAGGTGGATGACGCCCTCGTGTTGGACTTTGAGTAGTGCAGGGAAGAAGAGAGTGTACTTGATCGACAAGGATTGGAGTTTCTACTTCAGAGTCAAAAGATTGGCAAGCTTTTTGGACCTCCTTGGTGTAGTCCGGATAGAACCCTACACGGTATCCGTTGTATGTAATCGGGCCCGAGGCTCGGGCCATCTGAAGGATGGGATCTCGGTCTCAGAAATTTAAAAGACGTGCAATAATCGTTCTTGGCGGGCTCCAGGGGGGTCGCCCAGTGGGCTCTCAATGTGCTCGCTCAATGGAGAAGAATTTAGATCGTTTTTTGGGAGCAAAGATGTGAGCTAGCCAGTCTTCCAAGAAGAGTTTGGCGCTGGCGCCCTCCTCCTTTTCAGGGATCCTGAGGATCCTAAGATTGTTACGTCGCGCCCTTCCCTCGCTGTCCTCGGCACGGTATTCGAGTTTGTTAACTTTCTTGGAGATGTCCGACAAGTGCTGTTCTAGTTGGCGAACTGTGTCTTCCGTGTTTGATATTCGTTGTTCAGATTCCCCAACTCTGGACGACAGGTTGTGTAGATCTTGGTGGAGGAGGGATACTTCTGTAGATAGCCCTCCAATTTTGTGTTCCAGGGACGTTCCCGAGTCGCCTATTGCTCTCATTAGGTCTGTTAGTGAGATAGGAGGGTCTTGATTATCTTCCCTGGATTATTCCCCCTCTAGGGTCTGTTTCCCAGGTCGTGGGGTCATCACTGTGAAGAGATCCATTTTGCTTTGTAGGGTTTGTCTCTTGACCTTGTCGTTGCACATGGTGGCGGAAGGTTATCTCAATGAGCAGCAGGGTCTGGATAGGTTGTTTCGGTGTCTTGGTGATGCTTGGCGTAGGGTGCTTTGCGTGTGTCCAGCCTCAACTGTGGGTAATGGGGTGCCAAAGAAGTTTCCCCTGGTTGCACGGGAGTGGGTCCCTCTCCCTTCGTTTGTCAGCTGTGCTTAGTTCAAAAAGTGCTGGGCGGGTGTCCCGGGGACCAGCTGTGCTGGAGTGTTGTAAAGGGGGGGGGAAGAGAGCGTCTCGTAAGCCCCTACCTTATGCTGGTTTTGAGTAGCCAGGGGCGAGTTCGTGGCCACTCCGTTTCTGCTCCGTGGGGCATGGGTCCTCTATCTCACTCTGTGGTGTGGTGGCCTGGGGGCCTTCCTGGTATGACTATATCTCTCAGGGGCAATGGGGTGCGTTGCAGGCTCTGGGGGGGGGGGCTCACCTGCCCCTGATTATCATTCCCAGTGCTGCCTGGCAGGTTAATTTCCGGCACTGCACCACGTCGCAGTCCCCGGGCATCGGTGTCAGTCCGGGTTGCCCGGGTGCTGGGAGTGCCGAGTGCTTGTGCTTGTGTCTGCTGGGTCTTCCTCCCCTTGGCACCTATGAAGATGCAGATTTGTTGCAGCGGGAGGCCCCAGCTGAGTCCAGGGATCCGTTTTGTGTGCAGCATGGGGCTAGGGGGGAACGGCAGCCTCGGCAGCCACTTCGGCACCTGGGGGAGAGTTCTCCGGTCCGGAGCAGCCGGCGCACCATCCTCGATATCCGCGGCTTCCGGCCCGCGGGTTGCTGCGTGTTTTATGGGTGTCCTGGAGTGTCTTCAGCCTGGTGGGGGGGACTCCGGATGGGCTCGGTGTGTGTGCCGGTGTATTTTATGGGGCACTATTCCCCGCGGCTGGCACCCAGCCGTGGCCCGCACCTCTCTCAGCTCGGGTCTGTCCTCCAGGCTTAGTGGGCACTGGAGCAGGCCAGTTTTCTGTCGTTGATTCCACGGCAAATATGGCAGTCATCGCCTCGCCGGGGGCGGGTTTTCTGTTTCTCCCTTTGCCGGCCCCGCTTTTTGTCGGGATTTAGGCCAGTACTGCCTGTGAGGTTCTGCAGCATGAACGTCCCGTCATCTATTGGGACCGGTCCAAAGAGTGGTTCCGTTTGCAGGATATTAGCCGCGGCCGCCGGCAGCTGGGTTTTTTAGTGATGTTACGTCTTTGTTGATGGAGTTGCACACTGTGATTGGCGTCGAGCTCTCTGAGGATTTTTAAATATTCCTGGGTATTGGAGTTGGCTTTTTCAATTCTGGAGTTGTAGATTTGAGCTATGGCTGCCATGATGGCTTGTTTATATTCTTTAGCCTTTTCGTTGAAGGCTGTTTTGGGGTGAGCCATGGAGTCTTTTTTCCAGAGGGCTCCCGCCTGTCTCTTCTTGGAGTGCAAGGCCTGGAGGTCTATGGTGAACCATGGATTGATGTGGCATGTAGGTTAGGATTTTCTGGGGAGGAGGGGGGCATCCTTGTTAACTGCTTTGTTAAGAGTACTCTCATAAAGGTCTGCCAAGACTTGGGGGTCTGTTACATCTAGAGATTATATGCTGAGAGTGGCGAGAGAAGGTGATATAGATTCTTTGGTAATTTTCCTGGAGCTTCGAGCTAAGGTCGGCGGAAGAGAGGGTCCGGTGGGAAGGGGTAGTTTTGAGAATCCAATGATGGGGTGGTCTGATCAAGGACAGGGGGTATTGGAGGTGTGGTGACATGGCTGTTCAGGTCAGCAATCCAGTCAAGGGTTCTGCCCTTGTTGTGGGTGGGGGATGAGATGCAGTGCTTGAACCCAAGGTCTGAAAGGGCATTAGCTACAGCGGTAGCTGCCGTGTCAGTCATCAAGGCATAGGTTGAGGTCACCCAGTAGTGAGATTCTTGAAGTGGGCTTGATATTATGGTATCTAGTCAATTCATCTAAACCCATGACATCAAATACCATTCCTTCGAAATGTTTCCATCTAGAAAATATCCATCTGGGTGGGTAAAGGGTTAATGTTTGTTCCGGTGTATTTTAAAGGGTAAAACATGGGGGTTTCGAGGGGGACCCCCCAAAAAAAAGAAAAAAAAATGCATTAGATGGAAATTTTTTAGATGGAAACATTTCTTTGGAATGGCATTAGATGCAATGGTTTTAGATTAAATGACCATAAACCGATATCATTGCCTCGAATGTAGCTAATATCTTCTTCAAAGGTAGAGGATATGAATGGTAATGGAGTCTGTAGGGGTGGTCGACAATTTAATGGCAAGGCGTTCACAATGACCTTCTGTGGACTTACTGTGGGGCCTGATTTGAAGGGAATCCCTGAAAATGAGAGCAACGCCTCCACCTATAGAGTCTGGTCTATCACACATAAGTATGGTGAAACCCTCAGGAAGGGCATGAGAAAAAGCAGGGCCTGAGGCATGGTGAAGCAATGTTTCAGTAATGACGAGCATGTCTACATTTTGATTAGTGATCAGGTCATTGATGTCCAGGGCATGGGCAGGCAGTGACCTTGCATTGATGAGTGCTTTATGGAACATGGGGAGTAGTATGGGTTCTTTGAAGGATGTATGCAGGGGGCTTGTGATACTGTTAAGAGGCTTGGTGTTAAAAGGTCTGCTGATAGTGGAGCTTGGTTCATGTGTGGATTTGTTGCTAGTCATGTCTTGGGGGTGTTAAAGTGATGTATGGGGGAGGGATAAGGGGTGGATTATGCTGTTATCTGAAGATGAAGTGTGGTGTTGGGTAAATAGGTGTCGTAATCAAATGCTGGGTATGGGACTTAGCTGTCTTAGTGACTGTTGTGGAGTCATATGCAAGAGATGTAGAGCCAAGGTGAAGATGTCTCATTTGCTGGTGGCTGGGAGGTGGGTGGGGGGGGGGCTTCTGCTGGTTCTAGAGCAAAGCCTCTCATTCTTTGCTGGGGCGTGCGTTTGATTGGAGGGAAGTGTAATGATCAATGGGGGTGGGGCAGCGAACGAGAAGGAACTCAGGGTGTTGGATAGGGGGACTGGTAGTGCCTCGGGTCGATGGAGTCTCATGGAGGAAGGATGGTGCTTAGCCCCTGATGGAGTTAGAGAGCAGTCCAGGTTGCGTTGGTATGGGCATGAATGGGGGGATGTTGGGGTGGATGAGGGTTGGTTGCAGCGTTGTGCTGTGCATTGGGTGGGGGTCGTTTTGCTGCTGTTGGGGTAATGTGGGCCTGCGTAGGCGTGAATGTGAAGCGGGGAAGTGTTATGCAAGTGGTGTTAGTTGTTGGAAGTTCCATGAAGAACACACCAAGTGACAGGAGCACATTGCAAGTTCGGAACAAGTCTGTACGCGTACCCGTACTCACCTTGGAGGGAGAACAGGTGCATAGGAAGTGGCTGGGGGAGTGGCAGGCACATAGGCGGTCTGGTGTTGTGGGCCCGATGGCATGCATGTCATCAGCATGCTGGGACCTATCGGATGAACCGGAATTCGTAGCGGGTTTGAGGAAGTAGGTAGGGGAGGGGTATCGGGTATGTCGTGGGCAGCGTGGCAACACATAACCATAGTATGATGCGAAGTAGGTGCATTTAGGTACGTCAGGCTTACCTTTGAAGTGCATTATAGTTGAAGCAGCATGGTTTTGCTTGGTCTCGGGCAATTGCGGCATGCAGCGGACAGCTGCAGACTGCTTCTGCTGCCTTGGATGCCTGCCTTGGGATGATGCCGGCTCCACCATCCGGTGGACCATGGGCAGGGGAGCAGGAAGCAGATCTGACCAATCAGGGCAGAAAATGGGGGTGGTTTCTTGCGATTTTGGGAACGGCCATCCTGGAAGCGGGTGATTCCAACCCAAGCCGGGTCATGTCCCAAGGGTGCTGGATGCTTTCCCTTGCTGGATGTTGATGCAGTGCAGCTGCAGACAGTTCCTGCTGCCTTGTATGATGCTGGCTCCATCATCCGGTGGACCATGGGCAGGGGAGCAAAAAGCAGATCTGACCTATGGGCAATGGGGGTGTGTGCTTCTTCCAGGAGGTGGTTTTGTGCGATTTCAGGAACGGCCATCTTGGAAGTGGGTAATTCGGACTCAAACTGGGTCATGCCTTGAGGGGGCTGGATGCTTTCCCTTGCTGGATGCTAACACAGCACAGCGGCAGACAGCTCCTGCTGCCTTAGATGTCTGCCTTGGGATGATACCGGCTCCACCATCTGGTGGACTATGGGCAGGAGAGCAGGAAGCAGATCTGACCAATCAGGGCAGGCAATGGGGGTGTGTGCCTCCTCCAGGAGCTGTTTTGTTTCCGATTTCGGGAACGGCCATCTTGGAAGAGGGTGATGCCGACCCAAACCAGGTCATGTCTCAATTGGGCTGGATGCTTTCCCTTGCTGGATGTGGATGCAGCGCAGCTGTAGACAGCTCCTGCTGCCTCAGATGCCTGCATTGGGATGATGCCGGCTCCAACATCCGGCAGACCATGGTAAGGTTTATTCTAAAGAGAACAGAGGTAAACAAATGCTTTGTGTTTACATATCCCCCTGTCTCCAATCTTCTGAGAGGTCTAGATGGGTCAACTGTGGGTCACTGGAGGTAGGTTTTCCCAATGTTAGTTCCAGTGAGAGGTGCCCAGGAGCTAAGGATGCAAGGATTCTTCCTGTCAGATCCAGGAGCTGATTGCCACCCCTCACGATGGAGAAATGCAGGAAGCACTGAGTCAGACATCTTCAGGACACTTCACAAGACAGGGGAAGGTGAGTTACAGTGACACCCAGCACACACAGGTGACGGAAGGTGTCCTTCCAGTTGTGTTAGAAAAAAACCTTCCAGAGCAGGATCATTTGAAGCTGGGTGGCTGAAATTTGGTAGAAAGTTGACTTATACCACAAGCTGGTGCTCATCAAAGAACCGGCTGCAAATACAGAACGGCAGTGGTTATAGAGAGGTAGCCCAGTGGAGAGCTGGTCAGTCCATTGGGTGGGAACAAAAGAGCAATCCAATGTGGATAGCCACGTCCCCTGCACACTTTCTAGACGGCCAAGATAGGCCTATTGATAATTTTTTGTGTACATTTTTCTTGAAATACAGTAACGGTAACTTTCAATCACTTCTGTAGGAAATGTCCATAAATAATTCAATTGAAGCTTTCTATTTTATAAAAAACAATTTTTGCTTTTTATTTGTCTTCTGGTGAGCCCAACGCGTTTCGAGTATAAAACACTCTTCATCAGCGGTGGCATTTTTTCAACAAATTAAAGTCTACAAAACAGATACATATAAACATCAATTAATGTGAACTTGAAGCAGATATTTCACAATTTTGGAGAACATCATATCCATTTTTCAGATTAATTTTTTACAGATCAATTTTTTACAAGGCAGTCGGCCTAATGTACAGATCAACATCCAATTTTTCAGTCCTCATTAGTTATTCATCACCCATAGAGCGGGAAAATATAGGAATTCGTCAAAAAATCAACAATTAAGATTGACATGTAGATGTCCTAAGTCAAATGTAGGCATGTAGTTTCCTTCTTAATTTCAAATGTGGGGTAATGTCCCTTATGCATGCATAGTTGCGGTACACTGGGAGGGTGAGAGTGATTTCCTTATAAAATTCAAGTGCAGGGAATTATCTAGAAAGAATATCCCCTATACATGCAAAGTGATGGGAAACAGAATAGGAAAGGTGGGTCAATTATTGCATAGTTTGTTAAAGAAAAAGTTGGGGGTGTAGAAAAATAGGCAGCATTCTTACCCAAGAACATGTATTTTGCTCATGGAGCAATCGAAAATTAGCAAAGAAGATCCAGGTATCCAGTGGACACGTGTAGTGTGGAAGTCTTGTTTCAAGCCATTATGAGTATAATCATCTACAGGGGATAATGGTATAACCTAGCGGTTATTCTATTGCAAAGCAAGATAAGAAGTGAAAAAATGTAGGTCAAGCGCCTAACTAAGGAAGAAATTTACAGGTGCAGTATCCAACTGGGTCAAGAAGATGTCCCGATGTGTTCGGGAGCCGCAGCAGAGTGAAGACGTCACTCGGCAGCCATGTTTAAATATTGTGAATGGCTGTGACATCATCGCGCGCATGCGCGGGCCACGTCACGAAGGATCGTGACGTACCCGCGCACGCGCGAGAGGACGTAAACAAACCAAAAGTATGCATGTTATGAGAACGGATGATATTAAGCCTTGGAGGAGTGAGTTGAAGAATATTTGTGAAGTAAAAGATATGGGAGTCCCCTAGCTATGACTTGATGATATTAATCACATACTGTGAGGTATGTTGTAAAAGAAAGAATTTGGCATATTACGAACAATTAGAACAACATTGGTTTCAAACAAAGTCACTAACCCCATAGAACTTGTGGGTGTACAATCTAGTGTTGATCAGTATGTCAACATTTTGTCTTGCAAAAAAATAATGCAAGTAATAAGTAGGAGATAATGAAGACATTTTCTTGTTAATTAATCAGGGAAATGTCATTACATTTCAACTTAAAAAAGTAAACAAACAGAATGTATGCACAAATTGCGAGATACCAACAGACTAGACATCATGGGTATACAAACGGGTGCTTGCAGGCCCGATTCATGTTAAAGAATAGTATTACCTCTTGTAATGGGAAAGTGGCACATATTTCACAATGTTGATCCTAATTGGGGCTTCAATTGTTTATTCACATGTTGATTTGAAAAAAATAACATAGATGAACAGTACAATTATATGTGGAATACAGGTATAGGTGATTCTTTGACGCAGATAATTTGCTGTTTAAAGAGTCGAGTGCTACAGATGTATATGGTTTTAGGGAGTATCAGGCAAATCTTGATTTTGGTCACTGGACTCCTATCATGGTATGAGGTGATTGGGTACAAAGTTTTCCGGGACTAATTTATAGAAATGGCCCTAAATAGTAGCCTTCATTGATTCCAAGTGGGGTCATGGAATCAAGCTTGTTTATCCAAAAATGTTCTCTTTGGGCCAGAAGTTTTGGAAGGTCCCCCCCTCTACTTAGGGGTCGTAGGACTTCTAGTACCACGAATCTCATCTGTGACACATTGTGTTTTTTGTCCCGAAAGTGTCTGTACACAGGGGATTTGCAATTTTTTGTCCTCACACAGGATTTGTGCTCTGTCCACCTGTCTTTAACCTTCCTGTTAGTTTTGCCCACATAGTACATACTACATAGGCAGCGAATTGCATAGATTACATTTTTCGTGTCACATGTAGCAAAATTTCTTAGCATGATCTTCTTGCCGTTATGTGGGTGTCTGATATTGTCGCCTTTGACCACGTTGTTACAATGTTGGCAGTGTAAGTAGGCGAAGGTACCTGTTTTTTGTTTGCTGAGGGTCATCTGGTCTGTCTGCTTGGGTTTCTCTGCTTTTATCAAATGGTCTCTCAGGTTTCTTCCTCTTTTATAGGCCATCATTGGTGGGTCTGGGAACAATTCAGATAGTGTACTGTCGGATTTGATGAGGTCCCAATTTTTGTGTATTATCCGTCTGATCTGGAAGCTTTGACACGAGTATCTTAGTGTGTGAATTAGCCCTTTGTCTTTTCTTTTTGGATTTCCTTCCAATAGTGTATTTCTGGTTTGAGTTTCTGTGCGTGCTATGGCGCTGTCAACAACTTCCGATGGAAAACCTCGATCCAAGAATCTTTGCTTCATTGTGCTGTATTCATTATGCAGCGTGTCTGTTTCTGACGTAATTCTCTTTAATCTTAGTAACTGGCTGTAAGGTAAATTATCCTTCAGATGTTTGAGATGATGGCTTGTGTGGTGAAGACAACTGTTCACATCCGTGGGTTTTCTGTATATTTTGGTTTTCACAGAGGAGCCTGTGATTTCCACAGTGACATCTAGAAAATTAACATGAGGTTTGCCAATTTCGATGGTAAATCCAATTTTTGGGTTACAGCTGTTAAGGAAGTTCCAAAAGTTTAGCAATTCTGTTTCGGTGTCCCTCCATATTCCGAAAATGTCGTTGATGTATCTCTGCCTGCATTTGATTTTATCTTTCCAGAGAATGTTATCTAGTACAAAAGTCTTTTCATAGGGTACATGAAGATGTTTGCATAAGATGGGGCCACTGAGGACCCCATTGAGGTTCCGGAGATCTGAAGATAATATTGGCCATTATGTCTGAAGTAATTATTGTAAAGGATGATGTTCAATAGTTCCAATGCGAAAAAGTTTTGAATGTTTACCTGTCCATGATTTAGTAGAAACCATTCTAGGCTTCAATGCCTTCTGAGTGTGGAATGGAAGTATATAAGCTGTTGACATCCATAGTAAATAGTATCAGGTTGTCCTCTGTCAGTTGTAAAGCTTGTAGAATTTTCAAAAAATGCGTAGTGTCCTTGAGGTAGGTCGGAGTAGCTTGTACTAGTGGTTGAAGTGCTGCGTCGAGGTATATAGCAAGTGGTTGGAAGATGCTATCTGTTCCTGCAACAATTGGACGAAATGGTGGGTCTTGTAGGTTTTTATGTATCTTGGGTAAGCCATAGAAAACCGGGGTTATTGGGTATTTTTGTGTCAAAAATTCTGCTGTTTTCTCCGATATCCAATCCATTGTTAATGCTTTCTCAATAGTTATTTTGATAATGTTGGAAATCCCCATGATAGGATCACTGTTAAGCGGTGTGTAGGTTCGAGTATCATTTAAAAGTTTGCGACAGCCAGCGTCATAAAGGGTTGTGTCCATCAGGACTAACGCGCCTCCTTTGTCGGCTTGTTTTAGAGCAAGGCTACTGTCTTCAGCAAGTTGCTTGATTAGTCTCAGTTGATGTTTCCGGATGTTTTGTTTTTTCGGTGGAACATATTTTAGTCTTTTGAGGTCTTTTGTAGTTAGTCCATTGGGTGGTCCAGGAACACTTCTGAAGGGTCTAAATGGCTGGATCCTTGAGAACATGGCAAGACTGGTTGGGGTCCCATCAGCCCAGGGGTTGAAACACTGCACAGGGCCTTCGCAGATCAGGTAGTCCAACAAGGCTTCACCAGGCCAGATGCAGGAAGGGATGTTGGGCCTCTTTGGGAGTCTTCTTTGGATCTTCAGTTGGCTGTTCTTCTACACTGGATACTTGGCGCCAACACTGATTTGAAGAAATGGCTGCAGGTGTCCTCCTCTTATCCAAAATCCAGCCTGAAAGCAAGTCCAAGCCCACCAATGAAAAGGATCTGCACCATTCAAACAACCAGTATTGGTCAAATTAGGGACCACTGTGGGTTTCACTCATGTCCCACACCCAGACTTTCAGGAACAATGGCTGTGGAGTGATATCAGACAGTCCCACCCCTTTCTGAGACACACACACACACACACATCAATAGCCTACAAAAGCGTGGGCTTTCCCAGGCAAGTTCATGACATTATATGGGATTTCCTGATGTCAAACAACAATATGGCCAGAGAACATGTGAAATCTCGTGGCGTGGCCATTTTAGGGCACTAGCCACGTTTAGTAGCCCGCCGTGCTAAACACGAATGTGCACACTAGAAATAACACAAAAATTTTACAAATATAATTGCTGCCACCAGCTTATATTTAGTCACATTTAAAATTTACCAAAAATCCCAAGTGTAAAAGACTAGAATGATACAAAATAACCCCATTGCACTGCATTGCGATGTTAAAAAAGTCATTAAAAAGATCAAAGGTAAAAATTCAAAAGAAAAGCAGTTTTCCAGTACTGATATTCTGAAGCACTGATCGGTTTCCCCATAACAACATGAGCAAAAGGCCAAGGGAGTGAAGGTGAAGACTTCACATCCCTATAAAAAGTCAGGACAGGTTAAAAAACAAAAGCAAAAAGTTCCATAGAACTTGCAGAAGTGCAATGGCACAATCTACAGAAAGTTGTCAAGAGAGAAATCTTTCCTAACAAGTAACTTAAAATAAGTCCACATTTTAGAGAGTGGCAAAGGAGGACATTACCCCTGCCCTCCAAGTACCTCCAGAGGGACTCCAGTGCCTGCCTTTTTATTCTTAATGGGCTTAGTGCCACCTCTTCCTGACCCCTGTGATGGGGCTATGCTGCCCTCTCTTCCACATCATCTCATCTGCTTGCTGCTCCTCCTCCACGCCCTCCTTTCTGCATGCTCCTCCTCCACCATGCTTTTCCTCCATTAACTCCTCCAGCACTCTCTTACCTGCATGCCAAATTCCACCCGTCTGGCCTCCCCTCTTCTTCCCATGCCTCAGCATCATAATCATTCAAGCATTCCCACCACCACTCTCAGCCCCAGCACCAAAACAAATGCAGCCACCAAATCCACCATCAAACCCAGGAGCAGTAACATCTATTGGAAGAGGAGGCAGATTGTCGGTGTACCTCATAATACCAAACATGCTACAAAACTGTGCCTCCTCCACTTCAGATTCGAGGTAGGACAACAGTTCCACATCCAACTGCACCCTGCACCAAAGTCACTGTACTCATTTATGGAGGGTACAACATCTTCATCCACCCACCCTTCCATTTACTTCAAATAATAAAGCATAACAAGGCTTTCCATGCAAAAGGTTTCCCCTAAATGGTTGACGTTTTAGGAGGGGTCCGGATGCTGTGTTTTGGACTAGGTGTATCCTATTGACTAGGTGTTCCGAGAGCCCAACATAAAGGCTGTTGATTTAGTCCAGTCGCGAGAGACCAAGTGTGAAAGCTGCCACAGCCCCTAAAACCATAACATAATTGGGGGATGGGGGGCAACAGGCAGGAATTACTGTGAGTGGTAATTCCGATACAGCAACTCCAACAGTTTTCTTACCTTAGAGTGGAGGATTTCCTTCCAACATGATGCTGGGGATAAATCCTCCAATTCAAGGTCAAACTCGTATTTGGTGGTGTAATACACATGGCAGTAATTCAATTCCTGCCAAAGAAAGTGGCAGTAAAGGAATTACTGCTACCTTTTTACTGAATCACCAAACTTGTAACGAGGGCCATTGTCATCTAAGCATTGCATGTTTTGCTCCTTGTATTTTAGTTGACTGATGTCAGGGGTAGGTTAGAACGTGTGTGTTCTTGAGCTCCAATATCTTCTGTGGTGTATGTTTCTGTCCAGTCCTATGCATGCCCATCAGTGCAGATATGTTCTGATGATTCACTCAGGGTGTTGAGTAATCATGTCCTTTCAGATTGTTGGGAAGTATGACCCTGGTCTGCTTAAGGAAGTGGGCAGCCTTACACAGACAACCCTTGGTCCTCCCAAACGTCTGCCACCCAGGTGCATGGAGTCATGCCATGGAGGACAGTGGTTGACATTGTGCATTGGAGCACCCTGGGATTCTTGAGCTTGACTCGGCTTTTTCACCTTACACAGGAGCTGTGTAACTTGTGCTCAGCCAGTGTCACTAATAATTTGCATAGCGGAGAGGGACATGCTGACTCAAGATGGATGTCATTAGAACGCAGGGGTGGAGGCTGTAGCAACACAACCCGGTATGCAGTCTCTGTCTGCAGGTATCACCACCCCCACACCACTTTCCAAGCAGCAGAACTGTTACACTCTCCTGTCACTTATGACTGATTCCTGGTTACTTTAAGCTACTAGCTGTAGTACTTGGAAGGCAATGCCTTGAAATTCATTTTAAAAAGAGGTCGCCTCCATGCAGTGGAAACAGATAGAACACCGTTTTGTTCTGTCTCCTGGCAGTGTAGTCCTCTGAGTACACTCCTTTAAGAGCACCCTTTGGAGGATGCTGCCCCTGACTGGGGGAGGTGGGAGTGTCTGAAGCCCAGTATTCCAGTATTCATGCTGATAGTGATTGACTTTACTGTCCCTTCCTGCCTTTAGGATGCAAAGGCTATTTTCCAACAGCATATTTACCACAACACCTATTTTAGGGACACAGATATTGCTAGGCAAACAAACGCCTGTGTGTTGTACTTCAGTTTACATCATGTATCGATTAATAAGCAAGGGCAGAGGTATGCTATATCTGATGATATGATAGGTTATTTATAACGCCCTTAATACCTAGAAGTTTCTAAGCGCGGACCCGGGAAACGAACCTGTGCTGTTTCATGTCGTTTTGCTTCCTTGGCGAGCAGGTTGATGCTGAGCTATCCTCCAGAGACGACGCTTCCATAAAGGTGGAGAGTGAGTAACACAGAGTTTTTACATTTGGAAGATAGAATGTAATGAGCTGTTTGGAGTTTTGAGAGGAGAGAAATCAGTTATTAGAGAAAGGAGAGCAAGGAGGATGGGGGAACTGCACCTCTACTATCTGACCGAAATACACGTCTGTCTAAACCTGCTAAGACTTCTTGGAGTGGTAGATATATGATTGTATGGTGACACGTGAGTACTCACCCTGGCACGCCTGCTATAAGCGACGGCAGCATAGGTGGAGGGTGTATCGGGGACGAGTGAGACAAACCTGCATCAGGCACTGGAGTGAGATTAACCGGTGTCAGGCACTGCACTGAGGCAGGTCAGATGGGCACTTCACATGAGAGCCGTGTCTGGCAGCGTCGAGCCGAGTCTGGCAGCATCGAGACGAGTTTCACAGTTGGGCCCAGGATGGTGGTGTTGTTATATATGTGCACACGCAAGACACGCATCATGCAAGTGCTGGAAATGAATTGTTGCTGTGGATGCTGAGCAACCAAGATGCATGATGCAGGAGGCTAAGGTGAATCATCAAAGGTTGCCTGGCAACCGGCAACCGAAGCACAAAGTCTCTTTGTGACCGCCACTATATGCAGAAATCATGGGGCTCATACCAAGGGTGTGACTGCAGCAGCAAGCACAACCCAGAAATAGTGTTGCAGAAAGGTTTCCATTACTTAAGATTGACCAATTGATTTAAGAGATCTCAGTAGCAAGTGTTATGTCTTCATGTAGTAGTATTTCCTCAATAAATACACGAGCACTGTGGTACATCTTCATCTAACTTTATTCTTATTCTAACTGAACTACCTTCATAACAACAACATTCCAGAAGCCCTTTTTGTCCTAACATTCTATATTTCACACTTGACCCACCATCATCCACAGGCGTCAGCAACTATAACAATAGCAATACATAACAGTAAGTATGTTCTCGGTACTAGATCGAAGATCAGCATATCATCAAGTTAAGCTATACACAGATTCATCTGAATTGACCCCTGTCAGGGCTGTTTAAATGTGTGAATAGGCCTGTTGGATTGGTGCCTGATGCCAGTGTGTTTCAGAAAATCAGACACCGGGAGTTAGATGGACTGAAACGAGTAAGATTTTACCAAGAAAAGATTTTAGTTTGGGGTTACAATGATAAGGAACATGATGATAGGTACCCCGAGGTTCTAGAGAGGTTATGAAAAGCTGGGGTCATGTTAACATTAGAGAAATGCAAATTCAGGCAGACAGAAGTTGATTGTCTATAGACGGAGTTAAACCCACATTAAACATGGCTCAAATGAAACAGGGAATCATGGCCTTTTTAGTGGCCACTGGTTCACGCAGTTCACCCAGATCCTTGAATTTCTCCTGGGCTACATTTGGGCTCGTAAATATTTGCTCCGAGTAATAGCTCCTCTTGCCCTTTCTAATTCGTTTTTTAAATTTGTGGAGAGCATGTTCATATTCTCCTTTTGCCCTCTCGTCCCGATTTTTCCGCCAGGCCCTTTCTGCTGATCTGGCTTTCCGTCTTTCATCATTTAGAGAACTGGTAAACCACTCCTTCATTTTTCCCTTGTCCCTCTTCTGCTTCCAGGAACCCGGTTCCAGAGGCTGTACTGCCTTAGCAAGTCTATCATAAAACCTCTCGAAGAAGGCTCTGGGATCTACTTAGATCACTACATGGTTTGACTCCGCAAAGAAAGGCTTAAGATTTTCTATGTCAATATTATCCCATGTATGGAATTCATACACCTCCCTCCTCTCTTGTTTAGACATTGGGAGGTGATCGATTTGTACTGTGGAAAATCTTCCTGCTGATCCGATAATAGAACGGGCGGGGTGGGGGGTATATTGGGTATACATTACAGGATTTGAGTTATCAAAAATGCAGTCTAAGGTATGTCCCGCTATATGGGTTGGGCCAACCACTAATTGATTCATCCCTAACATCTTTAGTGAGCCCAAAAAGGTCTGGGCCTGGGGATTTTTAACATCCTCCACCCAAAAATTCAAACCACCCAATACAATCAAACGTGAGCAGAACAGAATCATTTGTGCCACCCTATCTGCCAGCAACATATGGAACTGATTATCTGTCTCTGGCGGGTGATTAACCAATACAAAATCCACTGAGGAAAAATCATTATACAAACATTCATTTAACATGGAATAGTTCCGATCCCTTATTACCAATACCTTTTTTCCAACACTTTAAAAGCATCTCTAAAAATAAAAGCTACTCCTCCGCCCATCCCAGAAAGGCGATTTTCAATAGTTGCGGACTATCCCCAGGCTACTAGATCATACAATCTGCCAGCAAATGATCTCTAAACCATATTTCTGTAATACAGAGCAGGTCCAGCTTCAAATCTTCAATCAGCTCAGGAAATAAAACACTCTTTCTTTGCAGCTGAACGAGGATTAAGCAGCAAAGCTCTGATTTTCCCTGGGGAAGAAGCTTCTTGGACCCATGGGCATCCGGGGAGTGGATCTGACAATGTGATCTTTGGGTCGAGGTCCCTCCCTCAAGGAATTTGTCATTCCTCTCATCTTTATCTGTGTCCTCATCTTGATTATATAGGCGTCATGAGCCATGATGCTCAGGTAGACTCCTAACAAGAGCAAGTAAGATACTCTGTGCCAGAGGCTGACTCCTTGCCACCCTACCACAAGCATGCAAAGAGTGCCTTTCCCTCCCTGAACAGATAAGGACAGGCCCTTCATCCACTCTTCCACTAAAGGCCCTAAAGCACATGCTTTCATCTCCTCTCTTGCCATGTGTAGAAATGTTTCCAAAACGTGTCTTACCCTTGGGCCCATTGTCATTATGATCCTCACCCAAACCGCCCTGCCACCTAATATCCAGACACCACCCTCTCACCGGTGTCACGAGCAGAATGGCGTGCCTTCAGTCCACCAGGCAGAACAGGCAAAACAAGCTTCACGTCAGCGCTTTGAGCTGACACAGGCCTTTTGGCCCGTGCGTCCCCAGGCGAGCGTCAGGCAGCATGTGCCTCATGGGAAATGAAGTTCCCTAGCACCAAGCACGAGAGAAAAGATTTGCAAACAGTTTCCTTTTCGATACAAATTCCTAAAATATCTGTTCCCTGAGCTGCCCTAAAACCATCAGAATCACAGAAATAACAACACATTATTTAAAACAAAAATTGCACTCCTGAGACGAGAGATGTAGTTTGAGCTATAGGTCACAAGGTACATTTGGGGATTTCCAAAACCAAAGTAGTGATTTGCACATATATTTGGAGGGCAAAAATGGATGCGTTTTTTGCAAATAGGAGTAAGGGAGTGCAATGAGTGTCGGGATGGTGATAAGATTTTGGAAACCAGAGTTCACACAATGGTTGTACCAACTACCCCTGATGTCCCATGGGAAGTGATATCAACTGATCTGTTGGGCTCACTCAATTTCAAATGGGCCAGATATGTGTATGTGCTAGGAGTAATGGATGTATTATCTAAATGCCCAGAGATGAGTGTGATGAAGGATGCAATAGCGAGAAGCATAGTCACATTTCTGGAAATGGTGTTTTGGGGGATTATTGAGTGAAAATGGATCTCACATGGTGTCAGGAGAATTTCCACAATGTGTGAATGATTATGGAATGAAACATGTCAAAACCGCTCTGTATCACCCTTAGACGAGGGGATGTGTTGAGAGATTTAATTCAACAATTATGGTTGAAATAAGGATGTCGGTCAGTTCAGGTGGAGGCTCAGAGCATTGATGCAAACGGTCTTTCAGTACAGCATCACGCCTCGCAGCACAAAAGGGGTGTCACAGTTTGAAATGTCGAGGGAAGAAACTTAAACCCAAATACGGAATTATGTCCAGGACGGATGGGAAAATCCCAAATGTTGGCACCCAATATTGAAGATACTAAAGAGAAAATAAGAGAGAGTGGAGCTATGGGGAAAGAAAGACATGACAGCAAATTCAGTTGTAAGGAAGTCGAGTTTCATCCAGGTGAGCAAGTAAAAATAAAATTGCCTAGAATAGTGAGAAAAAGTGAGTCCACATTTTTTGGAAGGAGAGTAGTACAAGAGGATTGTGGAAATGTGTGTGGTTGGAAGGAGGTAAGGTGTGGAATAATGATTAATTCGTTGGTATGGATAAGAAAGAGTGAACGCATATCATGGGTTCCTGAGCGGATTGACTCCAATACGTCACCAGCATAGCAATGCTTTCGATTCTAAATAGCTTTTCATAGTATAGCGGGCTGGATGGCATGATGATAGCTACTATGAGTGTGTTTGTATAGATCACCCTGGTAACAATATAATCAATACAATTATGCATAGTTCTATATTGTTGAGACACTATACTCCTCTCTCAAAGGGCACGGCAATTGTGCAGTCAATAGTTCTGGGGGGACAAGGCAAGGGAGAGAGGTGTGTTATACCTCATATCATATCATGCATCGGTTGATAAGTGAGGGAAAGAGGTGTGTCATATCTGATGCTTCCATAAAGGCTGAGCGGTTGCAACATAGAGTGATTATTAGTTTTGGAAGCTGGAATGTAATGACCTGTTTGGAGTGTTGAGGGTGTGAGGTTAGTTATTGGAGAAAGGCCAGGGATGTGGGCGGGTGAACTGCAGCTGTACTTCCTGACCCGAATACAGGTCTATCTAAACCTGCTATGACGTCTTGGAGGGGTACATCTCTTATTATACTGTGCCCTCCAAAACATCCTAAAAGGAGTCGTTTAAGCTTGACTTTGCTCTCGATCAATAATTAAAACCCAGCTTTCATCTATGAGAATCGGACATTCGGGTAGATGCCCGCCTGCTTAAAAACAAAATGTTCCCCTGCCTAGGCTTGGCAAGCACTTACTTTTTAAATGCCTTTTATGTGAGCCTAGCTACTGGGAGAATCCAATTTAAATTAGCACTGACGGGAGATTCCCTTTACGGTTATCTTCCTTCGTACAATTATCCATCGCATTTCACAAAAGAAGCTCCAGTGATTTGACTGCAGTCAGATCCATTCATAATGCGGCTTCTGCTAAACCCTCTTCTTGCAGACTATGCTCAGACGTGTGTGATGCCAGGCAGCGTGTGACGGTGTGCCTGTGGTGTCCTCCATAAACATGTGCACTCCCACTCTCCCCCTGCTGCACCCCTATGTTCAGAGGCCACGTAGAAGATGCACAGAAAGGGCAGGTGAATAGCAGACGATGAATAGCAGAACTGCCAAAAGGCTTAGAAGCAAGGCTGGGCAATGGCAGTTCCAGAGAACCTTTCCCACCGTCCTTGTGAGCTTTTTTGAGTTGTTTAACGTCACATAACATTGTTTAAATGCTCTTTGTGCTTCCCTTGGTGTTAAGTCAGCTGAACAAGTCACTCGGATATAAACCAACTTTACTAGCAGCATCTGTCAATTGAGGCCTAACATCACTAATAATTGCACTAATTTATTGGGCCTCATTACCAGTTTGATGGTAATTTGACGGTAAATCTACCAACCCCGTTTACCGTTACCGCCATATGGTCCCATGGGTTTCCCACGGGTTTACAAGTGGTGGTAATTCCCCATTTTGGAGTCATAGGACACCTAGGAGATTTTGGGGGATTTACCGCTGGCATATTTACTGTGCAATAAATACACTGATTTGTGTTGGTGAAGCAGAGGATTTACCTCCAACTTGTTGCCGAAGGTAAATACTCCACTTGACCTCCAAAATCATAATTCAGTGATACCTGAAAA
The DNA here is from genome assembly GCF_040938575.1 of Ambystoma mexicanum. Taxonomy (NCBI): domain Eukaryota; kingdom Metazoa; phylum Chordata; class Amphibia; order Caudata; family Ambystomatidae; genus Ambystoma; species Ambystoma mexicanum. The sequence goes on along the minus strand of NC_090941.1, from coordinate 523,921,620 downwards.
ACTGTAGTAATTACGTTACCACCCAAAAAAGTGTCACTACTGGAATTACCAACCATTTTTCCCTACACTGCCGAACTTGTAAAGAGGGCCCTTGTCTTTTCTACGCAACTCCCACCCATTGGGATGATTTTACTCTGCTTTCTGAAAATAAATGCATGCTTCTATGATATCTCCCATACTTGCTCATGATCCTGTCCCAGTGGAGATGCGCAAATCTAATATTCTCATTGTTTTGCTGCTGATCATTTTTAATTTGTGTCTGTCCTCTGGGGATTTACTCTCCGTCAAATGAAAAATAACACATTTCTGCCCAATCTCTGGGTCTTCTAACCTGAGGCAGTGCCTTGGAAAATGAACAGCCAGTCAGTTTAAATACCCTCTCACTTGCCACAATAGCCTCAGAGCCTATCAATCTGATTCTCATTCTCACTGTGACACAGAGAAAGCAACCCTTTAGCTGGTTGACAAACCCATGTGCAAAGAGGATATTGGAGATATATGTTCTTATAGATTTCTCTTTAGCTTTTGACACTGTCTACTGTGAAACACGGCTTTCCATGTTATTCCCATGCATGGAAGATTGTGGGTGTATCCTAAAGTGGGCCTCATGTTTTCAACCCAGCAGAACACATTTCATCTTGATGTGTGATGCATCAATGGTCAATATTGTCCCATATGATCTTAAGTACCTACATGGAGCTGCTATAGGATCCATCGTACAGCAGGAGGTATATCTGATGACCAGTTTGTTGATGAAACTCAACTCTATTTTATGGTGTGTTCCAAAAACGGTATCCCAACTCAGAAACATTATCAGTGCCATACATAATGGATGGCCAGCAATGTCCTCACACATATTGCTTCCAAAATGAAATGTGTGCTGTTAACCTCATCATTAGTCTGACTTTCTGTTCAAAGTAAGTTGCTCTCACCCTCCTCACTTGGATTCTACCCCTTCCCTTTTTTGATTTTCTTTGTGCCTAACTTAGACTTTACTCTTGGCTTACACCTGAGATTCCAGTCTCACATCCTCAAGTTGTCATAGTGTGTCATTATGACCTATATGTTACAAGGAACCAGAAATGGTATGCAGACACAGAAGACTTAGGTTTGTCGATACAAACGTTTATTAAAATAATAGTAGGGTTTTTGAAAGTCCTCACTGTCCCTAATCTAGGAGTTATTTCCCTACCTCAACCAAAAACGAAAGGGCTGTCTGTAGTCAAGATGTCCAAAGCAAAAACATCATGTGTCCAAACTCCTATCCTCGCCCTCCCCGGTGTCTTTGGCTTGAAAGAGTTCAACACAAGATGAAAATTCAACAGAAATTTCCAATGGCTACTGTTCCCAGTTTGAGGGGATGGCTCCCTTCCCCAGGTTTCTCTTCACCAAAGTAAAAAGTTCAAAAAGAATAACCAAGTTCCTGTAGCCCAAAAGGATAACTCCCTCCTCTGGGTGTTGTAAATCACTCCCGGGGAAATGACTCACTTCCCTAGATTTTCTCCTCATGCAATGCAGTTCAAAATCCTAAGGTTATGAATCTTCCTTTGGATTCCCTCTTTAGAATGCCACAACTTGGATACAGGTTGCAGACCCACACAACACCTGGTATACTCCCCAGCCAGGTCTGTTGTACAGTTCTTCAAGAAGGGGTATTGCTCTTCCTTTCTGTTTTGCTTCAATTCTCATGCTTGTCTGGCATACTCTCCTGCCAGGACTTTCAATTTCAACTTTATCGGTGCGAGTCCCAGATTCGTCACTTGACAGGTGTACTCTCCTGTCAGGACTTTCAACACAACAGTCAACAGCTTGGGGACCCGGGAAGGGGGGTATTTAGCTTCCCTGAGTTCCCCTTTCTATATAGGGTACGTTTATTTTCCTTCTTACGTAAGTACTGGCACTATGAAGGTTAGCCACATAGAAAGCAATAGAGATTTGCCTCCCACTTTAGCGTAGGAGTGACTTCTCCCACTGCAACCCGGTGCCCCAGCCTTTTTACATGGGCTCACTGGTGCTTAACAACTTCCATAGCTTCTCCGACTCCCGTTTGAGTCCTGCTTCGCATCTGCTCTCTCTCTTCACTTCAGATGGCTTAGCTCTGTGGAGGATGGTGCTCGGCATGCCACCCTGGCTTCCCTTGCCGGCACAAAGCTTCCTGTCTGCATCGCATCTCTCGTCGGCACCTCTGGTGCCTGTGGGAGTATGGCGCCAACACAGACGGTGCCTCGCCTGCTCTCCGCTCTCTTCTTCAGCTTTGCTCGGTTCCTTCCTTTCCTCAAAGATTCTCTCATGCCTCTGTACTCGTCTATCCTCCTGACAGCTTGGTTTCCCCGGCATAAACTAGCTGGTCAGATCACACTGTGTTGCTCAGCTGTTCCATCTTTGAACTCCTCCGCTGAGAAAGGGAGATACTTGGAGCCAATCGGATTTCTCCAACTACTAGACTGCTTGTTTTCCTTCAGTTGAGCAACTTTCATTCTGGTTTCCCTCTTTCTCATGTCAGTGTTTGTCAGTATGTTGGTTTCAGAATATTGAAGGATATTGTCAAGATGCTTTGTAGGATGCTAAGGGGAATTACAATATGCTATCAAAGCATGTGGAATGGAGGGGATATCTCTAAAAGGAAAGGGGGATACCATGTCTCACCCGGTAATGCCTCATTCCCCCTAGGGTTGCCTCCCCATGTAATCCTCCCTCAAATAGCAACCCCCAGGGTCAGGATCAAGTAGTGGCCACCGTCCCCTGATCACACAAGGAGAGGCCTCCTGTGGGAAAAGAGTGATGACACCCTCGGATTCATAACAATGTCTAGAGAAAATATGAAGACTGTGAGACTATATATTAAAAAATATGGGCATTGAGAGCATATTAGCATCTATGATGTATCCAAAATAGTGCTTAGTTGAATGAGGGAGTACCCTTCCACTTATGGTATTGTTGTAAGTAACAAGTATGTTTTAGGATATGCATTTCACATATACAGATACTAACCCCACAAAAGGAGTGTGATATGAGGTCTAGTGTAAGAAGAAAAATATACAATGTATTTACATTTTTATTTGTGTTTTTTTAAAAGTGTATTCCAGTTTACAATAAACCTTTACACAATATACTATTTTGTTCTGTACCACAAAATATGTTTAATATAGAAAAATAAAAGGTATATAATGTATGCAGCGAAAATATGAAGTCTGTGTCATATAATCCCAATTTTTGGATGTCCCATAAAAAGCATTGTCCAAGTGTAGGTCACTGATCCTGTTCTGTTGTTGTTTTCACTGAAGAAATAGTTAAACAGTTCTTCCGCCAGAATGACTTTGGAAGATCAGTACATGCTCTTGTTATTAAGAGTGTTCAAATCTCTTCAAAAGTGTCGAGTGGGGTGCACAAACCTTTTTGGGCATGTTCAGCCTACCTTGCGAGCACACAGTAGCATTTCTAGTGGGATGAAGGCTGCCTCACATTTGGGGTGGGTTTCAAGTCCCGTGGTTCAATCGGGTAGTTAGAAACTTAAAAAGGGAGCTTTGGTTTTGTTGGGCTGTAGAATGGAGTGGACAAGATAGGTTTGTCCTATTACCTGGAGGAGAAGGAAGAAGGCAAGAATGAGGATCTGGACTACTACTCCTGGTCAGCGAGTGAGGTCATTAGTCAGCCCTGAGAGGAAGTAAGAGTTATCTTGAGAAGGTGGAATGGTCAGGCCTGTTCGAGGGTACTATGCTGCAGGAGAGGGAGGTAGAAGAATATTGGCAGCTGAAGGGGACCATGCTTCAGGGGGTGGTGGAAGTATCAGGCCCATTGTCTGGGGGTCATGTTGGAGCAGGGAGTCCTTCTTGTACTAGAGGAGGTCAAAGGAAGTGTGGAGGCTGTGACTGACATGTCAAATAACGAGCAAGAGGATGATTCTGCAGCTGGTGTTGCACCTACAGTGCAAGCTCCTGCAAAATGTGTGACAGTATGTTGTCATTGCAGTTGCAGATGTGGTGGTATCTCAGCAGCAAAATGAAGGTCTGGTTAGAGTCCTGCATTATTAGGAGTGGCGGATGGGATAGCGAGTTCTTCAATTGCTTGAAATCTTAATCAGTGATATTGGTCCAAGTTATCTTGTTGTCATTGCCTCCATGAAAGGTTCCTTGCTGGTTAAGAAATGTGACAGTAATGTCTGACCAACCCCAACAAAGCTTAATGTTCTTTCTTACTTGTGAGTAGTTGGGCGTTCTGTATGGACTCAACTTCAGCTTTCTGCAGTTGTACCTTACTTACCTGCCCTTTCCTACCTTAAAGGCCAAATAATTGACCAGAGAAAGAGCTTGATAGCACTCATCAGGGATAGCTTGCAAACTGTAACTTCCATAGGCTTTGTGTTACCACGTAGAGGTGGATCATGTGTGTCTACCAAAACTAAGTATACACTGCACTGTCTACCAGATAGGTACCTGAAAAACATATGTCTTCATGGTGGTGAATTAATAATATCCTACAGCAATGTTCTGGACATCCCTTCTGACCACCATTTTCATCCTGCCGTGCTGTTGCAGAAGGGGAAATGCCATATGCAAATTAAGCTTAGTGCCACCACAAATAGGGCAGTCCAGCCCATGCTGCTAGGTCCCATCCCTTCTACACAATACCAGAAGCAAACCAGATATGGTTCATCCTCATTGATCATCATCAGTGAGGCGTGGCATATGTCTCTAAGCAAAGCAGGCTCCGGATCCTTCCTCAGACTACCTGTCCCATTCTGGGTGACAATAAAATAGAGGGTTGATGGCTGGACGGATTTTAAATAATCATATACTTTGGTATTGCTCTGGCGAAACCTCTGGACCATTATTTTCCAACCCATGTTGTCATTACAGAAGGGCAAAGACCATATGCAAATCAGGTTTTATTCTTTCCCAAAAGAAGAAGTCCAAAGTACTAGGCCACACTCTTTATACATATGATTGCAAGCAACTCCAGATATGTTTTAGCCTCATTAGGCTTTTCCAGTGAGGAGTAGCTTTGTTCTTTCGGTACAGCAGGCATGGGACTCAGGTTTCGGCCTGCCCCTCCCATTCTGGATAATATTAGCAACGAAGATGGATCATGGCTGAAATGTTTTAATTCATTATACCCAATGGCATTGCTCTGAGCAACCCTCCAAACCATTGTTTGTTCAGCATGCCATACCATTAGAAAAGAGGAAACAACATATGCAAATCAGGCTACGTCCCACCCCAAAAGAGGCAGTCTTGCCTAAACTAATCAGTCACATCGCTTCTACATGAGACCACAGGTAACCACAGAAAAGTTTCAGTCTCCTTGGGCATCTTCAGTGAGGTGTAGCTTGGGTCTTTAGGCACGGCAAGCTGGGGTCCCACATTTGGGCATACTCATCCCACTCAGGCTTTCATTGGCATGTAAGTGATTTCAACCCGGTACTCCACCTAAGTCAATGCCTAGCGTGTGATACACAGCTGGAACGCTTAATTATTTATTTATGTCTATAAATTCTTTTATTTCTGAATGATGTACCCTTATATCACGCCCCTCTCTTTGAATCCCCCCTGGTCACACTGAACCAGGAAGCAGGCTGTTTTGCAAAGTTAAAATATTTATTTAATGGATTTGCACAATTTATATATATATCACATTACTTTAATGGTTATACAATGATCACCAATGGGGGGATGTCACAATAAATCTCTTTAATCACACAGAGTAATGATAGGAAAAATAATGCAGCATAGAATAATACTGTCAAGATCTGCCGAGATAGGTGGGTTGTCAGTTATATCAATGTCTACCTCCCCTTCCTCCTGACCTGTTTCTTCTGATGAGGTCCCTCGCCGGGTGAGCTTCTTCTTTGACTTCTTCTTTTTTGAGAAGAGAAACGGTCTTCCGTGGTAGGAAGCCACCCTGATTCCCTGCTAGACAGGGAAGCAGTGGACTCGCTTACCGCAGTGACCAATGAGAGAGGAAAAAAGCAGCCACTTGAAAAAACCTCTCTGAGTATGTTGCTGCAGAAAACTGCTGAGATGTTTAGAGTTGTCCAGGACTTGATGAATGAGAATCCAAAGCACTACTGGAGCCGACGTCCTAGAGTGTTCTGCTGTGGAGTCGTAAGTAGTCCAGGGCTTGATGGCCGGAGATCCAAAGCAGAAACTGGGCATGCACCCGGAATGGGTGTCGGAAAGAGAAGGAGCTGCGAGAAGCACTCAGGTAAGGTGTACGTTAAACAACGTAGCGCGGAAAGAGCCAGGAATCAGGAACGAAGGAGCCACTGGAGCCGGAAAGCAGCGAAGGCAATCCGAAGGACTGGGGCAGCAGCCAGGAAAAGAAAAGGGAAGAGGGAAGAACAGGGAAGACAAGAAAGAGGGAGAGCACTGGGGGAGGCAGTAATGGGAAATGAGTAGCAAAATACTCGAGCACTGGGAAGGGAGGCAGAGAAAGCAAGATAGACAAGGCAATAACGTGAGGAGAAACACAGGAGCACAGTAACAGAGCGAAAGGGACAAAGCTGCAACACGCCGAACCCTGAGAGGGGCGGGACTAAATACGGAAATGGATCGACAGGACAGAAAGACCAGACCAGAAAACCAGGAAGTAAGAAAGTAACCTGGAACAACCAAATGGCGCTGCCAACGCCAAGCGTTCCACAGCCACCAACGGCAGCTGGGAGCCGGCGGCATGACAAATACTTTGTGTGGGTTCAATCAAAATGCAATGTGATTACTCTTTCCCCCTGCACACTACTCAATCCCCCCAATATGCAATATAAAGAGATGGAAGAAGAAAAACAGGTTTCAGGAATACATAATTCAACAAAGGAGTATCAACCTCACTTTCCCTCCAGCAAACACAGAGAAAAACAGGAATGATTGCAAACTTGTCAAAATGGTTTTTAAAGTTGGCTTTGCATGAATGGTAAAAACACTGAAATGGATTTAATTCACTAAAATGGTTTCAATACTAGTGGGAGCCGCTTTGTGTGATATCAGACCAACACTAGCAATGATTATTGAGTAACTAGCAGGTTGAAAACTTAATTCTGAGGTCAGATGCAATGAACAGCTATTTCACACGTGATGGATTTGAGCCAAACGAAAGATTTGCGGCAAACATTTCCACACTAGGCTGGGCAATGGCAGTTCCAGAGACCCTTTCCCACCGTCCTTGTGAGCTTTTTTGAGTTGTTTAACGTCACATAACATTGTTTAAATGCTCTTTGTGCTTCCCTTGGTGTTAAGTCAGCTGAACAAGTCACTCGGATATAAACCAACTTTACTAGCAGCATCTGTCAATTGAGGCCTAACATCACTAATAATTGCACTAATTTATTGGGCCTCATTACCAGTTTGATGGTAATTTGACGGTAAATCTACCAACCCCGTTTACCGTTACCGCCATTTGGTCCCATGGGTTTCCCACTGGTTTACAAGTGGTGGTAATTCCCCATTTTGGAGTCATAGGACACCTAGGAGATTTTGGGGGATTTACCGCTGCCATATTTACTGTGCAGTAAATACACTGATTTGTGTTGGTGAAGCAGAGGATTTACCTCCAACTTGTTGCCGAAGGTAAATACTCCACTTGACCTCCAAAATCATAATTCAGTGATACCTGAAAAACTGTAGTAATTACGTTACCACCCAAAAAAGTGTCACTACTGGAATTACCAACCATTTTTCCCTACACTGCCGAACTTGTAAAGAGGGCCCTTGTCTTTTCTACGCAACTCCCACCCATTGGGATGATTTTACTCTGCTTTCTGAAAATAAATGCATGCTTCTATGATATCTCCCATACTTGCTCATGATCCTGTCCCAGTGGAGATGCGCAAATCTAATATTCTCATTGTTTTGCTGCTGATCATTTTTAATTTGTGTCTGTCCTCTGGGGATTTACTCTCCGTCAAATGAAAAATAACACATTTCTGCCCAATCTCTGGGTCTTCTAACCTGAGGCAGTGCCTTGGAAAATGAACAGCCAGTCAGTTTAAATACCCTCTCACTTGCCACAATAGCCTCAGAGCCTATCAATCTGATTCTCATTCTCACTGTGACACAGAGAAAGCAACCCTTTAGCTGGTTGACAAACCCATGTGCAAAGAGGATATTGGAGATATATGTTCTTATAGATTTCTCTTTAGCTTTTGACACTGTTTACTGTGAAACACGGCTTTCCATGTTATTCCCATGCATGGAAGATTGTGGGTGTATCCTAAAGTGGGCCTCATGTTTTCAACCCAGCAGAACACATTTCATCTTGATGTGTGATGCATCAATGGTCAATATTGTCCCATATGATCTTAAGTACCTACATGGAGCTGCTATAGGATCCATCGTACAGCAGGAGGTATATCTGATGACCAGTTTGTTGATGAAACTCAACTCTATTTTATGGTGTGTTCCAAAAACGGTATCCCAACTCAGAAACTTTATCAGTGCCATACATAATGGATGGCCAGCAATGTCCTCACACATATTGCTTCCAAAATGAAATGTGTGCTGTTAACCTCATCATTAGTCTGACTTTCTGTTCAAAGTAAGTTGCTCTCACCCTCCTCACTTGGATTCTACCCCTTCCCTTTTTTGATTTTCTTTGTGCCTAACTTAGACTTTACTCTTGGCTTACACCTGAGATTCCAGTCTCACATCCTCAAGTTGTCATAGTGTGTCATTATGACCTATATGTTACAAGGAACCAGAAATGGTATGCAGACACAGAAGACTTAGGTTTGTCGATACAAACGTTTATTAAAATAATAGTAGGGTTTGTGAAAGTCCTCACTGTCCCTAATCTAGGAGTTATTTCCCTACCTCAACCAAAAACGAAAGGGCTGTCTGTAGTCAAGATGTCCAAAGCAAAAACATCATGTGTCCAAACTCCTATCCTCGCCCTCCCCGGTGTCTTTGGCTTGAAAGAGTTCAACACAAGATGAAAATTCAACAGAAATTTCCAATGGCTACTGTTCCCAGTTTGAGGGGATGGCTCCCTTCCCCAGGTTTCTCTTCACCAAAGTAAAAAGTTCAAAAAGAATAACCAAGTTCCTGTAGCCTAAAAGGATAACTCCCTCCTCTGGGTGTTGTAAATCACTCCCGGGGAAATGACTCACTTCCCTAGATTTTCTCCTCATGCAATGCAGTTCAAAATCCTAAGGTTATGAATCTTCCTTTGGATTCCCGCTTTAGAATGCCACAACTTGGATACAGGTTCCAGACCCACACAACACCTGGTATACTCCCCAGCCAGGTCTGTTGTACAGTTCTTTTCAAGAAGGGGTATTGCTCTTCCTTTCTGTTTTGCTTCAATTCTCATGCTTGTCTGGCATACTCTCCTGCCAGGACTTTCAATTTCAACTTTATCGGTGCGAGTCCCAGATTCGTCGCTTGACAGGTGTACTCTCCTGTCAGGACTTTCAACACAACAGTCAACCTCACTTTCCCTCCAGCAAACACAGAGAAAAACAGGAATGATTGCAAACTTGTCAAAATGGTTTTTAAAGTTGGCTTTGGATGAATGGTAAAACACTGAAATGGATTTAATTCACTAAAATGGTTTCAATACTAGTGGGAGCCGCTTTGGTTGATATCAGACCAACACTAGCAATGATTATTGAGTAACTAGCAGGTTGAAAACTTAATTCTGAGGTCAGATGCAATGAACAGCTATTTCACACGTGATGGATTTGAGCCAAACGAAAGATTTGCGGCAAACATTTCCACACGCGGTAAGAACGATTGCGGAATAACTATGAGGAGTTGGGATTTTCAAAAGAAAGATGCGCTTTTAAAATGACAAACAAGATTTCTTTACACTAGGGGTAGACTATGAAGCCACAAATTACATGACAGCGCATCCACCAGCCCCGGATATCACTGGTTGATTTGGCCTGACGAGACGCTCGCCATTCTTCAGAAAATATATTAGCGCAAAGATGATTTTTAACACTACTATTACCAAGGACTATGGGGTAAGAGAAAGAGTTCAGGTAAGACAAAAGATTCTAACAATGCAGTTCGGGAAATAAGAGAATGGGTTTGGATAGGATGACTTATGGATAATACATATGCTAGAGGCAATCCTATGCTATTGATACTCACTACCAATGTTAGGAATGGACCCGTCAGGGATCTGGTCAATGATTTCTGGACTGGAATTCTGCTAGCACACCGGACTGGACTCAAGGCGCTCTGGTTATGCAATCAGCAAGGCACTCTGGACACTGCACGGCAGGATTGGACTGGATGTTACCGGTTCTGGTTCTGGTTCGCAGCTATCTGGTCACAGCAAGCTTTACTGGTTTGGATCTTGGGATTCTGGGAATAGTTTTGAGCAAGAAAGCAGCACAGCACAGCCAGGCTGTTACTTTTGGTTCCCCTGAGAGATTTGGGGTCAAATCTGGTTTCAGGATTTTTAAAGGCCACGCTGAGAACGGTTCAGCTTTGGAAGTGGGCCTTTCTGCTTTCAGAGTCTGGAGTCTGGAATCTGGAATTCTCTTGCAAAGTGCTCCGCCAGCAATCGGATGGTTGGTGAACGTGTGTGTGCTTCTAGGTCATAAACTATCTCTATTTATGAATTTTCTAAAGGGGTGGGTATGCTGAATTATACTAGGCACACCCCTAGGTATTCTATTGGTTAGGGTCTTTCCTCTCCCCTGATTTGAGAAGAAAACAGCTTGTCATCATGACGCTGTGATTTATGATCCAGGGAGCACCTCCCCTTTGTTTCTGCACAGAAAATCTATTTTTCATACAAGACATATTTACAATTTTACCAACTTGTTAGCAATGGCATATTGATATCACAGATTTAGTGGAGCAAGTATTCATCCAAGCCCCGGCACGGTGAGAGCGTGGGTCTAGATTTGGCAATTATTTGCACTTTTGGTCTGGTACCCAATGTCAGATTTATCCCCAATTTTACTCATATGTGAGAATGATATCTGGGCATAATCATGTGAAGTTTCATGTTTCTGGCATCACCCCAATTGCTACAAAACCACAAATTCTGTAGTCATGTCCCTGAACATAGCACAGAGTTCTGATTACTTTTAAAATGTGACCAGAAATTTCACATTAACAATACTGTAATTTTACAATTTTTACAATTTCGCACAGTTCTGTGTCAGTCCTTTTCAAAAATATACTTTTCTGTGCTTTCAGAATATACAACACTGTCTGTCCTGCCTCCAAAGTTTTGGTGGGTCAAGAGCAATCCCCGCCTCTTTTCTCTGGCAGGGGTTTCTGTTGACACTTGCATCTGCATATTCTTTTCAGCCAAGGAAGCCCTTTGTCTCTTCCAGGAGCAGCAGAGCAAGAGCTCCTCCCCTCTTCATTAACACCTGACTGGGAGTTCCTGGGCTTTGATGAGAAGCAGGAGAGATGCCTTTTGTTGGGGCAAACTGTGGAATTTTCTTTGAAGCTCTTTGGCTTGCATCAGATTTACTTTCTTAGTTGAAAAATAAACTTACATTTTCACAACAGGCAAACAAATCTCTAATTCCAGTCTTTTAAAATATAGAGATTAAATAGTTGCAACCTATATTGCTTTTGATGGCAAGTCACTTAATTCCAACCATTTGATTTTACTGCACAAGTTTAAGCTTCCAACTGTCACACAGGCGGCCGACAGTACTGCGCCCATATTTTACAGATTTTCACAGACAAGCACACTTTTTAATGTGGATATTCTTATGATGGATTATGCTTCTCCTGACATTGTGTGCTTCTTTTAATTCTTTAAATGAAGTGATGGGCAACACCCAGCAAGGATGTTGGACGTTTTCTGATGTTTTTGAACCATTATTTTGCAATTTCAGCAGCCAAGGAAAAAAGGATTTCAGAGCACCTTTGGTTTAGCGCGCATTGGGCTTCTTACAGCCATTTTGCTGGTTCTTGTGCCACAGGCACACAGTGATGTCGCAGGGCAGAGCCTAGTAGGTCAGTACATCCCACAAGCCCCCCCTCGCGATATAGCTTTTGATCATCCGTCAAGGGGACGTCGTGAGCTTGGGATGATCAGTTTCTTTTCTTTCTGGTCCAAATGGCAAAATTCATTAGCTTCTCCCCTCAGAGGTGGATCGACTGGTTCTCCTCACCGATTCCTGATGAGAGTATGGAGCGATTCCCCGGGCCCCTTGGATCTTTCCTTCTGGTCCCTAGGTGGTCCTCCTTGGTTTTAGTCTCCATGGTTTCCCATTCTAGGATGACAAAGTGAAAGCATATTTGTAGACATTTCCCCACCACTATTTATGTAGTGGGGCAGATGCATACATGTTGACATATAAGGAAACATTTTTCTATTTGCAATTTCTTGATTATAAAGATGGAATAGTTTTTTTTTTATAGTTGGAATTCTAGGGAGCTGGAGTGACCCCCTCTGGTGTTCCAGAAGAATTATCTAGTTGCTGCAGAGTGTGCCGAGGATGGCAACACTTCAGTTGGTTGATATGGACCCACGTATCTACCCCTCTGCCAAGCTACCTTTGGGGATGCGGATTTTGTAGGCGACTGGTGAGATTTTGTCTACAATTTCAAAAGGACCCCTCCAGCTAGGCAAACATTTACACTGTTTGGCCTGGTTCCTTTGGAAATTGTATAAGTATACCCGGTCTCCTACATGGTATTCTTTTCTTATAGTCTTTAAGTCATAGTGGGTCTTCATGCTGTCTGCAGATCTTTCTAGATTTCGCTGAGCATAGGCAAACGCCTGTTGAAGGTGTTTTCTCAGATTTTCAACATACTCATGAGTTGTGGAGGCATTTATCAATGTCTGCTCTTGGGTTCTGTAGAGCAGTTGCTGGGGAAGCACCATCCTGCGTCCAGTCATCAGCTCAAACGGTGACATTTTAGTTGCAGATGAAGGGGTAGATTTGATGGCCATCAGGACCAGAGGTAATCGAATATCCCAACTTGGCCCAGAATCTGCCACAAACATTTTTAATATGCTCACAATTGTCTTGTTGTATCTCTCTACTGCACCACTTGAGGCTCGCCAGTAGGCAATGTGTAATTTCCTTTTGACCCTAAGTATCTCCCACATCTTTGTCATTACTTCGCTAGTGAAGTGGCTATCTCGGCCTGACTCGATCCTTTGGGGTAGTCCAAAACGTGAGAAGATGTGTTTGATCATCAGGGCAGCTGCTGTTTCTGCCTTGCAATTTGGGGCCGGGAGACATTCCACCCATTTAGTGAACAAGCATGTCACGGTCAACATGTACTTGTTCCCCCTAGAGGAGCAAATCACGGGCCCAACAAATTCGACATGTAAATCTGACCAAGGCAGTTTCATCCCCTTCTTTTGGAGAGGCGCACGGTGTGTGAAGGATGTTGGCTGAAATTGTGCACACACAAGACACCCCTTCAAATATTGGTTGAGGTCCTGCCCCATGTGTGGTCAGTATGCAACCTCTCTTAAGATTTCAAGTGTTGTATGAAACCCCCTATGACCGGCTGTGGCCGCATCATGGGCGTGACTTAGCATCAGGCTTCGGAATGAGGTAGGGAACACCCACTGATCATGGCCAGCTAAGGATCTCCTTACCAACAAATTTTCTTGGATTCGGAACATTTTGGACATTTCATCAACACTCTGAGGTCCTCTTTCCCAATGTAATCGGTATCCATCAGGGGAAAGTTCTCAGGGTCCTCAATGTGTTGATAAAACTTACCAATTATTGGATCCCCTTTTTGAGCTGTAATCAAATCAGCATCTGGGGTCTCCTTACTCCATTGTGTAGTTGAGAGTTCATTGTGAGCATTTGTCTGGGACCTAGTGATAGCAGTGACCTGGATTTCCCCCAACAGGGACTCAATCTCAAGTATATCCCCTTGGATGGCTCCGCTTTTGGCCAGCTGATCAGCTAGGTCATTTCCAGTTTTGTCTGATCCCTCTACTTTAGAATGACCGTTGATCTTTTTACAGTAGATGGTCATCCCATTCGAGGTGACCAGATCATCAATATTTTGGATTAATTTCCCATGTTTCAATGGTTTGTTATTAGCACATAGCATGCCTCTGGTTTTCCAGTTAACCAGGTGCTCCACGAACCCGTTCCGTACATAATTCGAATCTGTGATTATGATCAATTTGTGGAGTTGATGTTGGACAGCAGTGAGGATGGCTTGATGCACAGCCATCAACTCTGCCACTTGACTACTTCGTGGACCAATCTTGTACCCAGCAGAGGGTTCTGGGGCATCATTCACCCAGGCATTCCCTACGCCAGCCACAAGTTCTTTCTCCCCGTTGTTGTCAACATGGTAGGAACATCCATCCACATAGACTGTGGGCTTTCCCTCACACTTGTCTTCTTCAAAGACTTTGTGTGGGGAATTAAGGTATGGCTCCATGTTGTCCTTGATTTTAAGACTTTCGTCCTCGAGACAGTTTTCTCTGGCACAATCATGCATGTCAGCCAGACCTTGCGCGAGGGGACTCTTCTTGTTTTGGCCATATCTGACGTCCACAGGAAAGCCTTGCATTGACAGAATCCAGTAAGTAATTGCAGAGGCTGGTGGGGAGTCTCCACTATGATGTGTTCCCCCTGGATAAACGGGCGGTAATTCTTCAATGCCCACACCGTTGCCAGGAGTGCCTTCTCACAATCGTTGAATTTTTCCTCCACAGAGGATAACGTTTTACTCACATAGGAGATTACTTTATTGACCTTGTCATGCTTTTGGTACAATACTGCAGTTAAGCATGTATTTGAGAACCCTGTCTCCAAGAAGAACTCCTTGTTTTTGACAGGGTAAGCTAGGCAAGGTGCTTGTGAGAGGCTTCTTTTGAGTTGTCTTACTGCCTCAGCTTGTTCTGGACCCCACTCCCACTTGACCCCCCCTTCAAAAGATGGATCAGGGGTCTTGTGATCTCTGCGTTGTCCTCAATGAACTTTCTACTGTAATTAGTCAGTCCAAGGAAGCTCCTTAGTTCCCGCAGAGTTGTGGGGTCTTTTCATTTCTGAAGTGCTTCCACTTTCTTTTCCTGGGGACAGAGACCCTGAGGAGTAATCGATTGCCCCAAGAAATTGACACGGGTTCTGCACCACTGTGCCTTTTGAAAGGAAAGTTTTACTCCGGCAGCCCTCAACTGTGTCAAAACATAACGAATCTCCGCTATGTGTTCCTCCACAGTCGAGCTTTTGATTAGAACATCATCTACATAAGCCAGGTTACCCCTTTCACCCAGGTCGGGCATGGCCTTATGTAAAAAAATGTTAAATTCATTGCCGGAGTTGATGTATCCGAAGGGAGTCCGGGTCCATGTGTACTGCTGCCTCCTGAAGGTAAAGGCCAGCGTGTATTGGTCCTCCCTACTGACAGGTACAGTCCAGTACCCATTGGTCAGGTCTATTTCAGTGAATACCTGTGACCCCTGGATCTGGGCCAGCCCTTGGTCAATGTAGGGAAGAGGCCATTGGGAAGTATGGACCCGTTTGTTGAGCCCCCTAAGGTCGGCGCAGAGTCTCCACTGGCCGTTTGCCTTCAAAATCCCCAGCACCGGATTGTTGAAGGTGCTGTGGACTGGACGGATTATCCCACGGGACTGAAGGTTCTTAATAATTTCAGTAAGGGACACCATTGATACGATATTGCTTCACAAACACTGGAGTCATGCCAGGGTCTGTGGGAATTGTTGTTGTGTGGATGTCGGTGCGACCACAGTCATATGAGTCCAACGCAAAGAGATCTTGAAAATATAAGAAAACTTGCTTCAATGTTTGCTTCTGCTCCACAGTCTCACAGGCATCAGCTAGGTTGACTCTCTCTTCAACCATCTGCATGAAGCCTGGAAAGACTTCCGGTTTTGCTATCTCAGCGGCCTCCTCCAGCTGGGTGGAGAAGTCCCTGGTCAGAGTGCTGATTTGGACTGGTGGCTTCAGGTGGGGAAGGCAGTCTCATCCCTCCTGAAGTCACAGGTCACATCTTCCTTACCATAAGGGCAGGAAGTGTACACCAGGAAATTCCACCCATGACGGGTAAAGATCCTGTCTGGTGTTGTGTCATCATCACTATCACTGTCAAAACAGTCCTTGGTCCTAACAGTTCATTGCCTAAATCTATGGAAAAATGTTGGTCGTCAACCGCCATTCCAATAATGGTGCCTGCGGCTAGAATGATACTCTTTAAGTCGCTGTTATCCACCTCTATTGGAATGGTATCATGTTCTATATTGACTAGTGGTGTTGGGTTCACCCCCAACCCTTGCTGTTGGAAATAAGCATTAAGATCAATATAGGCATCAGGGTTATTCAATTTCTGTCCTCTTTTAACTTTCACTTCCAGTGAGAATTGTCGGGTCCTTTCTGGGATGGTGACTTCCTCTCCAATCTGAATTACAACTACATAAGGCAGCAGTTGAGCTGACCTAAATGCTTTGTCTGTGTCATCAAAGCCCATGGGATTGTCCGCTAATCGGGACCAAGCTTTGAGGTTTATTAGGTCCAAACTAATGGCAAAGCGATTGAGACTGTCACAGCCTAAGTAAAAGGCGGCAGTGACGTCTCGCACGACCCAACAATTATGGACTATACTCTTGTTGCCTAAGGAGATTTTGAGCATACACCTGCTTGGCAGGAGATGTTTGGAATTGGGTGTTTCCAGATCCATTTCCCATTTGTCTAACAGTTTAAATGTGGGAATGGCTGGATATTTTGGGAGTTGGCGGAACATGGCTTCGCTGATGAAGCTCTTACCGTTGTTCACACACACTCGAGCGAGAACAGAGTCCTTCCCATCATTTAACTGAACAGGGATGAACAACTGCTCTCCAATTTGCTGAATATCAGCCAGGCTATGAGCTGATTTCTCATCTTTCTGGACTATAGGAGTGGGAATCTCTGATTGTGAATTTGTAAAGAATCTCAGAGTGTTTCCTTCCAGTGTGGAATGCCACCTTAGACTGGAAGGAAGGTTGATTTTCAGAAATAGAGAGGACCCCCCCATCACCAGTTTGTTGTCCTACTGCTATTACTGTCACGTCTGGGATTTGATTATTGTGGAAGTGAAATTCTACTTGGTCAGATTTTTGTTCAACCATGTGGCAGGTGCCGTTTAAACTAACATGGTTGACACTCTGTTTTAATTTTATTGGTCGGTTAGTCTGGGTCCAGAGTACCTTGTTTACACAATCTATTAGGGGTGACAACCTTCGTAGGAGGCTATTCCCTAGTAAACAAGGTGCAAGGTGTGCCCTCTGGAGTTACAACTATGACTGGGTGCTTCACCTTGTGTCGCCCAATTTTAATATCCAAATCTGCAGTCCCCTCGATGGGAATTTCCTTCCCGTCGAAGTTCTGAAGTTGCCCAGGAAGAGGGGTGAGAGGAATTTGGTATTTATCCCCCATTCCCGAATTCAGTTTATCAAAGCCCCTTTTTGACAGAAGGGTAGCTTGGGATCCAGTGTCCACCAGTGCCAAAATTGTACACTGCTCCTATATCTGGACCGGGGCATAGACTCTTCCCTCCTTCTCCTCAAGGGGGCACAGATAATGTAAATTTTTGGACAACTGGTGGGTTAGTTTCCTAGTTTTTGACACTGATAGAGAAGAGATTTGGGCAGAATTCTGCTTGGAGTCTTGGGAATATGAAAAGAAAAGGTGACAGCTAGAAATGGGAGAAGTTTTGTGTTCCCCTGGTTCTGGTTCTGGGCTGCCCCTCCCTTTTTGGAGGCAGTCACAAGGATGGGTTTGAACCAGGGGATTTTCATGTTGTTCGTTCTGGGATTGGCTGATGGGCGGTGCTAACTCAGTCCCCACATCTACCCAGTCTGGGTTTGGATCCTTTGGGACCCATTTTTCTTTGGGAGGAGTTCCCCCATCTCTGAAGGAGAAGATCCTTTTCCCAGGATCCTCTGAGGACCCCTCTCTTTCAAATTGGAAGATTTGTACCTCCTCCTCAAAAGGGGTCTTTTTGGGCCCTTTATTTCTCCTACCCCCCTCTGCTCCTTGGGTGGCAGACTTTCAGGGGCAGGAGATTTTGGTTCTGGTTCCTGGGTTTCCAGGGGCTTTTTACAAGTGGGGAAGGAAGCTTCCTTCCGGTGGGTTGTCGGGGTTCTTCCCCCATCATTGCTCTGGAGCACCAGGTCTTGAGTTTGAGGCATTCTGTGCCAGCATGCTCATCTGAGGGTTCTGTTGAGCCCTCAACATGCGACCCAGATCCTTTGCCATGTTTTGGACCTGGCGGTCTAGTTGTGACACCCGCTCAGGCTGATACGGGGTTCTCGTGACTCCCCTGGGCTGATCCCTGGAAGGGTAGCTATCCCTTCTCGCAAAATACCCCGGGTTTGGAAAATGTGGCTACCCCTCCACCCTTGGCCTCCCCTCTCCCAGATTAGGATGTCTAGGCTCAGGAAATTGGGGAAAGAAGGATGGATGGTTTTGGGGTTGAAAGTTTTGCGGGTACCTTGGGAAGAAATTCTGTCCAGTATTTGGGGAATTACTGCCCTCCTGGGGAAAGTGAGGAGGGAAGTTTCCTGGGCTAGCTGCTGTTTGGTTGGATCCCCCCCTTGGGCTGGAGGAGTCCACACATAACCCAGGATGGGTCTATTCCCCTTGTAGCGGGGGCTGATGTAGTCAGGGGAGTTAGGGGTCCCATTTGTGGGGTTGCCTCCCTGGCTCCCTGTTTGTGACTGCCCGAAGGGCCTTCTGAGCTTGGGGTTGCTTTGATTCTGTGCAGGCAGGTTTTTAGCCCCCCCCCATCTCTAAATCTAAAATGGGGGCAACCTTCACCTCCATCACCTTAGTAGCAGCAGGGGT
This sequence comes from Ambystoma mexicanum, assembly GCF_040938575.1. Classification (NCBI taxonomy): domain Eukaryota; kingdom Metazoa; phylum Chordata; class Amphibia; order Caudata; family Ambystomatidae; genus Ambystoma; species Ambystoma mexicanum. The sequence continues at coordinate 523,902,878 of NC_090941.1, read as the reverse complement.
GTTGGTTGGTTTGGGGCTTTTTGGATTATTTTTGTTTTCTACTGGCTTTTGCATCTCCTAAATGCGGGTGGCTTGTTCGATGACCCAGTCTAGTGATCTTTTCTCGTGAAAGTCTCTCACTAGCTGGGTCATGATGTACTTGGGGAGAGCATGGAAAAAAGTATTCACAAACTCTTTGCTGTCAGTGCACACCCTTCTGGTGGTCTGCGCAAAGGCACGCTTTAATTCTTGAACAAAATTCCTGTGGGGCCTGATCGTTCCCACAATGCAAGATGTAGGCTGCCTTGCGAGCCTCCTGAGGATTTCTGTGCACAGAAAAATGTTTCAAGATGGCCGCCCTATGGGTGGACCATCTAGAATGATTCTGGTCCTCCAGCCCCGCAAAGAAGCTGGAGTACTCTGGAGAGAAGGTCCATTTCACATATTGAACACAGCTTTTGCTCTCCTTCAAATGGAAAGTTTCCATCATCTGTTCAAAGAGCTCTAGTTGCTCCCAAACTGAATACTTTGCGTTCTTATGATAGGGCGTGATGACGCTCCTTATCGCTTTGATTTGCTTTAGGGGATCCTTGAACAAGGCCCTTCTGACCTTGTTTGCTTTTTTGGTTTGGTGACCCTGGTCCACTCCTCCTCTGACTCAGAGGCACTGCTACCAGAGGTGCCCGTCTGGTCTTGTAGGCTCTCCTGCATTCAGCGAGCCTGGGAATGGCTGGCAGAATGTGGTGGCCTATTTTCCTGTGTCCCGGGGTGCTCAGAGGAGTCTTCTGATTCCTCCTTGCTCCCAGGATTTGATGAGTACCCCACCGCCCCACTGTCCTAGGTGGGCAGAGGTTTTCAGGATGCCCTTAGTGGGCCTATTCTCATGGATTTCCCCACTAAATTTTACAGTACTTGGGAACCCACACCCAGATGCCCGCCCATCCATTCCTGGGAGGTGCTGATCTGTGAGCCTCATTTTCCTCATTTGATTGAAGTCTGACATCCCCGCGGCCCTTGGCTCATGTGCGCCAGTGGACATGGGGGTGGCAGAGTACAGGGATTGGAAGAGATGAAGACCTCGGGTACTAGGGTTCCTGAGGTTATGCGCAGATGTTTCCCTTTCCCATCGGACCTCATCTCTCTCAGCCCATGCTCCTTGTTGCCATGCAAGAACCTGAGCTTTCTGTTCCTCTATCAAGGCCTTGCTAGTTTCTATCAATTGCTCTTGCATAGCTACCTGTCTGTGGAGCCTGTCATTTTTCTCACAGAGAGCCTCATTGTCTCTCTGTGCTTCCTGTGTCAATTTAGAGTACTGGGCCAGTTTAGGATTACCTCCTGAGTCCTGTCAATACTGGCCTGGTCCTTCCTTGCTAGAGCATCTTCTGCCCTCCTGGTGTGCTCTAACAGCTTTTCATGGTCTTTTTGGAGGTCACTCAGTCCCTGATGGGCCAGGTGATTTTCTTCTATCTTCTCTTTTAAATAACAGACTTCCTGGCCTAAGGTGTCCCTTTCCTGAGCAAGAGTATGCCTCTGTGCAGCCAGGTCATCCCTCTGTCTCTAGGCCGCACCAGCTTTCTGGCGCTCTTCATCAAATTCTGCCTGGGTATCCAGGTCTTTCATAATTAGTTTATTATTCTCTTCTTTTTCTTTATTTAGGCAGCTTTGCAGGGTGACTACCTGCTCTGTGCAAGCCCTATTAAAAAGTATTTGCTGTTCAAGCTTTTTCTGGTCTGCAGTAGAGAGTCCAAACTTTCTTGGTACTCCTTCTGCAAGGCCAGCATTCTGGTATCCTGTTCTACCTTCTCCTGCTGCAGGATACCCATGTCTTCTTTTATTTTAGTTAGGTACTGCCTAATTTCATTTTCTGATTCATGGCTCCTCTGTAGCCTTTGCTCAGCAGAGTCCAGATCAGTTTGGGCTTTTTCTAATGCTAGAAGTTGCTTGTTTGCCATATCTTGGCCCTCAGCATATTTGTCCTGTATTGCTCCAATATGGAGGTACAGATATGCCGCTATTTTGGCAATCTTGTTTTGCTCTTCCTTTACCTTACGGGTCATATACAGTTCATTCAGGGCCACATGCAATGGACCCTGATCTTGCCATATGTCTAATCCTGTTGCAGTGGTCTGTTCTGGTATTGCCTGCCACCACACATTCTGACCCTGCTCTGTCCATTCACCCCTTACAAATCATTTATGCAGTGGGTGTTCTTTAGCCATATTGATTTCTACCAAGGACGCCATTCCGGAAAAATAAATTTCCTTCCTGACTTACAGGAGTTTATTTTATTTTTGCAAAACAGACCAATTCCTTAGAGCGTTCCTATTGAGGGGTGCTTTTTACAGTATAACACAGCGTGCAATGGGGTGATGTCACAATACATTTCTTTAATCACACAGAGTAATGATAGGAAAAATAATGCAGCATAGAATAATACTTTGTGTGGGTTCAATCAAAATGCAATGTGATTACTCTTCCCCCCTGCACACTACTCAATCCCCCCAATATGCAATATAAAGAGATAGAAGAAGAAAAACAGGTTTCAGGAAACAGAATTCAACAAAGGAGTATCAATCCCAATTTCCCTCCAGCAAACTCAGAGAAAAACAGGAATGATTGCAAACTTGTCAAAATGGTTTTTAAAGTTGGCTTTGCATGAATGGTAAAAACACTGAAATGGATTTAATTCACTAAAATGTTTTCAATACTAGTGGTAGCCACTTTTATGATATCAGATCAATAATAGCAATGAATATTGAGTAACTAGCAGGTTGAAAACTTAATTCTGAGGTCAGATGCAATGAACAGCTTTTTCACACGTGATGGATTTGAGCCAAATGAAAAATGTGCGGCAAACTTTTCCGTGCGCGGTAAGTGCAATTGCGGACTAACTATACGGAGATGGGATGCGGTTTTGGATTATTTCCGAAAGCTGAGGATGTTAGCTTCAAGTAGACACTTACATTTCGTTTCTAGCATACTCGGTGAAGAAGTTATGAAGGTTTTTGTGGAGGTCGTTTTTCAGAGTCACAATTTTCAAAAGAAAGATGCACTTTTAAAATGACAAACAAGATTTCTTTACACTAGGGGTAGACTATGAAGCCACAAACTACACAACAGCGCAGCCACCAGCCCAGGATATCACTGGTTGATTTGGCCTGCCGAGACGCTCGCCTTTCTTCAGAAAATATATTAGCACAAATATGATTTTTAACACTACTATTACCAAGGACTATAGGGTACGAGAAAGAGTTCAGGTAAGACAAAAGATTCTAACAATGCAGTTCGGGAAATAAGAGAATGGGTTTGGATAGGATGACTTATGGATAATACATATGCTAGAGGCAATCCTATGCTATGGATACTCACTACCAATGTTTGGAATGGACCCGTCAGGGATCTGGTCAAATATTTCTGGACTGGAATTCTGCTAGCACATCGGACTGGACTGAAGGCACTCTGGTTCTGCAATCAGCAAGGCACACTGGACACTGAACGGCGGGATTGGACTGGATCTCACGGGTTATGGTTCTGGTTTGCAGCTATCTGGTCACAGCAAGCTTTACTGGTTTGGATCTTGGGATTCTGGCAATAGTTTTGAGCAAGAAAGCAGCACAGCACAGCCAGGCTGTTACTTTTGGTTCCCCTGAGAGATCTGGGGTCAAATCTGGTTTCAGGATTTTTAAAGGCCAAGCTGAGAATGGTTCAGCTTTGTAAGTGGGCCTTTCTGCTTTCAAAGTTCTGGAATCTAGAATCTGCAATTCTCTTGCAAAGTGCTCCGCCAGCAATCAGATGGTGTGTGAATGTGTGTGTGCTTCTAGGTCCTACGCTATCTCTATTTATGTATTTTCTAAAGGGGTGGGTATGCTGAATTATACTAGACACACCCCTAGGTATTCTATTGGTTAGGGTCTTTCCTCTCCCCTGATTTGAGAAGAAAACAGGTTGTCATCATGACGCTCTGTTTTATGATCCAGGGAGAACCTCCCCTTTGTTTCTGCACAGAAAATATACAAGACATATTTACAATTTTATCAACTTGTTAGCAATGGCATATTGATATCACAGATTTAGTGGAGCAAGTATTCATCCAAGCCCCGGCACGGTGAGAGCGTGGGTCTAGATTTGGCAATTATTTGCACTTTTGGTCTGGTACCCAATGTTGGATTTATCCCCAATTTTACACATATGTGAGAATGATATCTGGGCATAATCTTGTGAAGTTCCATGTTTCTGGCATCACCACAATTGCTACAAAACCACAAATTCTGTAGTCATGTCCCTTAACATAGCATAGAGTTCTGAGTACTTTTAAAACGTGATTTCACATTAACAATACTGTAATTTTACAATTTTTACAATTTCGCACAGTTCTGTGTCAGTCCTTTTCAAAAATATACTTTTCTGTGCTTTCAGAATATACAACACTGTCTGTCCCGCCCCCAAAGTTTTGGTGGGTCAAGAGCAATCCCCACCTCTGGCAGGGATTTCTGTTGACACTTGCATCTGCATATTCTTTTCAGCCAAGGAAGCCCTTTGTCTCTTCCAGGAGCAGCAGAGCAAGAGCCCCTCCCCTCTTCACTAACACCTGACTGGGAGTTCCTGGGCTTTGATGAGAAGCAGGAGAGATGCCTTTTGTTGGGGCAAACTGTGGAATTTTCTTTGAAGCTCTTTGGCTTGCATCAGATTTACTTTAAAGTCAATTGTTACATTTTTCTTAGTTGAAAAATAAACGTACATTTTCACAACAGGCAAACAAATCTCTAATTCCAGTCTTTTAAAACATAGAGATTAAATAGTTGCAACCTATATTGCTTTTGATGGCAAGTCACTTAATTCCAACCATTTGATTTTACTGCACAAGTTTAAGCTTCCAGTGTAATTAAATGACAGCTGTCACACAGGCGGCAGACGGTACTGCGCCCATATTTTATAGATTTTCACAGACAAGCACACTTTTTAATGTGGATATTCTTATGATGGATTATGCTTCTCCTGACATTGTGTGCTTCTGTTAATTCTTTAAATGAATTGATGGGCAACACCCCGCAAGGATGTTGGACATTTTCTGATGTTTTTGAACCATTATTCTGCAATTTTCAGCAGCCAAAGAAAAAAGGATTTCAGAGCACCTTTGGGTTTCCATTTGGACTCTGTGGGCAGCCCAATGACAGGTTTCAGCAGTGTGGTCTCCTGTTCCACCACTGACACAGGCAATGTAGATTGGCAGCAGACTTTCTGGTTTCACAGCACAATTTTCATAGGTTTAGCGTGCATAGGGCTTCTTGCGGCCATTTTGCCTGTTCTGGTGCCACCGGCACACAGTGATGTCGCAGGGCAGAGCCTAGTGGGTCAGTACATCCCACAGGCAAAACAGAAGGTTGATGGCTGGAAGGTTTTGAAATAATCATAAACTCTGGCATTGCGTTGGGCAACTCTCAAGGCTATTGTTTTTCAGCCTCCCATGCCATTAGAGAATGGGAAATAACATATCAAAGTTTCCCCCAAAACAGGGGCAGTCTAATCTAAACATTAGGTCACATCCCTTCTGCACAAGACCACATATATTAAGGCCTGAGAATGTGGCTTTGGTCCCATAGAGTCTAACTAGTAATACACAGAACTTAATAGTCCCCGTTGGGGTTTAAAAGACACGTGTTTCCGATCCTCTGAGGTCAAGGAGATATGCGAACAGCCCTTAGTGAAATTCAATGCGAAAGTATTTGTAACTGATACTATCTTCTAAATCATGTCATCAATGCAAGGGATAGAATAGGCATCAAACCATGCAATTTCATTACTCTCACAAACCTTTATGCAAAGCCTCCAGAACACCTCTGGTTTGCAACCAGATAGGTTGCAGACGACCAATCAGTAAGGAACAATGACTCTGTGAAAGCTTGATGACACCCATTTCCAGCATTCTCTCCATGTCTGTCTGTACCGCCTAGCATTCTGCTTCACTTAGTCTGTTAGGTTGAATCCTTCACGGGAGTCATTATCCGCACATACATCTCCAAACTGTCTAGGGCAGCACCGTATATCGTTCACTTGGATGCTCGTTGAGGTCTCTGGGTAATCTTTTTCAAGTTAGTATCCACTTCAGAGTCGGCATATACCTCTATGCTAGCCATCAATGTGGGATCAGTGAAATCCTTCCATGCTTTCAGCCAGTTGATATGGAAATGGATATGAAAGTTATAGTGTCATCTGGCAGAGACCGTGATGCACTCAGTAGTTCAGGTCCTCTAAAACATTTGTGAGCCTAGATTGTTTTTTGTAAAGAATAACACATTTCGCACTGGCATGAATGCTTTACATAAGAAATAACGCATCTCTCACTAAAATAAGTCACCACTAATGTCACAAGGGAATACACTAAGTGAAATAACTTGTGTCGTATTGATGAATGTGGAACAAAACAGAACAAACATTAAGTGAAATAACTTGTGTTGATGATATGAATAAAGAATCTATTAAATAAAGTGTATAAACTGTATGAAAAACACTAACAAGTGTGTACCTCGCAATTATTATATGATTTGGGAACCTGTGGGGACACCTGAACTTCAAGCACAAAGGTTCACATAGGAAAAAAAACATCTGTGTAATTGAGTCCCCTTCATCCTGTGTCATGTATCAGGAAAGCACCAAGCAAGTAGTGTGAATCTATCCACATAAAACACTTCATGCAAAACAGCATTTTTTTACTGGCACGGCTGCCACCAGACTCATTTTTTTTCCAGCGCCCGGGATTGGACAATTACTGGGGCACTACAGCCACGGCAGACCCGGTAATTGCCCATTCCCAGGCGCCGGAAAAAAATGCTCCCCATTCCCATTCGAGCCCCAGTAGGCTCAATGGGTATGGGGAGGCTGGATGCACCGGCATCATTCCTGAATGGTACCGGTGCATCCGACATGGTCTGCTCGCGTGTGCCGGTCCGCCCGCAAGATCTGACCTGGCGGGCGAAAAAGCACCCACGAGCAGACCTCTTTGTTTGCTGGTCCGGTAACAACAGTGCCGGTAAGCTTACCAGTACCGTTGTTACCGGACCGACAACCCCATAATGAGGCCCACTGAATAACGCTTACTTAGAAACAGGATTAGCGCATAGAAGTTGTTTTCACTGCAAGTCAAACAGGGACAAGAACTGTACTACAGTAATGTACAATAGAAATACACACACTGATTGGATTATCACACACATAGGGCCTCATTCCGAGATTGGAGGTAGCCATGGCGCTATTTGCGCCATGGCTGCCTCCAATACCGGGTCCGGCACCGGTCTTATTCAATGGGGACTTACCGGTCCATTCCAACCCTGGAGGGACCGGTAAGTCCCCAATAAACAAACCATTCCCCATTTCCATTTGAGCCCCCATAGGGCTCAATGAGAATGGGGAGGGCGCTAATAACAGGCGAATAGCAAGCCTGTTATTAGTGCCCTGGTCCCTTAGCGGGAGCCGTAAAGGGCGTGTGGTCCGACCACACGTCCCTTACAGTTCCCGCTAAGGGACCTCAGAATTGGGCTGTAGGGGATTACCGGCACTGGTCTCCTTACCGGTGCCAGTAATCCCTTACCGCCCAACTCAGAATGACCCCCATAGATAAAATAAAGGGAAATGTTTTAAAAACGCTCGTTTATGCAGAAACATATGTTTTAGAAGTGTACATATACAATTCAGCACAAAAGAGGCAAATATTGTGATCCTATTTAAGACTAACCAAGATTACATTCCCAGGCATGCAGGTTAAATGAGATGATTCTCGCACGAGAAGTTATAAAATAATGAAAAACACATGCGTTAGTAATGAAAATTGCATAAGCATATGGCAGTCATTGCAATGCTTCAAGTCTACAATGGTGATTCAGAAAGGAATGGGAAGCTTATGTGAGTAATCAAAGATAGTTATAATCTTCCTTAGCCACAGGCGAATTTAGAGAATTTAGTGAGAAGGCACAAGGTAGCAAATTAAGGATTACAGGCTGTGTGGTTTGGGTTTAATTTCGACCGGTTTGAGAAAGAATTATAGTTTTGGAATCTAGGTTGCCTCTTTTATCTGGAGCTTGCTTAGAGCAGGCAACAGCTTGCATTTAAGAAGATATATTGCAATTAGCTTTACGCCATATTTTGTCTAGAAGCCAACAGCTTCAGTGTGGCCATGGGCCAGAATGTATTAGATGATGATAAGCTAATATTGTGTTGAGTGGAAGAGTTATGCCTAAAACAGTAAGAGAAAATAATGATCTGCATGTTGAAGTAACAGAATGCTTTAATACCTAGAATGCATTGCAAACCTTGCACATTGATCTACTGTTGCTATGTGAATCTTAAACCAACGATGAATTTAGTAAGATGTTGTGAAGGTTTTTATCAAGAGTCCTGAGAATGAAATAATGCAATACAAATGGTATAATGTGCAAGTAGAAGTTTATGTGAAGAGAAATGTGTGATTTTAATACATATGTTTAATATAACTATGCAGTGTTTCTGAGTTTCCAGTGCCAGTGCTCATGTTAATGGCTGCATTATTTTCTTTCATCAAAATATGGTGTTGCTCATATGCTACATTAGTAGAGTGATTCCTTATTTCATGTGTCCCATTGCCGACATAATGTTGAAGAAACCATGCAGTAAATGAATGCATGGTTTTGAGTGTTGAACAGATAATTATATTTCCTTCACCCAATATTTGGCATGAATCCTCGGGAGGATAGCTCAAGCGGCAACGTGCTCGCCTTGGAAACAAGACAACAGGAAGCAACACAGGTTCAATCCCCGGGTCCGCGCTTAGAAACCTCTGGGTATTAAGCGCATTATAAATATGCAACTAAGACATATTCCTGTAACAGCGCCTCAATGCCCCCGGGCTGTGTAAGCGCTTAAAAAAAGAACATTTATGAATGCCACACATTTTGAGTGAATTTCAGTTCAAGTAACTATATATTAGCATTTGGTAAGGTGTTTACCCCCAGAGCAAGACCAAAGAAGTAAATATTGGAAAAACCATGTCACCTGTACCAAATATACTTCTTTACCATAAATTAATTAATCTTTTAGACCATGCTTAATATTAGTCACCTGTCTTTAAGCACTGGTCCGGAATTTGACCCTGTTTTGCACTGCGCTGTCTTGCTTACAAGACAAACGCGTTGCCCCTGAGCTATCCGACCAGACAACACTGTATTTGACGAGAATGCCCCGATAGTCATCATCAATCACATATAGCAAAAGCCCTTGTATGACCTACATGTGAATGGTGGGGTCATCATAGGTGATGTCATGCTGGGTTTGGGGGTGTTATGCAGTGAATTCCCTGGTCTTCTCTACCATACCACGTGCAGGTGGCAATGGCTTGTCACATTAATGTTTTAGAAGATCCTGTCCCTTTAACCGTCCACAAATGTGTCCACCAGCAGATCTGTTATGATAAGATTCGCCAATCTGCAACCTAACCAGTGACCCCAATGTGACCCCACTTGAGTTTTATTATGAAAACTGTGCTCGGTGCCCCAGATGCCACAGTGTGAAAAAAAGAGAGTGAAAGAGAGAATGCACGATATTTTGTGTGCATGAGTCATTGCACACAAGGAATGCCCATCTCATCAAAGGCTTACACGATAGGGATAACCCAGGGATGCTGGTGGGGCATCCCCCTACCATATGGAAACCCTCCTGCACATGCATCCCGTTTGAAAAACCAAGAAAGTGACTGACCAGTCAAAAGGGTCAGTCAGCTGCGACAGCGTGGCAGAACCTTAGCACTTTTAATATCAAGAGTTCCACCTAGAGACAAAGGTTAGCGAATCCCAAAGCCTAACAGAATTATCCAAAATACTTTGAGAACTCCCTGAGGGCAGTGTAGACAGAGACCCACTCAGGCCCAGAGAAATACCGATCACAAGTTCCTAACGCCAAACCTGCACAACTGAAACTAATAGGCAGGAAATCCCGACTAGGGGGTCGAGCAAGGCCTGTATAAAAGGATTATTGGAAAACAGACAGGTGTGGCAGTCTGAATATGGCTGGTGAAGAGTGCAGACGGAAGTGGCTCAGGTGACAGGAGGCCATAAAAGAGACCCAGGAGACTGGAAAGAGAAGGAGAAGTTAGAAAGAAGGGGGTGAGAGAAGCTAAGGAGGAGGTGGTGAGAGGAATCATGGAGTAGGGTTTGAAGAAGTCAGCCCATAATAGGCTGCGAAAGGGGAGGTGCCTAATGAAAAGTGGGTGAACAGTGAAAAGACAATTAATGAGAAGGGTGATCAGAGTGGAGAGGTGATGATGAGAATTACCAGGAGAAGGAGAGCAAAAGAGGAGGAAATTAAGCTTTGGGTGACAGTAGAAGATCAGGGGGAGGAGGAGAGGACTAGGAGATGATGCAAGAAGAATCCTGGGAGAAGTGGAGGAATGAGGCTGAAGACAGAGAGACAGAAGGAACAAGAGAAGGCAGCCAGGTAAAAAGGCATTGGCAGAATTTCAAGGAGGAGAGAGAGTTGAGGTTCAGAGACTGTACAACCAGGACCCCTACTGGGAGAAATGGTGTGAGGCCTAAAGAGAAACCTGTATTGGCCTTAGTTACGCGCTATTCTTACTTTGCCTCTATGTCTTACTTTAAGGCCAGCTTTGCAATGACACCAACTACAGAATCAACCATCAGGCTACAGTGCAAACCTGAGACCTGGGGAACACCTCATCATACCCTAGATGCACAATAACATCCCCATGGACTCTATACACATCAGAGTGCTTAGTGACTGGCTAAAACAGCAAGCTTATAAGATATACATGTTGCAATGTATTATGTTTTATTTGATTCACTGAGCAACCTGGCAGTTGGTGGGCAGGTGCAGGTGGATCTAAGTCATGTGGACTAAGCCCCGCTCACCCGTCAATCACTGCTAAATTGTGGGTACCTTCCTGTTTTGTGTCTATTTTCCTACTTAGGCAGCCCTCCGGCCTCTTTTCCTTTGCAGTTAGTGAGCAGGTGCAAGTGGATCTAAACCACATGGTCTAAGCCCCTTACACCTTCTTAGCCCTGTATCCAGGTGTCCGAATTGGAGGGCAGTTGAAGAAAAGGGCAATTTCAGTTTGGACCGGGAGGACCCAGGGCCCGAATCCCTGCTCAGACAACAGGTAAGCACGCACCAACAAGTATTTTCTCCCTTGGTCCCCACAGGCCATCCCACCATCACCAGGCAATGCCAACATCAATGAGATTGCCCCTACTCTAAGGCATGCGCTCTGCAATGCAGCAACCTCACCCACATCAGCCTCAAGGCTGTCAGTATCCACTCACTATCCACAACACGGAGGTTGATGCTCCCCAACGTCTGCTCAGCTGTCACGCATGCAGCAGATATCACCAACCTCATCACTACACACAACCTTGATGTCATCTTCCTCACCGAGACATGGTTGACACCTGCCTCCACCCACATCCTACAAATCTGAGTGATTTGCCCGCAGCTGAAACTACAGCAGGCCAATCGTTCGCATGAGAAAGGTACGAACTACCAAAAGTTTGCACCTTTCTCATGCAAACACACATACATTCTCACACCCACACACACAACACACCCATAACACCCTCAGCACACCTCCACCTACACCCCCAACATAAACAAACCCCACTTACCTTCATCTTTACACTGGGTTCCTGCAGCGCCAGTTCCCTTTCACTTCCGTGATCGGGAACCAGCGCTGCAGGATCCTTTTCTTTTTTAACGGAAGGCTGCAGTTTGTCCCCCGCAGCCCCTGTTCACTATACCATAAAGTATAGTGAGCGGGGCGATGCGGGGGACATCCTTGCATCTCGCGTTTGTTTTTGTTTTTTTTAACGGAAGGCTGCAGGGGTGTCCCCCACAACTCCCGCTCACTATACCATAAAGTATAGTGAGCGGTGCGATGCGGAGGACACCCCCGCAACCCCCAATTGTTTTTTTTACAATACCACCATTAAAGGATCGAACTTTTGGTGGTAGCATTTTTAGAACTTTTGGTCTTCACGACCATTTGTTTACGGTAAATTCGTCCTAGACCCATCCTACATGTCATTATTGTCTCCAACAGCTATAACATCCAACACAGAGACTGGCTGAACAAGACAGGTAGAGGCCTTGCAATGATCGACAAGACCTTGTGGCCCTGAACCAGACTTGATGTTGTCAACATTGGCTCCTTCAAAGTCCTCTCCTGCCACTTCCTGCTCTCCCCAACGGACACAGACACCTTCCATCTCATCTACAGACCACCCCAAACCCAACACTGCCTTCATCAGAGACTTCACCGACCTGGTCACCACTCTGTCCCTCACACATGCCAACATCTTCCTAGGTGACTTCAACCTCTCAGGCAACAAGGCCACGAAACAGATGAAGGAAGCTCTCCTCTGCCTTCTTGACACCCTCAACCTCACACAGCACACAAAAGACCCAATGCACGAGAAAGGTAACATCCTTAACCGAATCATCACTGCACTGCCTTCCCTCCACTACAGCTCTCCTCTCCTACTGGACTGGTCTGACCACCTAGTCATGCTTTCAACATCCTGCACACCATCCCAGTCAAGCACTCCGAGCAGACACCCATTAGACAAACCTTCAGGTCCTTCAATAACTTCCCGGTGGAAGCCCTCACAGAAGACCTTGCCACCTCACATGGACCTAACACCCCTAACCGAACTGTGACTCTCTACTACAAGTGCTCAACGCCACCCTCTCAGCCTCCATCCACCGTCATGCTCCTCTGAAACAATGCAACTGCAAACTGAAACCATCAGCACCCTGGCACATGCAAGAACCCAACCTTAGCAAAAGAGTCATCAGGAAACAAGAGAAAACCTGGCACTGCTCAGTGACCACATCCGACCTGGCACTCCTCAGGGAACTCTGAGCAACCCCCCAACAACTAATCAACACAGTCCAAGTCATCCTAGTATCAGAAGACCATAGCAGAAGCCAACAACAAAAGCAGAGCCCTCTTTAAAGAGGTTAAACACTGTATCAACCCGCTACCTGACCCTGCCATACGACACTCTATCGAAAAATCCACCACCATCAACACCTTCTTCATTGACAAAATCAGCAAGATTCACTAGCACATAGACACCTGCTCTGAATCCACAGACTCACCTCACGTCCCTCCTTGTGAAATCTCCACAGCCAGGACAACATTCAAGACTTCTCTACAGAGGACCTGGTAGAAACCCTGGCTGCCTTCAAAGCCACATTGTATACAGATGACATCCTACCAACATCCATCCTCAAGACGCTTCCTACCTGACTTGGAGATTCTCAACAGCTCCCTAACTCAAGGCACCCTCCCATCAACACTAAAGACAGGACAATTCCTCCCTCTATTAAAGCAACTCACTCTGGATCCCGGCATCCTTGGTAACTATAGATTTATCACCTATCTTCCCTTCCTAGGTAAGATCATTGAAAAAGCGATAGCCGTGCAACTGCAGCAACACATTGATACCAATAATCGCCTCCAAAACTTCAAATTCTGGTCCAGACCCAGATGCAGCATGGAGACAGCAACCATACAGGTAGTCGACAATGCCCTCCACAACCTTGACAACAGCCACCTCTGGTTCTACTTGACCTCTCAGCACTTTCGACACAGTAGACCAACAGACGCTCACAGACAGCCTACATGAGCGCATGGGGATCATCAACCTTGTACTACACTGGTTAAAGTCCTAACTGGCCAACTGCCAGCAGTTTGTTCAGATGGACTCCTCTAGATCACCAATGCTACCTGTCACCAGTGGAGTCCTGTGTTATAAATTCCATATCATATCATATCATCCTCTCCCCAGTGATTTCAACCTATACATGGAGCTGCTTGGAGCCCTCCTGCCCACACACAACATCCGCATCTAACAATATGCTGATGACACACAGCTATACCTCAAAATTGACTCCAACAAGAACATCGACAGCCTCAAAACCTGCCTCTCGCTGATCCAGTCTTGAATGTCCATTGCATACTTGAAGCTCAACCCCTCCAAGACCAAAATCCTACTCCTCACCAACAACACCAAACACCCAGACATACAGATCAGGCTATTAACCATGAACCCTGAGGGCTTCACACCAAAGCTCACCTCCTGTGACAAGACCCTCAGGTTCCACATCGACAAACATCTCTCCTTCATGACACACATAGCTAAGAAAACTCAGACAGCTCAGTATCGGGTTTGTATGATCGGACAGAAAACAAAAGGTCCGACCGTACAAAAAGACTGAAAAATGCTACCACCAGAGGTTCGAACACCAAAGGTTCGAACCTTTGGTGGTAGCATTGTAGGTAAGTATAAAAGAAAGACTGCGGGGGTGTCCCCCGCAACACCCCACTCACTATATTGTGTGGTATAGTGAGCAGGGTGTTGCGGGGGACACCCTTGCAACACGACCGAAAAAAAAGAAAAGGACCCTGCAACGCCAGTTCCCGATCACAAAAGTGACTCAGCGTGAATAAAAAAGGTAAGAAGGGTATATTTGTGTTGGGGGTGTGGGTGGGGGTGTGTTGAGGGTGTGTGTGGGGGGGTGTCGTGGGTGTGTTGTGGGTGTGGGTGGGGGTAGGGGCATTTAGGGGTTGTGTACATGTGTTCGCATGGGAAATGTGTGAACCTTTGGTGGTTTGCACATTTCTCATGCAAACTTTCCAGCTGTGGGAAAATCAGCCGCGGTCGGATCACGCAGATCCTGGGTATCAGCTCTCCCTTCGGTGGAAATTTAAAGCCCTCCCTCTGGACACCTTCAGATCCACTGTTGAAGCGCTGCTCCTATTACACCTGGACGGGGGCAGTGACCTCCTTGAAGGCCTCCCGTCATCCTGCCTTGTGCCCCTGAGAAGTGTGCTACACGTGGCTCCATGCCTCATCAAGTATGGCCCTCATCGACCTTCACTGGCTCCCACTGCATGCACAAATCACCTTTAAGTCTTGCTGAATCATCTATAAGGCAGTTGCCCTCAAATCACCAAGCTACCTCTTGGAGAAACTCTGCATCTCTGGCGGACAGTGCACCACCAGAAGCCAGGACATGTGCAGACTTGAAATCCACTGCTGCAAAAAGGAAAGGACCAGAATGCAAGCCTTGTTTGCCTATGCCCCAGGACTGTGGAACCTCCTCCCGTCAGAATCAGACTCTCCCCACACTCCAACAATTCAGAATAGAACACAAGACCCACATCTTCAAGGAGTATCTCCTCCTCAACACCAAGACCATCACATTGCCTCCCACGCCACCTGAATCGCTAGATGCCGTCCGTCCCTCTCTTCCCTGGCACCCTGTACAACTGTACCCCTCCTCTGTTCCCCTCTGTATTCTACTCCCACTGCATATCAGTTCTGTCGTTACCTCTGAAAAGCGCTCTGTTAGGCCTATGTGCTGTTACATACCTCTGTGAAGCACTCTGTTGTGTATCTTTATTGTTGTGTACCTCTGTAAAGCGCTCTTTTGCTTCTCGAAGCTAGGTTCACACTTAATAAATTCAATAATAATAATAATAATAATAATAATACCCCCACATTTGGTTTTATTATGGTAAGTGCCACGATGGAACAGGGACCGGCCCTAGCGAGAACTGCAAGTACTTTAGCTTTGGACCTTTTCAAGCCTTCCTAGTAGATACTTCTGGATACTTTGATGCACAATCATCCTGACCATGATTTAGTTATGTTCATGAACATTATTGGTCCTGAGATAATTGCTTCAGTTTTAACTTTTAAAGACCATAATAAGAACCTGTTGGGAATATTCCACTTGTGATTCATGTTGCTTTGAGACACACCGCAGACCCCAAGTCTATGCTATACTTCACAACTAGCCCTTGCTTTGAAGCTGTCCTCTCATTCATCCCACTGGGGAGCTGTGCTCTTAGAATAATGGAAATGAGGGCCAGATCCCCAGCAGGCATATCAATATGATTGATGATATGCAGGTCAAACCATCGGAGCCTGGGGTGACTTTAAGCGCGTGCTTGGCGGGATGGGTAGCTTGAACAACTTTCAGAGTGGGGTGTGGGGAATCTTTTGGTCTGCCCCCATTGTTCTCACATCTTCTACCATTTGTCATGGAGCCAAGGAGAATCAAAGTGAGAAGAACACAGAAGATAGTCCAATAAACAAAATCACATATATTTTGGGTTGGTTAAAACGTAGGCAAACTAAAACAAAAAGGCTTCTACTTAATTTCAAAAAGGCAAAAAGGCTCTAGGTTAAAGTAAAATACTCTTGATGGAACACACACACTATCAGTTCAGGTTTCCTCAAACTGTGCTAGTTGCCTACAATCTAGATTCTTTTCCTCCCTCATCGCCATGCCCCCTCTAATTCCACACGGTGGGTGGAGCCTTCATAAAGCATGGCTGCCATTTTAATTCTTCGGTCTTCGGATGCTAGAAGCTGTGCCACTGCCAACAATCCTACAAAGTTCCATGGCATTCATGGGTGAGAAAATACAATTCTTTATAGTATGTCAGTCAGTGGCACATTACCCGATCTTTGGGTTCCCTTGACACCTGCACCCACAGACTCACTACCATTAACGTCATGCCATTTGGCAGCTCCTTCTTATGCAATGTCAGGTTTTGTACATTGGGAAAAAAGACTTGCTGAGTATAGTATTCTCACTGCTTTTAAACATTGGTAGCTGTACTCGCTTACAAACCTTCGGTGTACAGACTTCACCATCACTCGCTGGGTTAGGAGTCCATCTTCAAGGGACAGCACAGAGTTGTAATCCAGGTGACATGCCCCTGCCTATAAAGCAGGGTGTGGTGGGGTAAACTAGGGGATCCTCCCCGCTCCACCCTCTGGCCTGGCATCTCTTAGAGGATGGCATCAAACAGCCTCATGTTTTCCCGCACCTCTCAAACCAAGTGTCAGACAGGGGAAATTGTCCCAGTAACTAGGAATCTGAGTGTGCATCCTGTGGTTGGTAGAGCCAACACAATTGAGGCAGATCCCTTAGCTTGTGAGGGCAGTACCAGATTCAGAGAGTGGCTCTGCTGGTTGGAAAAGCCAAAAAACGGAGGATAAAGTATCTGTGGGACTGTAGCTGGGTTGTCACATATATTGTCATCTGAATCTTCCAAATGAGGGAAAGGGACTTCCTCCTGCCATAGTATTTGATGATAAAATGGTTGTTCATTTTTATGAAAGTAAGATCTTCTACGCATCTCCTTTGGTCTGAAACAATAGTCCCATCAGCACTGAATACCCATTGGCTCTGCTTGCTATCTGGTGCAGGGTGTAGACATTCCATGGCATACTGGCTGAGCTAGAATAGCAGTGGCTCATGCTAACGGCCCAGCTGGAATGCATTGAGAACATAGACATGGTTTATAATGAATATGTCGACTCCAAAAATGTCGGAAAAAAATAATCGAATGTGTTTTTTTTAATGGGGGGTTGCCCCCCAAAACCCCGTTTATTTTTACTAGCTAAACCCAAAAAAACCTACAAATTAAAAAAAAAACACATTCGATTTTTTTTCCGACTTTTTTTTTCAACATTTTTCATTCGACTTTTTGCATTTGACATTATAGCTGCATACCCATAGACATGAAACATCTGGTTTACAGTGGGCCTGCTGAATTCTTTTGGGAACCACAGTGCATATATCACAGAGGAGTCTGTCCCAAAGTGTCTTATGCGTTTCCACTGTATGAAACTCACTCTGGCGCCTTTAGAACTAGCATCTTACAAATAACAAGGAAGAGGAGGGAGAAGTCGACCCCCCTGCCATCTGAGGTAGAAGATGAAGAATGAATGACATTACCTCATCAACAGAGAAATTCAGAGGATGAACAAGGGGTGTATCCCGAAAATACTTTGCCACGGATTTACTGCAAATCAGACGGCAATAAGGAACAAATCAAAGGTTATGCTCTGGCCCCATCTTCAAGGTTATGACATAAACAAATGTTATTTGAGATACCACAAACAGCGAGGGAGACAAAGAGACACAACAAGAAGTTGAAGGCTTTGACAAACGGATGCAATTAACAAGTGTGCCTATTGTCCACTGTGGGGAAGCTTCAGACACTCACCGGGCACCCATGCATGTCTTTTCCAAAACCAGTTGAAAAAAAACACATGCTAGTGGTAGTACAGAGTCAGGTCACTACAACAACAACCATACCACATCCACTGAAAAGTACACTGAGAAGACCCCAAGAAGTAAGAGAGGTAAGGGCCTGCCTACATCCTAAGAAAAGGGTGTGGGGAGCTATTGTACAGCAGAAAAACAGCAACTACATCTTGCCACCTGCCAAACGTTCAAAAACAAGTCTTTGAAGGGAAACCGGGACCCAGTTTGGGCACCTATTCCATGTGATGTCAGAGGAGATGGGATCATCCACATACTTTGCTAAAGCCAACAGTTCAGCCTGCCACACCTCAGGCGCATGCAATGGACACGTGTACACCACTATCCTGAAACAATACACCAGGGAGTCATACAGATTCACAGATTTGATTAAGCACTTTCCAAATACCATTTTTGTCTGCAGATCACAAAGGCACCCAGATAACATATTTCCCCCACTGAAAGCAAGCCAACCATTGCTGAGGCATTTGATCATGTTACAAATTATGGAAAAGACATGAAAAGCGCTTTCTCTTCAATGACAACCTTTCCAAAATGTTGGCTTTAAATTAATTGTCCTACTCCTTTTTTCAAAAATGTAACTCCAGATGACTTCTTGGCCTTCGTGATACCCAATAGGAAATTTTAAGATGGTAGTATATCACATGCCCTGACTCTATAACCACATTCTGGAAGATGGCATGGCACTGGACCACTGTGAGGGTATGAAAGTCCACGTGACAATGGATAGGTGAGCCAGCGCTATAGGCATGGATTCCATGGCACTCACCAAACACCTATGCCCTCCGAAAACAGCAGCCGCAGATTACCATTTGCCAGCAGCCTGCCTTGTGTATAGAAGGCTTTGTCAGCACGTTCTGCAGGGGAGTTAAATGTCTCAGTGAAAGGAAAGATGGTTGTAGTGCATTTCCGCACTTTGACAATGGGTCTAATGTTCTAGCTTCCCAAGTATAGGAGAAGCCATCCGTGTGCCCTGCCTTACCTTTGTTCTCCACCTTTTGACAAATGGTTTGATAATCCAGTACCCACCACTTAATGAAATGGCAAGTGTAACCCAAAACGACTGCACCCACTTTGACCACTTTTACAGGTGGGCTGGTGTGTGATACTCGAGTCCTTTTTGTTGGCTATATGCGTTTCTGGCCCCGTCCCTTTTCCCCAGGTCTCTGCTGAATGAGCTAAGCTTGTCCCTCTATTTTACTTTTGTTTTCTCCAAAGGCATGCAGAGAGCTGCGACCACAAGAGCTATGCACTCCACGGGCCTGCTCGCTTTCCTGTGTTCTCACTGCACATGCTGCAGACTATCTGCGCATATTGTCGGGCCTTTCCCTGAGTCTCCTGAGCATTTGTGGCATTGAAGTCAGTGGTCCATATTGATTATTCTTCACTGCCACTACTGCTCAATTTAGCATGCGGTCTTTTGGTTGTGGTGCAAGTTGTGTTGTCCTCTCTGATGAACTTCAGTCGGCAAAGGGACAGTACTGCTTGGTTGCACATTTTGGTTTGCCCCTGCCACCCGTCCAAGCATGCTTGGGTTGACAGGAGACTTTGTCACAGCATCTTTCTTTTGCACTTTCTCGCCTCAAACTACTTTAGTGGCCCGTCCTGCAATTCCCTTAATTACCTTTATTTAGTAGTGTGATATTGGGCAGAGGAGCGGGGGCAGAAGCCCACAGATCTCCCTTGTTCCTCCTTTTTCTTTCAACCTTCTCTTCTTTTTAATATATTTTTATGTCCAACCCCCAAACTCCCATGAATTTCAGACGTCAGTGATCCAAAATTAGAAAAAACGAGGGGCGCCACAGTCATGAATAGAGCTGATACCTCTGGAGAAGGGCAAGAACAAGGCGGCTAGGCACTTTCATGGGTTGTAGACACCAACATTCTAACCACATATCCATGATACTTCCTGGCTGGCACTACTCGACATTTTGGACGCTTAGACACCCTGTTGTCTACTAGCAGAGTATCCAGCAGCCATCTTGACTGTAACGTCCCATTATAGTTAACTGTGCTGCCTTCCTGCCGTTGTTTTGAAAAATGGCAACATTTTCTAATGTCACAGCCACCTTCCTAACATGAGCGCTGAAGCAAAGATTGAACTTGTCTTTCCTAAGATGTTCAGCATAAGATACAAGACCAGTAATGGTCTATTCACAGATAACAAATATATAGTCTAGGTATAGAGAACAAAATATATATTCTAGTGAAGCTATGTCTGGAGTCATGTCAGCCACGGTTGCACCCAAAATACCTGATCAAGAAAATAGCAAAAGAGGAGGCAAATGTAGTCCCCATTGTGGAGCCACATTTCTGGTGGCAATATTCATTGCTGAACAAAAAAAGATTGTAAACCTTGTCATTTCACAAAGCATGTGTGTATGCTTCAGAAGGGGAGCTTAGTTGGTGTTAAGAAATGATTTAAAAGCGCCCATCCCTTATCCATTGTCTATAGAGGCATACAATGCTTCTGCATCAAGTGTTATAAGGATATAGACTGTTTGACAATTGATGTTACCAAGCCTTCTCAAAATGTCGATTGTGTCCTTTAGATCTGTGATGTACTTTTGAAGAAAAGAAATCCGTTTATTAAGAGTTCTTCTCCATTGGTTATCCAGTTCCAAATATAATTTGTTTACATGCTGGAAAGTTGCATGGTTTATGAGTCTTGGGCAATCGGCAGAGCACACAGACAATAGGTCCTTTACAGTCTTGGTAGCAGAGATCACCATGACAGAGTAGCCTTTGTGGAGTCGAAATTGGAGTTTTTTCAGACAGTAAGGACTCAGTTTCATATTTGTGAGTTTGCCATATGATTTGCAATCACGACTTTGTTTAGTAACTTCATGGATTTAACCAACAGTGTTCATGGCTTAAACATGCCCCCCCCACACTTGCCGACTTCACGTATGGCCATATCCTCATCCCACAATATGTTGTCCAGGCTTTTATGTTCTCCTGTCATGAGGTTGTGATTAATGTATCTCATGGGATTCCATAGGTTATTGTTGTTTTAATATTTAATTTGAGGTATTAATGCTTTTCCCAGTGGACGGATCAAGGTAACGATTGACCTGGAGTGTTAACATTGGTATCTGGACTTCAGCAAGTGGGTTTGCCGAGTGTATTTTGTATCATGACCAAATCATTCACCTTTGTGTCACTTTTGGTCTCTGATGACTCCACATTGACCACATTGATGAGTAGATAGTTGTCTTGACACAATGGTCCATACCACCACAGAGTAGTATTAACTGTAATCAGGCTGCAGCGCATCTCATGCACATCAGTGGGATGATTCATGAATGACATGCAGTGTTTAATTTGCTTACATACCAAAGAGATCTTCTCTGGCCTCTGCGATCTTGATCTTAGAAGAAGTGGAGAATAATAGCCCGTCATTTAGTGCATTTAGTTCCATCGGATTGGTAGCATGTGGAAAAGTTGTGAACTGATTTCTTTGAGCTGTTGGAGTTCATGGTTTATAATATGAGTGTGTCGTCATGCGGTCCCCAGTGACTTTGTGTACTTTTGCCAAGTTCTTCTTCAAGTCTGTCTCACCTTTGTTCTAATTGGAGTCCACCTGTGAGGATGAGTCTGAGGATGCTCATAAAGTCTGAGCAGAGAATATTGCTCTCTGGGACAGATTTGCATGATGTTTCATCACATTTTTTGGCAAACGTGTAGAGGTTTCTTGGATTGCAATCTTGCGCCTCATGCCTGAATTTCCCAGCAGGGTCTTAGTTCTTGTTGATGTTGAGTATATAACCTGTCAAGTTCCTTGTAGCTTCGTAACACAAAATGCAAGCACATGACATTGGATTCTTGCCTCACTGTTTGGTGTGTGCACCTCCAGTCTATTCCTTTTTCTCATGTATAGATGTCATTGGTGGGAATATGAAGCACCCAGTCTTTGTTGGGTGTCACCTTAGGGGTATATGTAGGTCATCATGATGTTCAAGCAGATCCTGAATCATGTAACTCGCTCATTTTAGGCGACACATGCTGCGGTGCAGATCAACCAGTGTATAAAAAGTACACATTACTTACCAAGGCTACCCAGGCTGTGTGTCAGTGAAGTCCCATCAATCTCACCTGGAAGGTTATTGAATTAGTACAGTGTTTTCGTCACATATACTATGATTTCATTTTGTTAAACTATTACTTCTTGTGTTAGTATGTGCATCCTCAAATAAATCAATCCCTTTGAATATTAATGTAGATCTGTCATTCCTACTCTGTGCATAATTGTTTGACGGCTAATTGCATGAAATGCTTCCAATGTTCGTTGATTTGTTGCTCTCGGCACCATTTAGATGCGTCTGTGGAGAGCAGGCGGTCTCCTTTCGAAAACAATAAGCACTGCTTAGGATAAGCGGCAGAAAAGTATACTCCCCTTTTTATGTTCTTAGGCTAAAGTTCTGGTAGATTCCAATTGTCTGGTTGAGTCGGAAGGTGAATGGACCTCTCCTCTGGGATTGTCAGGGTTGACAGTAATCTTGATCTTCTTCTTAAGAAGATTCCTTAGAAAGAAATCTGTGTGCAACTATGTGATCTAATATGTGTCATGTGGCTGAATATTTTAAAAAGAAATGTGGGAACAGATCCTGTAAACCTGCTCCTCCTTTCGGTGTGGGCAACATATGCAAGGCACCTGTTGATACAGTGACCGGGTGGGGTCTACTACAACAATTCCCTCACTTCATTGAAGCTTTTTAAATTATTGTACGTAAATTCTGAAGGCCAGAGACTGCTCAGTTATGCTTAACCTCACATGGTGTGATGAAACAATTTCCAGCCATGACTCAAGTTTTTTCTTCTGTGTCCCAACCACCATAGATGCAGTAGCTGCAGGATACCTATTTGTTACTAGTCAATTGACTGCTTACATTAGAATATAAGTTGGAGGGCATACAAGGGTTTCTTTAAATGTGCTCATAGGTTTCAGTGTGTGCGCGTGTGTGGGTGTGTATTAAAAAGTGTGCATACATCCATGACTCTGTGTATATCTGCGCGTGGGCGTGTGTTTTAAAAAGTGTGCATACATCCATGAGTGTGTGTTTGTGTGTCTTGTGTATGTATTTTCAACACAGGTATTTAATGATTCTTTTGTCATTTCACCTTTCCGCTGGGAAGGTAAATCTGCACCGATATGTAGTGACACTGAAAGCAAGGAAATGGACTATGATTTTAAATCCACATTAGGAGTGCTTACAGTAATTCAGTTTCTTTACGGGGGAAAACATTGCCATTTGTTCAAACTACCTTTCAAGGTCTAAGTCATGAAAAAAATCTTAAGGGCATCGGATATAACGGAAAACACGCATTTCTGAAAATCCAATATGTATCAAATAACAATTCTGCTTCTTTGAAATTCAAGACAGCACTAATCAACTAAGTAACGGGAAATAATTTCCCGCGCGTCCCGCAGGGCAGCCTGCAGAGTGTATTTCTTTAATTACCGAGCGGACCCTATGCACTTCCTTTACCTCTGGGTTTACAGAATCAGAGCATTTACCATAAAGCCAAAGGTTTTTAATAAACACATTTTCTGTATTCAGAAACTCTGTGCGCAGTTTATTTGGTTCACTGGTTATCAGAGTGCATTATGCCAGGAGGCAGTCTTATATTTGAGCAGTATATATTCATTTATTTAGTCCTTTCACCTTTTCTATTACACCCTTGTTAGTTATATCTTGGTGCTGTAAATACATGTGATTTTCTTTTTTTAAGGAGACACACAGATTGGCAGGGGTTCACTTTATTTCTGCTACAAAGGTGAACAACTCCCGCAGCAGAAATAAAAGTGCTACAATTCTAGCATTTTTGTGAGAAAATATTTTTATACAATTTCAGGAGTGCTTGATTGGGTGCAGAAAGTTTCCAGGTGTGGTCTCATTATCAGAGTAGGCTCTTCAATCACAGTTCAGGGCGCAATTGACAGGGAAAAGAGGAACTGTGGAGATTTTAAGAACCAGGTGTTGATGAGCCTGGTTGGAGGGTAGTGCTTTCTGAACAGCTCATCATTGTCTCTGATTATGGTGTGTGAGTTTAGTCTGCGGACGGGCTGGCTGTGGAGAGTGGCAGAAGGGTTCTGGGCTGTTTGTGGATTTGTGTAGGAGGATGCGTTTAATGTCTGCTTACATTGTTAGTTAGTCTGTTAGTCCTGAAAGCACAAGTCCTTTGAAGTTCATGGGTTTGATGAGTTGCAATCATGGGTGTTTGGCACTGATGCAAGCCTGAAGAGTGTATTAGTGCCCGGGCAGTGACATCATGGGGCCTCCTAATCACTCAGGAAGCTCGCAAGGTGGGCTTTACCTCACAGTATTTGCATTCTGTGTCTCCTGGGAAACGAGAGGCAGCCATCTTCCCTCCCAGGTGTAAGCCTTCTTTCACCTTCAATCCTTTCCCCCACCCTCTCACCGCTTGCACCTCCTCTGCCCACTTCCTGCACGGTACAAAACCAGACCCCACTTACCTACAGCCACCTGATTCGTGTATGGATCTTGACACCGCTGGTGTCCCGCCTGTGGCGCTGCCCGATGACGGGCGTGCACGCGGCGGCATGACGTTGCACGCTGTCGCGTGCAGATTAAATAAACGGGGCATTCCCGGCCGCATCAGAGCGACCGGGAAACCCGAACCAAGACAGACGTGTCGGTCCATGTTCTTGGGGCCGGGGCTTGCGGCGAAGCACGCGGGGGGCGCCAGTCACCCTCAACAGTGGCGACGAGTGGGGGTAACGATACCTGGGCCTGGCGGTGACATTGTGAACAATTTTCTCACCGGAACGAGGTCGAAGGACAGACTTCGTTTCATGCCGCGGGTAGTGCGTTTGCCCACGCGGCTGGCGGCCATTTTGTACAATGGCTGTGGGACTTCAAGGAGCTCCGGTTTGGGCCCTGAAACGACCCCAGGCCTAATTTTTGGACGCTTTAGTAGATAACAGCTACATCTACACGGAGGTGTGCATGTTTGGTGCATTAACTTAATTTTGGGTTTACTACGTCGAGTGGAAGCTAGGAGAAGGCCTATCTTGACTGGGCCTGCTGCATCCAGTCACTATCCTGCTACTAATTTTTGGAAAACCGAAAGGCATCCTGCTTTTTCGTCCCCTTCATCATCATCCTGGTGAACCTGTCTGTCTTTATCCTCTTCATCATCGCAGAGGTGGCAGGACTCACTGCATCCTGGGGTGGTCCATGCTGAGAGTCACTGTGGGCTGAAGACTTGAGTTGCGGCCCCGATCAGCCTCATGGGGGTGCCTGTGCGCTCAAGCTCATGAGTGACACCGAAGACCAGGACGGAGCACACGGTGTGGCGGCGCAGTTTCATCCTCGTGCACCAGTGGCCCCACAGGGTTTTCTACCCCCGATGCAGCAACCAGTAGCTCCAGGAGACGGTCAGGTGGCGGTTCCCGCCCTTCAGCCCCCAGTTTAACCTGCTGTTGCTCCGGGTGCTCAGCTGGCAGCGCCTGCCATGGCGCAGGTGCGTGCACATGCTGCCCTGCAGCCCATCCCCGAATTTGATGTGTCGGTCCCACCATCCAGCCTGGGGCCCCGATGGAGAAGGTGGGTGGACCGCCTGGACATGTATTTCAGGGCTGCGCAAGTAGTGGATGATGACACCAAGCTGGCCACGATGTTGTACTCGGCAGGGCCCTCTGTCCAGGAGATTTTCGAATCATTGCCACAAGGGAATGGAACCTATGATCATGCAAAGGCCGTCCTCCAGGCATACTTTTTACCCCTGGCCAACGCGGACTATGAGCGATTCGTGATGCTCTCTGCCAAGCAAAAGGATGATGAGACTCTAGACACGTTCTACGGGCGCCTGAGGCGGCTGTCACTCGCCTGCGCCTGGGGCGATGCGGAGGACATGATCAGGACCATGCTCATCCAGGCGTGCTCATCAGGCAAGCTCAGGCGCCAAGTGCTGAGGGAGCCGGGAATAACGCTCCAGCGCATCCTTGAGCTGGGAAGGAGCCACGAGGTGTCAGAGGCGAGAGCGGCAAGAATGGAGGCCGGGTCACGCCCCATAAAGACTGAAGAGATCTGCGCGATGTGGCGAGGGGGAAGAGGTGCTAGGAGGTATGGCGGTGGCACACGGGACAGAGCTGGGAGGGCAGGAGAGATTTGCCAAAAATGCGGATACGACCTGCCTCACCCAGCGGAGTGCCCTGCAGCTGGAAAGACATGTGGACGATGCGGCCTGCCAGACCACTTCTCAAGGGTGTGTAGGGCGGCTTTGCCGGTGCTGGTGCCAAGGGGTCAGGGCCGAGCAATCGCCACTCGCCAGGGTTGGCCATCCAATGTTGCCCAGGTAGACCAGGGCGAGGAAGAAGCTCAGGCAGAAGAAGCAGAGGAGGAAGATGAAGAGAACAATTTCTTCATATCAAGTGTGGACCTCCTAAGAGGCAGACATCGACGACAACCCAGATGCGTGGTTGAGGTGAACCAGTCTCCGGTCCCTGTACTCGTGGACACAGGGGCATCGGTGAACGTCATGGCCCGAGAACATTACAACGCCATGGATTGGCCGCCCAGGCTGGTCACGCCAAAGGCCCGCATCTTTGCGTTTGGTGGCGTGGAGCCCATCCCTCTGGACGGGGCCTTTGTGGCAAAAGTGGAAAACGATGGCTCCCACATCACAGCCCGCTTCTACGTGACGCCAGTGAGTAAGAACACCTTGCTAAGTTGTGCAGCGGCGGAGGCTCTCGGCATCGTAAGCTTCGCGTACTCCGTCTACCTGGAGGACATTAATGACTTGCTAGAGAAGCATCAGGCCCTATTCAAGGGGATTGGACAGATGGTCGGAGAGCCAGTACGGCTGCACATAGACGAGTCGGTACAGCCGGTGGCCCTAAAACATCGGAGAGTACCTTTCCACCTCCGTGAGCAGGTAGATAAAGAACTGGACAGCCTCGTCGATCTAGATATCATCGAGAAGGTGCAGGGACCGACTCCCTGGGTGTCCCCCATAGTGGTGGCAAGGAAACTCAAACAACCGGGTGCAGTCAGAATCTGCGTAGACATGAGAATCCCCAACAGGGCCATCAGGAGAGAGAGACACCTCACACCGACACTGGATGACATCATTGCGGAGGTGCAGGGTGCTAGATTCTTCTCGAAGCTAGACCTCAGGGCCGGATATCACCAGGTTGTCCTCCACCCCGACTCAAGGTACATTACCACCTTCACCACGCACTGGGGACTGTATCGCTACAAGAGATTGAGTTTTGGGGTGTCCTCGGCCGCAGAGGTATTCCAGAATATCATTCGGGGTGCCCTGGCCGACCTGGAGGGCGTCCTAAACATAAGCGACGACATTCTGGTCTTCGCGAGGACCGAGGTGGCCCACCTGAGGCGTCTGGCAAAAACCTTCGAGAGGCTGCAGTCGCTGGGACTCACACTACATAAGGAGAAGTGCGAATTTCTGCGCCCCTCCCTGGAGTTCTTTGGGTTTGTGTTCAAGGAAGGGGGGGTGTCGCCTGACCCCAGGAAGGTACTGGACATACAGAAGGCCCAACCACCGGAATCTGTGTCGGAGATGCAAAGCTTTTTGGGCATGGTCACTTACTGTGGCCGGTTCATCAAGAACCTGGCGTCCAGATCTGAGCCCCTCCGAGCCCTGACAAGGAAGGACACTGTCTGGAATTGGGGTCCGCTGGAACAGGCGGCCTTCGATGACATTAGGGGTGCCCTCACGGCCGAGGACACGATGTCATTCTTCGATCCTGCCCTACCATCGGAAATCATCGTCGATGCTAGCCCATTCGGCCTGGGGGCAGTGCTGACTCAGATTGACCGTGATGGCGGCGTCCGGCCAGTCGCATATGCCAGCAAGGCGCTGTCAGACGCCGAACAACGCTACTCGCAGATTGAGCGCGAGGCTCTGGCTGTGCTATGGGGATGTCACCATTTCCGGCTCTATG
Source organism: Ambystoma mexicanum (assembly GCF_040938575.1). NCBI lineage: Eukaryota > Metazoa > Chordata > Amphibia > Caudata > Ambystomatidae > Ambystoma > Ambystoma mexicanum. The sequence goes on along the minus strand of NC_090941.1, from coordinate 523,874,839 downwards.
TACTTGGACGCCCGGTGACGGTGGTCACCGACCACAAACCGCTGCTGCCGATCCTAGTGGGGTCGTCATCCAAACCGCCGGCACGCATTGAGAGGTGGATGCTGGCTCTTCTAGAGTATGGGGTGACCCTGGTCTACCGGCCAGGGGTAAACAACGTGGCTGACTATCTGTCCAGACACCCCGGGCCGCCTGGAGAAGGAGTTTGTGACGTCTGTGAGCAGGAAGCAGAGGAGCATGTTCAGGTCGTGGTGGAAGCTGCCACGCCGAATGCCATGCCTCTCCAGGAGCTGGAGGCTGCGGCGGCACAGGATGAGTGCTTCAGAGTATTGAGGCAGTCCATGCAGCAGGGCTCCTGGAAGTCTGCGCTTGAGGCCCTGGCGGGACGCACTCAGGAGGCCCGGTCGGCTCTTGAACAACTGTGGAAGGTCCGTGAGGAACTGTCCTTCTCGACGTCGGGCCTGCTGCTTCGGGGCGACCGGATTGTAGTTCCCCAATCCAAGGTGGGTGAGGTGATCGCGCTGGCACACCGGGGCCACCAAGGGGCTGCCAAGACTAAGGCCCACCTCCGGATGAAGGTGTGGTTCCCCGAGCTGGAACGCAAGGTGGACGAGTTCGTGGGGGCCTGTGTCTGGTGTCAAGCAGCGTCGCCCCTACAGCGGGAACCGGTCATCGAGGCAATGCCGAGAGGGACCCATCCGTAGGAGGTGGTTCATGCCGATTTTGGGTCCACCACCATGGGCACCCACTTCCTGGTCCTGGTGGACGAGTACTCCCGCTACCCGGAGGTGGAGTTCGTCGAGTCCATGGCGTTTGAACACGTGGTGGTTGCGGTGGAGTAAGTGTTTGCAGCTCACGGATTCCCGCACACGCTGTGTTCGGACAATGGGGCGCCTTTTCAGGGTGAACGATTTGCTGAGCTGATGGTGAGCTGCGGGGTGGTGCACCGGAAGATCATGCCCCTGTGCCTCGAGCGAATGGGGAGGCAGAACGCCTGATGAGAACTCTCAATAAGACGTTTAGAATTGCCCAAGGCCAGGGGCAGTCCCTACACAGGGCCCTGTACCAGTTCTTGAGAGTCTACCGCACCACGCCACATGCGTCCACGGGAGTGGCCCCGGCAGAAGCAATGTTCAGGAGATGCCCGCGAGGGCTATTGCCGGAGGTCGGAGAACGGGAACCTGCGGTCATTGACGATCAACGGGTCGAGATGGACCGGCAAGCAAGGACGGACCAGGAAAACGTGCGGAGGGGGCTTCGCCCCCAACAGCTGGAGCCGGGCGATGAGGTACTCATTCGCAATCGGCACCCGCATGGGAAACTCTCCTTGCCATATGAGCCTGAGCCGCTGGTTGTCGTGGCCGTCCGGGGCTCCATGGTGACGGCGTCGGATGGACGATCGGAAGTGACGAGGAACGTGAGTTTCTTTAAAAAGATCAGAGACCCCAGGACTGACCCACCTCCTGATCCGACCTGGAAGGAGCCCTGGAGCCCGAGGGAGATCCACCCTGCATGCCGGAGTCTCCGATGCGAAGTCCGCAGGCGGACCGATCACCCGTGCCGGAGGCGAGCAGGAGGTACCCCCAGAGGGCTGGGCGAGGGAAACCGGCTCGCCTCACCGATTATGTGCTGGGACAATTGGCTGAGGATCCAGAGGGTGAGAAAGCATAGTTAAGGGGACCCGGGTGGATGCTAATAAACGGGTGCTCCTGGGACATAGTTTGTGTGAGTTGTTTGTGTTGTCCCGTTATGATCATGACTTGTTTCTGTTTCCAATGTTTTACAGTGTGCAGTGAAGAGTTAATGAGGATTGTTGGTTCTCCTCGAAAAAGGAGGAGTGTGACGCTGCCCGATGACGGGCGCGCATGCGGCGGCGTGACGTTGCACGCCGTCGCGTGCAGTTTAAATAAACGGGGTCTTCCCGGCCGCATCAGAGCGACCGGGAAGCCCGAACCAAGACAGACGTGCCGGTCCATGTTCTTGGGGCCGGGGCTTGCGGCGAAGCGCGCGGGGGGCGCCAGTCACCCTCAACACCGCCCCTCCACGGCAATGTCGACCATGGAAAGGGAGAAGGGACTACTATATAGATCTGTTCTCCCTACGTCCATGGTGGCCATTTTATTTAGATTTTTTTTTTTCATTTGAGAATGGGCCTTTTCTCAACTTAAGAAAATAAATATCAGCACCCTGAAAAGCATGCTGGGGTGTGAATAGCTATAAAAAAAAACACTTAGTGGGCAGGCATCACTCATCAGATAATGGTGCTGGGGCCCATTTAAAGGGCTTTGCTTAGCTCAGGCCTTTAACTTGCCCACTGGTTTGACTGGTAATGCTTGCCAACTGAGGGGTTTATTGATTAAATAGCTTTGCTCACAGAGCAGAAGGTGGTAGATTTTGCATTCTAGGATAGTGCCAGGCTCACACTTTGCTTCGTATGTCTTCTTTTAAGATTTGGAGGTAATTACAATGTATAATTATAATTATTTTTTCATAACGCGCTGAATACCAACGAGTGCGTGATCAGGATTCAAAGCTGTGTTGCGCTGCGTTGTCTTGCTTCCAAGACAAACCTGTCGCCCCTGAGCTATCCTTCCTCCCGAGGTAATCTCGGTCAGTAGCTTCATTGAGTGGCGTGTGTTGTTGAGGAGGATTTGGTGTAATGGTGTCAGGTATTTATTGGATTTAATCAATGATATTGGAAGTGTTTGCTTAATGAATGTTGTTCGCATAGGGTGAGGATTTAATGGTTGGCTATCATGTGGTGGCATTGTCTGTCGAGATTAGTAGTCCTACCAAGGAATATGGTTGAAGGTGTCACCTTCATTCTGGAATTCTGTTGAAATTAGCTCAACGTTATAGGAAGGAGGGTGTGTCACTGGCCTTCCTGCATCTTCTGCTTCATGTTGAAGTCCCCTGTCAGCAGGACTCTCTCCCATAACATGGAAAGGCAGGGCAGAATGTGGGGTAGGCTACTCTGAAAAGGTTCACAGTGTCAGATACAGGTTCACCACAGAAGCAGCAAGCCCCCATGCCCCTAGGAATCCTAGATACACTGGCACTTGTGTCAATACAGAAGAGGCTCCAGAATCCCAGGACAAAGGGGACTGGGGCAACATAATAGGCAGCCACCATCAGGCCAATGCACCCTAAAAGATACACAGAGAAAGAGTAACATCAGCCAAGTCGTGTTTTGAACTCCTCTTCTAAAAACGTAATACAAAGGGAGGAGCATGAAAATACCTACTGCTGTGATTTAGGTTTAATGGCCATGGGTACGTTGTTTGCCATACTGTGTTATTAATTTCTCAGATTAAGATTAAGTGCAGGGCAAGGTGACAAAACTCACTGGGAATTCACCCTTGCTAAGATATAAAGTTGCTTTTAGAGCAGGCTTTTACTCTGCACATGTACCTCCTACTCTTTATGCTCTTAAAGAAACCCCTTTCCTGTTGTATTGAGGAGTGACTCTAAATCTGCTCATAATGTAGTTACTATACAATAAAAACGTTAAAAACCTGGAGCTCTTGTGGTAGTCTTTCAACTAACAAAAGTGTCTTAAAACAATGTTCCTTTCCTTTACTTGGCAAGCGTTCATGCTCTCAGCACTTGGTCGATTTTGCCTAGAGTTTTACCTTCTCTCTAAAGCTCTTTCTAAAAGAACCCTTGTCTTGTTGGAAAAACCACCTCTTACAGACCTCAGGTGCAGCTGTGCGACTGCAGAGTAGATGAATGAAAGCCACGGAAGACCCTGTCTCAGTCGTACAGATGTGCAGGTAAGTTCACGGCCAATGATACATCAAGGTGCAAGATTTGTGTTGAAAGTTGACAATGATTGGTCGGGCATGGCTTAGATAGATGGATGCTAAATCTTGTGAGACTTTTGGAATCTTACAATATGTGTGATGCCCATGAAGAACCGGCATGGCTATGTCCATTGTGTTTCTCTTGCGTAGGCCAGAGAAAGCCAGTTAAGGATTCAAAACCTGGTACTTTGGGTTCCCCTGGTGAGACGGAAAGCGGATATTCCACAGCTGATGGGTGTATACATAGGATGTTTAAAGTTAGGACCATTGACAATACTTCCTGCTTTCTCATTCCTCGCTGCCATCCAGTCAAAGAATATCTTGTCTTACATTATTTGAGGTCACCACGCCCACGGTCCTCCTGAAGTCCTGATGTGCAGAGGGCCTGCAGATGTTTACAACTTTCATATAGGAGCATTTTGTGAATAGGCCTTTCAAGGCGAGAGTAGTCCTGGGTTTTGACCTGAGGATTTGCTTTGAGGATTCTGGCGGCTGAAAGGGAGTGGGGTTTGCTACTAAATGGACTTAGAGGAATTTCTTGGAATTATGAGCTGTGGGTAAGGATATGACTTGCCATTGCCTCATGTCCTAAGTTGTCTGAATTATTTGTATTAGTGCCATGCTCCATTTGGTTTGTGTGTGTGTGTGTGTGTGTGTATGTATGTGTGTGGTTGTGTGTGTATTAAGAAACAGATGCTTAACTTTGGCATCAGTTTTTTGATGCAATAACTTAGTATTCAATATTGTACAGGTCATTTTGGCGATACTACATTAAGTCAGGTATTGATCATCATTACAAGTCTTGCACAGCAATTAGTTACAGTAGGCTGAACATAATTTGTTGACGGAACTTTTGATGGTATTGCTATGTACATATCAATTGGCAAAGTTGAAAAAATGGCTAAAGCGCGGGCTACTGGCCGTTGCATGTTAATTAGTAAGTCAATTAAGGCTAAATGTTCAGTAATGGAGTGAGTAATGTTTAATATTGGCCCGTGCACAGTAATTAATGGGGGTAAAATATATTTTATGCCTTGAATGGCATTCTGTATTGGTCTGGGCATGACCCACTGGTGCTGGTAGCATCTCAGTATGCTGTGGTCAATAGTGTTGCAAGTCTGAATGCTTGATCTTTGAGGGTGAGTTTTGCTTTTGGTAAATATCAGGAAAAAGGCCGGGAAGGCCTATCATCTGTCACTAGCGCTAGAGAAGTGTTTCCCTTGGATTCTTTGGCGGTGTCTGTTTCTGAACCTATACCTTTTAACACTGCTGGTGAAAATGGAAATGTATTGAAACATTTCAGAATCCAAAGAACCTTTATAGAGGGTGTGGCCAGGGGGTGTCTATAGTGGCCTCCTATCGGGGAACCTCTGAATTGACCTGGCTGCTATGGAAACCTCACACCGTTCTTCCCATGCCACCAGAAAAACTATGAGTGATGAGTAAATGTTTGTTATCTACCTCCTCCCTGGAGGATGCTAAAAAAGACATCTGGGGTCATTACGACCCAGGCGTTAACCATGGCGCTATTAGCGCCATGGTTGATGCCGGTATTTTAATGATTGCGCCATGGTGGATGGCGGAATTACTGCCCCATTCCAAGGTTGGTGGGGCGGTAATTCCCCATTCACCATTGGCCCTTCCCCATTCCCATTTTTGCCCCCATGGGGCTCAATGGGAATGGGAAAGGCAGTAATTACAGTAGCGCAAATTGTGGTACCGTAATTACCTCCAAGGTCCCTTTGGGGGTCCAATCCTTAACGGCTGGTCAAGACTAGCCGTTTGGGTAGGGAGCCACAAAGTCCCTCGTAATTTGGCAGTAAGGGGTTAACAGCGCTGCAACCTTTTACCGCTCCGTCAACCCCTTACCGCCTGGGTCGTAATGAGGCCCTTCGTCCTAGACTGCATCCACCAAGTTGTTTCTCTCCATTGTGTCAGTCTTCCAGAGCAAGGGAAATTATCCTGAAATGCCACTCATAGACGGTCAAAGAAACATTGTCTCATGCATCAAGGGAACATGGCCCCACTACATATCAGCGGCAGACTCCCCATATTTTTCAAAATATTCCAAACCTGAGATGGAAAAAAGGAAGCTCCTTCAAACCAGTAACAGGCAAGCTCAATATTTTGAAAGTTAAATATAAATGGATGTTTCCGTTTGGTCCGGTTTTTAAGTGGGAGAGCAAACAGATTTGCTGCACCCACTTGGATGAAGTTGCTAAGCTGGTGTTAGTCCAACTACGTGCCAGAACGATGCTGTGGGGTAGCTCTACCGGATGGCAAACAGTGTTGTCAAATTGGTAGCTGCAAGGGTTTATCCTGAGTTAGATAATAACGAAAACGTAGGATGGATCCACTCACATGCATTTATTCAGCTGGGTTCTATGTGAATTTACCCCAACAAAAATGTGGATGGCTTTTTACTGAAAAAAATCCATTGAATAAAATCACAGATTTTTTAATTTTTTTATTTGCCCCCACTCAAGCCCCCTGTTTCCCTATCCTTTTAACCCCAACACCCTCCCACCCATTTTGACCACTCAGTCCCCCCATATTTTTAAAATCAATGTTTTCCGATGGATCTTTTGAGCAAGAAATCCATCAAATTATTTGGTCTTAATAATATGGGTGTAATATGCAATTTTGAACTATCCCAGGGGCCAATTGTCATGGGAGTTCATTCTGGCTCATCGTGTTCCTGTAATGTCATTTCCCAGAAAATATGCTATTTCTTGACTCTCTTCTCTGGGGAGCCAGGATTTGTGTGGTGGAGGATGGCCCCCCACCACGGCTGGCTTTTGGGCACTTAGAGATAATAGAGGTAATAACATTGGACCGTGAATATCGACCTGGGATGTAAGTCCAAATTTTATCCAACAGATACCTTGGGGCTAACTGATTCACGCATTTAAACACAATACAGAGGGTTTTAAACTCTATGCGCTCTTTCACCGCCAATCAATGTAGAGACCTTCGTAGATTGGAGATGGGGGATGATTTAGTTCGACTTTGTGTAATTCACGAGTCCCACTGTCCTAAAATAGGCACCATCACCTTTTCAAATGAAGACACAGAAGGTATGGAAAGTTAAATCAATACCTTCTCAAAGATCCAATTTTCTGTGATGAACTCAAATGCGACATCCTCATTTTCTTTGAGGGGAACACTGCCCCTGCTCATAAGACATCTTTCCAATGTGAGGCATTCCATAAGTCAAGTGATTCTGAGTGGATAGCTGTAGAGCAGCAATAATGACTCACAGGCCTGAGAAAGGCCTTCTGTAAACTGCAAGCTATGCATATATATTTTTACTCAGATTAACTTGATTACACCAAATGAAGGAGAATTGACACTGTTAAAAACCAAGCAGAAGTACTGGGAGTTTCAAATTACAGCTGGTATGATCCACATCCCCAAGAGGCTCATCTACTAAAATATTACATCTGGTTGTTAGGTGGTCTTGTATAGCACCCATCTGCCAATATTGGTGGGCTCACAGCATTTGGCTTTGTAAGGAAAAAGAGGAGTGGGGTCCATTAGTGGGAGAGTGGGAAAGGCAGATGAGAAACCTCTGCTGTTGATGGGTGCAGGTCAGAAGTACCCAGTTCCTGAGTGTCAATCTGCTTTCTATGGGTTTGGGGGTTATACTTGGGAGAATGTTATCCAGAGGTAAGAGCCCAAGATCTGATAGACTATAGCCCTTAAGGTTTGGATCAGTGCTGATGTGGGATAGTGCGACAGGGCTAATGAGGAGAGCTTAGTCATGGCTTGGTTAGTGTTGATGCGGTCACAGCTAGGCCCCTGTGACCGTCTTTGGGGGGGTGTATGTAGTGTAGGGTGGTGTGAGATTGTAGAGGAGACACCGTCAAGGGAAGGGGGGAATAGGCCTTACAAGGCAAAACAGCTTGTAATTCTGCACTCCCACCACTGGCCTCTTGCATACAGGTCCCATTTCACTAGTTTACACTAGCCCTGCCAATCTCGGTCTCTCTCTCACGCACACACATTGATACATTGTAGCCCATGAGCAATAAAACAAGCATCTGCGAGTTGGCAGATAGGGGAAGGGGCATTCTGTAAACTCCATTCAATTACCATAAGCTACAGCTGAGGGTTCTGGGAGGCAAGAACCTTTGGTTCAGAGAAAGGGCTTCTTGAAATTTGGGGCTAGAGTCACCCACTTTGCCTTGCTTAGGTTGGTAGGCTGAGAGATGCCTTAAAGCGCACTCTAACATGATCAGGTGATGCGCTCAGCAGCCTGCTGCAAATTCTCCCCTTCAGGGCAGGGCCTCTCTTGGGCAAGGCAAGAAGAAGTTTGTCAGGCCTTCATCAGGCATTGGTTGGTGCAGGGACTAGAATCGCTGCAGACGTTCGTCAGGCATTGATTGGTGAAGGGACTGAAATTGCTGCCTATTTCACCCAGAGGCCTACCTTGCTGCCTCCCTTAAGCCCCAGACTCTTCTCACACAGTCCAAAATGGAAATCCCCCTCCACCACCATCAACAGACACAATCTCGCCAGGTTTTGATGTTGCACCAAGCCTTCGGTATTAGAGTGATGCTGCAACCCTGCAGGGCATTCTTCATGATGAAATGCAGAGATAGAAGGTGGAGTGTGGATTCCTCAAATAATTTACTGCATCGTGATGTCAAAAAGGGGATGGCAGATGTGACAGCTGTAGGGTGGTGAAGAGAGGTGTGTTGGTGTCAGACAGGGGATTTGAAACCAGTGGATAGGATCGACATTCCAATACGACAGAAATCTCGATTTTGCAGCCTCTCTGGCCCCCTTTCTAGCTAAGGGTCTCATGGGGTTTTCCTTATTTGTGCCACAGCTAAAATGATAGGGGAGAATCTTTAGCACCATATGAAAAAGTTCATTGCTCTATAGTCAGAATCACCCAGTGATTGTTTTTGTTCCTTATCTTTACAACCTGTCTACAAATCCCTTGTGGCTCCGATACTGAAATGTCCAAATATGTGGGGAAATCATGCTTGAATTTGATCCTTGTAACTAATTATAACATTTAAAAATGGGAATACAGCGAGTAAATTACTAGCCTGTAAATGAAAGGCAAGAGAAAATAAGTGTGTTCGAGCAGTCTACCAGGGTGGCAAGTTTTATGCCTATAGGGAAATAGAAAAATATTTAAATCCTTTTCCTCCAGTCTGAGTATGGCAGGGGGGTCTTCCGTTAAAGACATTAGTAACTTTTTAGATGAATGATCTCATCTCACTATACTGATAATGATAGGAGAGCGCTGGATGCTCCAATTTCACCAGACAACATCTTAGCTGCTTTAAAATGTATTCAACAAGAGAGAAAAAGGCCTTTGTTGCAAAGTTGCTCTGTCAGGCAGCTCCTAACAATTCCTGATCAATTAAGTTGAAGTAGGTTTTCTTGCACAAATAAAATTTATAGGTTGGTTGTCGCAGGTCTCTGGAGTATGGCGGTACAAAAAGCCAAACCGTCACTAATTACTTGCAAAAATCAGGGATAAACTCCACGACTCAGCGCCATTTAATGTAAATGCTTCATTGTGATAATCATTCTTAAAGCAAACGCCCTCTCCATGATTACACGTGTTTCAGCTCGGCTGAGCCTTTGTCAAATCAGGGCTGATATACTGTGCACATCATCTTAAACATCCACAAATGAAACCCAAATTATCCCAATGAAGTACAATTCACATCAGCATAGAAATAGCCAAAGACTAAGAATTTGTACATTAGAAAAACACAAAATTGCGGGTTGGTGAAGGGGAGGATCGCGGAGGGATGGAGAGAAAACATCAGAGAAAGAACAGAAAACAAAAATCGAAGCACAATAGTCAATTAAAACCAATAGGGGTAAAAAATAGGGAAAGGAGAGAAAAAATAATGAAAAAGTATATTAGTCCAATTATCAATCCGTTACTAATGTGTTCTGCACATTGAATTACATAGTCGTCAGACTATTTATCAAAAACTCCCCAGGACATGGGGTTCCTTACCAGCAAGACTTTGGGCGAAACAGTACAGTTAGTATTAACATGATATTATATCAGGTAATTCATAGAAGGGTTCGATCCCAAGGTTCAAATTTCTGTGAAGGAATATATATAAATATATCCTTGTCATACATATATCCATAATTGAGCCAAATATACGTAATCACTGAATGATGCATCCACTCAAAATATATGTGATAAAAAGTTCGGAATTAGAAATTGAAAATACTAAAAATATGTTTGTATATTAAATTTACAGCCAGTCCCTAACCTCCATATCTGGTATGTCATTAGTCTGCTAAAATGCTAAGGATCAGGATACGTGAGCACCTATTGAAGATTGGCAGCCAGGACCCTTCATTGCCACTAGCCCAGAGTTGGCAAATTTGTCACCAAATGCACAACAAATCGGACATCAGGTTTATAGGGCTTCAGCATGTAACTCTGAATAAGAGAGGTGGGGACAGGGTTAAAGTATCCCGGCAGGCTGAAGCTCAGATTATTTGTTTACTAAACTCAACTGTAACAGGCCTCAACAGTGATAACGAGATGGTATCATTCCTGTAGCTGTGTAAAGTGGCCCGAGACCAGACATTTCTGTGACAAATGCAATAGTATGTGCTGCATGAACATCGAGAATTAGTTATGAGATCTCATATGAAGCTCTGTTTACAAACGAGCGAATTTAGACACATTTCTCTTAACCCTTCAACATCCTGAATGAGCATCCAGTCAGTGGTTCTTGGATAATAACGTTAGTATCGAGGTAATAGGTAATGCTGCAGTAAAAAGAAACATTGTCCGTATAGCAGCTGAATCATCTTATTTTCGAAGATTGTGCCTGTCAAATGGGCCATAATTAGATTCAATTGGGGTTAATCAGCAACATGAATTATTACGAGACATGCATTAGATCCTAGGACACTTGTCAACTAATCTTTTAGCAAGCCATGGGTAAAGTAGTGCACACATGCACATTCTATATGCATACTCATATATTAATTACATATGACAACAATAATGCAGCGCACGCACGCACCTTTTCGTGGTGCTTTTCAATACTGACAAAATACTACGGCTACGAGCCTATCTCGTATGCCTAGATCGTAGTGTATTTCATTAAATTATGCATTTATAACCTTTTGGGATTTCTTACCAACTGAAATGTGCGTTTTGCCATCGACATTAGTAATATTTAAGGTGTACAGTGCTAGCACAGAGGGCGCCTGGTTTTTCGGCAACTAGAGTTGCATAGAGAACTTTCCTACCATGGCAACGTGGGTACACGGTGGCCATGTATACCGCTTATTTACATTGGGCCTCATTCCGAGTATGGCGGTAAGGGATAGCGGCCACCGGTAACGAGACCGGTGGCGGTAATCCCTTACCGCCATACTCCGAGTTCCCTTTGCGCCCTCGCCCTTAACGCCTGCTTTGAGCAGGTGTAAAAGTCGAGGGCGCAAAGGGGCCTCCAAGCCAATAACGGTGACCGTAATGAACGGTCACCGTTATTTGCATCTTCCCCATTCCCATTGAGCCCTATGGGGGCTCATTTGGGAATGGGGAAGAGCCTTGGTGAATGGGGAATTACCGCCCCGCCAACCTTGGAATGGGGCGGTGATTCTGCCATCGACCAAGGCGCTGCCGTTCCGGGTACGGCGTCAACCAAGGCGTTAATAGCGCCATTGGTTAGCGCCGTACTCGGAATGAGGCCCATTGTCCCAAAATGGCGCCGGCTCACGGGAATCCGTTGCAGCTGACGTTTGGGACAGGACCTGCAGGGTAAGTGCACCCCGCACTGCCAGTTGCAGAATTTCAATGATATATAGACCAATAGATGACTACTTTGCTCCCGTTAGCTAATAGATACAAGAATTAGAACATTATTATAGAGCAATTTATGTGTATATGTTAGGAGATAACAGCGCACTAATGTATCAAGTGTTTAAATGCCCCGTTTTGATTTAGATTGTAGATGATTTGGCGCATTTAGATATTAGCATTTTAACGGACTAATGACACGCCAGATATGGAGGTTAGGGACCGGCCTTAAATGTAATATACAAACATATTTTTAGTATTTTCAATTTCTAATTCCGAACTTTTTATCACGTATATTTTGAGTGGATGCATCATTCAGTGATTATGTAACTATGGTTGAAGGTGTCACCTTCATTCTGGAATTCTGTTGAAATTAGCTCAACGTTATAGGAAGGAGGGTGTGTCACTGGCCTTCCTGCATCTTCTGCTTCATGTTGAAGTCCCCTGTCAGCAGGACTCTCTCCCATAACATGGCAAGGCAGGGCAGAATGTGGGGTAGGCTACTCTGAAAAGGTTCACAGTGTCAGATAGAGGTTCACCACAGAAGCAGCAAGCCCCCATGCCCCTAGGAATCCTAGATACACTGGCACTTGTGTCAATACAGAAGAGGCTCCAGAATCCTAGGACAAAGGGGACTGGGGCAACATAATAGGCAGCCACCATCAGGCCAATGCACCCTAAAAGATACACAGAGAAAGAGTAACATCAGCCAAGTCGTGTTTTGAACTCCTCTTCTAAAAACGTAATACAAAGGGAGGAGCATGAAAATACCTACTGCTGTGATTTAGGTTTAATGGCCATGGGTACGTTGTTTGCTATACTGTGTTATTAATTTCTCAGATTAAGATTAAGTGCAGGGCAAGGTGACAAAACTCACTGGGAATTCACCCTCGCTAAGATATAAAGTTGCTTTTAGAGCAGGCTTTTACTCTGCACATGTACCTCCTACTCTTTATGCTCTTAAAGAAACCCATTTCCTGTTGTATTAAGGAGTGACTCTAAATCTGCTCATAATGTAGTTACTATACAATAAAAACGTTAAAAACCTGGAGCTCTTGAGGTAGTCTTTCAACTAACAAAAGTGTCTTAAAACAATGTTCCTTTCCTTTACTTGGCAAGCCTTCATGCTCTCAGCACTTGGTCGATTTTGCCTAGAGTTTTACCTTCTCTCTAAAGCTCTTTCTAAAAGAACCCTTGTCTTGTTGGAAAAACCACCTCTTACAGACCTCAGGTGCAGCTGTGCGACTGCAGAGTAGATGAATGAATGCCACGGAAGACCCTGTCTCAGTCGTACAGATGTGCAGGTAAGTTCACGGCCAATGATACATCAAGGTGCAAGATTTGTGTTGAAAGTTGACAATGATTGGTCGGGCATGGCTTAGATAGATGGATGCTAAATCTTGTGAGACTTTTGGAATCTTACAATATGTGTGATGCCCATGAAGAACCGGCATGGCTATGTCTGTGGTGTTTCTCTTGAGTAGGCCAGAGAACGCCAGTTAAGGATTCAAAACCTGGTACTTTGGGTTCCCCTGGTGAGACGGAAAGCGGATATTCCACAGCTGATGGGTGTATACATAGGATGTTTAAAGTTAAGACCATTGACAATACTTCCTGCTTTCTCATTCCTCGCTGCCATCCAGTCAAAGAATATCTTGTCTGACATCATTTGAGGTCACCACGCCCACGGTCCTCCTGCAGTCCTGATGTGCAGAGGGCCTGCAGATGTTTACAACTTTCATATAGGAGCATTTTGTGAATAGGCCTTTCAAGGCGAGAGTAGTCCTGGGTTTTGACCTGAGGATTTGCTTTGAGGATTCTGGCGGCTGAAAGGGAGTGGGGTTTGCTACTAAATGGACTTAGAGGAATTTCTTGGAATTATGAGCTGTGGGTAAGGATATGACTTGCCATTGCCTCATGTCCTAAGTTGTCTGAATTATTTGTATTAGTGCCATGCTCCATTTGGTTTGTGTGTGTGTGTGTGTGTGTATGTGTGTGGTTGTGTGTGTATTAAGAAACAGATGCTTAACTTTGGCATCAGTTTTTTGATGCAATAACTTAGTATTCAATATTGTACAGGTCATTTTGGCGATACTACATTAAGTCAGGTATTGATCATCATTACAAGTCTTGCACAGCAATTAGTTACAGTAGGCTGAACATAATTTGTTGACGGAACTTTTGATGGTATTGCTATGTACATATCAATTGGCAAAGTTGAAAAAATGGCTAAAGCGCGGGCTACTGGCCGTTGCATGTTAATTAGTAAGTCAATTAAGGCTAAATGTTCAGTAATGGAGTGAGTAATGTTTAATATTGGCCCGTGCACAGTAATTAATGGGGGTAAAATATATTTTATGCCTTGAATGGCATTCTGTATTGGTCTGGGCATGACCCACTGGTGCTGGTAGCATCTCAGTATGCTGTGGTCAATAGTGTTGCAAGTCTGAATGCTTGATCTTTGAGGGTGAGTTTTGCTTTTGGTAAATATCAGGAAAAAGGCCGGGAAGGCCTATCATCTGTCACTAGCGCTAGAGAAGTGTTTCCCTTGGATTCTTTGGCGGTGTCTGTTTCTGAACCTATACCTTTTAACACTGCTGGTGAAAATGGAAATGTATTGAAACATTTCAGAATCCAAAGTACCTTTATAGAGGGTGTGGCCAGGGGGTGTCTATAGTGGCCTCCTATCGGGGAACCTCTGAATTGACCTGGCTGCTATGGAAACCTCACACCGTTCTTCCCATGCCACCAGAAAAACTATGAGTGATGAGTAAATGTTTGTTATCTACCTCCTCCCTGGAGGATGCTAAAAAAGACATCTGGGGTCATTACGACCCAGGCGTTAACCATGGCGCTATTAGCGCCATGGTTGATGCCGGTATTTTAATGATTGCGCCATGGTGGATGGCGGAATTACTGCCCCATTCCAAGGTTGGTGGGGCGGTAATTCCCCATTCACCATTGGCCCTTCCCCATTCCCATTTTTGCCCCCATGGGGCTCAATGGGAATGGGGAAGGCAGTAATTACAGTAGCGCAAATTGTGGTACCGTAATTACCTCCAAGGTCCCTTTGGGGGTCCAATCCTTAACGGCTGGTCAAGACCAGCCGTTTGGGTAGGGAGCCACAAAGTCCCTCGTAATTTGGCAGTAAGGGGTTAACAGCGCTGCAACCTTTTACCGCTCCGTCAACCCCTTACCGCCTGGGTCGTAATGAGGCCCTTCGTCCTAGACTGCATCCACCAAGTTGTTTCTCTCCATTGTGTCAGTCTTCCAGAGCAAGGGAAATTATCCTGAAATGCCACTCATAGACGGTCAAAGAAACATTGTCTCATGCATCAAGGGAACATGGCCCCACTACATATCAGCGGCAGACTCCCCATATTTTTCAAAATATTCCAAACCTGAGATGGAAAAAAGGAAGCTCCTTCAAACCAGTAACAGGCAAGCTCAATATTTTGAAAGTTAAATATAAATGGATGTTTCCGTTTGGTCCGGTTTTTAAGTGGGAGAGCAAACAGATTTGCTGCACCCACTTGGATGAAGTTGCTAAGCTGGTGTTAGTCCAACTACGTGCCAGAACGATGCTGTGGGGTAGCTCTACCGGATGGCAAACAGTGTTGTCAAATTGGTAGCTGCAAGGGTTTATCCTGAGTTAGATAATAACGAAAACGTAGGATGGATCCACTCACATGCATTTATTCAGCTGGGTTCTATGTGAATTTACCCCAACAAAAATGTGGATGGCTTTTTACTGAAAAAAATCCATTGAATAAAATCACAGATTTTTTAATTTTTGTATTTGCCCCCACTCAAGCCCCCTGTTTCCCTATCCTTTTAACCCCAACACCCTCCCACCCATTTTGACCACTCACCCCCCCACCCTCCCACCCATTTTGACCACTATTTTTAAAATCAATGTTTTCCGATGGATCTTTTGAGCAAGAAATCCATCAAATTATTTGGTCTTAATAATATGGGTGTAATATGCAATTTTGAACTATCCCAGGGGCCAATTGTCATGGGAGTTCATTCTGGCTCATCGTGTTCCTGTAATGTCATTTCCCAGAAAATATGCTATTTCTTGACTCTCTTCTCTGGGGAGCCAGGATTTGTGTGGTGGAGGATGGCCCCCCACCACGGCTGGCTTTTGGGCTCTTAGAGATAATAGAGGTAATAACATTGGACCGTGAATATCGACCTGGGATGTAAGTCCAAATTTTATCCAACAGATACCTTGGGGCTAACTGATTCACGCATTTAAACACAATACAGAGGGTTTTAAACTCTATGCGCTCTTTCACCGCCAATCAATGTAGAGACCTTCGTAGATTGGAGATGGGGGATGATTTAGTTCGACTTTGTGTAATTCACGAGTCCCACTGTCCTAAAATAGGCACCATCACCTTTTCAAATGAAGACACAGAAGGTATGGAAAGTTAAATCAATACCTTCTCAAAGATCCAATTTTCTGTGATGAACTCAAATGCGACATCCTCATCTTCTTTGAGGAGAACACTGCCCCTGCTCATAAGACATCTTTCCAATGTGAGGCATTCCATAAGTCAAGTGATTCTGAGTGGATAGCTGTAGAGCAGCAATAATGACTCACAGGCCTGAGAAAGGCCTTCTGTAAACTGCAAGCTATGCATATGTATTTTTACACAGATTAACTTGATTACACCAAATGAAGGAGAATTGACACTGTTAAAAACCAAGCAGAAGTACTGGGAGTTTCAAATTACAGCTGGTATGATCCACATCCCCAAGAGGCTCATCTACTAAAATATTACATCTGGTTGTTAGGTGGTCTTGTATAGCACCCATCTGCCAATATTGGTGGGCTCACAGCATTTGGCTTTGTAAGGAAAAAGAGGAGTGGGGTCCATTAGTGGGAGAGTGGGAAAGGCAGATGAGAAACCTCTGCTGTTGATGGGTGCAGGTCAGAAGTACCCAGTTCCTGAGTGTCAATCTGCTTTCTATGGGTTTGGCGGTTATACTTGGGAGAATGTTATCCAGAGGTAAGAGCCCAAGATCTGATAGACTATAGCCCTTAAGGTTTGGATCAGTGCTGATGTGGGATAGTGCGACAGGGCTAATGAGGAGAGCTTAGTCATGGCTTGGTTAGTGTTGATGCGGTCACAGCTAGGCCTGTGTGACCGTCTTTGGGGGGGGGTGTATGTAGTGTAGGGTGGTGTGAGATTGTAGAGGAGACACCGTCAAGGGAAGGGGGGAATAGGCCTTACAAGGCAAAACAGCTTGTAATTCTGCACTCCCACCACTGGCCTCTTGCATACAGGTCTCATTTCACTAGTTTACACTAGCCCTGCCAATCTCGGTCTCTCTCTCACGCACACACATTGATACATTGTAGCCCATGAGCAATAAAACAAGCATCTGCGAGTTGGCAGATAGGGGAAGGGGCATTCTGTAAACTCCATTCAATTACCATAAGCTACAGCTGAGGGTTCTGGGAGGCAAGAACCTTTGGTTCAGAGAAAGGGCTTCTTGAAATTTGGGGCTAGAGTCACCCACTTTGCCTTGCTTAGGTTGGTAGGCTGAGAGATGCCTTAAAGCGCACTCTAACATGATCAGGTGATGCGCTCAGCAGCCTGCTGCAAATTCTCCCCTTCAGGGCAGGGCCTCTCTTGGGCAAGGCAAGAAGAAGTTTGTCAGGCCTTCATCAGGCATTGGTTGGTGCAGGGACTAGAATCGCTGCAGACGTTCGTCAGGCATTGATTGGTGAAGGGACTGAAATTGCTGCCTATTTCACCCAGAGGCCTACCTTGCTGCCTCCCTTAAGCCCCAGACTCTTCTCACACAGTCCAAAATGGAAATCCCCCTCCACCACCATCAACAGACACAATCTCGCCAGGTTTTGATGTTGCACCAAGCCTTCGGTATTAGAGTGATGCTGCAACCCTGCAGGGCATTCTTCATGATGAAATGCAGAGATAGAAGGTGGAGTGTGGATTCCTCAAATAATTTACTGCATCGTGATGTCAAAAAGGGGATGGCAGATGTGACAGCTGTAGGGTGGTGAAGAGAGGTGTGTTGGTGTCAGACAGGGGATTTGAAACCAGTGGATAGGATCGACATTCCAATACGACAGAAATCTGGATTTTGCAGCCTCTCTGGCCCCCTTTCTAGCTAAGGGTCTCATGGGGTTTTCCTTATTTGTGCCACAGCTAAAATGATAGGGGAGAATCTTTAGCACCATATGAAAAAGTTCATTGCTCTATAGTCAGAATCACCCAGTGATTGTTTTTGTTCCTTATCTTTACAACCTGTCTACAAATCCCTTGTGGCTCCGATACTGAAATGTCCAAATATGTGGGGAAATCATGCTTGAATTTGATCCTTGTAACTAATTATAACATTTAAAAATGGGAATACAGCGAGTAAATTACTAGCCTGTAAATGAAAGGCAAGAGAAAATAAGTGTGTTCGAGCAGTCTACCAGGGTGGCAAGTTTTATACCTATAGGGAAATAGAAAAATATTTAAATCCTTTTCCTCCAGTCTGAGTATGGCAGGGGGGGTCTTCCGTTAAAGACATTAGTAACTTTTTAGATGAATGATCTCATCTCACTATACTGATAATGATAGGAGAGCGCTGGATGCTCCAATTTCACCAGACAACATCTTAGCTGCTTCAAAATGTATTCAACAAGAGAGAAAAAGGCCTTTGTTGCAAAGTTGCTCTGTCAGGCAGCTCCTAACAATTCCTGATCAATTAAGATGAAGTAGGTTTTCCTGCACAAATAAAATATATAGGTTGGTTTTCACAGGTCTCTGGAGTATGGCGGTACAAAAAGCCAAACCGTCACTAATTACTTGCAAAAATCAGGGATAAACTCCAGGACTCAGCGGCATTTAATGTAAATGCTTTATTGTGATAATCATTCTTAAAGCAAACGCCCTCTCCATGATTCCACGTGTTTCAGCTCGGCTGAGCCTTTGTCAAATCAGGGCTGATATACTGTGCACATCATCTTAAACATCCACAAATGAAACCCAAATTATCCCAATGAAGTACAATTCACATCAGCATAGAAATAGCCAAAGACTAAGAATTTGTACATTAGAAAAACACAAAATTGCGGGTTGGTGAAGGGGAGGATCGCGGAGGGATCGAGAGAAAACATCAGAGAAAGAACAGAAAACAAAAATCGAAGCACAATAGTCAATTAAAACCAATAGGGGTAAAAAATAGGGAAAGGAGAGAAAAAATAATGAAAAAGTATATTAGTCCAATTATCAATCCGTTACTAATGTGTTCTGCACATTGAATTACATAGTCGTCAGACTATTTATCAAAAACTCCCCAGGACATGGGGTTCCTTACCAGCAAGACTTTGGGCGAACCAGTACAGTTAGTATTAACGTGATATAATATCAGGTAATTCATAGAAGGGTTCGATCCCAAGGTTCAAATTTCTGTGAAGGAATATATATAAATATATCCTTGTCATACATATATCCATAATTGAGCCAAATATACGTAATCACTGAATGATGCATCCACTCAAAATATACGTGATAAAAAGTTCGGAATTAGAAATTGAAAATACTAAAAATATGTTTGTATATTAAATTTACAGCCGGTCCCTAACCTCCATATCTGGTATGTCATTAGTCTGCTAAAATGCTAAGGATCAGGATACGTGAGCACCTATTGAAGATTGGCAGCCAGGACCCTTCATTGCCACTAGCCCAGCGTTGGCAAATTTGTCACCAAATGCACAACAAATCGGACATCAGGTTTATAGGGCTTCAGCATGTAACTCTGAATAAGAGAGGTGGGGACAGGGTTAAAGTATCACGGCAGGCTGAAGCTCAGATTATTTGTTTACTAAACTCAACTGTAACAGGCCTCAACAGTGATAACGAGATGGTATCATTCCTGTAGCTGTGTAAAGTGGCCCGAGACCAGACATTTCTGTGACAAATGCGATAGTATGTGCTGCATGAACATCGAGAATTAGTTATGAGATCTCATATGAAGCTCTGTTTACAAACGAGCAAATTTAGACACATTTCTCTTAACCCTTCAACATCCTGAATGAGCATCCAGTCAGTGGTTCTTGGATAATAACGTTAGTATTGAGGTAATAGGTAATGCTGCAGTAAAAAGAAACATTGTCCGTATAGCAGCTGAATCATCTTATTTTCGAAGATTGTGCCTGTCAAATGGGCCTTAATTAGATTCAATTGGGGTTAATCAGCAACATGAATTATTACGAGACATGCATTAGATCCTAGGACACTTGTCAGCTAATCTTTTAGCAAGCCATGGGTAAAGTAGTGCACACATGCACATTCTATATGCATACTCATATATTAATTACATATGACAACAATAATGCAGCGCACGCACGCACCTTTTCGTGGTGCTTTTCAATACTGACAAAATACTACGGCTACGAGCCTATCTCGTATGCCTAGATCGTAGTGTATTTCATTAAATTATGCATTTACAACCTTTTGGGATTTCTTACCAACTGAAATGTGCGTTTTGCCATCGACATTAGTAATATTTAAGGTGTACAGTGCTAGCACAGAGGGCGCCTGGTTTTTCGTTGCATAGAGAACTTTCCTACCATGGCAACGTGGGTACACGGTGGCCATGTATACCGCTTATTTACATTGGGCCTCATTCCGAGTATGGCGGTAAGGGATAGCGGCCACCGGTAACGAGACCGGTGGCGGTAATCCCTTACCGCCATACTCCGAGTTCCCTTTGCGCCCTCGCCCTTAACGCCTGCTTTGAGCAGGTGTAAAAGTCGAGGGCGCAAAGGGGCCTCCAAGCCAATAACGGTGACCGTAATGAACGGTCACCGTTATTTGCATCTTCCCCATTCCCATTGAGCCCTATGGGGGCTCATTTGGGAATGGGGAAGAGCCTTGGTGAATGGGGAATTACCGCCCCGCCAACCTTGGAATGGGGCGGTGATTCCGCCATCGACCAAGGCGCTGCCGTTCCGGGTACGGCGTCAACCAAGGCGTTAATAGCGCCATTGGTTAGCGCCGTACTCGGAATGAGGCCCATTGTCCCAAAATGGCGCCGGCTCACGGGAATCCGTTGCAGCTGACGTTTGGGACAGGACCTGCAGGGTAAGTGCACCCCGCACTGCCAGTTGCAGAATTTCAATGATATATAGACCAATAGATGACTACTTTGCTCCCGTTAGCCAATAGATACAAGAATTAGAACATTATTATAGAGCAATTTATGTGTATATGTTAGGAGATAACAGCGCACTAATGTATCAAGTGTTTAAATGCCCCGTTTTGATTTAGATTGTAGATGATTTGGCGCATTTAGATATTAGCATTTTAACGGACTAATGACACGCCAGATATGGAGGTTAGGGACCGGCCTTAAATGTAATATACAAACATATTTTTAGTATTTTCAATTTCTAATTCCGAACTTTTTATCACGTATATTTTGAGTGGATGCATCATTCAGTGATTATGTAACTTTGGCTCAATTATGGATATATGTATGACTAGGATATATTTATATATATTCCTTCACATAAATTTGAACCTTGGGATCGAACCCTTCTATGAATTACCTGATTTTATATCACGTTAATACTAACTGTACTGTTTCGCCCAAAGTCTTGCTGGTAAGGAACCCCATGTCCTGGGGAGTTTTTGATAAACAGTCTGACAACTATGTAATTCAATGTGCAGAACACATTAGTAACGGATTGATAATTGGACTAATATACTTTTTCATTATTTTTTCTCTCCTTTCCCTATTTTTCCCCCTATTGGTTTTAATTGACAATTGTGTCAATTTTTGTTTTCTGTTCTTTCTCTGATGTTTTCTCTCCATCCCTCCTCGATCCTCCCCTTCACCAACCCGCAATTTTGTGTTTTTCTAATGTACACATTCTTAGTCTTTGGCTATTTCTATGCTGATGTGAATTGTACTTCATTGGGATAATTTGGTTTTCATTTGTGGATGTTTAACATAATGTGCACGGTATCAGCCCTGATTTGACAAAGGCTCAGCCGAACCAAAACACGTGGAATCATGGAGAGGGCGTTTGCTTTAAGAATGATTGTCACAGCGGCCAACGGATGCAGTCGTAGTCTGTGGCTGCTCTGTCTGGGCTGCCCGTAATCCTGAAATATCTTGTGGTTATCCCCAAGACAAAGCTTTGGAATTAATACATCCTTGCTTCGGAAGGGGTCCACAATATCCTGTAAAAAACTGGGATGAAATCGGTGCTGCCCAGCAGCAAAACGCAGACTGGGGCCCAGGTGCTCTGAACAGGAAGGAGGCCGAGCTGTGCTGCGAAGTGGACTCGGAGGGCCAGTGCACTGGACTATGGGTGCTCCCCTGGAGAGCGGTGGCGCCGTCCCCGTGAGAGGGTGACAGGGGTCCGGGATGTGGCTCCCCGCCGCGGTCCCAGTGCATCCAAATAGTGTGTGAAGGCGGGCCCCTGGGCTGCAGAGATGTGTCGGCCCTGCGGGTGGCCTCCTGGTGTTCTCCCCCGCCGTCCGAGAATGAAGAGGAGCTGTGATGGCCGCTGCGGACGCCGCCTGAGGGAAGGACGCTTCCCCGCTGGGGCCCCCACGGAGTGTTGGCGAGCTGCAGCTGCTCGGGGGGCCGGGGGGCTCTGGAGGTGTGCTGGAGGCGGGTTGGCTCCCTGTGTGGGGGCAGACATTGCTGGATGGCAGCGAGCCCCGGGCGCTCCTCCCCTGTGATCCAACTGCCCTGTCTTGGGGGGAGCGCACCGGGAGTGGAGGAGACGCAGTGCCCGAACTCCGGTGGAGAGGCTGGTTGACCGGGCGGCCTCTTCGCTGTGTTGGGGGAGCGCTGTGGAGATGGCGGATTTCTCCTGGGCTACGGGCCTGAATGGGTCCTCCGCACCTTCGTTTTGAACCTAAGACTTCTGGGCACTAGCCAGGTCGCTATTGGCCTGTGCGGGGCTCAAAACGTTGTGTTGCATCGAGGCTGACGGGCCGTGCTCACTTGTTGGACCGTGTGTAGGAGGAGCGGCGGCTGCTGTGCCATAGGAGGCTGTACTGCATCAGTGTTGTTGCCCTGCGGGGAGCCTACTTGGGGCTTGGCTGCCGGCCCTGGGGTTCCTTGGTCCGGGCTGCAGGGCTTTGGGGGCAGCTTCTCGCGGAGTGTTGTGGGTGGACTTAAGGATTTTCCAGTGAAACAAACACTGCCTGTGGCAGGGCGGCTGCCGCTCAATCAAAGACTGCACCCTGACAGGTACTTTCTCATCCCGTTTGGGTTGGGCGGCAGCAACATCAGTTATTTGTGATACTGGGGGGCACGTGGCCTGCACGGATGGAAGTCTTGAACTCGCCTGGACTGGTGGAGCTTTTTGGAGTGACTCGGGGGGCTATGGTTTGACCGTGAGAGGTCACGTGGTCCTGTAGAATCCTAGGGGGACACACTGGCCTGGGGGTCCCCCACTCTCCTGATACAAAGAGACATTACTGTCGGCTGGTTCGGGGATCCCTCGGGACATTGCCACATCATCTGTGGGAGTTGGAGGCATTTACCGAGGGGGGACAGGTGGCCACCTCCTGGACCCAGGGTTCAGACACTACCCTCCCCCCCCGAATAGGGTGACACACACTCCGCAGGAACACGGCGCAGAGCAATATGGAAAAATACACCACGGTCGTCCCGGCGAGGGCCCCCTCGGCCATCGAACACACAGAGCAGGCCGGGAGGAGAGTTCCAACCGGTGAAACGGGGCAGGCACTATCCCTTACAGACATCATGGACGCCATTAGGGAATCGAGGACGTCTGTGGAGAGGAAGAAGACGGCTTGTCTTCGGAGGTCTCCTTGCTTTGTCAAGACTTCAGGAATCTGTCAGCCAGGGTGGGGGAAACAGAAAGGAGAATCTCTGACGCTGAAGATACGGCCCACAGAGTGAAGGAACGCCTAACACAAATGGAGAAAAAGCTTGCCAATCTCGAGGCCAGGGCTGAGGACAGCGAAGGCCGGTCCAGGTGTAATAACCTCTGCATCCTCGACTTCCTGAAAAGGAGGAGAGCCCTTCCATGGAGCTCTTCCTGGAAAGCTGGCTGAATGATTTAATGGCTCCCCAAAAGCTCTCCATATTTTTCTCTATTGAGAGGGTACACAGAGTTCCCTCTGGTAGGCCGGTTTCCGGGGTGCCGCCACGAACGATGATAGCTAAACTCATGAATTACCGCGATCGAGACACAATCCTTCACATGGCGCGCTCAAAGGGTCCAATTACGTATAACGGGAATCGAATAGGGTTTTTCCCAGACTATACGCGGTAGGTTCAAAAGGCCCGTCAGTCCTATGATTCCATCAAGCGCAAGCTTGCAGCACTGGGCATCAAATATGCGCTGCTCTTCCCGGCTACTTTCAAGTTGTATTACAACAACAAGGTGCATGTGTTCCAGAATCCAAAAGAGGCCTGGTACTGGCTTGAAACCCAGGTCTTATCGTCCCCAAGGTCCAAGGATCATGGCCCAAGTAAGAGGAGCGATAGCGCTACACCGAACAAGGAACAAATACTCATCCCAAGCATGGGCAGTACAGAAGATATCTCGCCGGGAGGGGCAGGAAAGACATGAGAACCTTGGAAGTACTGGCGGGTCCTCAACGAGGTGTGGCATAATGTTCCTTTTGTGTTCCCTTCCAGTTGAGGCAGGAAATGCTTAACTCGTGAGTCACAAATATTTTTGCGGGCAGCCCAAGGCGGCTGGTGTCGCTTCAGTCCCCTGGGGAGCTTCCCGAATGGGTTCTTTGGTGTTATTGGTTGTAGGTTTGGGACACAGGTACTCCCGGTTGGGGGGAGGGGGGGTACGGGGTAGGGGGAGTTTATGGGTATTGTTCACTGCAGAACCTGATGCGAAGGCGTCAGATGTTAACGGCGCAAGTTGTGCCATTGTGGGTGGTCCGGTGTTTTGGATACCCGACATGGTTTCAGCTGTCATTGGGTCGGGGCGAGGCAGTGGTTGGTATGGCATTGGGGGGGAGGCGGGACGGGGCTGGCGTGTCAAATAATCCTTCTCTTGTTCTGACGGTAGATCGTAGCCTTCGGAGTGGTGGGCCGCGGGGAGGGCCGTTGTCCTTGCTGTGCTGGAACGTCAACCGTCTGGGTTCAGGAATCAAACGGAAGCTAATATAGCAATACCTTAATAGATACTCCCCGGACATGGCCTTCCTTATGGAGACCCATTTGGTGGGAATGGAATGTGGGTTCTTTAAGAGGTCTAACTATCCGCAGTCCTACCAGGCGGGATATTCAAGGGGAGCCAGGGCCGTAATGATACCTTTTCATAAGCGCATCCCCTTCCAGGTTAAAAAGGTTCGTGCAGACCCTGGTGGCAGGTATGTGGTGGTGCTGGGTGACTTATGGGGGGAGCAGTGGGGTCTCGTCGCGGCATATGCACCCCCTCCACTTACTGGGGTCCTTCTTCGTGATCTACAGGTGGTAATATGGGAGGAGGAGGCGGGGGTGTGGGCCTTGGGAGGGGACTTCAACGACGTGATGGAGTTGGCTAGGGACAGGTCCCGTGGTGGGTCTACGACCCGAGAGGGCCCGACAGCACTTTATAGGTTCACTGCCTCCACTGGGCTATTGGACACTTGGAGGGCTTTATATGAGAATGGGAAGGGGTTCTCGCTTTACTCTCATGCACACAAAACAGGATTGATTATATTCTTATCTCCCAGAGCGCATCCCACAGGCTCGTGTCTGCGACCCTCCTGGCCAGGGGGATCTCGGACCGTTCTCCCCTTCTGGTGACCCTTAAGTGCAACCATCAGAAACCAGACACCATCTGGCACCTGAACACATATTATTTGGGGCTCCCGGAGATAGTCGAGGGGCTGTCACAGAAGTCAAGTGAATACTTCAAGCTAAATGAGGATTCGGTTCAATGTCCAATCACGGTATGGGAGGCTTATAAATCTGTTCTCCGCGGAGAAGCTATTTCCTTAGTGTCCGCCTATCGATGTAGTCACACTCGTGAACTCACAGAGGCTGAGGGGCGGGTGTCTGAACGGGAGGCTCAATCCTTAGAGTCAGGTACTGAGGCCTCGCAAGAGGCCCTGGAAACAGCGCAGGGGACTCTGTGTAACTTGGCTCTAGATAACGCTCGGACCGCATACCGGTCGATCAGGAGCCAGATTTATGAATGGGGGGATAAGGCGGGGAAAACACTAGCCTGGCTGAAGAGGCGGGAACAGCGAAAAGGGTATGTCCAAATGATCTGAACTCCCACTGGGGAAAAGTTGATGGAAGACTCTGCTATAGTGGAGGCCTTTGCTAAGTATTATGAACAGCTATATTCCCCCCTGATGAAAACCCGAGATTGAGCATTCAAACTTTCTGAATACGATTGTACTCCCTCGCTTCACCGTACAGCAAAAGGAGGCACTCGACCGTACGCTGACGGAGGACGAATTACAGCTGGCGCTAACGCAACTTCAACCAGGAAAGACTCTGGGACCTAATGGGTTCCCGGTGGAAACCTGGAAGCGCATTGGGGGTTCACTAATTACACATATGCATCGCATGTTCCTCCGGAGCAAAGAGCTAGGTGTTCTTCCCATAGATCTTAGGGAAACCTGTATCGTGGTGCTACCCAAGCAGTGACAGCCTGCAGATCGGTGTACCTCCTACAGACCAATCTCACTGATTAATGGAGAAGCCAAAATCCTAGCCCGGGCCCTAGCCAACAGATTACTGGGAGTGATAGAATCTCTGGTCCATCCTGACCAATGCAGATTCATGGTGCAAATTGCACCATGGTTCTCCGCCAGGGTCGTAATGAGGGCCTTAGTCCCTGATGACCCACTCTCCCCCCTTTTGTTTTGTTTCATTATCTCCCTCCCTCTTCCTTTTCTTTTTTCCCTCCTTCCCTTCCCTGGGGTCCTTCTCTCTCCGCTCTTCCCCCTCCGTCCCTGCTGACCGAGGATGCCCTCTGTTTCTATACGACTACATTTTGGTTACAACTTGGTTGTATGTATTACTGTGTCCACTGATTCTTGCCTACCTCACCTGTATGTTTCATGCACTTGTTAAAATTAATAAAATGTGTTATTAAAAAAATATATGATTATCACAAAAAAGCATTTACATTAAATGGCGCAGAGCCGTGGAGTTTATCCCTGATTTTTGCTTTCAAATGTTCCAAATCTAAAACTGCTCAAGGCTCATATGGTTTCCCAAGGAAATTCTAAATTACTTTTTCATCTCAATAACTCACGTCACTGCGATCCCTTTTCAACAGCATTTGGGAGAGGTGCTGTTTCTTAATCAATGGGAGAAGCTAAGATCTCATTTCTCCCTTAACTGGGTTGTAACCCTACATATGGTCCATCCTATTACTCTATTGCGTTATTGAACACCTGTGCCAAATTTTATGCTAGACTCTTGGCAAACAGATTAGACCTTATTCTGCCACAGGTAATAGACACTGATTAGGTATGCTTTATAAAGAGGAGTTGAGCTGCTGACTATGTTAGGAAAATCGTAAATATTTTAGATATAGCTCCTGAAACCCATACTCCAACAGCCCAAATTGTCTTCAATGGGTGAAAGCGTTTACCTGCGTCTAGAGGCCATTCTTGAAGGCAGCAATGGGAAGGATGGGGGCAAGGAGATTACTTTATCAAAAGTGTCTTTGCTACAAGCAGCACCTCTACCTCAAAGATAGCTTTTGATAATGTTCAGTCACATATGCTCTCCCTTTCGAGGGGAGTGAGACAGGGTTGTCCCTTGGCTTCCTTATTAGCAGATTGTATGTGGTAAGGCAGTTCTCTCTATAAGGCAGCTCTTGTGGACAATATTATTTTCATCATGAAACCCTTCTCTACTAACCCACCATTGCCACATTTCCTATATGTCTTTGGGTGGGTTTTGGGATTCAAGTTTTGTGTAGAAAAGAGTGAAGCCCTTAATCTTCACATTCCACAGGGGACTTGAAGGAGTAAAAGGGGGAACCCCATATTTAGGTGTCTACCTTACTTCTAAAATCTCTGACTTATTTCAGGGTAATTATACCACTAATGTATAAATCAGAGAAAGACTGACAGGACTAATATACCTCTTGGTTTGACATGGTTTCTGTCATTAAGATGATTACCCTCTCTTATTTAAAATATCTGTTTGAATCCCATCCAGCTTCTGTGCATGGTTCTCTTCTCAAGGATATTCTATGCCAGTAAATCTATTTTGTTTGGAAGGGCACAATATACAGCATTCCTAAGGCCTCAATGCTCTGGTCCTGGGAGAAGGGTGGTACGTCTTGTCTCCATCTGGATAAAGCTGCAAGACGATTGTACCGGAAGATCCATGGGACATGTGATTCGGCTACACAAAGATATTGTCCTTTGTCTATGCAGGAGCTCCCGCCTATATGTGTCATAACACAGATTTGGGACAATATTTGCTGAAGAATATCCCTTTTCTCTTTCTGTGATTCAGCAACACCCATGCATGAGAACCGCAACTTCTCTCCATTTTACAGAAAGAGAGGCTTTCAGAGACAGAGGAGGGGCATATGTGAGTTGACCTCTCACATCTTTCTAGATGAGCTGTCAGTTCTTTTAAATCATGTTTGGTAGAGTTACGGAGGACTATCATATGTGCTATTATCATCTGAGGCAGTGGATCCGTAGAAACAAAATCAAAACAGGCGCTTCGCACCTGCTTAATCACTTTGATAAATTAAGATGTACCTCAAATTCATCCGGGGGGCTCCTTTCAAGCAGATTTAAATTCCTTATATTCCAATGAGAGGAATGTTTATCTCCAAAAAAAGATTGGGACACATATGGAGAAAATCCATAAACGCATTGGTTACTGTGCAGCACACTGAACATGCCTTCAAAATAAGGTCCCCATAGTAGCTAACTCCTGATAAAAACCAAACATGATTCCAGAGACATATCTGCTCTCTGCTGTTGTGGCTGTGGAGGTGCGGGTACTTACATTCATGTATGTGATCATGGCCTAGCGCCAAGATGCCCTTGGGAAAACGTCATGCTCCATACTTTCTAAATCAAATCATATCATGTCCCACATGAGTTCGGTTTTTGGGCCAGGTTCTAGATGAAATTGACTCCATGACATGGCTATATTTAAACTGCTTGCCAACAACATTGCTTCTGGGCATGCTTGACAAAGATGTACCCACAAGGCGGCCTGGCACAGATGATATATTACTGAAATCACTGATAATAAAACTATTTTTGTGACGCATTGGGGATAATCACATATCCCCTTAGTTGATGACCAGCTCCAGAACATGTGTGTTGTGCTGATGACTGAACAACTTCCACCCTGCATAATATGAGGACCTCTATTAGCATATGTAAAATCTGTGCCAAAATATTACGGGCCTGATTCATGGAATTTTTTGCGCTGTGCAAAATAACTTTGCACTGGTGCAAAGTCACTTTGCACTGCCAACAAACACCCTGATTCACAGAGTGGTGCAAAGTGTATTTTTGCAGTACAAAGAGACTTTGAGCCAATGCAAAGTGAGTGTAAAGTCACACTTTGCACTGCTCTGTGAATCAGGGTGTTTGTTGGCAGTGCAAACGTCACTTTGCACCCAGGTAAACATTCCATGAATCAGGCCCTATATCTTCCCTGTGAGGATGAGAGCATTCGGCCTTCTTGCGTAATGATTGTCTCTGATAATAGCTCTACTCCATGCATTGCTGGGGACTACTATACAGTACTGTATTGACTCGTTTCTAATATTGCTTTCATGTATTCTTCCATACTGATCACAGTTCACAGGAACTCATCTGTTATAGCTCGGGTTTTCCTTTCAGGTTATCATTCTCTCACAAAGGTCAACTTATGTCTATATCTGAGAGGGTAAAAGTCAGCCAACTGTTGAATCTGGCCCCAGACACTAGATCTAGAAGTCACACTTGCCAGAAAGTGCACTCTTGTCTTCCAGATGGTCTAAGATACGACAGATTAGGTAAGAACATTCAATAAACGTCACCTGTATCAACAGGTGTGTCAGGAGGAGGAACCAGCAGGGGACATTTTAGATGGGTTCTCATTGGTACAGATCATACAAATAAACAGACAGGGGGCGCCTGAGAGGATCCTAAACATGAGAGAATTGCTGATTTCAGAAATCGTCGCCTGGGCTCCCCGGCTAGACAAGATGCATGGGCCGACAGTGCCCATGACTGACTGCTGTGTTTTCTTGTACTTTTCCCCTTCTTTGTTTTTGGAAGCAGAACTGCTCAGATGCCCCTCATATGAGGTCCAAAGTTCATCAGAAGCATTGGAGACCAAGAGGAAACGGTACAATGTATTGTTTGTGTGGAATTTGGTTGTGAAAGTAGGAGGGATTAACAAAATGAAGCTGTGATTTACACTTTCTGCAGTACTGGAACAGTTGTAACCGAGGGTTCTTTTGGAAAATAGTGTCCTTGACAATATTCAGACCTGTGCCTGTAATTTCCAGTCAATAACAGGAGCATCCAGGACTACCAAAGATGAGCCCACATCACTTTCAAATGTGGTGAATCTATACGTTTGAGAGCCATCTCTTTGCAATGTTCTTCACAGGTCATAACCTCAGTTTTAGTGGGATGAGTGATGTCTCCTGATTCCAGCGGCATTTCACCTACCGAAGTGACGAGCTCTCGTTGCTCCTTCTTTTCTACAAAGCGAAGATTCATGTCACTTGCATACTTTGGATCAATGGAGTTTCCTAAGGCACCATTCTCGGGAGGATAGCTCAGGGGCAACGTGCTTGTCTTGGAAGCAAGACGATATGGAGCAACAAAGGTTGGAGTCCCGGGTCCATGCTTGGAAACCCCTGGGTATTAAGTGTGGTATAAATAACCAATTACAATAGACCACCATGGTTATGGCGTGAATCGCAAGACCATTCTGTGGTTGAATTTGAATGGATGATTACTTTTGCAAAGAGCAAGGGCTGCTACTTTGTAACAGGAATATTTTCATTTCTGTGGTAGGGCTTGTTCTTTTCTCTTCACTTGCGGATGAAATCTCTGGTTACACACATTGAATGTCCCTTTCCCACAGTAAAATCACAATTTCCCCAGATGCTGATGCTTTTGTTACTCCTGTATGATAGAGGGTAGCAGACCCCCAGCTGCACCGATTCTGTGACGTCGTCTGCGGTCTGCAGATGGGAGGGTCTGAATTCACTGTAGACAGTGTGGATAGCGCTCAGCAGTTCCATTCACCTTCCTTCCGCCTTTTTTTTAGCCAGTCTTTGTTCAGTGCAGAGTAAAAGATACTATGGTGGTTCCAAATGGGTTTAATTGCCCTTAATCTTAATCTTTGTGCCGACAAATGCTTCAATCTGTGGATGTATGCCCACAATTCCTGAGACAGTTCAGCTATTCAAATTCTCTGCCCTGTCAGGGCGCAACGACTGATTTAGGCCCCGTCTCCAGAGAAGTATAACATTGAACTGTTCTGGATAAGGCTTGGAGTGGCCCAAAGGGCAGCGACACCTACCAATGTCATACTAAATATGGAGTTGGGGAAAGCTCGGGCACCATACAGGAAGTTTATCTGGCATTGAATTAAGAAAAGCTGGTAGTCCTTGGGATCCTCACAGGACATCTATTCTGGAGCCCGCAGTATTCCCCAAGTCTACGTGTTGCTGAAGCGTCTGTACTTGCTGATTGAATGTCATTAAACTGCACAGCAGATACTTGAGGGCCTGGACCTTAGCTTCCATAATTATAAACAGGAGAGCTCCGCAATCTGCAAAGAATCATAGAGGCACTTGGTTGAGAATTGAAGTATTTATTGCAGAAGAAAATTCATATTGCATGTCCTGGGTTATGATGCAAAATGAAAAATGTACCTGAATAAAGTCTTTTTGGCTTACTGCACAAAAACCAAGACTCATTTAAAAGTGGAAAAGGTTGCTTTAATGTAACAGGCCAAAGCTTACAATTAAACGCTTACCTGGCTCCATGGCCTTACAGACTAAAGAAATATTTTAAACAACCAATTAAATAATTAAACATTTTCATTTTCCCCCAACAATTAAATAATTAAATAAAGCCACTTCCTCCCTAACTATCCCTTGGACCCTACCGTTTCCTTACCCCTTTTCCAGGCATCCCGCTTTCTCGAGGGGCCATGGCCCTCCAGGCTCAATACCTGTTCCCCCGGGGTGGCCCGCTTGTGCAAACAGCACCACCCCATCCTTTCCCGGCCATTCCCCCATTGTGCTTCCTCCCCCCACATCTAAAGGGGCCATGCCCCCGGAGCCCAGAACCATTTCAATACCCCTCAGACTTCCCTCTACACCAATCTCCCCCCTCATATGACCTGCAGCCAGTCTGACCTGCCACATCAGCAACAGACATTTTTCATTACAACTTCACTAATGCCCCGACCTGTCACAAAAACTACCAGACAATAGCTCCTTAACAGGCACCAAAAAACCCCGTAAAACTTGACATGGGAAGTAAAAAACTCTGCAGAACCCAAGTACAATTACCCCCCCATTTAATAAACCAGATACCAGACCTAACCCAAAAGAAAGGGGTGGAAGGGCGGGACAATCACCAATTCCAACCGTCGCCTGCCTCCCGAACCTTCCCTGGACCCTTAAATACCCCGAGGAGGCACTCTGCCCCCCGCGGCCACTCGCTGGCGTGTGCAGCGCCAAAAACATCCCCGGGGGGAAACGCTTCGCGTTCCCCCCAGGGCCCCTCTTTTGGTTTACTGCACAAAAACCCAGACTCATTTAAAAGTGGAAAAGGTCGCTTTAATGTGACAGGCCAAAGCTTACAATTAAACGCTTACCTGGCTCCATGGCCTTACAGACTAAAGAAATATTTGAAACAACCAATTAAATAATTAAACATTTTCATTTTCCCCCAACAATTAAATAATTAAATAAAGCCACTTCCTCCGTAACTATCCCTTGGACCCTACCGTCTCCTTACCCCTTTCCAGGCGTCCCGCTTTCTCCCCGGGGCCATGCCCATCCAGGCTCAATACCTGTTCCCCTGTGGTGGCCCGCTTGTGCAAACAGCACCACTCCATCCTTTCCCGCGCCATTCCCCCATTGTGCTTCCCTCCCCCCACATCTAAAGGGGCCATGCCCCCGGCACCAGAAAAACCCTCCACCGAGGTGTTCTTTCTGCCCCACCCCCCCCACCATTTTTCTTTACCTCCAACTCCTTAACCAATCTCCCGGCCAAAAGCCCAAGCCCGCCAGATAATGGTTATTCCCATAAAGCTACAAGTGTACACCATCCTCTCTAAAGATCATGAATCCCTCATAGACTATTTCATTATGGTCCATAACCTGTACTGCCACCGAGGCACAAAACTTTAACCATCTCTCTGTTTATCCCCTTCCTAGCCCGCTCTATCGCTCCCTCACTTCTCGCTCCCTTCCAAACTCTCCGAGGCAACAACTTAGTCAACACTACAGCTACTTGAGGCCACATTTTACGAACCCAGACTAAATCCCTTTTCATTTTCCTCAGAAGAGCCACCCCCGTTTCCCTTACCAGGTCATTCTCCCCAGTATGAATAATCAATGCCTCTGGAGCCCCATAGCGTTCCCTCAACCCAGCCAACATAGGAAGCAACTGATCCCAGCGCAGACCCCCTAACACGTGCCATTTTACCACAACATCTTTATAGTTGCAACCCAGTTGCCTGCCAACAACCCTTTTCTCAGCTTCTTTCCCCGCCCAATTAACCCTAGAATGTCCCACAAACCAGCTTTTTGACATCTGACCCGACCTCCTAGCAGCATCTGAAAAAGAAATTACAAAATCACTTACAAATCAACAACATCCTAATAAATGCAACACTCCTGCTACCTACTGAAAAATTCTATAAAGACATCCCGTTTGCCCCGGTCCCTGACATACCCTTTGTATCTCCCTTACTTCCAGCGTCCCAACCTTTTCACCTACTCCTCTGAATAGCCCAGCCTGCTACCTACAGATGCTGCACCCCTCCTAAATGAATGAGTTCCAACCTCCTAACCTTTCCCACACCACTAGTAACACCTTCCTCAGTACCCTATCCTTCCTGGCCATCTCCTTATCCCTCTCCGAAAACACCCCGGTCCTCTCCTACCTGTCCCCCTATATTTTGCACCTTTCACCTAACATTTAAACAATACACCGAAACCCACTTAGCCCCCCTTTTTCCTCTAAACTATTACCCTCCTGATCACCCTGGCCCCCCACCTTCCAACACCTTATTAATATGGCCCTGCGTTGCCCCCACTGCACTGGGGGCCCACGTGCACACCCATCCATGCAGGCCCTTTTCTTTATTACTCCTCTTCGCCACTGCACCAGGGGCCAAAACTGCACCCCCATTCATGCAGTCCATTCCACATAACTAATCTTCAAGCTCCTTGCGTCCATTACCGCCTGTTTCCCACCTGCACCAGGGGCCCTAGTGCCCCCCGTCAATTGCAGGCCCCTTTTCTGCCTTACTCTTCTCTACCGCTTCACCAGGGGCACCCCTGCGCACTCCATTCCATATAAATTCCTCTTCCAGTACCTTGCTTCGTTGCTCCACATTTTCCCCCAGCTGCACCAGGGGCCCTAGTGCACCCCCGTCCATGCAGACCCACCTCATCACTTCCCCCTGCTGCACCAAAAGTGCTCCCGCACCTCCGTCCATGCAGCCTGAAGTGTACTCACCTTGTCGTGCGGCAAGCGTGAGTGCTTTGCCACCGTCGTTCATTCTCTCCAAACAACGGCCACCACCCCTTAACAATTTCCACATTTACATCCCCCCTGCAGGCTTCCTCTGCCCTACCTACACATCTTCCCCCTCACCCCTCTCCTACCCCCTTTGGATCGCCCCCAAAACCTCTCAAACCTTGTGCCCCCCAACCTTTTACGAAAAACTGAACCCGACCTACCAGCACTCCCCAACTTACATGGCATGCGGTCCTTCCCCCCTCCTCCTTGCCCCGCTCCTCGCCCTGACCCACTGTCCCCTGCCTGAAAACAATCTGTAACCGGATGCCGACCCGCACACCTGCTGCACTCGTGTTTAAATTGCACATCCACCTCATGCAGCCTTCTTTATTGAACGCCCAAAATGCTGTTGAGGGCTGTCCTCTGCCTCCTCCCCCCACCCCCTCATGGGCGGGGCAACCAAGAAAGGGCCGGTAAGGCACAGGCAGCCCACTTGCTGTGTGCAATGTTTGGGGCAGGCCTCGTCAGAGCCATCCATTGCAGCCAAAGATCCATGTCTATCTCCCCCCAGACCGCCTTACTGTCCTCCGCCATTCTTGCTTTGAATTCCTCATCATAGCGTACCCAGGCAAAACCCCCAAAACTCGTGAAAGCCTTCCTAATTATGTCCATATATTTAAGCAGGGCCATGCATTGCTCCGGGAATTTTTCACAATATACACTGGCATAAATGATAAATAAATGCCGACGTCCAATTCTCAATAGTCACCGGGACACTTGGGCGCAAAGCCAGTTCCCTCTCTTCTTCTTTAGACCCCTCCTTTGCTCTCACTTCCCTATGGAGCAACTTAAAAACATCTACAAATTCCCCCGCATTAATCTTCTCCCTGGTCGCTGCCATCAAGTGCGCCCCCAACGGTTTTGTTATACCCATATATGGCAGTTTTTTCCCCTTACCTTTCATTTCAACCTCCTTTTCTTTTTCAACTTGCACCTCGAGCACCAATGGCTCCACCACCTTGTCCGTTTGGACCTCCACTGAGCAAATGCTCTTCTCATCCCCCAAGGCTCCTATGGCCTGTACACCAACTTCTTTCCTTACCCCTTGCAGTCCAGACCCTTCATTTCCTGTCCCCCTTCTCGTGTTCCCCCTCTGCCATGCAGATACCCATTCCCTTTCCCGCTCACCTCTTTCCACACAGCCCGTTTGCGGTCTGGCGTCCACACCGATGCTCCTCATCTCTTTTCTTAGAGGGCTCCTACTGTGGGGACAAAACATATCAGCAGACTCACCCAGCCAATAGTTCCCCCGACCTCTTGCCCCCCGACCACCCTGCAACTGCCTTTTCCGATCCCACCTCAAACCTCTTCTCTCCTCCCCCCTTTCCCTTACAGCCCTATAACCTTCTACCTCCCACTGGCCCACAGAATCCTCCAATCCAACTTCATCACCCCTTAAATACCATTGTGGATGCGAGCTCATGCCCGCATTGAGTTGATCTTCTTCGTGCGAGCCCAGGGCGTCCGCCCCGCCACTCCGTTGACGTCTTCTCGGCGGGGCCGCAGAAACCCCTGCCTGGTCCTCTTCTCTCGGGCAAGGCGTGCCGTCCTCCACCTTGAAATCCTCATCGCTAGGGGCTGTGCTGCACCCTCTAGGCTCTCCTTGCGCTGACCGAGGAGGGGCCGTTCTAAAACCCTCTACCTCCACCTGAACAGCGGGGGCTGTGCAGCGCCCTCCGCCCTCACTCCCTCTACCCCGGGGGCCGTTCCGCGCCCCTCTCTAACCTCCTCAATTGATGGGGACCTCTCCCTCCTTCTCCCACCTGCACTCTTCTGCAGGTATTTACCCCCTCTTCCCCTCTGCCCTGTCACCCCCTTCTGCGCCCCATCACCGCCCCCACCGTGGTTCCCTTGACCCACCTCTTTTTGAGCACTCCTGGCTTCCCTAGGGCTATCATTCACTCCCTCTCTCACTGGCTCCCCACCCGCAATCCTTTCTCCCCTGGACACCCTCCTGTCTGTCTCCCTCCTCATCTTCCTGCCCCTGGATTCCCAAACCTCCCCTCTCCCCGCCACGGGGGTGCAAGCCACCACTACCGCGAGAGCCCCATCAGCCGCAGCTCTACGCTGCGGCCTGCCGCCACCTACCTCCCCTTCTCCCGTTACTTCCCCTACCACCCCTTCCAATTGGGCCTTAGATGCCCTGCTAATACTTTCCAGGGCCTCCCTCAGAGCCCTAGCTTCAACCAAACCCTTCTTGCTAGCTACCTGGCCCACCATTGTGCACCAATAATCTGGTTGTGCACTAAAAATATGCCCCCTGAAAGTTAAGCTAGCTAAACTACACCCCCGAGACAAAACCTACCCGTGGACCTACACCCAAAATGCCAAAACTGCTATCTTTGAACAGTGTAAAATGAACACCTCATAAAAACCCACTGGTAATATGTAAACCAAAATAGTATATTTGTTTGTTTATTTATTATTATTACTATTATTTTTTTTTTATTTTCCTATTTTACCCCCCTAAATACTGCCCCCTGTTAATGCCCTTGCACTCAGAGACCTCCCAATCCTGCTCTACAGTGCCCAGCAAAAACCCTACACCCACCAGACACAAGATCCACTTGAAACAAAGATCAACTTGAACACAATACCTCCCACACTGCACCCTTGTGGATCGCGAGATGCACCGCACTGTAAAGCAATCAAGGAAAAATAGAGCCGTCCCTTTAATAGTAATAATGATAATTTGGACTTATTACCCATGGTGTGTGGTGCTCATTTATTGACCTCGGAAGGATGAAAGGCTGAGTTTGACCTGCGTTAACAGGCTCTGCACTGATGTCAAAGTGAGCGATCTACTCGCTGTGCCACTTGACCGCTATGATCCCACTGACACTAGACAGCCCATGCGTCCTTAATCTTGTCTCTGTGCGAGAAAAACCCCGGGCCCTGGACACAGAGCTGCAGGCTGCCAATAACGTAAACAGCAAATGCCCATAAAACTCACTCTTAAAAGAGAAAACACTCGCAGGCAACTTTCCCAAATCTCCCGAAGAATGAACTGGCCAAGAATCTGCGTTCCTAACCCCAACGCTCTACATCACCCCCTCCTCCCAATTTTAAACGGTCGAAATGTTCGCTCCACAACCTGCAAACTTAAAAAGGAAAACCAAATGAATTACTGCGGCCCCAGTAAACACCCGCCAACAGCGCTTTCCTCCCCCCAGGTAAGAGAATGGAGGTACCTTATTTATGGTACCTCTGCTAAAAAACGTTTTTTTTTTTTGTTATATAACTACCTACACAACAAACCTACGCGCTAAAATGCCCTATTCCTCACCTCTACTGATAACCCCTTCAAAAAGCCCAATTGATGGAAGGCTCGGGAGCAGGCAACAGGACTGATACAATCACCAATTCCAACCGTTGCCTGCCTCCCGAACCTTCCCTGGACCCTTAAATACCCTGAAGAGGCACTCTGCCCCCCGCGGCCACTCGCTGGCCGTGTGCAGCGCCAGAAACATCCCCGGGGGAAGCGTTCCTCCCATCTCCCTTTCTTCAGGGAGCTGTTCATCAGGGATTGAGTAACCCTGTATCCTTGCTGTGCTTTTAAACTGCAGAGTCAGAGCACCATGTACTGCCCCCAGCCACCAGGTGGAGGAGCGAGCTCTGGGGAAATTAGTACCGTTACGCCCCTGTGTCCACGGCAGAAGCCGCATGGGGAGAAAGGCATCTCAGACCAATAGACTGGTCTCACCTGCATGCAGACTCTGCAAAGCTCTGCAGTTCATGGAGACAGAGCAGGTGGATGAGGTCGAACTTGACACGGGACACAGGAATCACAGGCCGCACACAGCATGTAGGAGCGGTCCAAAAAAAAGCTGCAGGAAACAGTTGCAAATCTACCTGACCTCCGCTCCATTGCTCTTCACACCCGCCCAGACTTGGGTGCCTGATTTCGAATGGATCCAGTTGCTCTGCCAGCACGACTGGCACCCTCGTTGAGTGATATTGTGGGTTCTCCCTGTTTGGTCTGATGAACTGCTTCCAAATGAATTGCCTCTTCAATTCTCAAAGGGGAATATGTTTTACAAAAAATATATACCTATTCTAAGTGTGTTTTTCCAAAATGATTTTCACAAGTGCGTGTGGATGAACTTTGCTCTCTGAATGGTTAATTATTGCAGCAAGGGACCACCGCTTAGTGCACCTGAAATAGAAGGCGTCCTCGTTGATGCAGGCGCGTTACTTTATTTGTCAAAATGAACGCAAGCCAAGATGTGATGGTTGGTGGCCTTTTTTAGATGCAGCGGTAGAAACAGTTGTGGGACAAGGTACTGTATGCTTAGCGAATTACTAGATATTGAGAGCAAGCACTGCAAAGCGGAAACCTTTTGAAGTTCTTCTCTTGCCAGGGTGTGCTTCTTTGGATAGCTTTGATCGGCCGTGGTGTGTATGGTTATATGGTTATATTTTCCAAGAGTCCAGAGGTGCTCACTGCATCACAGCTGACAACAGGCCTGCTGCTCAAATGGTAAATAGCGTTTTTGGAGAGAAGGCTACCCAACCAAGCATCTCTGATAAACGGGTTCCGCTTGATCCCCTGAGATAATTATTATGTTTATTATTCTTGTATTTGCTGCGCAGTGGACCTAGTTTCTATAAGTAACGGAGTGCTTTACAGAGGTAGACAGCAATACAGATAGAGAACCAATCGCTTCACAGAGGTATACAACAGTATAGATGCATAACAGAGCGCTTTTCAGAGGTAACAACAGAACAGATATACAGTGGGGGTAGGATGCAGAGGGGTACAGAGGAGAGGTACAGCTGTACCAGGTGGCAGGAAGGAGAGGGACAGCAGCATCTAGGGAGTTAGGTTTTGCAAGGGGCAGCGTGATGGCCTAGGTGTTGAGGAGAAGAGACTCCTTGTTTTTTCTGAATTGTAGGAGCATGGGGGCGAGTCTGATGCGGACGGGGAATAGGTTCCATAGTCTTGGGGCGTAGGCAAATAAGACTTGTTTTCTGGTCCTTTCCTTTTTGCAGCAGCAGATTTCAATCTAAGATTAAATAGTTTATTTAATAGCAGGTGGTTTACATATATCATCCCAAATATAGTGGGTGTATGATTGGGCAGATGCAACAGGAACACTTTGGGTGCTGTTAACATTTCCTAGGCAATGGTATTGATTGTAAAACGATTTCCATGGAAGCTTTGACTCTATCACAGTACACCCAGGGCTGGACTGCCCCACCGGGACACCGGGACATCCCCCGGTAGGCCTCGGGTCAAAGGGCCTCTTTTCACAGAACTCGGAAGGATACATATAAAGAATGAATTACAACGATCCGACTGGGTCGTTCGCATGGAACTGGTTGCGGGTGCTGCATGTCTTTTCTTCAGCCCCCTCCAGGACTGACGAGCCAGACTGCATCTGCGCATGAGGCCAGGAACTGCACGTGCCCTGCCTTGCAGCCTGTCTCTGCACAGTGCACACATGTGCAGCAGCCAGGCAAGTGACAGGGGCAGGCTGCGAGTGACCTGGCTGGCTGGCTGCTCTGCTCCGACCAGCGAGCTAGGCAGGCCATGCTGGGGAGGATTGCTGAACTGCATCTGCGAGGGAGGTATGCTGGTGGCTACGAACATGGCGTGTGCGCAGGAGGTCAGGGGCTGCTCTGAGCAGGGCTTTGCAAGCACGGGGCACTGAATGTACCCCTTTCTCATCTCCCCTCTCTCCCTGGTGCTAATAACATCGCCCTCTCACCGCCTCCCTGGTAAGCACCACCCCGAAAATATTCATTGGGGAGAACTTGCCGTTATCTTTGGTGTGCGGGAGTTGCTGGGCCAGGATTGGCGGCACATTGCAGGGTTCTGAGTCTATTGTTGGGAGCATCTAGAACACCCGAGTATCCGGGGTGAAGTTCCTTCCTTGCTTCTTTCCTTCCTTCCCTGCTCCCTTCCTTGATTCCTTCCTTGCTTCCTCCCTTCCTTGCTTCCTCCCGTCCTTGCTTCCCCCTTCCTTGCTTCTTTGTTTCCTTCCTTCCCTGCTTCCTTCCTTCCTTCCTTGCTCCCTTCCTTCCTTCCTTCCTTCCTTCCTTCCTTCCTTCCTTCC
This sequence comes from Ambystoma mexicanum, assembly GCF_040938575.1. Taxonomy (NCBI): domain Eukaryota; kingdom Metazoa; phylum Chordata; class Amphibia; order Caudata; family Ambystomatidae; genus Ambystoma; species Ambystoma mexicanum. The sequence goes on along the minus strand of NC_090941.1, from coordinate 523,834,428 downwards.
TTCCTTCCTTCCTTCCTTCCTTCCTTCCTTCCTTCCTTCCTTCCTTCCTTCCTTCCCTGCTTCCTTGCGTCCTCCTTTCCTTGCTTCCTTGTTTGCTTCCTTGCTTCCCCCTTCCTTGCTTCCCTCTTCCTTGCTTCCTTGCTCCCTTGTTTCCTTCCTTCCTTGCTTCCTTCTTTCCTTGCTTCCTTCCTTGCTTCCTTCCTTGCTTCTTCCTTCCTTCTTTCCTTCCTTCCTTCCTTCCTTGCTTCCTTTCTCCCTTCCTTGCTTCCTTCCTTCCCTGCTTCCTTGCGTCCTCCTTTCCTTGCTCCCTCCGTCCTTGCTTTCTTGCTCCCTTCCTTCCTTCCTTCCTTCCTTCCTTCCTTCCTTCCTTCCTTCCTTCCTTCCTTCCTTCCTTCCTTCCTTCCTTCCTTCTTTCCTCCCTCCCTTCCTTGCCTTCTTTCTTTCCTTCTCTCATTCCTGAAGTGTATTTCTCCCCTCCTTTTATTCCTTCTATAGTCCTTTGTTTGCTTGTTTTTTTCTTTCTTAGTTAATTTCTTTTTATTTCTCACACACTTCCTCTTTCTGCCTTTACTTCTTCTCTCTTCCTTTCTTTCTTGTTTCTCTCTTTTGTCTCTTTTTTCTTCCTTCCCTTTTTTCTAAATATTGGTCGGAATCCATGTGTTACTGTGTTTCTTGCACGCAATGACCTTTATATTTTACACATGTGTTTCAAATAAAAGTTAATGTCATTTTTATTTAAAGTAGTATTAATCTTTGCAGGCAGTGTGTACTCCTCTGGGTGCCATTATATATCTGGGAGACTTTCATTTCAGCTTGACAATTAATTGGGGTTCAGGAATGGGGTGGAGGGCCCCTCACAATAAACCTGAGCAAACCCACCAGCAAATCTAAGTGTTGGGGGGCTTGGAGGAAGTGGGCCTGGTCTTGGCCGGGAACTCAAGCGCAATAGATTCTGGAATCCTGGAGTTTTGACATAGTGACCTAATGACATTGCTATGCAGAGCGCATCGTGTGGAAGCGTGGCCTAATGTTCACATGTACACCATGTACTTCATTGCAAGTATCTGTGGCCCACGTGGCCGGAGCAAGGTGTGACTCTGCACCACTGGCGGATGCAGGCGCGTCAGTGAAACTGGCGTATGTTTGCACATCCACAGATTGCGCTGCTTGCAGAATACGGAGCAAGTTCAGTGTACGCCGGGGCCACAGACGTGAGCAGCCTTACCACAGAAAGGCGGAAAATGCGGGTACGTGGTTGCCCATATACCACATATGCATTGCAAGTGCAACATGCGTTTAACATATGCACATACTGAGTGCGCATAAAATACACACAACTGTAAATACGCATGCTAGGTTGGAAACAAGAACAACGCGCATTGGCAGAGCCAACAGTTGGGGCTTTTTTAGGCTGAATCTGTTCCTTGTGCCCAGGGCTGGACTGGCGTATACGTAACTCTGGAGATTTTTTGGTAGCCCTCTGCACCCTGTGCCTCTTTTGTGTGGTATTTCCAAATGTTCCCATAGGAAAAGGGTTGGGCTTGCTGAAAATGTGTAATATGGGGCCACTTTGAAAATAGTTTCCAGGGCCTCTTTTGATTACCAGTCCACCCCTGAGTACACCAGTGGTTGAGAAATCTAAAAGCCAACACGTGAGAGCTCCAAGTGACTGAAAAGGGCAGTGTAGGTGCCATGCAATGATGAAGTGTCGAGGAAGTAGATTGGGCTAAATGTAAGTTTTCTGAAACACTATGCAAAGAATTATCTACGTACTCGGAACCTATTTGGGTGGACACGTGTATAGATAGAGCAGTCAAACTGGAGAGTGGAAGCAGGGGGAATAAGTGGGCATTCATTGCTCTAAGGAAGCATTTGGAGACACTGGTGAGGGAGTGATGTGTGTTATAGTCTGGATTTAGGAGGAGGTGAACCAGGGAAGTTAGAATCTGCGGGTTTGGTTTTTGGAAGCTTCCATTCATTGAATTGGGATGGGACCGCTGGTGGAGCCGAGCTTGAGACCAGCTGCATATGAGTGGGATCTGGGATCCCTTGACTGTAACTTGTGCTACTCTACAATACTGTGATACACCTCTCTTGCTATAATAGCCTCAGATGAACATTTACACGTTATTTCTGCCCTTTAAGAATAGATCCCCTTTCCTAATATAGCCGCACTCAACCCCTAAGGGGCATTTGACCCGTCCAGAAAGATGATTTAGGGCAAAAAACATCCAGAAAGATGAAATGTGTTCAGTCATATTGCGCGTGTGGGCGGATCATCGAATTTTTGACAGTTTTAGTCAGTATCATTTCTGTGAGGTTGAAAACATGTATTGTTATGTCGAACCCACCACATTGCATGTGTGAGAGAGAGCATACCATATAGAGCGTGTGATATGTAAGTTAGTGTGTGCATGTATGTCTTACATACAATTCGAATCACATTTCATTTTCTTTGATGGCGTTACGTGCCATCGCAGCATTTGTGAATCTCTTTATATGGATTATGTTTGAGAATGAACGTGATTTTATCAGAAATAAGTTATTGTTTTTTTTTAAACATGTGACCCTATTTTATTTGCTTGGGTTAATATGTTAGTATATGATATGATATGATTGGTTATTTATAACGCGCTTAATACCCAGAGGTTTCTAAGCGCGGACCGGGGATCGAACCGGTGTCATCTTGCTTCCTAGGTGAGCTATCCTCCCGAGTATGTGCACATGTATATGTTTTTATATGTGTATGTGCATGCATGTGTTAGTGTGTGCTCATTGAATGTGTGTGCTTTGGGGGTGTCAGATGTGCAGGTCTCAGGCATGGCTGTTATGTATGAGTCTGTGAGAGGCGATGACAACCATTGTTTATTGGAGATCTGATTCTTTTGCTGAACGATTTTCCTTCTAAATTTGGCAACTGTCTGTATAATTACCTTCAACTGTGTTCTGCTTGAAGATATGTAGATGATATATGTGTATCTGTGTGTATATGAATTTGCTCAAAGTCGTTTTCTAATGGAATTGATTATCTAACCTTGCATGCCCTTCTTAATAGCAAGCATCAGACAGAGCGATGAGCCTGCCGGAGAAGCACACAGCAATCCTAGCTTTAGTCTCACGTATTTCCCGACAGCCACTGCTCCAAAGTCCCTTGTATGTGCTCTGTAGTTCCTTCATGACATCATAATCTTTTGGTTCTCATCCAGGAATCTCGGGGTTCACATTGCCCCAGAGATTACTGTCTATGCTCATCATCTCAATTGCATCCGCCTTCCACTTCAATCTCATGAACTGATCAAATAGAGAGTGCCCCTCTGCCAATGACAACCTCGTAATCAGGATGGACGGCAGCCTTGCACTGGAGCCTCAGGTTAAAGCCATCATAAGGAACTGCTCCCTCCAGCTCCATAATGTCTGACGCATAATGCCCAACCTGACCTTCATGCACAGGGCCATGGTCATTGTTGCACTTGGTCTTTCAATACTGGACTATTCCAATAGTCTATTCCTTGGACTACCAGAATATCTACTCAAAGACTTGTTTGTTATTGTATTTGGTTTAAAAAAAATACTTTACAATACATTTAATTCAAATGTACAAAATGACATCAACAAAAACAGGTAAGAGATATTGAGACATTAAAACTACATTCTCATACCTACATTTAAAAACATGTTCATTTCATCTGAGACAGACACAACAATTTCACGTGAACTGTGTTTTTAGATACCTTTTAAAACGACTTCAGCAATTTCACAAGTCACAATACTAGGGGAATGTATTCTTTTACATTCCAATACAAGCTAATACAAAATAAATTACAAAGTGCTTAAGTGCAGAGAATTCATAAAAGCAGCCACAGCTAATCCATCAGAGGTGTTTACACTACTTAGACAACTTTTCCATTTTCTTTGTCAAGGCAGTCAATAGAGAAAACCAAATTTTTAAAGCAAGCCTATGGTTGTGCGTCCAGGCTCGACATTCCAATACCAAGTGCCTCATGGTTTCCCTTGTGTCACCAGCCTTATAGGATCTACATATTACATCATCCTTGGGAATCTGCCCTCTCCTCAGCATCGCTTCCTTTATTAATAATAAATTACAGCAGAATCTCATAAGGATAGTTCAATAAAAACGGTTGGGAAGACATTTAAACAGGGAGAAGGGACTCCTCTCCTCTTATGCTCATGTACCAAACGTACCAGGGATGGATCTGCATGAAAACAGTCTGTTGTGGTAATCCAATCCTTATCGTACAGAGCATTTTAAACTTTCTCCAGATTATCAATCAGTGCCTCAGTATCTAAATTGCATTCACTTAGCAGATTTTCACAATATGCTCTAATGTGTACTATGTCATCAGAAGGACCGCCCATGTTACCCTTCAATTCCATATATATTTTAATTTCAGAATACAGTGGACCAATAATTGGGGAGATTGTTTTCTGATACATAGACATGAGCCACCATTGAGCTGGAACCCTCATTGATAATATACCCAATTCGAAACGTATGGCTGCTAAAGGAATAGCATTTGGTATGTGTAATGCCTGTTTCCACATTACAGCCTCTATTGCGTCCAACCAGTTGAAGGCAAACGTGTGCCACAATTCCATCCCATATGTCAATTTGAGGACAATTTTCCCTTCATAAAAATGTATAGCTGATTTAATTGAAAAGGGGCCAAACTTTTGGTCAAACTTCAACAATTGGTTGGACAAAGGGAACCATTTTCAATAGGCCGAGATGGACCTTCAATTGCAACGGCTGCGCAGAGATACGAAAGCCCAGATAAACTACACAGGGAGTGCACAGAACTCTGGTCTTTCAAGAGACCACCACACAGAGCAGAGGCATCACACCTGCCCTTTGACAACATGAGGATTCTAGTTTTTGTTGGATTTTAAGTAGCCCATTTTCTTTGGCATACTCTGAAAAAGTACAAAGGACATCATCTGCCCTCCAAAACAGCTAAAAACCTGGCTATTAAACTAATGCTAGTGCGATCAGCACCAAACACAAAGTCAGTTAGACATTTAGTTGTGGATTTTGGATCCAATGAAAGCAGCCCCTTAAAACAACATGGTCATACTTGGAACCCACGTGCAACTTCCTGATATTGACTATTGGAGAACAGACTCACTTGGGTAAGGCTCCACCCAACCTAAATAAATTTGAATGCGTTGCATCCAGAAGCATACAACAGGGCGCCCTAATCATAAGCCTGCATGGTGCCATTTCCCTTGCTCCTGGACAGCGCTGAATGCTTTTCATCTCATGACATGTCCACCTCGTCTGTCTACTCCCTTATTGTCCCTGACTAATGAACACACTTCCAAAACCTCATACCACCTTACACTATTCACACAAATCCCTCCTACAGGACATGGCCAATCCAGGCCTCTTCGTCACACAAACAATATTAATCGGGGTATGACAAAACTCACCTCTTTAGCTGTACAACACACCTCCACATCAGTGGTTAATCCCGATTGCTTTAATTTTTCACACCTTCGGTCTTACCCTTCAAATGAACATACTTCTGAGTTTCACTGCCAAACACATAGAACCAGACCAGCACTTTGGTCTCCGGTACTTTAGCCCTGCACTCATCAACGCCACAGGTTTCACACCTGCCTTTGCCTCTATCTCACTAACAACCCCCTCCCTCTTTTCTTACATGAACGCGTGAAGCAAGACCACCAGAAATGGCACGATAGTACTATACAGGATCATTTTACATTACCATATATTCATAGGATCTAAGCTCAACTACATTTCAGTCAACCATGGCTCTGATCAACGTTCAGTCCTGAGTGATGTATACTATTACATCAGACTACTCATTTGTTTACCCCACAATTTATTTTATCCTCTTGAGAAAGTTTACATATTTGACACTTCGACTATCCTCAACCTCTCTCATGTCTGCCCACCTGCTCTTTCTGTTACCAGGCCAGGTGGCTATCAGCAAAAACAGAGACCATACAAATTCTTGACTCCGGTCTTCAAATCAGCCCACAGCATATCACCTCTTATGCCACTCAGATCATCTTCTGTACATCCCAAACCACCCTTTGAAGTTCCATAAAGACACACAGGCGCCTGAGAGTGATTCAGAGGAAAGCAAAGGAGATGAGTGCTATTTACGTTGACATTGGCATACTGGGCACCAACGTGCTAGCATCATGTTTTGACAAGCCAACAAGGCACCATGTGCTTGGAAAAGCACAATATGCGATAACTCAGAGCAAACAAATACATCAGGAGACACCCCTTGAGCCTGTGCATAATTGGAAGATGAACTAACCACAAAAACAATTTGGGAGTAGTTGTCCACCTGCCCAAAGGTGAGCCATCTGCAGACAATTCCAGGAAACTATCTTCGGGATCTGATTGGGCATAACCTGAAGCATGGATTCCCACTCCAAATCCCTATTTGAAAACCACAGCTTAACTAGAATAAGATATGTTTACGGTAGGAGGACTCCCTGTTCCCTGTAATCCCTAGGGTGTAAATATACGAATACAATAGTTCTAAAAGTGTGCATCGCTTCAAATTCAATCTTCCTTTTCCCTATCGCAATGAACAACATGTTGCACAGGATCCAGTTGCAAGAATGTGGGCCAGTACTTCAAGGGAGAAGATGCCAGTGGCACATTCATTATTTTCTTCAGTGTCTAATGGTCTTTGTCGACTTTAGTTGGTATTTTTTGATAACTACAGTAGTAGATGTTCATGAGCATGTGCTGGCCAAGTTTCGCCTTCCCTTGCTGAAGTTTTCATTTGAGGTGAGATTTACTGACTACCTTCACTGATTTGCAAACCACTCAATTGCTGATGGGACCTCTATACAATAACTTGCATTTGTAAAGTGCACGTTCATCCAGAGGCATCTTGGCACTGAATGACAAAGCTTTATTATTACCTACCTCAATGATTCTCATTTTATAGAATGTGGAGGAATGCATGGCTGAGTGGACTTTGGGATATGAACCTGTGATAGAGAGGCCAGACACCGATGCCTGTAGAGGACACATTGCTCAACTTGATGCGCTACTTTCCTCTCTGCCACGCCCCTTCCTGTAACTCGGTACCCCTGCCCATCCTTGTTTTGCAGCTCTCCTTTGCTGGGTTTCTGCAATAGAAATCCTACACAAATATGCATATGTACACAGATAAATACATACATTCCTCTGGCCCGAGTGCCCTCGGCGAGTATAATACCATTCTGTTGCATTAGGTTAAAATGAACCCAGTAAGGGGAGGAGCTTCATTGTTACTGCTAATTTGTCCGCTCTTTTAATGGTGAGCAAAGGTATGAAGTAAGACAAAATGGCGACCTCCAAGTAAATGTATAGCAGGAGGCGTTCTATAGGCTACAGCGTATGTGCCAAAACGAGACATCAGTAGTCGCCTTGGCAATTATTTTCACGAATACGTATGCCTGGAGGAATAGCATTGCTAAAAACTATGCAAATATGACAATGAGGGATCATTTATACTGCAGCATTTTTAGAACAGCAAAATATTTTGTAATTTTCAATTATACTTCTTTGGAATTAAATTAACCTCCAACATCACTCAAAATTGCATGTTAAACATGAAGAAACACCGAAGCTATTTTTTTATTAAAATGTGACAAAATGATTTAGTGTTGAAAAAAGATGTGAAATGTAGTGATAGCTGTGAAACGAAGCCATCCACCCAGAGGTGTGAAGACAAATACGATAATTACTTGTAAACATGTGGCGAAGGGAGCTGAGAATTAAAATTGTGCACTAAGTCGTAAAATATATTATGCCTGGAGGAGAACGATGATTCAAGGGCTTTTCTAGGGTAAAGTCTTTCTGTATGCAAATGCTTCTCCTTCGGTCTAAAGTCTTAGCAAAGCAGAAAACATCATACATTCAAACACCGAGCTGCGCATGACCAAAGTACAAAGTGATGTCTGATTCTACAGCCAGCGCATTTCCAAAAACTGTGATGTCTGCTGCCAGAAGCTGCACATAGCCAATGAAGAAAGTGATGTCTGATTCCACAAGTAACGGTGTCTCTTGCAGAAGGTGCGCACTGCCAAACAACAACCCAAAAGCAGCAGGTCGTAAAAGAAAAGTTTGATGTCTGCTCCCACGAGAAACACATAGCACAATGGTTAAGTGATATCTGATGCTATAACCTGCATATAGCCAAAGAACAGAATGAAGTCTACTGCACAAGCTGTATACGGCCAGAGTGATGTCTGACTTCACAAGCAGAGCATAGCCAAAAACAATGATGTCTCCTGCCAGAAGATGCACGCAGCCAAAGAACAAAGTAATGCTTGATGCTTCAAGCAATCCATAACGCACAGAGGGATGTCTGCTGCTAAAACCCAAGCATAGTCAAAGAACAGAATAAAATATGCTGTCAAGAGTTGCTTACAGATAAAGAACATAGTGGTGTCTGATTCCACAAGCGACACAGAGACAAAGAACCTAACAATGTCTCCTGCATAAGCTGTGCATAGTTAAAGAACAGATTGAATTCTGATCTCACAAGCTGCACATAGCTAAAGAACAAGCCAAAGTCTGCTGTGATGCCTTTTGCCACAGAACAGAATGGTGTACTCTGCCAGAAACTGTGTATGACCAAAGAAGAGAGGAATGTCTGCTGCTACAACCTGAACCTACCCAAAAGAACACAGTGGTCTCTGATTGTACAAGTTGCGCAGGCCTTCTGCGGCCACACACCCAGGATCAGAGATAACACGTGCATACGCTGGGGCCACCTCTCCTAGGAGCAGCTTCTCTTCAGGGGGCCCCTCATCATCGGATGAGCCCTGCTAGCCTTCTCCCCTTTACCACCCCTTCCTGACCTCCATCTGCACTGTATGCTCAACCTTTTTCGTACAGTGCTCCATTGTTTGCTAGCCATGCTCACGCCATATAAATCCCATGCATACATACACATACATACAACACGCTGCACATCGCCAAAGAACCAAGTGATGTCTAATGCCCCATTGTGGGACCTGCCTGCCAAAGGTTCTGAGGTGCCACAGATATTCCTGATACCAGAAACATATACTATCTTTTGGACCTGCTTCATAGAGCTTGGTACGTCCCTGGCCACAAGAGACACACAGCTAAAGAACAAACAGATGCCTTCTGATGAAAGCTTCACACAGCCAAAAAACAAAAGCATCTCTTCTGCTTCAAGTTCAACTCAACAAAATAACAAAATGATGCCTTCTTATATAAACGGCACATAGCCAAAGAACAGAAGGATATATTGTGATGCGAGCTGCACATAGCAAAATGATGTCTTTTTGATGCCGGCTGCACATCACAAAAAACAGAAGAATGTCTCCTGATGCAGGCGACAATAAGCCAAAGAACGAAAAGGTATCTTCTACAGCAAGCTACACACAGCCAAAGAACAAAAGGATGCCTTATGGAGCAAACTGCACATAGCACAAGCACAAACAGATGCAGTTAATACAAGTTGCATGTAGCCAAACAACAAAAGGACATAATCTGATGTAAGATGCTCATAGCAAAAGCACAAATTACTATCTTCTGGTGCAAACTACACTTAGCAAAAGAACAAAAGGATGTCTTCTGGTGCTAGCTGCACATAGCAAAAGGACAAACGGATGTCTTTGATGCACCTTGCACCTAGCCGAAGAACAAAAGGGAGTCTTCCGATGCAAGCTGTGCTTAGAACAAGAACAGAATGGAGGCGAGACCCTCCTCCAATGGAAGGGCCCCAGGTTGGGCTGAGTGGGAGGCGCCAGCAAGACTGGAGAGGGAGCGGCTGCAGTAGCACTCGCTGGGAACTGGCCGAGGGGGTGGTTACACGCCAGGACAAAGAGAGGAGCCACAGGGGCCACGGCAACGGTGCCAAAAGGCGCAGTTAAAAAGTGTTTTACAACGGTAGCGGGCGCCCCTCTCGAAAGAACAGACTTGATAACCTGTTCAGTGGTTAGTAATTAGTCCAGCACCGAAATGCAATGGCAACTCCAACCTGAACGAGAGTACCACCAGCAACCCCATACACGTGTTTCACCCTTGTTGGGGATCATCAGTGAGGTGAAGCTGATGCCTCTCTAAGCACAGTGCTTAGAGAGGTTGGAATTGCCATTGCATTTCGGTGCTGGACTGCCCCTGGGCAGGACAAAGACTGATATGCAAATTGATATTTCCCATCTGTGAAAGGCACAGTGAGTAAAAGCAGTGGCTGCGAACTCTCAAGTGGTTAATAACCACTGAACAGGTTATCAGGTCTGTTCTTTCGAGAGAGGGGCGCCCGCTACCTTTGCAAAACTATTTTTCAAGGAACCTGGGATTGGTAACCCTAGGTCTCCTGGGGGCAACCAGACGTGGTCTCCCTCTCACTGTGCTTAGAGAGGCATCAGCTTCACCTCACTGATGATCCCCAACAAGGGTGAAACACGTGTATGGGGTTGCTGGTGGTACTCTCGTTCAGGTTGGAATTGCCATTGCATTTCGGTGCTGGACTGCCCCCGGGCAGGACAAAGACTGATATGCAAATTGATATTTCCCATCTGTGAAAGGCACAGTGAGTAAAAGCAGTGGCTGCGAACTCTCAAGTGGTTAATAACCACTGAACAGGTTATCAGGTCTGTTCTTTCGAGAGAGGGGCGCCCGCTACCTTTGCAAAGCAGTTAAAAAGTGGTCTGAAGCTAGAAAGGGAGCAACAGCTCCACCACTTTCAACTGCGTGACCTGACAAGCGCCCCATGGATCTCCTGGAACCTTCCTGCTTACCTGGAACGCCGCCATAGCCGGGGGAACCTCTGCCACACTCTATGGACAAGTTTTGCTTCATGGTTGTTCGGCTCCTTCTGTTGGGTGCCGTGAAGGTGTGTTGCCGAGGGAGGACCTGCCCGAACTGCTCCTGAGGTTCCTGCATGCCACGGGCTGCTGATCACAACATCCTCCTGCTTGCCGGACTCCAGTAGGTGCAAGTAAAGAGGTGGGGTGCTGTTGGGTGGGCCCTCCTCGGTGGGTCCTGTCTCTGTTGGCATGCCTGATTGGGGTCGGGCGGTGGGAGTGAGTAATCGGGATGTGGTGCGGGCTGTGCGTGTGGAGGGTTGCTCCCTAGCATCGAGTTCCGGGGATAGGGCAGAGGATGGAACCCGAAGGGCATCGGAAAGGGTCGGGTCAGAGTGGTGGACTGCCTGGGCTATGAAGGCAAGGGATGGGAAATGGGCCGCCCGGGTGAAGCAAAGAATATATCATTTTTGTTAACGCTAATGCTTAATGTCACAGAACGTGCTATCAGAAAAGTGTTAATCTCAGTCACGGAGACAGGCCACTTGGGGGGACAGCTAGCAGCACGACGACACCAAGAGAGACCGCTGCAGTGAAACAGATAATTATTTCCAAACAAATTAGCAGCGTGTTGGCTGCAAACGAGACACACAGAGGAGATATTGGTGTGATTGAGTTATTTTTATATGCAGTTGTAAGATGCTTATACTATAGTAACTAAAGGGAGAACACCCGATATTAGGATTTGGGATTGGCAAATACTTTATAATGAAGGAAGTGTCACAATAGATTAATTCCTTGTGCACCAGGTGTGCATCTATTTTTAAAGGAGCCGATTAGTGGCTGTTCATTCCGTATCTCCACAAGAAAAAAGCATACTCATTTAAGCTTTTTATCAAGCCATGTTTGGTGTTCCCACTGCAGGGGTCCACAGTTCAAAGGTACAGATGAAGGCGGATTAAATTATGAATCGCCGAAACGTCCAAGACATAGACAACCACTCTCTGTCCTCGCTTTAGACTATTTATAAGTGACGTTGACCAAGATTTGGTGTGGTGACCACCATGCCAACTGTAAAGTACAAAGATCTGGCCACTCTGACATACTATCTAGACCAAAAATCGGTCAAGTGGCCCCCATGCTAACTGTGAAATGCAAAGATCTGGCCACTCTGACATACTATCTAGACCAAAAATCGGTCAAGTGGCCCCCACGCTAACTGTGAAATGCAAAGATCTGGCCACTCTGACATACTATCTAGACCAAAAATCGGTCAAGTGGCCCCCACGCTAACTGTGAAATGCAAAGATCTGGCCACTCTGACCCACTATCTACTTCCACCTCTGACTAAACCAGGAGTATAGGTCCACACAAATTCCCAGCTGGATCAAATGGATTACATCACATATAAATACAGATCTGTGATGTTTTTATTGATGTATTTATGCACCTTTGCTTAAATTGAATGTTTAATTGTACATATTCTGCTCTGTGTGTGTTATACAAACTACAAGTCATATTTTTCTGCTTGGACTATGTATATGTAAAAACCGAGAGATTTCTCTATGTTTTCTTTCACTATGTCTGTTGAGTTTTGATGTCTCTGGTTAGTTTGATAGAGAAAAACTGACGATACAAATGGTGTCTCTCGACAGTGATCAAAGAAAAAGAAATGAAAGAGATTGAATAAAGACAATGTTGAAGGAGGAAAATAATAATATCACTCCTGCACATTGTACGCGATAAAAGCTTCAATGAGTATACTTTTTTCTTGCTGAGGTACAAAATGAACAGCCACTGATCGGCTCATTTAAAAATAGATGCACACCTGGCACACAAGGAATTCATCGATTAGGACATTTCCTCCATTATAAAGTAAGGCGCTTATAAACCAGGCAAACCCCGTATCGAAGCACCCGTATGGTGATTTATTTATTTAGCGGGCATATTAATGTGCAGTAGTAAGGCGCTTGTACATCAGGCAAAATTGTGTTTTTGCAAAGCGCCCAAATAGTTGATATATTTATTTAATGTGCATTTCTAGGGGCTTATACATCAGGCAAATTATGTCAATAAAATGCCCCAACACTTGAGGCAAGCTAGTGAAATTGATGCAGACAGGTGACTACGGATAAAACAGAGTGCAAAACACCCAAGATACGCAGAAGGTCAGATCAGGAGGAGGAAAGAGGTACACGGGTGACTGGGCATATGCTAAGTGATCAGGGCTAAGTCTAGGGCGCAAGAGGCACAAGGGGGGAGAAAATAACTGCAGAGATTGATGAAGTGAAGAAGTAAGTAGGAGCTCTGGGAAAAGGGGAAGGATGGACCCAGCGAAAGTGGCAGCACTGTTTCTGCTATTGCAAGATAAGGGCATTGATTTAGAGATGGCACGTCTAACTGGGGGAGGGACAGAGAACACGGCCGGCCAGCAGCAGGAGGGGATAGAAGGGGTTGGTGCAGCAAACAGCCCCAGGAGAGTGCTCCTGCTGCCTATTGTGATTTCGACTGCTGCGCCTTTAGGAAAAGCAGCCCCATATCTGTGGCGAGCCAGGTGCAGAGCGCCAGCACGAAGTCCCCACGAGAGTCCAGTCACTCGCCAGTCAGCCGACAGGAGGTGACTGGCGAGTGACTCATGGAGAAGGACTCCTGGCTAAAAAAAAGGCCTCAGGGAGCCGGCGAGAGGGCTGGAGCGGGACCGAGAGAGGCAGAGGACTCACTGGAGAGAACAAGGTCTCTTAGAAGCGCTGCATTCTCGGCGGCGGGCTGTTCACCCATCTGCCAACACCCGACAAAGCCACTCCCCATCCCGGTTCTGAAGGATCTCCGCCATAATCCTGGCTGCCGGACGACTCTCCAAGACAAGATGGGTAAAACCAAGCTTTCAGCCAATAATCATCGAAACTGCTCGTCCCTCCCTCTGGCGACGTTTACCTTCCTGCCTGCGATCACTGTGCTCCCTAATGCTACATCAGTGCCTGCCTCTATTGAAACAGAGCTTGTCTGCCGGTTGGGGGAGGAGACTGACCTGTGCAGCCCTCGAGTGATAATTGTCTGTAACCAGGGTGGCAGTTTACCGGGGGAGGCAGTGAGCTCTTCTACTTTTAATGACCCCACTACACAATATGATATTCAATCGATGGAAGCCCCCTGTCCATCTCAGTTAGGCCTTCTGGGTAAGGTGCCCGGCTAGGGATGCAATTACCCCCCCCATGCTGACATGTCTGAGGGGGGGTCTTGGATTGAACCTGTCTGGGACCCTGACAATGGAGACGGGTCAAGACCCAACAAAACTTGCTTTGCCCTCCGAGCCTCCTACACTTAACCAGGCGACCCCGAGCCTCTCTACAGAAAACAGGGATGTGACCACAGGCTGGTCTGATCCCGGGCCCCCGCCAACTGTAGCTCCTAAAGACATTCTCCAGTCAAAGCACAATCCATCCCCCACTGCAGGCGGCAGGAGATTCTGCAAGGGTGGAAGCATATCAGGGGTCTGCAGTGATGGAGGTCGGGTCCTGCTGGCCACTGAAAGTCGCCTTTTTTCACTGCTACCTCTTCAAACCGACTTTTGGCACCAGCCCACCCTCCTCCTCTAGTTAGTTGCACTATGAACAACCACACATCAAAGGCTTCCCACTGAGGCAGAAACCCATAAATGATCCCAATGCCTGTGTGGGAAGAGGGGTCAGTGTCCCTCCAGGTACAGAGGAGCTGGACGGTAGGGTGTGAGATAATAAAATCAAACCCAACAAATCCATGTGGCATAGTAGGAGAGATGGGGAGAAGGAGCCCACAGAGGGCGACATTTTGGAGGGGCTGGCAGATTTTGATGACTGGCACACAACTATGAAGAGAGCAGTGGCTCTTTCCCAAGTTGCTACGGCGAAAGCCCCCATCCAGAAGAGACGGCGTGTATCCTCTTCCCCGTCATCGATGGACCTGGCACTTTCAGAGTCCAACACAAACTGGGGGTCCCCCAAAACCCTCACCATCCACTCAGAGAAAGATGTTCCTGACAAAGTGGATCGCAAGGCTATAATTAGCCTTCTAGCAGCTATCCAACCGCCAAATCACCTGCTAAGCCCACAAAGGAATGGTTGGCTAAGAGGGCGGGAGCATAACAAAACTTCTCTGCCGCCCACAACCGCGGTAGAGCTTTGCATGGCTGAGGAGCGCCTCAGTGGGAGGGAGGGGGGGGTCAGAGGAAAGTGACAAACAACCAAGGAGTGGAGCTCAAGGCAGAGAAGGAGAGCTCTGCCCTGGAAGTGTCGAACATCAGCTCCCTACCAATTCTAGCAGGATGAAGGGGCGATCCGAGTGAACGGATGCCCACCCAACAGAGCCGCTGAGATAAACCAAAGAAAACATTGGATAAAGGAAACAAAGAGTTACTCTCACAAATGTCGGTGGTAATTATAGCAATGGCTCAGTTTATGAAATTATATGAAGCACTAAACGACACCTTAAATATCAGATAACGCTTCTTGCAATGCTCCATTCCAAGATGATTTTCATTGAGGGATTTGTGGTAGCTAGTTCACAGCTGGGAAATGTGACCATCCCACCTAAAGCTACTCGTCCTAACACCAGCACATGTTCAAGATCTACGTCAACCTCTTGCAGGGACCTTGATGGTGATAGTGAGAGGGCGACAATCTCTGGGCTGGTTATGGGGGGGGGCAGGAGCTGAGGGAAATGGTCCTGGCCCGGGAGGTATGTACCGCACTTGCTGCACCGACGCAGGAGATAGGGAATCTGTTGAGGGGTAGACACCCTGGACAGGCTACCAGTCAATTGACACTCTCTGATGCACAGCCCCAGGTGTGTCCCGCTACTCAACAACAGGGGAACAGCGGTTTCCTGGTCCCTGACAAGCCTGCATTGAACAGTTTTTCACTGTTTGTCAAGCAGAATAAGGGCCTTCCTAAGCAAATGTGGATGACACAATGTCAGTCCCCGCCCTCAAAACCGAGAAAATCAAAACAAAAAGAAAAACATATATTAATGGCTAAACACACAAAAAGGAACATGCCGCAACAGCAGGAACTAGTTGCTCCCAATAAGGATGTTGTGAATATAGATGATCTTGTGGAACAAGGGACCCAAAGGAGCCAAGAGCCTGAGTCAGATGGGGGGAACCAAGTGGCGCTGACTAAGGATGAGGTGGAGCTTATCGCTTTAACAAATCTATCCTCGTACTCCACTGACGATGAGATGGAAGATATGATTGAAGCGCAACTAGCAAGACCCACCAATAACATGGAAAAGGGCTGTGATCACAATACAGAGCCATTAGCCGCCTCCAAGAAAGAATAACCCTTTTCGGACCCTTGCAGAAAGAAGGGACCGAGTGGTAACCTCCCCAGATCAGTGGTCTGAAGATACCCCTTGGAAACAAGCAAGGTCGAATAGGAGGAACTCAATTACAACTTCGCGGCTCATGCCCTCGTCACTGAGACTACCATGTGGGCCAACTGCCAGTTCAAATGATCTTTGTAGCCCATGCCTGAAGCCAGACAATTTCTTTAAATCATTGGCCTTTAAGCAAAAGGGCAAGAGTAGAGACACAGGACCAAACGACATACAGAGACCTTTGGCGCACTGCCGGAACGACAAAGAGACTGGTCGAGCTGTATAAGACTGGAAAGAGTCTTGAATCATAGCCAGGAGTGCATTTTAAAAGACATAATGTCATGAAACTTTCTCAATGCATTCCTCACCTCTGCCAAATTGTACAAGATGATGTCTGCTTTGTGGAGTTCCCTAATGAAAAGCGTACAGATGAGGTATATCTATATCTCTGCTGTTTAATCGTTAAAGACATGCTGATGGAGGCGGCAACTAGTTTGATCTCGCTAGGCTTTCATGCAACCAACCTGCGTGACATGGAAGCCCTAGTCAATGATCCTACAAATTGGGAAATTCCAACTAGACTGTCATCCAGAAAGATGAAGCGAGCACTGGAAATCCACCAGGAAATGAGGGTCGTAAGAAGTCTAACCCCACCACTCGCGTAGAAAGAACATTAAAAGGACCAGGTCGAGGGCAACCTACACTAAGAAAGAAGATAAAAAACCTAGTCTTGACGATCAAAAAGGTGGGGGACAATTCCCAGTGCAGATCAGTGACACTTGGTTCAATTTGGCTGTGCTATTAGTTCTCAAAATCCACTGAAGATGAAGTTTCCTTCTTAAACCCAACAACTACAGCCACAAGAGGCCGCCTCTTAGCTAGCTTGTTGACGCTGATAATAAATGGATCACGTTTGAACTGCTAAAATCACTTAATTATGGGCCCTATATACAACTGACAGTCTAATCACTTAATTATGGGCCCGATATACAGCTGACGGTCTTAAAACAACGAGCTAACACTATTCCCACCCGGGTAAAGACAAAGAAGTTCCTAGCCTTGATCGACATTTATTGCAATCTGAAGAAAAGTGAGGAGGCCCAAATGCTGCTAGACTCAGCAAAGGTCATTGATGAAGCATACAGTTTGGACAATGCTGCTGTAATTTTTTGCAGTGACCTAAATCTGTCCTGTGGGGCTGGTCATACCGAAGACTCCAAAGAGCTGACCAATTTCCTGCGCCTGAAAGATGTAGAAGAGCTCAATGGGCCGATTGATGAAATCCTGTGACTTACATATGCTAAATGGAGCCTTTGAAAAAAGAGAAGACATGCAAGCCAACGTGGCACAGGGGTAGCCACGCATCAGTCATTGACCATATCTTCGCTTCCAAAAGCTTGATTGGCGCAATTGAATCCTTAGAGGTAACTCACCCAGATTAAAGCAACCATAATTTACTTAGAGTTTATTGGCGCACGGAAGAAGCCTGACAAACTGGGACTTACCAGTGCAACGTTGAGGTGGAGAACATGATGTCTGTACTATGGCCAGAAGTCTGCATAACGAGATAAACTGTGGGGGTCAACAGAGCTTCTCAAACTCATTTAATTATCTCTCATTGCTAGAGGTCCACCGGAAATCCAGCCATAGGAGCCATTTCAAGCTGACTCCTCATAGACACCGCTACGACATAGAACTAACAAAGAAAAAACTAAATTTGAAACGCGAGACAAGACTACTCAAAGGGCTAGACATGGTAGCGGCTATAAAGAGTATTGCAAGATTGAAGAATATCTATAATAACTGGAGGGAAAAGCCATAAGTGGGAGATGACCAAAAGAGATGCCCAGCTAATTCTGAGAGCATTGTTGAAAAAGAACAATGCAAGGGAGATATGGGGCCTCATTACAAGGTAGGCGGTAGCCATGGCGCTAAAAGCCCCATGGATACCCCCTTACCGCAATCCGGGTCCGTGTTCCCGGAATAGGGACTTACCGGGTCATTCCGACCTTGGAGGACCCGGTAAATCCCCATTCCGGGAACCATTCCCCATTCCCATTTGATCCCCCATAGGGCTCAATGGGAATGGGGAACGAGCTAATAACGGTACCGCAATTTACGGTACCGGTATTAGCTCTGAAGTCCCTTAACGGGTCCCTTCCATCAAGCCTGGTAAAAGCAGGCATTAGGGGAGGGACCCGCTAAGGGACCTCGTAGTAGGGCGGTAAGGGATTACTGGCACCAGTGCCCTTACCGGTGCCGGTAATCCCTTACTGCCTACCGTGTAATGAGGTCTATGGTCAATCATCAATTCTACAGACTCTAATCAAAACGATTTCCTCATAAATGGTGTATCAAAAAGAAACTGGACATCTTTCTTTGAGGAACTATATGCAGTGCCTAAGGGAGACACCCCTGTCTTGATCAAGCAGGCACCCTGGTGCTTAACCTACAAACGCGATGACCTAATTTGCTGATCACACGAGCTAAGCCATCGCGTGCCCAGGTCCTAATGGACTGTCGAATATGACGCTAAAAGAAAATCCTGAAGAATGGGCAGCTGTGCTGGACTCAACCCTGAAGATGATTGTTGCTACAAGATCTATTCCACAGTACTGGAAGGAGGCAATCATAATCCCGATCTCAAAAGCAGTGACTGTGACGACCGAGGGAACTACCGGCTGATTGCGCTTTTGGACGTCCTGGGAAGTTTGCAGCTCTCCTGCAGAGACTGACGTTGTGGGCAAAGGAATCTGGGCATCAAGAACACCTGTAATTTGGGTTCACGAAAGGCCTCAGCACCTCACATCCTCTTTACCTTTCTCACTGCTGAAAAACCAAATGCTAAAAACCAACAAAAAATGCTATCCGGCTTTGGTGGACTTTTCAAAAGCTTTTGATAGCATCAGCAGACAATTGCTGTGGGAAAAGTTAACAAAATGGAACTGCCCAACAGAACTTGTCGTCCAAAATAATGCACTGCACACAAACGCTTAACAGAGCATTGAGTAAAACGGCACTTGCTCCGTACATTTACAACCTATACATCTCCAAACTCCCGGAGTTCATTAAACCATATCCCTGCTTCCATCCAAAAATAGGTGGGAAAGAAATCACCCATCTTTTGTACACAGACGATCTTGTACTGGTGGATAGGACACATATTGGTTTACAGAGCAATTGAGCCACCTGGAACATTATACTGTGTTGACCAAAATTTCGATAAACATAGGGAAA
This sequence comes from Ambystoma mexicanum, assembly GCF_040938575.1. Lineage (NCBI taxonomy): Eukaryota > Metazoa > Chordata > Amphibia > Caudata > Ambystomatidae > Ambystoma > Ambystoma mexicanum. The sequence goes on along the minus strand of NC_090941.1, from coordinate 523,815,060 downwards.
ACCAAGGTCATGCAACTTCAGAAACACAACAGAGTAAATCGGACCGCCAACTGGTTTATCGGTTGAAAAAAACTGGAGTGTGTTTCAACTTTCAAATATCTGGGCGTGCTGATATCTACAAATGAAGCGAAGAAGGAAAATATGGCTGCACTGAAAAGGAAAGTTTTTGTGGAGCCATTGAATGGATCGCAATTTCCGAGTACCCTTCACAGTCTCAGCTTGTGAACAAACACGGGGACTGCCAGGAGATCGAGTTGAACGCCTTCTTGGGATCGACTGATAGGATAGCCATTGGGTACTCAATCAAACTGGCCCCGTCTATTGCAATGTGTACCCAACAAGCCCTCGAGGAGGAAAGGACGCGCTGTTGACTGCTGTTCGGCTGGGCTCCCCTAACCTACCTTCTGTGAGCTGATTGACTTTGTTTGCACTCCCTGCCATTGCCTATCCGAGTCGCGTAAGTCTGTCAGTTGCCAACAGCTGACAGCAGTTGAGGAGAACGGGACACGAGAGCCGTCACATTAGCCCACTCACGTGACTCATGTCACGTGACATTTGGAAGACACACCCCCTGATCAGTACTTTTAAGCACATCAGCACGACCCTTGCGGCGTGAAGCCAGCAAGGAGGAAAGGGCGTGCTGTTGACTGCTGTTTACAGCTGGAGTCGGCGGAAAGGCTAGGTAAGTGAGTAAATCTAAACTGACTTAGCAAAGCAGAAGCATCTGCCAAAGTACTATTACAGCAAGTTAAAGATGGATACTGTAAAACCCCGCACTAGACTCCAAGAGAAATTGGAAGAAACGCTAGCTCTGAACGATAGAGTCAGAGCACATGTCAACATAAAACCGCAATTACATATGGCACATATAGAGGAGAAGCCAAGACCAAATAAAAACAAAGAGAATAGTGCACCGAAAAATGAGACAAAAGATAACATCAGTGACCTAACACAAAAGACATCACCGTCGATAGACGACAATATGAATCCTCAGACACAGGGCCTCATTACACGGTAGGCGGTAGGGATTTACCGGTACCGGTAAAATACCGGTGCCGGTAAATCCCTGCCGCCTTACTACGAGGTCCCTTAGCGGGTTGGAGTTTTAACGCCTGCTTTTTGCAGGCGTTAAATACCAACCCGCTAAGGGACCTCGGAGCTAATTACGGCACCGCTAAATTGCGGTGCCGTAATTAGCGCCTTCCCCATTCCCATTGAGCCCTATGGGGCAGAAATGGGAATGGGGAAGGGCAATGGCGAAAGGGGGATTTACCGCCCCTCCAACCTTGGGATGGGGCGGTAAATCCCCTTACCGCCAAGGCGGTGCCGGTATTTTACCGGCATGAGCCATGGCGCTAATTGCGCCATGGCTCACCGCCTACCGTGTAATGAGGCCCACAGTCTTTAATCGGAACTTCTGTAGATTCGATAAGCACACTACCAATCGTAACTCCAATCCAACAAATGCTACCAGAGGCTAATATTGACTTAACGGTAGGAGAAACCCAAGGAATGGTTAACAGCGATAAATTACAAAAAACAAGATCAGAGGATTCCTGTTTTACACCATCCGTGCAAGAGAGAGCAAGGATCGCAAAACAACATTGGCAGTCAACCTATCGTCCGACTCATTCCCTCTGCGACAACAATATGCAGTCTCTTCCCATCAGGATAGCAAGGTTGTCACTTGACATCACTGAGATAGATGCACTAATGGACTGTCAAGAAAAAAGACAAGAAGTGTTCAATGGAATCTACTCAACTGGTCATACCAAGCAAATTAACACCTCTACGCCGTTAACTCATAAGGAAAGTCATACAACAGTGAAAACATCCATGGACAAAACAAATAATCATGTAATAAAACCAAAAACAGAGAGTATTGAATCGTTATCTATAAGTACTCACTCCGACACCACAAGAGACTTGCCTAAATCTCCACAGAGAATTCCCACCACGATGCTAGATCTGCAAAATACCCTGATTGCAGTATTATCAAATGCAATGATTCCATTTCTGAAAATCCAGGAATCCATGGTCGATGCTACAAAAGATAAAGCAACGCTTCTTGCAATGATCATGACAAAACAATCCCAGTTTGAATCATTCACAAACATCATACAAGAACAAATGAAATACGAGGCAGAAACGTCTAGGACATGGCAATCCCGATTAGCAGACATGGCAAGAGTGGACCATATAGATAATCAGAATCTAATGGAAACAGTGTCAATTGACGGGGGAAATTCTGCCGGGGTCGGCCGGGCCGTTGGCAGACCTCCGGGCAGGGAGGCCCCAACTCCTCCCGTATATCCCAAAGGAGATAGAGTATGAGACACACACAAGAAGCAATGTGCCTCTGCTGTTTATTAAACACAAACGGCAGGGATGGGTCAAGGATCATACGCGTCTGACCTGACACACACACAATCGTGGGGCTCGCAGGCCCTTTTTACTGTAGTATGACGCGCTACCTGCGTCACTCTAGAAAATGAACAAAAAACCTATCGCCACTCTTAATTGGTTGCTCAAGTGGTAGTGTTAGTATAGCATACGTATAGAGAATAATATGAGTGGCCGAGGGTTAGTCAGGTGATATATCTGGGTTGTCCCTACAATTAGATACATGAGAATTGTTACATGAAGACTCCTAATGATTGGTTGATGTTAATGGCGTCAGTGATAAGAGCCCCGTGTTCTGATTGGTGCGCCCGTGAGCTTCCCAGCCTGGGACCATCGCAGTTCCCAGCTCTCGGTGTACCTGCAATTTGCAACAATGTTTCACTATTGGTACATGCAGACAATGTGAAGACTTATTCATGAGCTGGACGGCCGACTACTCCCACCGTTGCAGATGTCCATTGATCCTTTCAAGTGTATCTGCCTGTGTCCTGTAACGAGGGATCCAGACGCCTCCTTCCACCTGGGCTTGGCATCTCGTCAGGTTCGGCTTGGTCACGTGGGATGGGACCGTGTTTGAGGCAGAATTCTGCACAATTAATATTGTTTTTCCACTGTGTGCCTGGTTTAATTGCAGGTGCGACTTTGATGTTGGTGCACGGCGTGCGAAGTTGCAACATCGTGCCCTTGATGGTCTGCTTTTGGAATGTGGGTTTGCAACATTACGACCTTGGCTGTCTGCTTTCCCCAGGCTCATTCTGCAGGATCAGCAACCTGACTCTTGCTCTGTCAACGTCCACGGGAGCTCTTGCTTGCGGCCTACTCAGGCCTAGTATATAGGTGGAACCGTCTGGTGCAAAGGCGCTTTAGGTTATAGTCTCATATTGTCTTATGACCAGTATCTTATCTTCGTTATAATTCTCATTATGGCACCTAGGTTTAGAAGAAGCGTAAGCAAGCTCTTTAGATGAGTTCATGGTGCGTCTTGCGTTTCTGTATTTTGAGAGCCTAGGTGGAAAATAATAAAGATGCACGTCCGTGAGTATGTCTGTCGCCTACGTCATAGCACTGAGTATATTCTTCATGTAGATTGGTGCGGGAGTGTCCAGTGTGTATGTTGGCACAGGTGTGCGGATTCCGTTGGCTAGGTCGTCATGGCATCTCTAACGACGTATAGGTTTTAGTCTAGTTGATCCAAGCCGCAGGCATCGGCATGGGCAGGGCGGGCTGCTGGGCAGGCAGATGGACACATCCTTATGTTCCTGTACCAGGGTATCTGGTCGTCTGGTAGATGGGCAAACTCTTCTCGTGCCGGGTGCTTGGGCCGTGAACCTTTAGGCCAGGCGCGAGAGGGGAAAGAGGGGAGTCTGTTTTTCCATTTTCCCACTTCAGTCCCCCCTCTGGTCGACTTGTCGACCACAAACATATCCTTTTCGTTATCTCCTCTTACTCTCCACACTTTAGTTATTCCTCCTAAATGCCCATAATGGTTAACATGATCTTCAAATGACCAATACATATATTCACAGGCTCCTCCAGGAGTACAGTATACCCATTTCCCTATGTAACTCCTGGGGTTTCTTGGGTTCTCGACCTTCACCGATGGTGGGTCCAGATGGTTGGTGATGATCTGGTTGCGCAATTTCTCTCTCTCTTGTATTATTATGCCTGTGTGTTGGCCGTCATTTGCTGGCATGAGTGGGTGCATACCGACCATTTCAAGCAACTCGTCAGTGGTGCGTGCCTTCCGGGCTTTCCAAAATCTTATTATGATCAGTGTAGCTCCAGCCAAAATAACACAACCAACTATAATTTTCAGTCCATCTGACAGCCAAGATGGCATCCATGACCATAACAGCGAAACCAGCTCTCATCCTTCTTCACACCCTTACTTTCATCCACCATTTTGGAGTGTAACTGGGCCAGTTGTGAAACTGCTTCTTTCAATGTACCGTTGTCAGCATCATTGGCAGGAATAAATGTGCAGCATGATTGTCCTATCTTTGCGCAAACTCCTCCTTCCATGGCAGTGAGGAGGTCCAATACATATCTGTTCTGCAGTGCTACCATCCTTATTGCTCGCAGCTCTTCTTTTATTGCGTTGAATCCGTTTACTGTAGAATTGATGGTCATCATGAGTTCCCATCTAGTTATCTGGAGCCATTTTGCGTTTGCGTAAGCCTGTAGTCCTGGATGTATTATTGAGGAGAAGAACATTGCTGCTCTGCTGAAGAGTCTGTGTTCTGGCGGAATCGAAGTGAGTGCCGTTTCCGACCTTCCCCATAGGTAATTTCCTGTCAGAGGTTCCCCTTGTCTTTTCCGTCTGTTTAGGACAGTATCATTGCCGTTGGTCCTGTTCCCTGGCTCCCCCTGAGGCGGTGCAGATCTCTTATTTCTCTTGTCCCCTTCATCCATTTTGGGAAAGTTTGCCACATTCACATGCTTCTGGGGTACCACTAGCGATGGTACATTGACGTGCACCATCGTGCATACACCATTCCACAGAGGGGGCAACGTGTGATATGCCTTTTCTCCACAGGCCCAGTAATGGTCCATTATCACTGCTGTTCCTGCTCCCCCTTCAGGTAACTCCATCACGCTTCCACAATTGGTGTTATATCCCACGTCCACCTCTCCTTTATGTTGGTAGCATACTTTAGGCGCAGTCAACGGCAGTATTGTTATCGGGTCTTCATCCGTTTCTATCCATGTGAGCATAGGCACGTATTTGATCCAAGTTGTCCAACATCTGTGATTGTGCGCATCGATAGTTGAAATAGTTTCTTTTGTTACCATGTTGCTGCCAACCACTCCTATCTCCCATTTGTTGTCCAAGTATACTTTCCCCGTTATCGTCACCAGTGGCCTCTCCCAGCATCCTAATTTACCAGGAACTTCAGTGGCGTACCAATCACATGATAAGTACTGCAGTGTTACTTTCTTTTTTTCTCCTTTTGCAGGACCACTTCTTATGTATCTAAATGCTTCAGCATGTAAATTGCTCTTGTGGTAACTCAAATAAGTCTTGAGGAAGTTGTTTTCGTATGGGTATGAGTCTCGTGTTTTCCACTTCATATGCACCACTGTTCCTTGAAATCTTCCTTTAGTTTGGAACAGCGCCAAGTATATTATGCACCGTGCTGTTTTTTTGTCTATTTCTGTGGCAACAAATGTTCGAGAAGCGCTCATGGCGTATGGTATTAATGAGGAAACGTAGCAGCTGTCTTCTGTTGTCTGCTTACCAATGCGGGTCATGTGTTGATACCATATGTTGTTTGAGACGTGTGCTGAATCTTGTATATAATTGTCAATACCTTTATTATCTGAGTATGTGCTGCGTTGTACTCTATTCTGCTTGTGCACAATTTTACTAATATCACCTGACGTAACACCTGTTGCAGCTGGGGATGGGGGTGTGTTAGGTTTGGGTACAGCAATAATATTGGTAGCATAGCTGTACTGCCATACAGAGGCAGCTACGCACCCGGTGATTATCAAAATCCCTATTACTTTTATTACATATGCTAATTTCACCGGCATTTTGCTCTTACCTTGCTGCAGTCCGGCAGCGAATTCTTGCGATGTTATAGTTGCCCGCCTGAAAATTCTTAATATGCTGATTATTAAATGTTAGTTGTTAAGCTCTCCCTATCAAATAGTCATTCAGTGCCCAGGCGAAGAGCTGTTCCCACGCTACTCTGAGCGATCTATCTCTTAGGGCAGGTAAGTATGGGTGGAGGTGGGGCATCGAATATTCTATGGCCAAAAGGAACGCTGTGTAGTAGACTCGTACCCTTTTCCTTTTCAGGTACGTTGGCCTTTTTATTTCATATACAAATTGGTGTGACAATTCTTCTGGGTAATTATCGTCTGAGGGTACCATCTACTCCTGGGCAGTGAATTTGTTAGTTATCTTCTTCTTAGCAATACAATAATACGCGGTTCCTGCATGTGCGAGAGAAAAGAAAAGAGAGCATTCACGTGTTTACATGTGTATTTGTGCGAGGCAATGTCCTTTAGTTCAGTTACTACTGTAATGGGTACAGGGGTCAGTGGATGGTGGGCAGGGGGTGTTTGGGTTCAACCGGTGGGTGTTGTTTTACTCTTTGAGCGTGTGATCATGGGGTGGGCTGGATGGGGATCACCTCTTTCTTCTTCAGTTATTGTCTCTGGGGAGTCTGGGGAGTGACAGGGTATGGGAATACTTGGGCCGCTGGCTGTGGTAGAACTTCCTTCTTCTGTTGTCGATGTTGCTGCTGTTCTCTCAATGGACCGGTCGGTGGCGCTGGGGCGGGTCTGTTGTCTGTAGATCTTTACGTCGTGTAGGTGGTTCCAGGCACGCTTGTCCTGTAACTTTACTGCTCTTGTTGATACCTCCTCTACCAGATGGGGACCGGTAAAGCATGGGTCATTCCATTTCCTATTGAAGTTGCGAAGTAGTACGTGGTCACCTTTAGCAACCTTACACAGTCCTTCCTTTTCCAGTTCTTTATCCGCGTCTTCTTGTTGGCTTCTATTAGACCCGCCCCGTGTGCGCTCAAGCTGTTGAGACACAAACACTACACTAGTAATCAAAGAAGACACATATTGGTACATTTCATCACCCAGAACACTTGCAGTGCTTTCATGGTCGGTAAATGCTCTTGACGTTGGCGTTAGGGGAAGGCGCATTTGACGTCCGGTAACCACCTCATGGGGAGTGAGGTGGTGGTCGGACCCTGGCCTATTCCTCAGCTCAAATAATGCTAATGGAAGACAATATAACCAACTCTTCTTTGTTGTTTGCTGTATCTTTGCAATTGCCTCCTTTAATAGGCCATTCAGGCGTTCACATACACCGTTGGCCTGTGGGTGGTATGCACATGCAAATTTATGTTTAATGTTCAGCAGCGATGTAATGTGCTGAAACATCTCGTTTGCAAAATGTGGGCCATTGTCTGACCTTAACACCTCGCACACTCCCCACCTGGGGAAGACCTCCCTCACTAGGAACTTGGCGGCTCTAAATGCATCTGGGTGTGAACAGGGCCCTGCCTCAATCCACCTAGAGAATGGGCATACTACTACAATCATATACCTATTTCCTTGACATATATTGATCATATCAACATAGTCAATGTGGAGATGCCGGAAAGGTCCCTCTGGCCGGGGTATAATACCTCTTATCACCTTTAGAGTGTGGCCGGCCGTAAACTGTTGACATGTGATACAGTTACTGATAAAATTCGACACATGCGAATTTAACTCGGGGCAGAACCAGTCTTCCCTAATTCGTGCTGCAATTACTTCCTTGCCTGTGTGGGCTGGATGATGTAGTTGGCTCAGGGCAGTGTTCAAAAGTGCCAATGGTATTACAACCTTTCCAGTGCCACCCTGGCGCCATAGTGCGTCAGTTGGGGACATTGTACATCCTCTTTTTACCCATATTTCCTTTTCGCCATTGGTGCAGCCGCTTGTAGCTCCATAATCTGTGTGGCTGGGAGATAGGTGTACCCTTCTTTTAACAACATCTCTTTTGCTATTCCCCTTCCTCTCCCTCTCTGTGACTCTGGGGGGTTCCATATCTCACCAACGTATGCAGCATACTTCGCATGTGCGTCTGCTGCTGCATTCCCTTTTGAGACGTGATCTTCACCATTGGTGTGTGCGGTGCATTTTACTAAAGCTAGTTCCTGGGGGTCATTTATTACTTCAATCAGTTCAGCCAATAAGAGAGCATGTTGCACTGGGGTGCCATCAGCTCTCCTAAACCCTCTTCTTCTCCATTTCGACAACCGTGAGTGGACAGTTGATGTAACATATGCGCTGTCGGAATATATAGTCACTCGTTTGTCAAAGCTTTCCTTCAACGCCAAGATCAGTGCGACCAGTTCAGCTGCTTGAGCGGAGTAATGCTGTGGTAATTGTACACATTTTACTGCCACACACACCGGTACCTCCATCATTTTCACCACTGCTGCCCCAGTCCTCCTCACACCATCCCCCTGATCGATGGTTGATGACCCATCAATAAATAACAGCTCACCCCCCTCTAGTGCGTTTTCCTCAACTTTTCTAGTACATGAGTACATTTCAGTTGTTTCAGTACAATCATGGGCATAGTCTCCCTCCTCAATTACTTCTGCTAGGAACCTTGCAGGGTTGACCGTGCTACATCTAACAATTGATAGTTCAGCTCTGGATAGAATGATCTCATAAAGTGATGCTCTTTGCGTGGTTAGGGTGGATTTAGGCTTATTCAATATTGCAAAAAGTGCATGTTCCACAAATAGTGTAGTCGGGCACCCCATGTATTGTTGATGCTTTCTCCACCGCAAAAGCGGCTGCGGCGAGACCTTGTTCGCAGGGGAAGTGGCCTAACATTACAGGATCTAAGTGGCCACTGTAAAATGCTACGGGTTTGTAGCCCATGCTTGTTTTTTGAGCCAACACTGCTTTCATTACTGCTGAGTCGCAATGTGAAAATATAAAAAATCGCCGCTCATAGTCTGGGGATGCCAGCACCGGAGCAGTTGATATCGCATCTTTTAATTCATCAAAAGCTTCTTTCATTTCCCTCGTCCACCCCAATTTGTTCTCCCCTTTATTAGCTTCCCGTAACGCCTCAAGCAGGGGTCCTATATATGAACTGTAATCAAATACCCAAGCTCTACAGTAATTGCAGAGCCCCAGGAACTGCTGCAGTTCCCTTACAGTTTGTGGCATTGGAGTGGCCGAAATAGCTTGTGCTCTTTGTGGTGCGATCTTTCTTCCATGTTGGGATATAAGCTGACCAATGTAAAGTACCTGCTCCTGACAGTACTGTATCTTTTCCATGTCTACCTTGTAACCTTTGTCAGCCAATATTGTCAACATCTTTAATGAGTCCTCTCTGCATGTTTTTTCGTTTGTACTGCAAATTATTATGTCATCCACATACTGCAACACCGTGCTTTCTACTTCAATGTTACCCAAATCCATCTGTATCACTCTGTTGAAAATTGAAGGTGATTCACAATACCCTTGTGGTAATCTGGTGTGCTTCCACTTAGCGTTTCTGTAAGTGAAGCTCGTCAGATCTTGTGAGTCTGGGTGTAATGGTATTGAGAAAAAAGCATTTTTAAGGTCGATCACTGTAAATCGTGATGCTTCTGCTGGAATGCCACACAATATTGTGGCCGAGTGTGCAGCTACGGGATATTCCGCTTCTACTATGTTGTTCAAGGGCCTGAGGTCCTGTATAAAGCGCCAAGACCCTCCTTTAGCCTTGCACACTGGGTACACAGCCGTATTACATGGTGATTCTGAGGAAACGTAGCAGCTGTCTTCTGCTGATACCTCCTTCTTCTCCATCTTTGTCTGTATTTAATGTGGGCATGTGTATATCTCCTACCTGCCTGCGACTAGGGAGGTCTCTAAGCCGCCATGTATAGGGTGTCCGTTCGTCGGGGAAGGGCACTAGTTTTATTTTGCGTAACGAACGTGAGGTGGTTGAGCATGTGGGGGGGCGTGATAGGGATGATGGGGATGGGGATGATGCGTCCTCATTTGCCCGTCTTTCCTCTACTCCTGTCTTTCCCCCCTCACTTCTCTCCATCTCATCCTTTCTCCTACTGATCCATGGTGAGTCCATGTTGGTCCGGGTGATGTATAGTTTATCTAAGCTTTCCCTTTCACTCTTCCTCCCTTCACTTTCCACTCTCTCTTCCTCACTACAAAAGCTATTTATAAACGGCACCCCCCACTCGGTCTTTTTCCCCCTGATCGTTACTGTTTGTAAATCTATTAGGTCCAGTTCTCCTCTTTCTCTTTTGTCAACCGCTCCCCTTTGTGCTGATGTTGTTGCTACTTCTGTGTCATGATATATATTCCCCCATCTTCCACTCTCTCTTCCCCTATCTCCTCTTTCTCCTTCATACCTTTCCTCCATCTCCTTATTATTTTCCTCCCTCTTCCTTTTCAATTCCTCCATCACTTCACTTCTCATCTGTTCTAATATTCTCTCATCCTCTTTCTCCCTCTCCCATTTCGCCCTTTCTTTTTCTACTATACTCTCCATCACCCTCTCTTCTTCGTATTTCTTGGTTGATTCTGATAGTAACCTCCTCCTCCATATTGCCATTTCTTTTTCTTTTTCTTCTTCTTCCCTTTTCTTTTCCCGCAGTACTACTCTTGATACCCTTTCTGCTGCTGCTTTTACCCTGTCAGCTTCTCTCCTTTGCTCCTCAGTTCGTTCCCTTATTTTTTCCAATTCGTTCTTACCTTCTTTCCTTTTCCTCGCTCTCTCTCTCTC